>NC_090927.1:148487076-149087076 GCF_040938575.1 Ambystoma mexicanum
ATGCCCCAAAATACATGTCCAGGTGAACAGCAGACCGGAAGGTGCATGATGCATATGTAGAAGCAGTAACTCCCCTCTTAGAGGACAAATATTCTTGATAAAGTGTCAATGCATCATCATGGAATCAAGACATGTCATACAAACATATTAGGTGCCCAGAACAGTAGTAAAATTATATATGTATAAAAAAGGATGATAAATATATACATATATATAAAGTCGAAAAGTTGAAAAATGCATAGTGCATATGCAACAGCAAATGCTGAATAAACAGTTTTATGTAAAGTGCCAGTGCATATTCATAGATTCACAAAAGTTGCAATAATGTACATGCTAGCATCCATTAATATAAATGCTTGAAGATGCAACAGTGTTCCTACAAATATCATACTACGCAGTTGTTATAAAAACACAAACATCTCCGGGTCAATATTTAGTCCCAGGGGCCTCAGTGTATCAAATTTACAGATTAATGTGGCTTCTAACTGCCGTAATTTTAACTCTCGATTCCCCAGTCTTTTGTGTACTGGGATATGGGCCAACCCTATAAATGTCATGGCATTCACATCACCTTTATGTTTCTCAATAAAGTGCCCCGTAAGAGGATTGGTGAGGTCCCTATTTTTAATGGCTCTGTAGTGTTGAAGTATACGCAATTTGAGTGCTCCTATGGTTGATCCAATGTAGTGTAGCCCACATTCACATGTGATAGCATAGACTACAAATTTTGTGGTGCAGGTGATTTTGTGTTTATGTCTCCATTTCTGACCATTACAACTAATAAATGGTTTTTTCGAGACAAAATTGCACATTTTACAGTTGGCACATTTACGGAACCCACCAACCTCTTGTGTCATGAAGTGACTACCTCTCATGCCAGTGTCTGTGATGACCATACTGGGAGATAGAATGGTTTTGAGAGTAGGGGCTTTGCGATAAGCAACACTAGGACCAGTGCCTAATACTTTAGTAAGGTCTGGATCTGCTAAAAGTACCTTCCAGTGTTTTTTCATTATCCGTTTGATATTGTTAGCTTGATGGTTAAAGTTAGTAATGAATCGGATATCATCATTCTTATTGATTACTTGCTTTTTAAACAGATCCATTCTATTGGTCTGTTTAGCTTTATCAAAGCAATCAGCTACAACCTTCCTTTTATAACCCCGATTTACAAATCTTTGGCCTATATGTAGGGCTTCTTCATTGTAATTTAAATCTGTACTGCAAGCTCTCTTAGCTCTCAAAAATTCTCCATAAGGAATCGAGTTTTTGAGGGTAGTGGGGTGATGGCTGCGGGCATGGAGCGTAGAGTTAGAACTAGTTTCTTTACGGAAAAGTTTAGTCGTCAGTGTGTTGTTTATCACAGTAAATTTTACATCTAAAAAGACCAATTCCTTTTTGTTGACAACAGATGTGAGTTCAAGATTCAAATTATTCTCATTAAGTGTATTGACATAGGTGAGCAATAGATCTTCAGTCCCATCCCATATCAAAAAGAGGTCGTCTATAAATCGATACCACACCACTATGTGTTCAGTGAATCTTTCTTTTTCTTCAGCCCATGCTATCTGCGACTCCCACCACCCCATGTATAAGTTGGCATAGGTCGGTGCCATACAAGAACCCATGGCTGTGCCTTGGATTTGCTTATATATAGAGGTCTCGTGCAGGAAATAATTATGTTCTAAACAGAACCGCAGCATATACAAAAGCATGTCATTATGTTGTTTGTAACTAATGGATCTTGTGTCTAAATAAAATTTACAAGCCTGAATACCTGCCTCATGCTTAATCGACGTATACAATGAAACCACATCCAGGGATACCAGCAAATATCCTGGTTCCCAATTGATGTCAAGTAGTTTCAGAAGCAGATCTGAGGTGTCTTGTATATGTGAGCTAAGGCTGATCACAAATGGCTGCAGGAAATGGTCTAAGAATTTCGAAGTATTTTCAAGAAGGCTACCCACTGAAGATACTATGGGACGGCCTGGGGGATCTGTAAGGCTTTTATGAATTTTAGGGTTAAAATACATTAATGGGGTAACAGGAAACGGGTTTTTGAGATACCAGTATTCCTCATCACTAATCAATTCATCATCACACCATATACGCAGCATAGAAAAGTATAAGGTCTGTGTTTCCATTAATACTCGATTGTCTACCACCACATAGTTATCGATCATGTTCAGTTGCCTGTTGGCTTCTCTCTTGTATTTGGCACTGTCCATGACGACTATTCCACCCCCCTTATCGGAGGGTCGTATGACTATGGAATGATCATTTCTCAAGTTCTCCAGTGCTTTGTATTGCAAGAATTTCAAATTTCTAGAAGTTGGCAGTATATTACTAGACAGTTTTTTCAGGTCTTGCATAACAAGATTCTCAAACGTGTCTATCGGTCCACATATAATATTGGGACAGAAGATCGATTTAGGTTTGAGATGACTTGGGCAGCTCATATCTGTGGTTATCCCAAATTGCTCTTCTAGCATAGAGTTGCCATAAATCTGTGTCCTCTCTATTTCCAATCCCATTGGTTGTTCCAGGTTGGCTAGACAGATTAAGCTGGTCATATCTTTGCCTGTTAAGGGAGATGCTTCTTCTCTCGGCGTATCTTTGTGCCTAGGTCCCTCATTGACCCTTGTTGCATAAAATTTAGTCAGTTTGAGTTTTCTAAGAAATTTATAGAGGTCCACCCTAGTAGCCGTGTAGTCATAGCTGTATGTAGGGCTAAAGGATAGCCCTAGCGACAATACTGCTGTTTCTTCCTTAGATAGACTTCTGTTAGAGATGTTAAAGATTTTTATTTATTTGTAGGTTCTCTGGCTTCTCGGCCTCCCCCTCGGTTTGTTTCCAGAGCGTGTGATCACGCTGGGAGGGTTGTTTATGTTGGCATCCCCTCCTTGTTTTGATTTTCCTGCTTTGCCCACGGCACCTCTTCCTTGTCCGGATGGCTGGCCTCTCCCTCTCTTTTCCATTCTGCTGTCTAGGTGCAGCAATTTGAATTCTTCTAAAAAGTTGAGCCTTTTTGATGAAGACCCTTCTGTTTCTGAAATTTCCACATCGGAACTGCTAGGTTCTTCTAATGCACTCACTACAGGATGGTTGTTTGTAGCAATTTGTTCCAATCTACTTTTAATGGGGGCATCAAAGCGTTTGGCAAACGTATATATTCTGCCTTGTTCATAGTCCAGACGGTCACGTTTAAATTTATGTTGCTTTCTCATCCGGATTTCCCCCTCATACCTTTCCAAATTTTCTTCAACTCTAGACATACGTTTTTTGCACTCATTTCCATCTTCTGATGAGAAGAGATGCTCTTCCATTTCTTCTATATCTTTCAGAAGTTTGATTCTGTCCAGTTTGGCATATTTTACAAGGCTTTCAATCATTTTAAAGGAACACTGATTAGTGTGTTGCGTCCATTCTTCTATCAGCCTGGGATCGATGTCCTCAAAAGTAGGGATCGTGAGGATTCTCAGCCCTCTCGGAATGCGCTGAACCTCCAAATAGGTTTGAAGTGTCATTGCCTCCCACCATTTAGAAATTTCTTTTTTCTTTATTTTTTCAAGTTTGTCCATTTTTTGCTGTACCGTGAGGCTTGCCGGTAGGCTATTATCTTCAATTGCCACAGTGGCTGCTTGATCATGTTTAAACAGAATTTGCGCTGCTGCTCTTCTCTTGGCTTCAACCTGATCTGCCATTGTGCCTCTTCTACAGATTGTAGGGCTGACACAAACATAGGGGTTGGTTGCAGAGGCAAGCGGTAAGCAAACCAGGCTGGGTAGGGTAAGATATATATAATCCTCCCAAAAGCACTCTCACTCCACCTCACAAGGCGGCTGAGGTACGCCTAGTTGGTCTCCCCAATTCCAGTCTATAATATATGAGAAAATCTCCCAATATTTCTGGAATTTCTATTCCAAGAATGGGGGCTACACCACAACTAATAATCAAAGCTGCACCGCAGCTAGATGATAGATGTCATATCCAAAGTTGTGGGAGGCGGCAGCTAATGGCTATACAAAAAACAATGGATGTGCCAAAAATAGTGCTCAGCCTACACGTAGCTGGTGCTAGGGACAGAAATCTTGGCCGGATTTCTAAATATGTATAAAAACACATGTGTGAATGAAAGTTTGTAACACTTCAAAAAAAACCCAATCACATCATGTAGAAAAAGAACCCTGCACACAAGACCATACCGCTTGCTACAAGAAAACGTATTTTGGGGCATGTATTGACGTAATTTATATGCACTGGCACTTTATCGAGAGTATTTGTCTTCTTATAGAGGAGTCACTGCTGCTAAATATGCATGACGCACTTTCTGGTCTGCTGTTTACCTAGGCATGTATTCTGCATTTGTGAGGCTAAACCAATTGAGCTTTTTGTAAACTATTATAGTACAGATGAAGGCGCTGCACTTCTCTCTGGCTTCATTTGAGGTCACTCCATACCATGGAGTGTAATGGTTTGTGGTTTTCAGCATGTAGTATGAGACCAAACCATTTTATGATATTTTAGCGCACTGGCGCTCAATAACACATCATTGTTGTTTTTAAATGTTTTTGTCAGGAAATAGGGTCAGGCATCTGGTATGCGCTTTCATCCACGCTTTTTTTCATTTTTTTCACTTTTCATTATAGCATTTGCTTATATGGGTCTAGCGCCCATTGAAATTTAAACATCTTGAACTCTCTCAAATATGGCTGCCAAGTTTGTAAGTCATGTATTATAATCTTCTGCGATCACATGATTGGAAATTTAAAAGTATATTGGAGGTGCTTAATGCCGATTCTGACCCGTTTCCTGTTTATAAAAGTAATGTGTTTTCACGTATTTGGGAAGTAAATAGCCTGAAGAAGCTTGTTAATCAAGCGGAACGCGTGGCGGTTTCCACCCTGGTGGGGTGAGTGTTCCTTTTTAACCTGATTGTCAGCAAGGGAGGCATGGTTATTATGTCTGCCCCTTTTAAGCCATTAGGCAGTGTTGGTTGTACGAGATTCTTTATAATGCAATAAAAGACGTTTTCTTGTAGCAAGCGGTATGGTCTTGTGTGCAGGGTTCTTTTTCTACATGATGTGATTGGGGTTTTTTTGAAGTGTTACAAACTTTCATTCACACATGTGTTTTTATACATATATATATATAGGTATATATGTATGTATATATATATGTATATGTATATATGTATATATGTATATACGTATATATATATATATATGTATATGTATATGTGTATATGTGTATATGTATATATATATATGCATGGTGCCTACAATGACTTCCTTCGCTAAAACGTGTCTGTTTGATTCCATTTCTATATAACAAAAAAAAAATGCTCTCCCGACTTGCACTAGATGCAGCATTTTCCTACTTCTCTCACTATTCCACTGTACTCATCACGGAACGTTGTGGCACTGATAGCCAGGTCCATTGAAAGTCATCATTGAATGAGAGGGCATAGTTATGAAAAACAGTGTCTTGTACCATACTTAATTTCCCACGATGCGTTGCCTTGACCTTTTTAAATACAACTATTGCAACACTGCCTGGTCACACCATTAGAACAAATCCATAAACTTCAAAGATTCCTTCACTCTCATAAATAAAGTAACTCCTCTTGCAACGATCAGACAA
Organism: Ambystoma mexicanum; assembly: GCF_040938575.1. Lineage (NCBI taxonomy): Eukaryota > Metazoa > Chordata > Amphibia > Caudata > Ambystomatidae > Ambystoma > Ambystoma mexicanum. The sequence goes on from NC_090927.1 coordinate 148,492,723, forward strand.
TTATAAATACTTTACATGGCCTCTAACTTCCTTCATTAGTCACGTTTGGGCTGAGAACGTGTTTCTGATGGTCACTTTCCGGATTCAAGCCTCAATGTGACTCCGATGTGCTAGTTTGTGCGTCTTGGTCAGGGACACACACTGATACGTTCCTCAGAAAGAATTAGAATGCAGTAACAATGCATTCTCCGGTCCGCCAATCCCCCACGCCACCTCTACTACGTCATCACTCCTTCAGAAGCAGCAGAAAGGTAGGACCATGCCTGAGCCTCCCAGCCAACTGCCAGAATGAACCCAACTGCCATCTACAGCATCCAACTTGTCGCCGTGGCAGCGCACTGGATAGGCAATCCGCATTATTTTCCCCCGATACGGGCCGCAAAGAAACTTTACAGGGAACAAACTTCCCACTTGAGAAGGAGCACAATAACATTGGCCGCACAGCTCCCTCTGGTGGCCACATAACATCATTTCATGTAAGTCACCTTACGTGCATTATAATATAACTCAAAAGTTTCAAAAAAACAGGATTCAAGATGGCCGCCGGGGAAGAGAGACGTGTTTAAGTCTCACTCCTCCCGGGCCGCAACAAGAACTACAGTAAAGAAGGACAAATTCTGCAAAAAAAACGTACCCGTGTCAGGGGGCCAGCACCAGACACACCCGGCAGGCGAGTCCCGACCCAGCAGCTGCGGTGATCAGGAGACACGGAGGATCGAGGGAGAAGAGACGTGCCCGCCCCTCCCCCTACGGAGCACATCGCGGGCCTCCGCGCAGGAGAGAAACCCACTGGGGGTCGCCGGAGGCCGAGGCAACACCCTCGGCATAGCGGAGCGCCCGGGGCTGCACAGCTGGGTGGACAGGAGCCCTCGCTCAGAGCGCGGCGGCGCGCCTCCCCACAGGGCCGGCCCTCACTGAAGGGGCGGGGGAACCAAGGAGAGCACCGCGAGGCCCGGCGCTGAGGAGAGCGGAGCGCCTGGGCCGGATTCCTTGCACGCCAGCAGTCGCCCGGAGGCGCGAAGGTGAGCGCCCCCCGCCCCCCCATTAATAATCACCGGAGGCAATTAACCCCCGAGGGGCACCAAAAAATAATAATAAATAAATAAATAAAACTATTTTAAATCTCCCCTCGGGGGCCCGCGCTGACCAGCCCGGCCGTGGAGAGGGGGGGAGGGGCGGAAGGGGGGTAAAGGAGCACCCCCCACCTTATACAGCGGAGCGGAGGGGGCGACCGGCGATAACCCCCTGGAGCAGTCAAAGGAGACAGGTGGGGGGCATCATAACAACCACCCCCCCGCCTCACCGCAAGACAGCTACCCCCCATCAGCCCACCCTAACCAGGTGGCGGTCCAAAGGGGCAATAAGCAGAGGGAACGGCCCAGGGGGATCGCACGGCGCCTCAACCCCCCACCCCCCTCGCCCCGGAAGAGGGGCAGCCCCCGGGAGGCCATGTCAAAAACAAAGGGGAGGGGGGGCTCTACACTCCCGAACCCACAATCATCTAAACAAGATGCAAACCTGGTCCAATTGTGGTCGGCAGAACCCCAGGTTCATACTAGAGGAAGGGCACAGGAAGATCCCCCAGGAGACAGCAACCACCCCAACTCATCCCAATCTCCTCCTACAAGAGAAGATATGCACACATGGTTCGTGGAGCTACAAGAGAAGTTCATGACCACGGCCCAGGACCAATTCACCACCATGAGGAACGAAATGAAGCAGGCGGTCCAAGAGGTAAGGCTGGACGTGGCCAAATTAGAAGAGAGAACAGATACGGTAGAGAGAATCGTCCAAAACCTAGAAGATGAAACACGCCAAGTTAGCGAGACTCAGGAACACCTGGTGCGGCTGACCCACAACCTAGAGATCCAATCCGAGGACTTAGAAAATCGGTCCCGCAGATCAAACATCCGAATAAAGAACATGGCGGAATCGGTACTCGACAAAGACCTCAAAAGAGCGGTCCAAGAAGTGTTTAGAGACATTTTGGAGGAGCAAGAAACTGCCGACATAGGGATCGACAGGGTTCACAGAGTGGGTCCGAAAAGAACAGGGATGCCAGGGGAAAGACCAAGAGATGTCTTAGCAGCCCTTACCTCATATCCACAGAAAGAACAGATCTTGAAAAGGGCCAGACAAATGGACCACATAAGGATGAACGGGGTGGAAATCCATCTATACCAAGATCTGGCAGCAGTGACCTTACAGAAACGAAGAGATATGGCACCGCTTATCAAGGAACTAGTGGCGAAAGAAATTCGATACAAGTGGACATTCCCGTTTGGCCTCCTGTTCTCCTGGGAAGGTAAACAAAGAAGAGTAACCACATGCGACGAAGGCCTACACATAATGGATATACATACAGAGGGGCCAGAAAGCCAGGCCAACAAATCAAGCGGAGGACATCACAAATGGCCGAGAGGCTGGGAAGTTGTGCGACAAAAAAAGAAGCAAAGCGGGTAGAGAAAGGCATATACAAAAATACATGCAGAATGCACAAATCGGCGGCCCGGAAAGGAGGCCGGGAATCTGACACTCAGAGTAGACTGAGGAAATGCGGGATTTAGGAACCCCCGCGACAGTTATACCGAGTGTTTTGAGGGCCGGAAGCGATAGGCGCAACGCCCTAGCAACCCTAGGAATCCGGGCCCTCCTCGGGATGTTACTTGTTTCAAGGTTTACTGTTGGGGGGGAAGTTGGGGGTTAGGGGGGGTAGAGGGGAGGGGTTACTCCGGAAGAAGAAAGGAGCTTATAAATCTGGGAATCAGTTAAATCCACTACAACCTGCTGCAAAATGGGGAAACTAAGAATCCTAACATTTAACATAAGGGGCCTGAACTCCCCGGTGAAGCGGAAGAAGGTGGAGGCCTTGATGAGGAAGGAAAAGGTGAACATTCTCCTACTCCAAGAAACCCATATAAAAGCTCAGGACAAACAGAAGATACATCTCAGGGGGTACAAGATATGGGTGCAAGCAAATGCCAATGATAAAAGGGCTGGAGTGTTGATAGCAATTAAAGAGGGCATGGATGTAGCCCTAATAGACAGGCTAACGGATAAGGAGGGGAGGCTAGCATTTATTAACGTCAAACTCGAGGGTTGCTGCCTAACCCTAGCTACAATATATGCGCCCAATACAGGTCAAGATGGCTTCCTTCGAGACGCATTGGAGAAACTCGAGGGCTTTGCGAAGGGCGAAGTGATTCTGGGAGGAGACCTAAACATAGCATGGCATCCCCAAACAGATAGGAGCACGGGGGGTCCCCATAACCAGGGTGCCCCCTCCAAACACCTCAAACATAAAATGACCCAGCTGGCACTTTGTGATGTGTGGAGAGAACTAAAGGGCCAACAGAAGGGCTACACATACTTCTCGCATGTTTATAACACAATGTCAAGAATAGACTGTTTCTGGGTATCAGTGGGCCTCATGGGCAAAATTCAAGGAATAGAAACAGGCGCAATTTCATTCTCAGACCATGCCCCAGTGTGGCTGGACTTGACGACCCCAAGGAAGGGGGGTGGGCTCTGGCGCTGGAAGCTCCCACAGGACATTCTTACAGACCCGATAATGGGGGAAGGGATAAGGGAGAAAATTACAGAATATTTTGAACAAAATGACACCGGAGAAATCCCATTGGGCACAGTTTGGGAAGCATTCAAAGCGGTAATCAGAGGACACCTCATAGCATTGAAGGCCACCAAAGAAACCCAGAGACGCTCCTGGGAAAAAGAACTAGAAAAAAAAATAACGGACACACAAGAAAAGTTACTATCCCAACCCTCCAGAGGTCTCAAGAAGGCCCTTAGACATGTCCAAGGGCAACTGGATATGCTGCGCACCAAAGAAGCACATACATCTCTCCAATACCTTAAACAACGCCTCTATATAAAAGCCAACAAAGCGGACAGATATCTAGCGAGACAGCTTCGAGAGAAACAAAAAGCAACAACCATCATGAGCATTCGAGACGCACAGGGTGAACCCCAAACACGATCCCATGACATAGGAAAGGCCTTTAGAGAATTCTATCAAAAGCTATATACATCAGATCACCCAAACGAAAATGACCAAGATACATATCTACAATCCCTCCCCATCCCAAAAATCCCAGAAGAAGATAAAAAAGCATTAGAAAACCTGATCAGCGAAGAAGAAGTAAAGAAAGCAATAGCGGGACTTCCAAACAACAAAGCACCTGGCCCAGACGGCTTCACAGCCCCATTCTACAAAAAATGTGCAGACCTACTCACCCCTGTTATGACGAGACTCTTAAACTCCTTCAAAGAAAGCGGAAATGTGACCCAGTCAATGAACGAAGCAAAAGTGTTGGTATTCCATAAAGCAACGAAAGATCCATCCCTCCCAAGCTCCTATCGCCCCATAGCTCTAATTAACCTGGACGCCAAGATATATACTAAAATTCTAGCAACTAGGCTGTCCCCACTACTGCCCAACTTAATAAACACCGACCAATCAGGTTTCATCCCAGGGAGACAAACACACGATAATTTGAGAAGAATACTACACCTAGTGGAAAAAACAGGGATTACACACACCCCGGCAGCCCTCCTCTCATTAGACGCCGAAAAGGCGTTTGACCGGGTAGAATGGTCAATACTTTTCAAAACACTCAAATGCATGGGATTCGGGGAACGGTATATAAATATGGTAAAAGCCAACTACAACTCCCCAACAATCAGAATAGCCGTTAATGGCGAGGTCTCAGACACAGTGAAAATAACAAGGGGTACCAAGCAGGGATGCCCGCTCTCCCCCCTTCTTTATGCCATATTTCTAAAACCACTCTTAATCAGAATACGTGAGTCAGCCCGCATTACGGGGATAGATATGGCAGGCGTACAACACAAAGTAATTGCGTACGCAGACGATTTGTTACTGGCCCTAGCAGACCCTGGGAGGACACTGACCACAGCAATAAGAGAATTGGAGACATTCGGGGCAATATCGGGCCTCAAAATAAATAGGAATAAATTGGAGATTCTACTCTTAGCAGGAGAAAGAGCGGAAATAGAAAGAATAGCGGCTACACTAGATCTAAAAATGGCAGAAAAAGGAATTAAATATCTGGGCATAACCTTGACACAGAAGATAGAGACGCTATACATAATGAACTTTCCCCCACTCCTGGAGCGGGTAAAGAGGGATCTGGAACGCTGGAATCCCCTAATGGTCTCATGGTGGGGCAGAATCCAGGCAGTAAAAATGAACATCCTCCCAAGGATACTATTTTTCTTTCAGGCACTCCCAATTAGGGTCCCCAAATCATTCTTCAAGGCACTATCTAAAGCGGTCACATCATATATCTGGAACAAGAAGTCCCCAAGGATTGCCAGAGCGACCCTCACAGCTCCGACCAGGGCGGGGGGTATGTCCTTGCCACATTTCCGCAACTACCATCAGGCAGCGCAATTATGGGTCCTTCGAGAATGGCTGGGAGACGACCAAAAAACAGTGTGGGTGACACAAGATCGGGCGCTAGCCAGATCCCCCTTGGAGGAAATCCTATGGAAAGCGAAACCGCATAGGCATCCTAATCTCCGCATTAGTGAAATTATGAAAACCACCCTAGAGGCCTGGGACGAACAAACTCGGAAGGGCACCATGACCACGGTCCTAGGCCCATTCACACCTATCTGCCGGAACCCCCAATTCCCCCCGGGAATGGAACAAGGCTCTTATGAGAAATGGGAAACCGCAGGATGCACAAAAATAGGGGAAATGTTTCGAGGTGAAGTAGAGACCACTTTCAACAAATGCAAAACACTACTAAATCTAAAAGAGTCAGACAGGTTCAAATACGAACAGCTCAGACATTGGCTTGCGACTCCAGACATCAAAGCGGCGGCCACTAGAGACCTCACCCCATTTGAAATTTTTTTAACTTCCAATTCAGGGACAAGAAAGCTAGTGTCCTCCCTATATAGCTTCATCAACACTCAAGAAGAAGAAGTCAAATGGGCCTACATGGTCAAGTGGACGAAGACACTGGGGGAAGAAATCCACAAGCAGCAATGGACGGACCTCTGGAACACCATCCCAAAAATGACTCGATCAGTCCAAAAAAGAGAAATGTGGCAAAAAATCATCACCCAATGGCACTATACGCCGGAGAGGCTACACTCCATGTACCCACGAACAACTAACACCTGCTGGAGAGGATGCAAAGAGGTGGGCACATGGAAGCACATCTGGTGGGACTGCGGGGGATCAAAGGCTTTTGGTCAGAGGTAAAGTCTGAAATGTCAAAGATCTTTCCGGATGTGGATCTATTAGGGGAAAGGGTATGGCTTTGTGGAATGAAAGATCAGACGGCCAAGAAATTCAAAAAAACACAATGGAGAAGCTTCATGGGCCTACTCAAAGCTGCATGGGCGTCTATAGCTCAAAATTGGAAGAAACAAGAACCACCTCAGCTGTATGCATGGCTACAAAAAGTATGGTCACAATTGACCATGGAAAAACTCACACACCATACAGGGATCAAAAGAGGCCTTCACAAAAGAATGGGGAGAGGTTTTGGACTACCTGCAATCGGACTACATGGAGCAATGGTGCCCGCACAACATAAGAATCTCGAACATTTTTAGTTCCTAGACATACCCAGGCAAAAACAGAGACACTCAGGAGAACTTCCGGGGTGGGAGGGGGGAGGGCGAGGGAAGTGGGAATACGTTATCAGTTGTATTTTAGTATTTGAAAATAATAAAAATATATTTAAAAAAAAAAAAAAGTTTCAAAACATTCCGCCTTGCAGTGATGTCGTGCCAGAACTCCCTTTTCCCATTTTCTATAATACACTGACTCAAATATATTTATAAATTCGATGTGGGAGCAGGGCCTTTTACATCTTGATCAGAGATCTCTGGGGCCTACTTTGTTGATGGAGGCCTCCCTCCCAGAGAACCTAATCTCCGTTATACTGGGCAGGATGGATTATAATCGCATGGAAGAACGGTGGGTCTCTCATTTCAGCTGCTGCCCCCCTCCCCCGTCCGCAGCTCTCCTTACTATCATTAGCGTTACTGAAGCTCCTCCTGCAGTCTTTCTGTCCTTTATCTCTGCTTCTTTACTTCATTATTCCTTCTTCCTTTTGATACATGGTTCTTTTACCCTCGTCGCCAATTGTTGTGAAGTATATTTGGTGCTAATAAAGCTGGGACTCGAGACACAGACCTGCTGGGGAGTCATTGGGTTTGTTCAAGGTAGCTTTATTTACATAGGTACAAATGTACATCAATCCAGTTTCTCTTGTATCTATATACAGTAGACAGGAGACAGGACATAGTTACAGAGCAGACCCACTGGCCATCCTTCACACTCCAGATCAGGCCCCCAACTGACACACTCAGAACATTCACTCACAGATCCACCCAACATATACCTGAGCTGCATTCATGCATCAACATTCTGACATCAAGCACTCCAGGCCAGTGACATAACAAGACAAGACTACATTTCAACAACCAGATTGTTAGTTCATTGAAAACATTACTTAAAAACCTCTTTTAGAAACATTCTGATCTTCTGACTGCAGGTTTACTCAGCAAATGACACTCTAGTTGCTTTTAAGTGAACCTCCTTCCCTGTATTTAGGCAGTGATGTAAAAGTACCTGTTTAAATCATATATGCCCTTCTCTTCTGTGATCCTTTCATTTACTGGATATGGAGTGCTAGGTGTGGTGTTTATATACAATATGGCCAGCAGCACCGTCCTTTATCTGTTTTTTGTATGTGGAACAAGGCATACATTTTACTCATTTTACTCTGAATGATCAGAGTTGTAACTATAAGTCCAGTAAGTGCTTGTGAACATTGAGGGATTTTTTCTATACACACATTTATGCGTTGTTTGCCTTCCCTTTTGTCACTTTTATATATTAGAGGAAGAAAATCAGTTTTCCAGTATTTCATTTCTGGAGGTTTCCGGTGCAAAATCTAAACTGATTCTTTGTCTAATCAGCAATCATGTTTTGTGTCGACATGTAGAGAGAAAACTCCTGATCCTCTGCTTCTCGCCCAGTGACAGCCTTTCTGTCTGAGTGACGGCCTGTCTACTGTTTTGCTTTGGTGCAAATACCATGCATATTCGGTCAGTTCAGTAAAATATATAAAAAGAGTGTCTGCAATGTATCTTTAAATTACACATTTATTTATTTGTATTATAATCCATGTGCAAGAACTATATATTTCCTGATAAAAGAGACCATTTTCACTTTTTTAGTATTTTGCTTGAACTTTAGTTCCATACATTGGATGTTATTCATTCGATGTTGCAGTGAAAGCCCAGCTCTGTGATTTCTGCATTCAATAGACCAGTTGTCGGAAGGGCTCCCAGATGTATCATAATGGGATCTGTCATATTGTGAACTTACTAATCACAAACCTTTTAGAGCATTGCATCATTTTGAAATCCTATTTTCTCGTTTAAGAACGTTTTGTCTTTTACCAGTGACCCAATGCTCTTCTGTCTACATATCTTATATGAACATTTTTAACATTTTGATGTCAGAAAATAAATGTGAGGCTATTTCTTTTTTTTATTCCGCTAGCACAAAGAGTTTTTGACAAGCAGTTTATGCATTTTCTTGCAGGCATAGTGGGCCTCATTATGAGTTTGCTGGTGCAGTTTTGGAGATAACTTAATTACTGCTGTTTGTATTGCACGGCCGAATTCTGAGTTTGGAGGAAAAGTGGAGGATTTACCTCTAGCTAAATTCTGCAGGTAAATCCTCCACCTTTACTTAAAAAATCGTCAGAACCACTGCAGCGAAATTACTGCTCGTGGTAAGCCTGCCAAAGACTCCACAGAGTTGCATGTACTCCAAAAATGGGTATTACACCACCTTATCACCACTTGTAATCCTGCAGTAAATCTGCGGGACCAAGTGATGGTAACGGTAATCGAGTTTGGCAGTATTTTGGCAGATGTTGTTCTATGTATTGATTTTAGGCAGCTGTGCCATGCACAGCTATGAAATCACAGAGGCACCATTTGGCTTCTTGGGGTGTTCCTGCCCTTCATAGGTAGAGAAACCTGTTTACCTTTTCTTGGGATTTCACATTTAATTTGCATAATGAATAACAAGCTGCATACATGTTAACAAACCCTAAAAGCATATGGCGTTATCACACACCCTCTTCTGTGATGTCTCTTCAAATATTATAACAGTAGAACCCATGGCTCACTTAACAGACGTCGCAAGTTCTCCCATGTCAGGTGTGAAAACATCACATTACTTTCTGGTACTTGTAGTCCTGTGTTTATTATATGAAAACATATAATGTAATATAGAGCAATGCAAACGTAGTGGGTTTATATTGGAATAAACCTGTACGATAATCAATAGTGTTACCCAAAATCTGCATTGGAGTGCAGGAATGATGCCATGTCGTAACTAATTGCTCTTGAATAATGTGCTGCAAGATGCCTTTGATGATCCTGCACGTGTAATGGTTTTTGAAAGTAGGCCATGCCAGTGGTTGCCGAGCAAAATAAAATCTAAATACATTTCTCATTTGGGAGAGAGGTAATGTTGGTGAGTCAGTAGCTCAAATCTGTTTATTCGGATTCAAAGGATCTATCAACCATCATTAACCAAAACATTAAGTCACACGTGGACTACCAGCAATAAACACCTATATATATCACCAGAAAACTAAAAACATAGTTCATTTTATCCTCACGATAGTAAAATATGAACACTGAAATAATAAAAGTGATTGTAACAATATACAACACTAGCTGGCGTTCCCGGCGTTGCCCGTGTCCTGATCGAGTGGTGTCTCATGTGCCCTGGAGGATGTTGCTCTTGTCCTCTTATCGGCAAGTCTTGCTTCAGTTTGCTCTGGTGTCTCATGTGCCCTGTAGGATGTTGCTCTTGTCCTCATGTCAGCAGGTCTTGCTTCAGTTGGCTCTGGCATCTTGTCCTCTGGTAGGCAAGTCATGCTGCTGTTTGTTGTTGTGTTTCAAAAGCTCTTGATATTGATGTTCGCTTTGCATCAGATGGAACTTTTTCAAGTGATGTTCGTTTTTGTGCAGCATGTTTCAGTCACTTAATGGCTTCAGCACATTTGAAAAAATGTCCAAGAAAGATTATTGATTGCGCTCTCTTCTCGTTAATGAACTTAAGTAAACTGTAACCTTGCCATTTCCCATATTTGGAGTGCTGTGATAAAATAAATACTATTTATTTGAATTCCTTTTAAAAATGCTTTAATAAACACTTTTGAACTGTATACAGTAGTAGTACATTTCAAATGAATAACCAACACATCAAACATTTTGCTTCAGACACTATACCAAATGTTGCCTCCTTCTATTACCTACTGTAGTGACTTGGGATGAGCATCAGTAAATGACAGTGTCTACGGAGTGCATTTTTTGCATCATAACATATACTGAGGAGGTGCAGCTGGTAGTGTGACTTCTTAGCGACGTCAGATATATGAGGAGAGAAGGAGAGTGTGGAGTCGAAGATGACCCCAAGGTGTTTTGCCTTGCAGGTAGGAGCAGGAAGAGGGCCAAGAGAGGCTGGCCAGAGAGCTGCAGGGAAGGAGGGAGTGGGTGTGCCGATGAGAAGAATCTCAGTCTTACTGGCATTAAGGCAGAGGTCATTGGCGGCACACCATTCCTGGATAGCAGACAGACAGTCAGAGATGAGGGAAGGAGAGGAGGAGGCCGAGGGTAGCCTGAAAATGAGCTGGGTATCGTCCGCATAGCACTGAAAGTTGGGGCAGAGAGCGGCGATGCGATGGGCAAGGAGTGCCAGATACTGGCTGAACAGCCAGGGAGAAAGATTAGATCCCTGGGGGACACCACAGGTAGAGAAAAAGATGTCAGAAAGGAAGGACCCCAGTTGGACCTGATAGTGTCTTCTTCCAATGGTGGCACAGTGGGGGCGGGAGGTGCGGGAGAAAACGAAGGGGGAGCGACAGATGGGATTGCTCCAATTCCACCCACTTGGACGTACCAAGGACATGGCCCATTCCAACATGTGTGCCAGCTGTGCCGCAACCTGATATTTATGCAGGTCAGGGACCCCTAGCCTACCTACTCTGGTGCTGCACAACATCACCCTTTGGGGAATCCTAGCCTTCCTGCCCTTCAAAATGAATCGGAACAATTTCCTTTGCAAGCGACAGAGGGGGGCAGAGGGATTGTGGTGGGTAAGGAGGAACAGGCCTGCAGGAACCTTGGAAGGAGGTTCATTTTACAGGCGGTGATGCGACCAATGAGGGAGATTTTTTGTGGCAACCATCGATCTAGGTCCCTCTCGAGTTTCCTGAAGAGCGAAGGAAAATTTGCACGATATACCTCGCTTGGATGGGTGGGGATCTGGACACCCAGATAAGGCATGACTGTTTCGCTTCATTGGACTGGACAAAGAGATTCAGGTGATTCCCGCTCCCCCGGATTGAAGCCGATCCCCAGGGCATATTACTTGCCAAAATTGATGGCGAAACATGCCACTTCCCGAAATGATTAATCTCAGTGAGGGAGGGCGGTAATGAGGAGCTAATATCCATAAGGGATAGGAGCATGTCGTCGGCATAGATGGTGATGTTATGCTGAGAGGTCCCAACCAGGAGGCCCCCAATCTCCGGGTCCAAGCAAATCCTCTGGGTGAAGGGCTCCATGACCAGTGCAAACAGAAGCAGAGACAGGGGCACCCCTATCTGGTTCCGCACATTAAAGGGATGGGGTTTGACAGGGCGCCATTTACCCTTAGATGGGTCTTCGGGTGCTGATAGTTGGCCAGAATTAGTTTTTGGAACATTGGCCCAAAGCGTAAGGCCTCCAGGGTGAGGCGCATGAAGGACCAATCCACCTTATCGAACGCTTTGGTTGCATCTAAGGCCAGCAGTGCTAGTTTCCGCGAGTCTTGGGCCACGATATCAATTAAATTCAGGGCCCTGCAGATATTGTCCCCTGTAGATCTATTTTTGATGAAGCCCGTTTGGTCCAGGTTTATTATATCGGGCAGGACCCCCGTGAGTCGATTTGCTAGAATTTTGTGAGTAGATGCTGGCATCTATGTTCAGAAGGGAGATGGGCCTATATGAACATTGTCCCTGGGGTCCTTCCCTGGTTTGACCAGGAGGATAGTGATGGACTCTTGCATAGAGGGTCTAACTGTTCCCGATACTATGAATGAATTAAAGAGAGAGATCAAGGGGGGAATCAATTGCGGGCAAAAGATTTCATAAAATTTTGTTGAATAGCGTCAGGGCCCGGTGCTCTACATTTAAGAGATTTAATAGCCACCTCAACCTTCTCACCTGAGAATGGGGTGTCGAGATATTTTTGAACGGAGTCTTTAAGCTGAGGAAGTGCATCGTTTCGCAGGTACTCCCGTTGTTCTCATTGGTGCCGACATTACCTCAGAGGGGTGGGCGGCCGCTAGCTCCAGTTTCTCCTGTTCCGCATAATGCACCTTGCCTTGATGGTCGCGGAGCCCTATGATCGTGTTCCTCCTCTTCGTTTTGGCTAACTTCTCCACTAGCCATTTGTTCGCCTTGTTGTTCCTTGCTTAATAGCTTTGCTTGATCTTGGCCAGCAGGTGAGCGGTGTGCTCCGTGTAGTGGGCTTCTGATTTTTTCCTGGCAGCTTGTACAGCCCTTTGAGTCTTCGGGGACAAGCATTTATGTTTGTGATTCGCCTCTGCTCTTTGGACTTCCTCCTCCAGGCCCACTTGGACTTGTTTACTGCGTTTATGAAACGCTGCTGCGTGCGCGATCAGTGTGCCTCGCACCACCGCTTTCATGGCATCCCAGTTGTTGGCCGGGGTGGTATCCTCATTTAGGTTTTTCTTGAAGAAGATCTTGATTGTTTGAGCCACCAAGTCTCTCAGTGCCATATCATTAAGGATGGGATCGTACAGATTCCATTCACGTTGCAACGTCAGGTCCGGGTCGTGGGCCCAGAGGGACAAGGTGATTGGAGCAGTGTCAGATAGCACTCTGGATCCAATTGCTACCTCATCAACATAGGCCAAGATCTGCGGGGAGGCCAATAGTAGGTTGATCTGCGAGAACGTTCTGTGCACCTGAGAGTATAAAGAAAAGTCTTGCACTCTCCACGTGTCCACTACGTCTAGGGTTCGGAAGAAGTGAAGGAGGCTGGTTGCGAGCTTAAAGTCTCTTTGGATGGGGGTTGAGATCTGTCCTTTGCGGGGTCGGGGACCCCCTTGAAGTCTCCCCCAATGATGATTTGGCCTTCTGCAAACGAGAGGAGAGTGTTGCCCAGCACCTCATAGAAGATGTCTTGTCCATTATTCGGGGCATATACCGAGACGAGAGAATACAGCTGTCCAAGCATAAGACATTTCACCGCTATGTAGCGGTCCTCAGGGCAACGTCGGGTTTCCAGTATTTGTGAATTCAGCCCTTTCGCAAAGTGGTTCGCTGTAGCCCCTTTCTTCGCGCCACCAGAAGCCAGGGAAATGCTTGTTTCGGAGGTGTATAAAGACTGCTGGAAGAAGGTGTGTCTCCTGTAGGAAAGTCACTGCTCTGTCCCAATCGTGCAAAACAGATTTACGCTTGGCAGGGGAGTTCAATCCACTGATATTGAGCGAAACAAATTTCAGGGTCAAATGAGGGAGTGGGAGGTCCCAGCATTCGAGGGTACTGGAGGGGGGACTGGGGAGAGTGTGACTCAGTCATCTCCTGGGGGTTTGGTTAACATGATGTCCCTTTGCGGCTGGGGTTTTAACGCCGACCTCCAACGGGAGGCCAGATCCATAAATGTTTGGGAAGCCAATTCTTCAGGTTCGGCATTTTCCTTATCCAACATGGCCGGAACAGTCAACCATACGGCCAACGGGGGCAGGTCGACCTGTAACAGGAATTCTTATAATCCACTCAAGGGGAACATTGGTAACAAACACCCTCGAGTTGGGCATATGCCGCACGAGGCTCGCAGCTATGTATTCTTTGTTTCTTGTTCCAAGCCGCAAACTTTCTGCCAGTAGCGTTGGTGGTTCCCTCATTCAAGCAGATCCTAGATAATCATTCTGTGTTCCGTTTCTTCTGTGCTGTTGACCAGGATGACCTTCTCGGTTTAGGGGGAGATCCGCTCGGGTCGCTGATCGGGCGGTCACCAGTAGCCTCTTTTGCCCCCTCAGGCTGGTCCGCGCGTAGGATCTCAGTGGCGCATTAAAGGTGGCTTATCATGCGAGGGGTACCCTTGTAGGAGAACTGAAGGACTGTTGGGAAGAGCAATCGATAGCGAATCTGGTGGTCTTGAAGAAACAGCTTGAGCGGCCGGAGGGCCCTTCTCCTTTGTAACGTCAGGAGGGAGAGGTCTTGGTAGATTTGAAGCGGGCGCCCTGAAATTTGAGCTCGTCCCGGCATCGCCCTATTGCTGAAATGGCTTCTTTGGTGATATAGAAATGCACCCTCGTTATTACATCTGGGGGGGAGTCCGATTCCACTCCGCTGGGGACGGAGCCTATGGGTGCGGTCCAGGATGAGTTGTGCCTTGTCCAGATGTGGGAGTAGTGAATGAAAGAAGTCACCCACGTATTCAGCCAGGTCCTTGTCAAGAACCGAGGAGGGAACACCCCATATTCGCAGGTTGTTCCATCGGGCTCTGTTTTCAAGATCCTCCTGCTTGAATTGTAGGCTCTCGCTGGAGAGTCTGGATCGAGCGTTGAACTTCTGCGAGTCTAGAGGCGTGTTCCTGAGTCAGATCCTCCACCTCTCCAAACCTTTCCTCTGCATCAGTGACCCTCTGATCCATCTGCTCTAGTTTACTTGTAAGCTCTGACATGCACGTTCTAAATTTTGCCTTGATGTATGACATTAAGGCCTGGAGGTCTTCCTTGGTTTGCGAGCGCCCCCCCCTGTATTCCAAGGGCCTTTGAGGGGTGAGTTTTGGGGGATCGGATTTCTTCCCCTTATCTGCTGACAGGAGCATGGTGGTAATATCAGGATTCTTACTGGACTTCAGGTGCTTGGCCGTCTTCTCTGGGTCCGGTCAGGGGGTGCCTGGGTGATCTTGAACGGTAGGACCGTGGGGGGGAGGGTGACTTGAGGAGGGTTGTTACCCAGGTCAATCGGAAGGAGGGTCCGCCAAGACTGGGCCGGCACACTCCAAGAAGAGGGGCGATCGGAAGCGTGATTCCAGAAGCTGAACGGAGGGTTGTGGGTTAGCCCAAAGCTTCAGCTGGTGGTGGTAGCCTTGGTTAGGGCCTCGATGGATAAGGCTTCAGGTGGGAGGAGGTCTGGTTTCAAGAGGGAAGAGGAAGGAGTCCTCAGGGTTTCGCTGTGAAATTAGGGAACTTGAGCGGGTAGTTGGATGGCAATTGCGGTAATTCACACGTCTCAATGAAGGCTGCAGTGTCAAGTTCTTGCAGTCCGAGGAGGAACCCAGGGAGGTGGATGATTCACGAAGGACCAGCCATTTACAGGAGCAATGTGGAGGGGGGGTCCAGGCATCCCCCAGTGGGCACAGTCAGGGCCTATGGTAGCCAGGTGAGAGTAAGGGAGAATAGGAGTGTGTGCCGGGGCACCCCAGGCGGTGGCAGTATGTCCAGGTATAGGGCTGCAGCAGTAGAAGCTCGCACAGCTATCTGCAGTGGGCATGAGGTCAAAGAGCGGTGGAGCGGGGCTGCATAGAGACCCAGGTCGGGGTGCCCTTCTGATGTGGCCCAAGATGGTCCTGGCAAGCAAGCAGGGGGGAGGTCAGCCGCAGAGGGAGACGCAGTGTCAGCAGGTCTCAAGACCGCGCACTACTCCCAACGGCTCAGGCAGCCCCAGCAGGAGCGAGGCGTAAACTCATGCAGTCTCGAGGGAAGGCAGCGCGGGTACCATTATCCAGGCGCCGACATTCGGTCTCTGCGGAGTCAAGCAGCTGTGGCTCCTGAGCCACCTGGGGCGTCCAAGGAGGTTGAGCAGAGGAGGGATGCAAAAGGTGGTGGGTGCACCGGGCAGCTCACATTGAGAGGGCAGGATGGTTTCACCCGCTTCTCTGGTGCGGGTTGGGTCTGCCTCCTCGCAGGGGTTCGCCTGGACCCGTGTCTGTGCTCCGCCGGGGCTGGGGCAACTCCTTGTCGTTGGCGGACAGCTAACGGGCTCGACACAGCATCAGGCACGGGGAGTCGGCAGAGCAGGTGCTGTTCCTGAGGCCAGGGCTCCCCACTGCATATGTCGCTGCAGCTGGAGTTCGCCTCAGATCCCACGCTGGTTGCTGATGAAGCGTTTCTTCGGCTGGGCCGCCATCTTAGATGGTGACTTGGCGGCTGGCCCAGCGGACTTCAGACGGTCCGTTCCGAGGCTTCAGGGAATGATTAAGATTCGCTTTGCCACCAAAGGAATCCTCAGGGTTCCCGATTGCCGCAGCTGATTTCCAGGCTGTAGAGGGATGGCTCGGACTGCTTTTATTCAGCTATAGTTGCAGGCCATATGCGGAGGCCCTCACAGGAGCTGCTACATTGCTGGCGCTCCTGGCCACGACTTTTTCTCAGACTGTGTTTCTAATTCTTCTTTATTTAATTCAAATCCAAATCACTTGGGTTTATATTTGCACGTCTGCTGACATCTACTTTGGAGCACAATTCATTACAGGAAGGCTCAATAATTGAACAGGAAGGTCTTCTATGTTCATTGGGCTTTCTTGGAGCCACTCTTCTACACTCATTTCAACAATTAAATAGAAATGTACTTTTGGGGAAATGTATGGCTCTGGCAATTGGTTCAAGGATGTGTCATTTCTCTTTAGCGCCACCTCCATTATCCTTCGGGAGCTCTGTGTTGAATCGATTGGCAGCAGTGACAACTCAGAGCTGCTTTATTGATCCAAAGAAAAGGATAGCTCATTTCAGAACACATTGGTGCGCTGCACACTGTAAAGGTAGGATGGCATTATCTGGATTAGCGGTTTGGAGAAATTAGAAAGTGCTTTTTTTTGCTTAAAAATATGTTTGTACGAACACTGCAATTCGACTTCACGTTGCCCAAATGGACGCTAGCACACAAGCTAAAGAATGTTGGTGCCGATCAGGCAGATGACAACGGAACGACAAAGTCTTGTCAGCCAAGTAACGACCCAGCGAAGGCCAATCATGATGCACAATGACAAATGATTGTCCCTCGCCGGGTACTAATCAGTGTTCATTACCCAATTTAATGGTACTCATTTTATTGACCTCACAAGGATGAAATGGTAAGTCAGTCATGCAGAGATCGAACCCTATGGTTGCAGGTTGAAGACAGGCACTTATCTTGCTGAGGGGGAATTACCCTGTGTCCTTAACAGGTTCTGAAATGCATATTGCCAACCACCTCCTATGAATAAGCTTATGTATATGCCATTTTGGGGGAGAGGGAAGGAGGAGGGTGGAACTAGGGAAGGAAGAACATTAGGGTTTACAAACAAACTAACAATGGGTTAAAAGAACAGAACCTTTTGTGGAGATTTGTTTTCTTTTTTTTACAAAAAGGATGAAAAGAATTGCCACTTTCAAACAATATTTAGTCCTAGTGTCAGTGGGCCTGATGTTCTGAAATGGCCCATGCCCAGCAATCTAGGGCGTCATCTCCCACTGTCATCAATTGGGACATTTGCAGCACACAATTTTGCACTTATCCGGTCTGGGCAGCAGTGGAGGAGGTTGGGTCCCAGTGGAGGTCATGGAAGGTACGGTGGTGGTGGAGGAGGTGGATGGTTCAGAGGTTGAGGTGGTGGTTGCTGGTGCAGAGGTTGACGCCACGGCAGCTGTTGGACGCTCTAGAGAGTTAGGCCCATGTGCTTTTATTTTGTGTTGCTCATGGGCCTTGTAAAAGTCATCATCGACGTTGAACCCGAGCTCTGCGAAGGCACATTAAAAGGTCCAATGCGTAGCTGCTTTTTGCAGAATTTGCACTGCACTTGTTCAATCTCTTTCCTCAAATAATGCTACTCCACCATGAAGTATCTCCAGCTGGCAGATGTTTTTGTCATGCCACAGAATTACGAACACTGCAATTCGACTTCACGTTGCCCAAAAAACGCCAGCACAGAAGCTAAAGAATGTTGGTCCCGGTCAGGCAGATGACAACGCAACGACAACACCGATAGTGTGCCATGGCTCTTGTACCGTTGCTGCTAAGTATCGCCATTTATTGGGATTCAGTGACAATTTCAAGATGTCTGCCACATTTAGAATCACAGTTGGATCTTCCACTGCTCCCCATATTAGCCGTGCCTGCTCCATCACTCTGACTGCTACTTTTTGTGCCGGCCGCAATCATGTCTGTGTAGTTGACGTGGGTAATAGGTGCAACACTGCCCTGCCAAAGTTGAACAAAAAACTGTTGCCTCTGTTATTCTGTTCCTATAATAGAAGATGCGCCTGCTCTTTACCTATAGACAATTTGATGTCCTCTGACTGCATCCCGCCACCCATTTCACCCATGGCCTTTTATCTTATGAAATACACCTGATCTGAGTGGCAGGTACTTAAACGTTTTTTTCTGCTAACAACACGGCCCATTGCTATGACTGCTGCTAAAGCTTAGTGCCTGGTGCTGAGCGTCTCTTTTGATTAATTAACATATCCCTACACTACTAAGGACATACACATTACAGATCACCACCCATAAATCTTTGCTTAGGTGGATAATTACACTCACCTCATCTCAGGACAACACCAGTAATTACCAGCTATTTGCCAGGCACGTTCAAAACCACATTGGTTTTGCCAAATGGTTATGCTGCATAAAGTAGGTTTACTTATGTTTCTCAAAGGATTGCTTGAAACATCATCTCCAATCAGCCCGTCATCCTTATAGGTCATTATTGAGCAGATACCACTGTACTAGGCACCCCCTTCGTTACTGAATGACCTAGTGAGCACCTAAGGCTAAACAGGCCCAACCAAGTGTATGGATAAAGCGGGGATCTGGCTGTGTGTGTGGGGTGATTATGTGGACTCTGACTGCTGCTAGTCAGAAGAGGCTGCACAGACTCAATTAAATGATTACCTGACCGCTGAAGGCCTATTCAGAGATGCTGATCTGGACTATTCCACCTGGGAGTATGTGTGAGGTTGAGGGGGGAAGTCGGACTCTTGACAGCACCTCAAGTAGTCGAGGCGTAGCAGTGGCAGTGCCGCTCTTCACACTAGCAGATACGACACAGCATCTAACTATACAATCAGCTATTATATTTAATTTGGCTGAAATTGAGCAGTATCCCTAATCAATTTTTAAAACTCTTTTAACTGTGTTTTATCCACGACTAATAATTTGTTTCCGGATACCTCACCATGGTCAAAAGGAAGGCCACGAAAAGCCTTTCACCCCAAACTTTGCACAGACAATGCCATGTTCTAGCAAAACCAATAGAGGAAGCACATATATTAATTCATGAAATTGAGAACTTGTTGTATAATTTAGATGACCAGGAAAGGTTATGCAGTGGTTATTTAGATCTAAAATCCCTCACAAAAGACCAACATTAAATAGGTTGGACTGCATAACGCTGCTATCTTCTAGGCCGCTTTGTCCGTCTCAAGCCTCTCGGTGCGTTGCTTTGGCCAATAGTTCACTTGTAGAGGGCTGCCCGGGCCTTGCCGGTGGGGGCACAGATGGATTTAATCCGCTTTTGCCATCCAGCGGAGGGACGGTGGCTGCCTGGCCACCCAGGGCAACTGTTGAGCGTAGTCTAAGAAAGGGGCCCAGATGCTGTGAAACATACTCCTGTTCCCAAATCGGATGGCAGTGATCTTTTCAGCTGCTGCGATATCTGAGCACTTTGCCCACCACATGGGGGTCGCCGGGCCCTCAATGTGTTTCCACAGTCTTGCTATTGAGATTTCTGCAGCTGTAAGCAGGTGTGTGCAGAGGTCTGCCAGTTGGACGGACATCGGGAATTGACCCTCGCCAGTGTCACCCAACAGAACTATGCCCGGGTCCCATGGTATTGATAGGCCGGTGATTAGTTTAATCTGTTCCAGGACCTATTTCCAGAAACAGGCCAATTTCGAGCATGACCACAGAAGATGGAACAGCGTCCCCGTATCCGCGCAGCCTCTCCAGCATTGCGGTGGGATGGCAGGGTTACACTTGTGTAGGATCTCCGGTGTCAAGTTCCATCTATAGCAGACCTTGATTGCTCCCTCCTTGTTCGTGACACATTTGGAACTCTTGTGAGCTCTCGTCCAGATGCGGTATCAGGTTACTTCTTCCAGTTCTCTGCCTATGTCTCGCTCCCATCGCGACATGTAGGGTTCTTTCAAGTCGGAGGGCCCCCTGTCCAGCAGTCTGTACAAGGTTGAGATTTTCTCTTTTGGTGGGGTCGCCGTCAGTGTGCGCTCCAGTGCCGTGAGGTCTCTGCTTCTGTGCGTTCTCATCGGTTTGTGGGACAGCCAATGTCTAAGCTGGACGTAGCGAAACTGTTCGCTTTCCGGCACCAGAAATGTCTCCTTGCAACCCTCGAACATGTGTAGGGTACCTTCTGTGAAGAAGTCTGCAATGCGCCTCAACCCGCCTGTCTTCCACCAGCTGAAGTCGTTTGGCTCCAGCCCTGGGGTGAAGTTGGGGTTCTCCAAGAACGGGGACAGCTGGCCACCGTGTTCCTGCAGCTCCATTTCCGGGCTGCCCTCTTCCAGCACTCAACCGTGTTCCTGGTCGCCGTGAGGGGGTCAGTGTTTGTAGGGTTTCTGGGCCAAGTGATGTGCGGGAGAGAGTCCAGTGGGTAACGGCTCCAGTTTTCCTCCAGCTTCAGCCAGCGG
This sequence comes from Ambystoma mexicanum, assembly GCF_040938575.1. Classification (NCBI taxonomy): domain Eukaryota; kingdom Metazoa; phylum Chordata; class Amphibia; order Caudata; family Ambystomatidae; genus Ambystoma; species Ambystoma mexicanum. The sequence goes on from NC_090927.1 coordinate 148,513,463, forward strand.
GGTTTGTAGGTGTCTGTTTGCCATGTCAATGCTGCTGAAAGCTGAGCTGCCAGACAGTATCTGTCCACCTCCGGGACTCCCAGGCCCCCAATTCCAGGGCTACGGAGCATGAACGTCCTCGTGATGCGTGGCTTTTCCCCCCAGACGAATTTCAAGATGTGCGCTTGCAGTTTCTGCTTAGCTTTCTTGGGGATCGACACTGGGAGAGCCTGGCAGTGGAACAGCAGTCTGGGCACCAGGTTAATTTTAACTGCTGTGATCTTCCACGTCCAGGATATCTCCTGCTTTTGCCAACAGGACAGATCCACCTGAAAATCTTTGAACAGGGCCGGGAAGTTCGCCTTGTAGGTCTGCTCTATGTTTCTGGGGAGCCGAATGCCCAGGTAATCGAGGTGGGTTCTGGCTCATGGGATGGGGAGGCTGGCTGCCAGGGAGTCCACCGTGGTTCTAGGGATGTTGATGTCCAGAGCTGTTGATTTCGAGAGGTTGATGGTGAAGACATTTCCTCCCACAGGGCTTTGAGCAAGGTTTCCGGATGATTCAACCTCAGCAGCACATCATCAGCATATAAGGCGGCTTTGTAGGTTTCGTCCTTGACCACGAGGTCGTGGATCAGCGGGTTCTGGTGAATTCTGGAAGCAAATGGTTCCATGGATAGCACGAAGATGAGAGGGGACAGGGGGCAGCCCTGCCTCATGCCCCTGGTTATCGTGATCCTGGGAGAGTTGCTGCTGTTTATCCTGAGTGTTGTGGTGGGGTGTTGGTAATTTGCCAGAGTCCACTTCAGAAATTTCGGGCCGACCCCAAGTACAGATTATCTATCTTTCTCCATGGAGTGGCGGAGAGTGGCAGTCCTGCGGTGATCTCTATTCAGCAGTGTCTGTCTTCCCTGTTCATTCTATCTGGAGGAGGAGTTACTACACTACTGCCTACAAGAAGTGCAGCAGCCCGCGGAGCAGACGGGGAGTGGCGGAGAGTGGCAGTCCTGCAGTGATCTCCATCCAGCAGTGTCTGTCTTCCCTGTTCATTCTATCTGGAGGAGGAGTTACTACACTATTACCTACAAGAAGTGCAGCAGCCCGCGGAGCGGACGCGGAGTGGCGGAGAGTGGCGGAGAGTGGCAGTCCTGCAGTGATCTCCATCCAGCAGTGTCTGTCTTCCCTGTTCATTTTATCTGGAGGAGGAGTTACTACACTATTACCTACAAGAAGTGCAGCAGCCCGCGGAGCGGACGCGGAGTGGCGGAGAGTGGCGGAGAGTGGCATTCCTGCAGTGATCTCTATCCAGCAGTGTCTGTCTTCCCTGTTCATTCTATCTGGAGGAGGAGTTACTACACTACTACCTACAAGATGTGCAGCAGCCCGCGGAGCAGACGTGGAGTGGCAGAGAGTAGCAGTCATGGCAGTCGAGGCTGCGAGGACTGCCACCTCAGCAAACTCTCCCCCGGACGAAGACAGACGCTGGATGCGCAGCTCGCGCCTCCACCCGGACTCTGATAGAGCCACAATAACGGAGTCTCTGCAAGAATCAACATACCTAACAGAAAGTAGCCCTAAAGGCAACAAAGGCAAACTGACTAAAAGTGAGGCATTCCAAAAGCCTAAGCGAAACGCAATGGAACCCTTGAATAACCACCAAGACATGCCACCTCAACCAGTTTCCAAAACACAGAAACAGACTGTACCGCTTGCAGCCGGAAAAACCCACGACGAAGGAAAATCCACCTTGAATCCAGTGAACACTCTTCCAACAGCCCGCTTACCTGTGAATCCCAGAGGGGGGTACGGGTCGGCGTTGCCATGTGAAGAGGATCCAGTGATTCCACCCTGTGCGGCCGCGACGCCGGAGGTGGCGGATGGCACTGCGACCCGAGAAAACGTTGGAGGCCAAGAGCTGCCAACCCCGGAGAGCGGGGGAGGCGCTGTGGGGGCAGAGCGAGGAGTAGGAGAAATCCACACGCCCATCACAGTGCAAGCTCTCATTCACTGCAACGCGGGAGACACTCCAACGGAAAAGCAGAAAAGCGAGTCCCCAGTAACACCATGGGTGACCGAGCCCGATCAAATACACCAAGAAAACACCACCAACGACCAGTCACTATCAATCACCCTAGAAAAGCAGCTGGGAAACACGGAAATGCCTTTAAAACCAAATACCAAGAAGCGCCAAAGACACCCCACACCTGTGCAACAGACAAGAAGCAATCACAGAAACGAGCAGAAAGAAATCACGAAGAGGGGCTCGCTCCCACAAAAACATACAAACACCAAAAGAAACCCTAATGAAGACAGTTCTTTAACGGCACAGAGGGAAAATGCCAAGAAAAAAAGCATTTCACAGAACCTCCTCACAAGCTTCTTCAACAGTAACACCAACCCACGAGCAGTCCGTGGGTTGGAGTTAACAGACTCTGAAATTCTTGAAGCAATACTAGACTGCCAGCCAATGTCTAAACTTAGAAGGTTGGAAAACCCAATTGTACCAGCTCTAAAACCAACTGAATCCTTGCCCAAAGACTTTGTCCAGACCTTTCAAACGGTAAGCCCTTTGGGAAGCAGCAAGTCATCTGATCCTCCGATCTACCCTGAACCACAAAAATCGGGGGGGAAAAGATCCCTTACCTCAAACAGCCGACCCAGGAGCTGTGGAGCAACTAGATCACCTCCAACCCAGGCCAGTTTGCGCACAAGAACCTATAGACAGTAAAGACAGCCATATCAGTGCAGTACTGCTAACAAAATCTCCAGTGCCAACAACACAGAACGTTTTTCTGATCAGCCCAGGTGGTTGTTCACCTCAAACTGTTAGCCCGTCTATGTCAACTATTACCCTCCTTGAATTAATTAAACCAAAAGAAAATGTCAAGCCGGGAGCACCCTTTCTGGACGTAAACCAGAAAAACAATACCCTCATAACAGTAAACGACTACGAAAGTCTTCTCTTGGCTATGATTTCCTGAGGCAGTAGGAAAGGTTGGGGCAGATGTGGGGAGCTACCTGTTCTTTCCCCGCCTTGTGGTCCGCACAGAAGACTCCTTGGACCTTCCACCAACTAAGAGCCACCGAAGACCATTGATTGTGCCACCGCCCTCATTTCTATCACCAAGTAAACATAGTGCCCAAGGGTCCCCACTGCCTAAAGAGACTCCTTCCAAAAAAACGTACATTTTCTCAATCATGTCGGCCATTACTATAGCATTAGCACCGTTTACAAAACTTTACGACAATGATCCATACCAAACTGATCTATTTGGAAGGCTATGTAATGGCACATGAAGAACGAATAAAATCTGCCCAAGATCACAACCAACGTAAAACCCAAGCACAGATTCCCGTGAAGAAAAACAGCCCAAAGAAAGATGGGCGCAGCTTGAGCAGAACTATGAGAGACGTGGCCGAACAAACTCTACCAGTTATCGACCTCACCATACCTACCTCTCTGAGCAGTAATCAAAGTCAAACAGAACCCCAATCAACAAAAATGAACCAAATGGCCAGTGACACCTGAGGGAAAAGGAAGTGCTACTCATCGTGGACGACAACATTTACTCTGAAACTGCAAATCGCATTACTTCACAAAATCCAGACCAACCTTTCCTGATCTTCAAAAAAAATGTAGGAAAGGAAAGAGTCACTAATTGTGAGAAGGGACCAGTTAAAAACACAAGGATAGTGACTTCAACAGCTCAAACAAAAGCGAAACCAAAAGAAGCCATGTCCGAGAGACTAAGGTCGAACCCAAGGTCACCGGAAAAGCAAGAAATTACAGCCAAACCCATCAAAAAAACTTCTGAGCAAACCAGGCACCTTCAATCACCAAAAACAGTTGATGTCTTTATGGTTCCACCAAAGTCCAATGGATGCGGTACCCACTACACCAGCACTAAAAAAGCCAAGTCGGAGAGACCCAGTGGTCAGCCAAACGAACAGTAACCAAAGTACCCAACAAGAAAGATCAACACGAGAGAAAGAAGCCAAAAGACTTCCAACAGACTCTCATACCCGAAGAAAGGATACTAGAGAGTTTCACTATCGATCCAAAACGGAAAAATACCGAAAAGCCCCAACTGTAAAATCAGAGTTGTGGTGGCTGTTTAAATTGGAACAAATACAGGGTAACCACGACGACGTGGTCCTTAACAGAGGCTCAGTGTTGACTTTGTTCCACCACGTACCGAAACTGAGGAGGATAAAAACAGAAGACATAAAGATTGTGGACCCCAGCCATAGACACGGCAGAGCATTAACTTATTTACACATTTCGTCAGTGACGGCCAAAGACCTGTTAAGGAAAGAGGCAAAAGACCTTCTAAGACTAGGGTATGACCTTACCGAACAGAGTGATAATAGACAGAGCCCACGGGGAAAGGCTCAAACTCCTACGGATCGGTAAAGGTCAAAAAATCAACTAGCAACTAGTGAAGACAGAAATTACAGGAAAAACTACAGAGGGCCAGAGACGACATCACAAAAAGCTAAACCTCACCTTTTTTATCCTGCCCCCTCACTCGGAAAACACAAACATGAACCACAAAGTGCACACCAGATAGACAAGGACCCAAGTAAACAAAAGCAATACTTCAACTATTCAGCAAACGAGAGTAATAACCAATCGACCAGCAAAAGCAACAAAACTTACCAAGATATGAAAAAAACAATCAGACAAGAAGTCCAAACTTTATCAACCTAGACAGAAACCAACGTGAACAAGCCGACTACATCTGGCTTATGGGCTTGCCTCCCCAAAACCCTTACAGCTAAGAGGAACAAATAGCAACTCAAGTGCCAAGATAACACCACTTCGGAGCCAGCAAAACACACTGTCACGCACGATTTAAGACTCTGCTCCTGGAACACAGTTTTTTTTTTTGCACCTGACCACCACCGGCGATGTAAACCTTGGCCACTGCGACATCTTGTGCTTACAAGAAATGTGGCTCATGAAAGAACCCACCCTCGACGGGTATGAAATTATCCTGGCCCCGGCGAAAAGGAGTTCTATGGGTCGACCTTCATCTGGCCTCCTTATGGTTAGTAGCATTGGACATGGGCTTAAGATGGAAAAGTCCTGACGGCTAATCAAAACCTGCTAGCAGCCCTCTTAATATGGACCCACAAAAGTGACCGAGACAAGACCGTGCAACGTACATCGATAGCCATCTTGAATACATACTTGGACCCTGCCAAAATCGAAGCTACACCCTTTCTGATGGAAATCGAGACTGTGAATGATGAGATTCTGGCGGTCCAACAAGTGACACATATCTTAATCTGGGGAGATCTGAATTCCACTTGTATGCGCCACAAACCCAAAAGAAATCCCACACCATCGGACCACAGAGGTTCTCTCTGGTTAAACCTAATGAACTCCAGAAAACTGCAAAGTCTAGACACAGACTTCCCTAATCACGATCGCCTGCCTACCTGGACTAACGGGAAGATACAATCAACAATTGATCACATCGTTGTCTCGAGACCGTTCTTAGAACTGATCATGTCTTTCGAAGTGGCCCAAACCAAGGCTAGCGACCACAACCTTTTAACAACCACTTGGAAGAGTACTAACGACCCAGTGGAAAAATTGGCCCATCAGCTTGAATTAAACCCCCAAAGGAACAGACTTCGGCTCTCGACCAAAGATATCAGAGAGCTCAGCAGCAAGTACGGAGAGACCAAAACTAGCAACCAGTACAACTCAACTGACTACGGTGCCCTTCTAACAGCATACAAAACACCTAGCTAAAGCAAACAAGCATCTACTAACCTTAAGAAACATACTTACGATATTCTGTTAGTTCAAAAGCGACGAGAATATCGAAAAGTAATGAGGAACACAGTGGAGCTAGACACGAAGCAAGCCAAAATTGATAGACAAGAGGCGAAAAAAATCTACCGGACCTGGCTGAGATCACACCGAGCAAAGCTCTACCAACAAGACTCGTAAACAGTACTTAAGTCCATCTGTACAAAAAACTCGAGAGAATTTTGGTCACTGCTAAACTCCACTACACCAAATAAGAGTGAAGCCATTCGGAATGGCATTGGTGAAACAACCTGGACAAATTACATCAAGGCAATTTTTAAATTACCATCGGGTCAGACATCCCCAAAACCCATAAAAAACGGACATCTTGGGAAAAACTAGATGACCAAGAAGAAATCTGTAACTTAATAAAAAAATTGAAAAATGTAAGAGCTCCAGGCCCCGAGGGCATCACCAACATAGATCTAAAAGCCCACCCCGAAGCCTGGACAAAATTAATTGGCAAGTCTTCGCAAGATGCTCAGAGACCAAATCTATACCAGCCTCATGGACTTCAGCCACCATAGTTCCTATATATAAGAGAGGCGACAGCAATAATCCTTCCAACTACCGCCCAATCGCGTTGCTAGACCCAATTGGAAAGGTCTACGGTTCTCTACTCTTGGGCAAACGAGGAGCTGTGCAACAATCAGTTCCAATCAGGGTTCAAGAAAAATATGGGAACTACAGCCAACATCCTGTTAATAAGTGCCCTGAAAAGCAAAGTGATAGAAGGGGTCCAAGGCTGTTCATGGCTTTCATAGACTTCACTCAAGCCTTTGATAGGGTCGACAGGACCCGCCTTTGGGACAAACTAGAAGGTTGGTCCTGTCCAAACGAAATCTTAGACCCCATCAGAGCCCTCCACAAAAACACCACTGTGAGAGTTCGGCTGAACTGTCAAGGGTCCCTATCGGCAACCATCGCGATCCAAAGGGGAGTCAAACAGGGATGCCCGTTGGCCCCCTCTCTCTTTTTGGCTTACCTCGGAGACTACCAAACATCAGAAGACTCTGTCAGATCATTCCCACCTAAGTTAGAGCAACAGAAAATCAGCAGGCTACTCTAGGCTGACAACCTAATTCTAATCGATCAGACGCCCATTGGGTTACAGCGCCAACTTGATAACCTACTGTCATATACAACCATTAACAACCTAGAAGTCAATAAGGAAAAAAAAAAAGATTATTCTGGAAAGAACAGCCAGGAAACCGGACAAGACTAAATGGCACTTCCAATCGTCTGAGATCGACAAAGTAAAGAGCTTCAAGTACCTAGGCATAACATTGGACAGTTCAAAAAGAGAATCCGCCATGCAAGATGCCTTACGAACAAAAATCAGAAAACTGACAACCCAAGGAAAGGCAATTGACCAGAAATTCATCCGTTTCGCATCAATACCAGTCATTGATTTCTACAAAATGAAAGTAGTGCCCTCAATAATCTATGGAGCTGAGGCAATGCTATTAATACCAAGTGAAACATGGCCTAAACTCGAAGCGTACTACTGGAGGACAGTTCTCGGCCTACCAACCTCTACACCTGTAGCGTCAATTCGAAGAGAACTGAGCCTCCTGTCCTTACAAGGGTCACTGAATTGCAATTTCTTGATGTTATTTAGAAAATGCCTGCTTCCTAAGAGCATGCTGCCCTACAGATTAGTAAACTCAGAGATGGAGAATCAAACCAATAAGATGCTACAAACTTAGAGGACAGGAATCACAGCCATTTTAAGCTCGATCGAGAGCGGCGAGGAGGAATTGGTGAACAATCTGGTAAAAGTTCTGAACAAAATCAAAGAACTAGACTGGATTCAGACTTTGGCAAAAGCCTCAGAAAAGAAGTTAACATTTCACCTGCCCACAAACATAAAGAAATTGAACCAACTACAGGGTTTTGTTAAACAATTTCCTAGTAGACAAGCATGAAACTGCCTCCTAAGAGCTAGACTCAATTTACTACCATCCAACGAAATTAAAGCATCAGAGGACTCTCAAGTACAAACCACTGTAGACTTTGCCGAAAACCAAACGAAAAAGATACTGTCCGGTATCTCCTTTTAAATTGCACAGAAACAGTAAAAATCAGGTCAACGTACATGAAGCACTTTTCGTCTGACCCCTCGATGGAGAATGAAAACTGTTGGTGGTCTAGGATAAGTGGAGACAATCCAACCTGGTTAACGGCAACGTCTAAAATACTCCAACATCTAATGACCATGCTGGAAAACCTGCCGTGATTCCGAAAATTTCCTTGAACATTGAGACCAAATTCTCTGACACTCTTATCTCCCTGTCGACATGACATCTGCCAAAAAGTGTAACAGTGTTAAAGGGCCGACCTATGGCCGAAAAAACAAACTTCGAGAAAAAACCTGATCAAAACATTCTCTTTCCTTTCCTTTCCTATTCAGCGGCTGTAGAAGATGATGCTGTAAAAATCAATTAATTGATTAATGCAAATAATAATAATGTAAAAAAAAATCTATCTATCCTCGTGAACCCCCTATGAACGTGTGAGAAAAAGGTGTAATGTTGGGCACTGTCATTCGCCAGTCTCCATGCATCGATCGTTTCAGTTTCCCTTAGGAACACCGGGAGTCCCAGGGCTCGTTCGAAGTCCGATCTAGTGGGCGGTAGAGTATTGTCGACGCTGGGATCTGGAGTGAGGTTGAATTCACCTCCAATCAAGAGCTTTCCTTCGGCGGATGAGGTTATTGTCGGGATGGTCTTGCGCAGAAAGTGCTCCTGGGCCTCGTTTGGACAGTATATTGCTGTGATAGTGATTGGGAGTTCTATCAGGAGACATTTAAGCAGTAGGTATCTGCCCCCAGGATGCCGCTTAACTGTGACCTTCGTTTATGGTGCTGCTTGGCTAAGCAAGATAGCGACTCCGTCTTTCTTCTGACCCGAGGAGAGTCACAGTCAATTAAATCAATCCTAGTGGTGGCCGCCTCTACATCCGTGTTCTTGCACCCTCGTGGCAATTTTTGCCATCTCTGAGTGCACTTTGATGTAATCTTCAGGATTGCTCACTATCCGTTTTCGCGGAGCAATTGGTTGAAGGTAACATTTTGGATAAGACTAGGCTTATGGAAGCTGAGACGATAGAGGAGATTATTCCTATATGTGTCCTTGCCATATAGGCTGGTACTGTATCCGTTGCTGCCTGTTCCGATATTGACGTCTAAGAAGTGTATCTCTGCTTTAGAAATCTCATGAGTAAATTGGATTCTCGGATCTATGTCATTGAGGTAGATGAAAACATTCTTCAGATCTGTTTCTGTGCCAGACCAGATGCCGAAAATGTAATTATATACCGAATCCATAGGTGAATGTTCTTTTTCCAAGTGGTGCGTGTCAGTACATGATCCATTTCAAATTTAAACATAAAGCAGTTGGCGTACGTAGGGGCCATAATCGTTGCCATGGATGTTCTATAGACCTGTAAATAAAAGTTATCTTTGTAATGGAAGTATGAGTTTTCAGCTATGAATTGTAGCAAAACCAGGATAACCTCTTTCTGTGCTTTGATACCTGTCTCTCTCAGGAGCATCCACTCAATATCTTTGAGTTCTAGATCATGGGGTATTGACGTATACAAGCATTTGATGTCCACTGTGAATAGAATGAAATTAGGATCATATTAGGTCGTCTTGAGTAGTTGCAGAAAATGAGTGGTATCTCTCACGTATGTGTGTGTTTGCTGTAAGACAGGTTGCAGGAAGAAATCAACATACTTCCCCAGGGGTTGTAACACACTATCCATGCCGGCTTCTATAGAAACCTTAACTACCAAACGCGCAGAAACGCTTGGATTCACGACAGAAGAGGCGGACGCCAACTTAGGCCTTATTAGTGACACTTCATTCAGCAAATCTAACACCTCAAACAGAAATCCAGCGAAACATATTAAACAATTGGAGTATTTGATACGAAAAGATACCAACCGCAAGTTTCATGCGATTACTTTAGGTAGATGTTGCTAGTCAACATTAACTGTTAACCGCCATGTCTTTACATTCATACACATACCAACCTCTCCTTTCCCATGGAGATGCCGAGACACAAATCGACGTAGGCGAACCCACACCCAGGGGTGTGCCGCTATGCGCAGCCCTATTGGTCTCCACATACTAAGAGCCAGTCCATGTCGGCATGTATTTATTCCATTCTTTTGTATATTTCTATTTATCTTTTGTTGGACATCCTTAGTTTGTATTTTTGGTGAAACTTGCCAGGGTGGGCTGACGCATCCCGATCTGTCCAATCCTGGGGGGATCTGGACGCAAGGCGCCGTGGGCATGGCTACACCCTGTGGTGTGCCATGCCTCAGCGCCCTATCAGTCACCATGGCAATACTTGATAAGTCATTCAAGCGTGCACTACCGTGCGTTCTACTTCCATGTACTGTCTTGCACAAGCAGCAGATAAACGTTGTGTTCCATTGCGTGTACTGTAAACCTCCAGTGATCATAGTCTTACAGCTCCTCCGTGCAAAACACAGTGTGCATTTCAAAATACGCTGAGGTACCCTTTTCTCTTGATTTTAGAGTGTGGAAACAAGGGAACATCACTCACATTTCTCTTGTTAGAGAGCATTTTGTAAATGACTGCCTGGTCACAATACGAAGGTACCTACCATTTCCTCGATATCTGCACACTTGTGTACTTAAGCACTACAGAAGTGTAACCTTATTATACTTCTTGTTTTTTGTTTTTATTTTATTTTGCACACATCTCTGCGTACATACAACGCGGTATGTATTGTATTCTTCACTTTGATTGCACATTGTTTTGTCAAAATGTTCAGTGCTGTATGCAAATATTGTGATGTTCGAACTGTGCTGAATTTGTGAATTATGTTTAACTCACTCACTATAACATTCTGTAGGGCCCAGCCCTGATGAAGGAGTTTTAACTCAGAAATGCTTTGGCACTAGAGCTCTCTCTTTTTGAGGCAACAGCTGGCCTCCTTTTCTGTTGAAAATTACATTTTCTTTTTTTTTGCACTGAAGAAATCTCATGACTTTTGTTTGGAAAACTTATTTTACTCGAAGTACAAACTTTAAAGAACTCTTGAGAAGTGATATCTCCTACATTAACTTTTTCGCAATTCTATGGTAACCCCTCAGCGGGTACAGTTTGGGAGCGACTGGCCAGAGACGTGGTAAAGAGAGATACTCTTTGTTGATGGGTCATCAACGATCGATCAGAACACTGGCTACACACACACGGGGTGGTAGTGGTATGGTATGAGGATGGGAAGTTTGAGGTCAAATAGAAAATGTTACTTCCATTACACTATTCGCTCAAACAGCAGAACTTGTGGCATTGATAACAGCAATAGAAATGTCAAAAGGATGTTCTGTCACCATTTATTTAGATTCAGCATATGGCACATTAACAGTAAGCTCACGTTTGTCCAGATGGAAGAGGAGAGGGTTTAAACGAAATCAGATGGTAACCCATTCAACATGCAGATTTACTTTCCAGATTAACAGAAGTACTCACATGTACAAGGTATTAGAGTAGGCATGGATTATTGGCTGACGACGTACTGTTGCATCTAATTAATCCTTGTAAGTCAATCTCTGAGATAATAGCAATAATACAGTGAAGTGGGAAACTATCTGGATTGAAAGTTAATTACCAGAAGTCGATGCACTTCCCCGTTAAGAGGCGTAAAGAGGACGATTGTGACAACCTGGCAGGTCTTCTGCTCTCAGTGGAAAAGGAAAGCATTAAATACTTCAGAGTCTACCCGACAAAGAATTTAGAAGGGTTATATGAGACCATCTTCATCGCTTTATGGAAAAAAATTTAGCAAGGACATGATGAGATGGCGCACAAAGCTGGGCCTTTCCTGGATGGCCAGACTCGATGCCCGTAAGATGAATGTGCTGCCTAAGGGCCAGTTTCTATTACAGATGCTGCCAGTAAAAAAAACAGAACATCGCTAAGAGACAGTGAGATAACATGGTAACACTTCTATGGGAGGGGAAAGAGCTAGAGTGGTCTATCAGACGCTGACCTTCCCAAACTAATTCAGAGGGGTATGGATCCCCAACATAGAAAAATATTTGTAAAGCTTCCCAAGTAAGATTGCTGGTGGCTCACCTGAGAGAGGGCAAACGTAAACAATGGGTACAGTTTGAGATCCAGGTGTTGGCCCCAGTGACCGTGGGAGAATGGATTTGGAGCTCAATTAACATACTCCCCAAAAGGGTCAAAGAACCCATGGTCCTGAACACACTTTCGTCCATATGAAGTAAAGGAAAGGACACTGTTGGCCTCTGTACATGCCCCCCCTCTTAGTTACTTATGCATCCGCAGCTCCGATCAGAGCTGACATAATGTTACCCGTGAGATTTCAAGAATGGTATGAGGCGGACTGAAGAGGTCAGGCCAGCTATGGAGAAACAAGAACTTTATTTCACTCCCTTGACATGAGGAAGAATTTGGGGTGGGAAAACTATCAGTATGCCTATGATTTGGGGGGTTGAGCGCTCACAAGAAAATGAGATAGATGCTTAATATTGGCAGATTTTCAGGGCACGCTGAAAGTGAGAGGCATATGGGGTAATGCCTTGGGCAGTCCAATCACAGACAAAGAATGGGCAAACTCTGTACACTGATATTCAAGACATCAATACAATTGTTACAATAAATATCATGCCAATATGAAATGCTTGCGGCGAAATACTGCAAAGTACATTCTTCCGAGTTGGGCGGTGGTGATGGTATTACCACTGCATTGAAGGGCTGGCCCTATCACGTTTCTGGCTTATTGACACCCAGCTCTGAGTTGGGGGTACATTTGCCAGAAAAATGACAACTTGCGGTGCAATTACCACTGGTGGTATTACCGCGCTGTAATTGTGCCGAAAATTCCCCATTGGCTCCAAAATGACCCGATGGGGAATGGGGATTAATTGTTAGCACCCAACCTGTGATCCGGTGGGCGCTGACGCTAATATATTTGGGCGGTATCCCAGGAGGGATACCGCCCGACTTGTGATCAGGCCCTCTATCTTTTGGAATTTCCTGCTATCACAACACAGCAACCGTGCTTTACTGGGGAGCATGTAATTCAACTGGAAATCTGTCTTTTGCCATCACCATTGTTGTGTTTTCCGGATGTGGTTGTGGGTGGCGTGTGAGTATTTGCCCCTCAAAAGCGCTGAAGCGCTGTAAAGTACTGTAGAGTATGGTCTTGCAGTTTTGTAGCTGGTACTGGTGTGAATATGAGTAGTGTCAGGGTCCTTGCAGCATTCTAGTGCTCCAGAGAGTGATGGCCTCCAGTTTTGATGACAGCGCTGTTCCAGTTCAAACCGCAGGTTGTATCCGTGAATGGCTACATTCAAATGTGATCACTTGTTATCGATCCTCGTGAGTAAACATTGTAGCAAACTTTGATATAGTCATATAAGTATCATGTTTGTGACAGTGATTGGCTAGGTAAACATTGATGTAGTGCACTTGGAGGACTGTTGGGTCATTTGGCGTTTGGCAGTGGAGCACCATGTATGATTTAAAGGACAAAGTGAGGGGGGGACATGCTGAAGATGGTGATTCTAGACGCTCCACTGGTCTTTACTGGAAGGAGTGATAGCCTGAGTCTTGCGATTGCTACTCTGTTACCACCCTCGCTGCACACCCTGATGCCCCAGTAGCAAGTCCGCTAGGGGCTTGTTCTTCCCTGGTTTCAGGCCCTGACCCTGCCTTGCACTCTGTTAGTCCCCGGGACCTCCATTACCCTCTCACTCCCTCCTCCCAGCCTGCCCCGTCCCTGATTGGTGTAGTAAACGCTTGCACAGATGACAGGAGACGTGATAACTAGCTGGATGTCTTTTATTGCATAAGGGACATCTGCCGGGAACATGTAAGTAATAAAGAGCCTGGCGGCTAGGCTAACGTGCCTAATAACTGCTGAAGGGCTGTGGGACTGAAATGTCTCGTGATGCGAGCCCCCAGGCCCCAAATCTCGGAGGAGCCGGCAGGACGCGTCTTGCCGCGTCCTCTGGTGCTCCCGTAATGCGCGCAAAGCGCGCGGGGGCGGTACTCGCCGCCGAAGCGAGATCTCGCGAGAGTTGGTGACTCTCGCGATATCTCTACACACCTCCCTTTGGTAAGGAAAGAGGAAGTTCATTGCATGACATAGTCACTATATCTCACCGGTCTTCTGTGCTCTCTTCTAGGCCGTTCACACTTTCCAGCGCGATCTTCCTGTTGCTCCTGTTCTGATTCTGGCATGGGCGATCCCGGTTCCATCTCTGTTTCTTCCCTTTCTTTGTCGTTTCTCACAGGCTCCCGTTCTTCCCTTCGCTCATTGTCTATTCCTTCTTCGGCATGTGGTTTCTCCGGGGTTCTTGCTCTTTCTTGCCTCGTCTGATATAGGGCTACTCTTTCCAGATTCCATGTGCGGCCGTCCTCGGTGCGGACATGGTTCGTTCCCCTGTGGATCACTTTGGTGGGTCTGCTGAACCGAGAGCCCGTGATTTGGTCTTTTTTTGGTAGTTTTATTTTGACCCAATCTCCCCCTCCAATGTCTGACGCTTGCTTGGTTCTTCTTCTTTGGTCACTCCATGTTTTCATGCGTGCCTTGCTATTTTCAATTCTCCACACCACTTCTGACATGTCCACTGCTTCATCTTCTCTTACTTTGGATAACCATGGTGGTATGAGCGTGGAGGCTGCACTCCTCCCTCTCAACATTCGAAACGGGGATATTTGCGTTATTCCGTTAGGAGTGAGTCTGTGGGCCGCTATGGCCTCCTTAGTAGTTTTTAGGGGGTCCATTCCAGAAGCCGTGGCTAGTTGGATTGCTCCCTTAATGTACCTGTTGGCCCTTTCAACAAGCCCATTGGCTTGGGGATGATACAAGGCCGCCTTCTTTTGGCCTATATTGTGCTTTCTTAGGAATTGTTCCCTGTCCCGTGAGATCAGTTGTACCCCATTGTCTGTTACTACTTCCTTGGGGAGGCCGTCTCTTTGAAAAATGTCAGTGAGAACTTCAATTACCGTCGCTGTGGTAATGTTTGGGACGAACTCAGCCTCGACCCACTTGGATAGGTAATCAACCAGCACTATGCCGTACCGATGTTCTGGTGCCATCGCTTCCAGAGGTCCTATAAAGTCTATGCCCACTTTGACCACACCGCTTCTGGTACTTCTGTGGGAATTAGGGGTGCCTGTCTGAGTTTCAGTCTTTTGTCGCTATTGAGGCACTCATGACACCGCTCTATCATGGTGCGGATCTCTTGGTCCATGGACGGCCACCAGTAGGCCTCCCGGACTCTGCGCCGGGTCATCGTGTTTCCCAGGTGACCGGCATGGGCTCTGTAAAGGACCGGTAGGGGGTGTCTGTACTTCCGCTCTCTATATGGTAGAGGAGAGGCACAGAAGACCCCAGCCAAGATTCTCTAATATGGTAGCAATGGACGAGCAATCAAGGCCTAGCTTCTCGGGAGGTGATGCAGGCTGGTTCTTAAGTACAGTGTAGTCCCCAAACCCCCACAAAGGAATGTCCACACACTGTATTACTGAAAACACAGTCTTTATATAATTAATATTCAAAGGTTATGTACACTTATCACAATAACGCACTTTGTGCTCCGGAAAATCAACAATGGTAAATATCTACAATTCTAAAGTGGTACCACTAATATTCGATTAGAGTGCATCAACAAGACTGTTAGAATGCCACACAGATCAATAACAAGGAAACCAGCAATAGAGAGAGGAGAGAAAGTAGACGGGGGAAACAATAGGCAGAAGACTGGCCCTTACCACGGAACACAGTTCTGAGTGGAGATCCCCCCACCTGGGCAACCTGTAAAATAAAGATATATAAAACAAGCCCAGTCCATATATTGTTCAAGAGTCTCATTCTCTCCCACAATGTTTTTACCCCCCCAATGTACCTGGTGGAGTAGAGTTCGTTGGAGAGGCGTCGACAGATCCTTCTTGAGTGACTACCTTTAAGGCAGGAGCCACGGATCGTCGAGAGGCGTCGCGGACTCGGGGTTCGTTGTCGGGGAATCGACGGCCCTTCTTGAATGCCTTCCCTTTCAAGCGGGAGACATGGGGCGTCGAACGTCCGACGGTGAACTGGGTAGAACGGCGTCGATGAGGCAGCAGGCTTTGATCCGACCGGTGCTCGTCGATGACAGAGCGTTGGCGTCCTGCAAGGAAGAGGCGCGGGGCACCTCGGTGACGATAGTTCTGGACCGCAAAGAGATGATGAAGAACGGTGGCGCAGCAAGGGCGTCGGGTCGACGGCGTCTCTGCGGTCTTTGGGTGGCGGGAAACCCACCGGCGGATACTCCTCGGCGTGTCGACGGTCAGGCCTTCTCCAGCAGGAGACGGCGGCGACGATGCAGACGAGAGCGTCCATTGATCAAGTGAAAGTTCTTAGGCAAACGGGAGCACGGCGTCTCCGGTCGGCGACGGCGGTCGTCGACAGTGGCGGACAACAGTCTGGGCGCTTCTCTTTGGGATTCCGCAGCAGTCCCCGTCTCCGGTCGGCAGCCTGTCGTAGGTCTGTCTACCAGGGAGCGTTGGCAAAGATCAGCTGTGCACGATGGTCCCTCGTAGCTCGGGAAGAGGGCGCCTTACCAGGTCCTCTCTGGGTCAGTCCTTGGAGACACAGCAGCTTTCAGATCGTGAAGGAGAGCAACAGCACTTCTTCTCTTCCAGCAGGGCTTCAAGGTCAAGCGTCAGTTATTCCAGTTACTCGTCGTAGTGGACTTCAGCTTCTGAACAATTTCCAGTGGTGAGAGGTCCCCAGATATACTATTCGGTCTCCCATCCACACTGCTGGCACACACTCAGCAGCCAATCGTACAGAAGGGCATTCATGCAGTCAGTCAGCCAATCAGGCACGCAGGGCATTCAGGCCACTCTTCTCCCGCTCAGACACTCACAACAAGGAATGTGGATTGGGACAAGTACTCAGCCATTCAACACTACACACTGCATTCAGGCCAGTTTCGGGCAGGGTTGTCTCTGTCTTTGTCCCTCATGACAGAAACCAGACAGCCACAACAAGGAGTGCATATTGGTCACACTCTCCATTCACCCAGGTCCCACCCACAGGAGGTACCCACAACATACAGTCAGCGGGAAGGCTCCAGTCAGTCTAGCTGGGCCTTCACAACAACACCATATATGGAACTTCCACCCAACAGCCAGTCAGGGGGAAGGGACAGAGTCAGGGCTTCCCAGGACTTTGGGAAAACAAGGTATCAGGCAATAGAAAGCAAGAGGCCACAGGGGCCATCTTGTTTCCTATCAGGAATCAACTGATCCCAATGGCAGGGCCGGGGTATCCCAAAATGGAGGATACCCAGCGCACCTGTCAAATTCAGCATGGAGCTGCCACCAGCCCATACCCTGCTCTGTGGGCCACCCACAGGTGCCCAAAAACATACACTAGGGGCACAGGGTTGTACCCCTACCCATGGGTGCCATAAGGGTATCCCATGGGTCTGTACACCAAACCAAAAAGAGAGAGCTGCACCGCCAGGAGTCCCACATGGACTTCTGCGCGGAAAACACGACAGAACACACGATAAAAACAGTAAAGGACAAGGATACGGAGGCCCTGTCCCTCCGATGCATTTCCAGCATCACAGGCTCTGCATAGAATGGTGCTCCTCATGCCTACGGGTGGGATTATCTGGTCCGTCTTCATTATTATTCCGTCCGTTTCAGATATCTCTTCGGCCACCTTCCAATAGGGCCTCATACCTTCTGGCACCATTTTTTCACCTGGCCACCCTTCCTTGATCCAGTCGCGGATTTTCGCCATGGCCGGGTCTTTTCTGTCCTCTTCCAGCCAATGTTTCTCGCTGAGTTCCATATAATCAGGTGCTTTTATATCGGTGATAGATGCCACTATACATTCTCCTTGTAGAAACGTGGTGGCCTTGTCTTTACCTTCTGGCAATGTAGACATGCAGTCAGCCTGCGAATTCTTCCACCCTGATATGTGCTGCACTTCAAACGTGTACTCCTGCAGTTTTGCTGCAATGTGTGCCAATCTGGGTGTGGACACTTTGGTACCTCCCGGGCTGAGCATGTGGATGAGGGGTTTGTAGTCTGTCACCAATTTGAATTTCGTGCCCCACACATATGTTCCAAAATGTTCTACCGCCCATGCGCACGCCAACATTTCCTTTTCTATGGTAGAGTAGTTCGGTTCCGCCGAGGACAAGGCCTTCGAGGCAAAGGCTACCCCATGCTCCGTGTCCCCCTTCTTCTGCGTAAGAACTGCTCCTAGTCCGTATGCACTGGCATCCGTGGTGATGACTGTATCCCACTCTGGGTTAAATGGCTGTAAACACGGCGCTTCCATGATGTGCCGTTTTATACTTTCAACCGCCTTCTTCTGGGGTTCTTGCCACGAGAATACCAAACCTTTTTTGAGTAGGTCACGGAGTGGTGCTGAGGTTTCGGAGAACCTGGGGATAAATTTTACGTAATATTCCGCCAGTCCAAGAAATGATCTTACTTCGTCTTTGCTGGTGGGTTCCGGTGCTTTTATGATTGCATGCATCAGATTTTGTTTGGGACTGATCCCTTTTTCTGAGATTTTGTACCCCAAGTATTCGACCTCTTTCACTTTGAATACACATTTTTCATGGCGTAGCTTCACCCCTGCTTCTTGCAACTTGGTCAGGACAGTTTTCAATGTGGCGTCATGCGTTTGTTCATCCCCTGCGTACACAAGGATGTCGTCCTGGAAATATGCGACATTTTTGACCTTTCGTAACAAGACATCCATCATGCGTTGAAACGCTGATGCTGCCGACGATAACCCGAATGGCATCTTGGTGAATTGATAGGTGCCAAATGGTGTTTTGAATGCTGTGAGGGGTTTCGACTCTTCATGCAATTGTATTTGGTGGTATGCGTTTCTCATATCCAGTTTTGAGAAAATTTTGGCTTCCTTCATCAACAGAATGAGTTAATTTATGCTCGGTATTGGGTAGTTGTCGGTGATGACCTCTAAGTTCAAACTGCGAAGGTCTATACACACCCTTAGCTCTTGCGAGTTCGGTTTCTTTATCAGCACTACTGGGCTCAACCATTCTGACGCTTCAACTTCTTCAATGACACCCTCCGCTCTCATTTTGTCCAATTGATTCTTGAGAGTGTCTCTTGCGGTTGCTGGCACGGGCCTCACTCGATGTTTGACTGGGACGGCATTCTTTTTGAGCAATATTTTATGGACAAAGCCCTTGATGTGACCCGGCTCCTCCGAGAAAAGTTTTGGGTAATCACTCTTGACAATGGGCCCATTCCTCGCGCAGACAGACAGTACCTGGTCTTCCGTGCTGGGGTCCAGTTTGATTTTAAGCTTGTCTTGGTCGTCCCATCCCAGTACTGCTAGGCCTTCGTGGCTGAAATAAACTCTGGTGGTGGTTTCTCTTCCTTTAAACTCCACCTTGCCTTTGATATATCCCAGTAGTTCAACTGACGCCCCACCAAATACTGTTGGTTTGTGTCATGTGGTGAGAACTTGGACCTTTTCTTTTCCCACCATTTCCTTGTATGTCCGTAGGGGTATTATGGTGAGGTCCGAACCAGAGTCCGCCATAACTCTTGTTTCGCGACCGTCAATTTTGATTGTGCAATGGGGCTTTTCTCTTCTTGCCCTTGTGCTGTTTACCATAATGACTGTGGGTCTCCCCTCATCTTCTGAGGACGATTCTCGCTCCCTGTTGTGATCCGTGTTTACACTGGTAACTTTCTTGTTCCTCCACCGAAACACCAACGAGAAATG
Source organism: Ambystoma mexicanum (assembly GCF_040938575.1). NCBI lineage: Eukaryota > Metazoa > Chordata > Amphibia > Caudata > Ambystomatidae > Ambystoma > Ambystoma mexicanum. Next base: position 148,533,056 of record NC_090927.1, read on the forward strand.
GCCAATGCGTTTGCAGATGGAGCACTCTTTGTCTCTAGCTGGACACTCCCTGTCGAACGCCAGGTGTTTCGTGCTGGTGCACCTGTGGCATTTCAGAGGTTCTTTCTTACCTCCTCTCCCCTCTCTTGTGTCAGGTGTCTTTCTTTCTTTGAGTTAAATGTGACTGCTTGGATTTCAGCAGAACTCTGGGTTCCCGTGAGTTCTTTTCGTCTTCCCGCTGTTTCTTCAACCGCTCTAGCAATTTCGATCGCCTCCTCCAGTTGTAATTCTTTCTCTATAATGAATTTATCTTGAATTTTTCTGCTGTTAGTGTGGACTGTCAACATGTCGCAGATGAGGCTCTCAGTATTGTTGCCGAAACTGCACAGCGCCACCAGTTCTCGCAGCTTGGTGACGTAGTCGTCGACTGGTTCAGAAATTTCTTGTCTGCGGGTGTAAAAGCGTATTCTATGCAACACTGTGTTCTCTTTACTGGCAAATCTCTTTACTATTCTCCTAACTGCCTCCTTAAAGACGTCATCGTTGTCCCCCGCCACCGGGATCGGGGTGAGACTCTCAAACACCCGCTGCCCTTCCACTCCTAGGGCATTAAGTAACATAGCCCTACGCCGTGCCGCTGAAAATCCTGCCCCTCCTAGCGCCTCTACATATGTTGTGAAAAAGGGGTTGCCATTGCGGCCACGGGATGGCAGGCCTACCTGGAGTTTGCAGGAAAGGAGGTGGCGGCGTCGCTCCTTGCATGTTCCCACGTGGGTTGCAGTGGTGATCCTCGTCGCCAATTTATGTAGTAAACGCTTGCACAGATGACAGGAGACGTGATAACTGGCTGGATGTCTTTTATTGCATAAGGGACATCTGCCGGGAACATGTAAGTAATAAAGAGCCTGGCGGCTAGGCTAACGTGCCTAATAACTGCTGAAGGGCTGTGGGACTGAAATGTCTCGTGATGCGAGCCCCCAGGCCCCAAATCTCGGAGGAGCAGGCAAGACGCGTCTTGCCGCGTCCTCTGGTGCTCCCTTAATGCGCGCGGGGGCGGTACTCGCCGCCGAAACGAGATCTTGCGAGAGTTGGTGACTCTCGCGATATCTCTACAATTGGACTATTCTCCTGCCGTGTCCGGTGTATTCACCGTGCAAGCCCCTGTGTGCTTGTTCCATCCTGTGCAGCAGGTCAGTGCATTTCACCACGTGGCCCTTGCTCTAGCTACTTTGCCACCTGGTTTCAGGTATCGACCCGGCCTTGCACTCTGTTAGTCCCCGACACCTCCACTTTCCTCTCCCTCCCTCCTTCAGCCTCCCAGTCCGCCCCCCACCCCTGATTGGATTATTCTCCTGCAGTGTCCGGTGTATTCACTGTGCAAGCCCCTCCTGGTCGCGACCACTGAACTCCTCCTCCTTGGAGACTTTAACATCCACCTGGATGCTTCCTGTTCTTCCTCTGGACTCTTTTGCAACCTCTGCAACTCTCTCTCACTCTCTGTTCTCCCCTCTGGCCCTACTCAGTCTGCAGGGCACACTCTGGATGTTCTGATCTCTTCAGACCGTCCCCTTTCTATCCCTCTCACCACTCCTCTCTCCTGGAGTGATCACTTTCTCCTTTCCTCCCAGCTCACCCTTTCTACCCCTCAGGCTAAGCCTCCTCCAGCACTGCCACCCACCTTCTCAGTATCCAACCCATGAAGCCTGTGGCAGTAGAGGCTTTCGCTGCCGCTTTCCTGTGCCTCCCAACCTGACACAGCCCTTTCCATGCTCCACTCTGCTATATCTGATACTCTTGATGTTCTTTCCCCTGTCAAGAGGATCCGCTTGAAGCACAAAGCTAAGTGCAACTCCTGCTACGACTCATCATCCTCAAACGCAAGTGCAGGGTGGCTGAGAGGAAATTGCGTGCTTCCAGTACATCCTCTGACAAACTGGCTTGCCGCCTGCTCCAAAGGCAATACCGGCTCTCTGTCCGCACCAAGAAGAGAACTCCCATCCAAGCCTGCTTCTCTGCGGCATCTAACAACTCAGCCAAACTCTTTAAATCTGCAAGGAACTGGCCAATCCTGCTGCAATCTCTACCTCTCCCGTCCCCTCCCAGGCCCTCTGCATGGCTCTGGCTTCTCATTTCATCTCTAAAACTACGGTCATCCTGTCCCCTCTCTCTTTCTCTCCCCATCCTCCATCTACTCCGTGCTCTTCCTCTGGCCCCTCTTCGGCCACCTCTCCTCCCTCCTTCTCTGCCTTTCCCCTGTTCTCCCCAGACAAGGTTTCTCTACAAGCCCGATCTATGTAAGTCTCGTCAAAACAGGTTCCCCCTTGTTCCTCCAAAACCATCAATGACCACATTGACAGCTTAGCTCCTGCTCTGGCTAACTTCTGCAACCACTCCTTCGCCACTGGAGCCTTCCCCCCTGAAGCACTCCCTTGTTTCTTATGAATCCCTCTGCTGGCCCATCCTTCCCAGCTAACTATTACCCAATCTTCATCACTCCTTTCCTGGGCAAACTCCTGGAAAAGCTGGCCATCTCCCACCTTAATCTTCACACAGAATCTGTTGGTTTGGCCGTTGACCATCAGTCTGGCTTCAGAGCTGCCAGAAGCACGGAAACTTCTCTCCTGAACATCCGTGAAGACCTGCTCTCCAACCTTGATTCAACACCCCCTGTGTCCTCATCTTACTTGATCTCTCTTCTGCCTTTGACACGGTCAACCATGCCATCCTGCTCAACCGTCTCTGTGATAACCTGAGTATCACCGATCAGGCCTTGGCTTGGTTGACTTCGTTCCTCAGCGATCGACCCTCCCAGGTCCAACTTGGGTCCTTCCTATCCTCTATCTCCATTTCCACCTGTGGAGTTCCCCAGGGGACTAACCTCTAGCCCTGGCTGTTCAACCAATACCGGGCACTTCTTGCCTACTGCATTGCCGCTCTCTGCCCCAACTTTCAGTGCTATGCGGATGACACTCAGCTTGTTTTCAGGCTCCCTTCAGCCACCTAATTTCCTTCTCACTCTCATCTCTGACTGTCTGTCTGCTATCCAGGAGTGGTGTTCCGACAATGAGATCTACCTTAATGCCAGTGAGACTGAGATTCTCGTCATCGGCACACTTGCTCCCTCCTTTCCTGTCACTCTCGACCAGCCTCTCTTGGCCCTCTTCCTGCTCCCACCTGTGAGGCTAAAAATCTTGGGTTAATCTTTGACTCTACACTCTCCTTCTCTACTCACATCTCTGATGTCTCTAAAAAGTCACACTACCAGCTGCACCTCCTCCGAGGTATTCTTCCTTTCCTCTACTTCCCTGTCTCCACTCACTGGGGGTCATTCCGAGGTTGGAGGTAAGGGATTACCGGCGCTGGTAAGGGCACCGATGCCGGTAATCCCTTACCTCTCTATTCCGAGTTCCCTTTGCGGGTCCCACTTTACCTCCTGCTTTTAGCAGGAGTAAATTACGGGACCCGCAAAGGTACCTCGGAGGTAATTACGGTACCGTAATTTACGGTGCCGTAATTACCTCCTTCCCAATTCCCATTGAGCCCTATGGGGCAGAAATGGGAATGGGGAAGGGAAAATGTGAATGGGGAATTACCGGTCCCTCCAACCTTGGAATGGGACCAGTAATTACTCCATACACCATGCCGGATTTCCGGCGAGTTGGGAGGCAACCATGGAGCTATTTACTCCATGGTTACCTCCTAACTCGGAATGAGGGCCACTGTCTCCAGAGCTCTGGTTCTCTCTATGCTGTAGTACTGCAACAGCCTCTTTCTAAATCTACCTGCCTCTACTCTCCGCCCTCTGCAACTCATCGAAAACAGGACTGCGAGGCTTGTCCGTGGCCTCAAGCCCAGGGATCGTATCTCTCCAGGAAAGAAATCTCTGCACTGGCTCCCAGTGGCTGCGAGGATTAAGTTCAAAACCCTCTGCATTGTCCACAAGGCCTTCTGGGGCCTCAATACCTTCAACTCTCTCTTCCTAAATATCTTCCTTCTCGAGCTCTTCGCTCAGCCTCCTCCAACTCCCTCAGGGTCACTCCAAGCAATGAGTTGGTGGTAGATCTCTTTCTTCGGCTGGGGCCTCCCTCTAGAACAGCCTCCCTACCTCTCTGAAAATTGAGGAGAACCATGTCCAGTTCCGGATGCCCCTCTAGACCTTCCTCTTTGCTTCTGCTTTCTCTCCTCCTCTCCCCTGCTGAGCTCCTTACTGAAACTGCACTGGTCACCTGGCACCCTCTGTTCTCGGGCCCAGGTCCCGTCCCCGCCAGTTGCACACCTGCACTGCCCCCCTGGCAACCCTTGCCCTCTGGTGCTGTTTATGTATCCCTTCAACCCGCTACCAGCACTTGACACCAGATGTCTGCCCTTACCCTTGCACTTGCCACCAGCGGGCCACACTTCTTATTTATTGTTCTTATTGTTTGTTCCTATGTACTGCACTTCCCCTCCCCTTGACCCTCACACTTTTCCCCTCCCCTCCCTTCCCCCCCTGCACTTGCACGATCTCAATGTCACCTGGCCCATTAAGATCGTTGTCTCTGTCTTCCCTCCCTTTCCTCGTCGCACTTGAAACACTTGTGTATAGGCACGTTATAAAGGCTATATCATATGATATATCATATCATGGAAACCGTTCAAGCTGTTCTCCACGATGTTGGCAAGAAGAAACTTATGAATCATAATATTGAAGTCTACTTCTTATCCCGATCCTATGCAGTGGAAAAAAGGGTAGTGTCACAAGGGAGTGATCTGTGCCTCCTACAGCTAACTGTAGTAAATCTGATTCTGGGGAAAGTACATCTCCCCGAGAGTGAGGGAAAGCAGTATGGTGCGGTTGATTTTGACGTACCACAATTGACGGCCTTCTTTGCTCAATAGCCCCCATGTATTCACTGGTAGGATTTATCAATATATGGGTCAGAGGAGTTCATCGATGATCAGCTGGAAATGCAGTCCCGGGGTGAAGTAAATCTGGATAACAGGAATCTGACACCACCAGTAGCCCCGGCGGGGCTTGTCACTCTGCGGTATGCTCTTCTGTGAATACAGTGTGAACAATAACATTCTCGCTGAACCAAAAGTTCCATCCTGCATTTTAGACCACATTGCAGAAAGCCTCCAAAAAATCGAGGCACGTGGGATGAGCTCCAAGCCTCATCGGCTCCTCTGAGGAAGACAAATGAGGAGATGAAAGGACTGGACCAGCAGTTGAATCTTTTACTGGAATGGCAGCCTCAACAGAAGTCTGCTGTGCACAATAAAGTAAGAAAGAATGTAATGGAACAAGCTAGTAAGCCAAAGTCTAAAGGGAGAAAGAAGAACAAACCCCCGGTCCCAATGACTAAATCATCATGGAAGTTCCTACGCATTGTGCCAGAGTACTTTAAAAACAAATGCATGACTCCCCTATTAATAAGCCCTCAAATGAGTTTGCTCCAGTTTTAACCAGCTGAGAGATTGAAGACGAAGTGCCCATCTCAATAATAACAGTGGGCAATTTTTAGTTTCACGATCGGCCCATGTCTCCAGCTCTACATATTATATATTCAAAGAAAGTGGTAACACAGCAGTGACCCTAGTGACTCCTAGAATGGTGAATGTGCCGTGTCAGACTAAAGATCCTCAGATGGGGAGTCACAAGCCCTAGGGGCTGCCAATCTAAATGGGATCTTTGGGCTTGGCTCTCAGGGGAATAAGATGATAGTTCCACCAGGGACTAAGCCCATCACATCGGTCGCTTAAATAGAAGCAGTCAAGAAGGGCCAGGATATATGTAATACAGTCAGGGTACAAAACTGTCCTGGGTACGGAGGAGATCAAAGAGTGGGTACTCCTCCCAAGCCACTTATTAGTGACAATTGTGTATCCCAGGGTGCCAGTAATTCCTGGGCTCCAGTTGGAACAGGATGTAAATGTGCTGACCACAATACTGCAGGGCAGTCAGGGAATGCGAACAGTGCTCCAGTAAATGCAGGCCAGGATGATGGGGGACTACTGCCGGCTAACGCGTCCAGACTGCTCTTGGAATATTTGTTTCAAACTTGGGGTCCAGGGGTTTTGAGCAGGACCAAAGTGTTGGAGCTACTGTATGAACTCCCAAGTCTGAGACTCATTACGTCTAAGGACATTGATCTGGTTGAGTCTATTGACAATAGATATGATTATCGAATGATACTGACTGTTCCCTCTCGTATAGTGATCAATGCCATGCTAAAGAAGTCAAGCAGTCTGAGACAGCTAGGGTACAACCTCCTATGTTACAAAAAAGGGTCTCTAACGCTCTTGAGTGAGAAGAGAACAAACCCCATGAAGAGGGACAAGCCTCACTATATGTACCTCACCAAGCTCCTAAATGTGTAAACATTGGTAGAGTGGATGGGGGTAACAGAAGTGAGTGACTGGAGATGGTTAGAAATATAACTGAATGAATCAATCTCCCTATGAAGGGAACTAAAGCAGCAGCTTTAGGGGAGAGGAATAATATAGGTGCTTATCTTGGAATGCAAGAGGGCATAACAACTGATGCTTAATGGTACCCTCTGTAGGTTTTTGTTAGAACATTGTATTATGCTGCTCCAGGTGGTCTGGTTGTTATCCTACCTGGTTTTGAATGGAGTACAAATGTGGCTACAGCCTCCTGTAAAGGGTATGCAAGGCCGTCCCTCAGGGGGTGTGTTATGTTATGAATTCTTATATACCGCTCAGTCGCCTAAAAGCATCATGGCGCTGGAGAGGAAGAGACAGTGTGAGACTTTGAACCTTTGGATCCCCTCTTTTCCAACTCCTCCTTACCTGAATCTCCGGTGGAGTCCTTTCGTCTAGGCTTTCTGAGTTCCTTGCTCTTCTTTTGATGCAGATACGGACGTGACTCCCCAGAGGCCACCGTGACCGGATGGGGAACCAAGCCCCGGGAGCTCCCTGGGAGTCAGTCCCCAATGTCAGGGAAAAAGCAGTTAGGCTAGAAAAAACCCTGTTGAGATGAGTCCTTCCGTAGGTTTCAAGCAGTGAATTCGTAGTATAAATAGTCCAATGAAACTGAACACACTGTTCCCAGTATCCTGAAGAGGAGTCCTCTAGAAGTCCAACTCCTGTTACCGGTGCTGAAGGTAAGGAAATAGAGATGAGAGGAAACGGCAATCCAAAAGGAAATGCAACTTGACTGTGGAACTCGCAGGCGTCCGATAGCCGGACAGAAGTACTCGCAGGTGTCCGATAGCCAGACAGAAGAGCACACGCAGGCGTCCGATGGCCGGACAGAAGAGCACTCGCAGGCGTCCGATGGCCGGACAGAAGAGCACTCACAGGCGTCCGATGGTCGGACAGAAGAGCACGAAGGTAAGGCAAAGGAAAGAGCGAGAGATTGAAGGAGAGAGGGAGAGATAGGAAGGAAAGGAGAGATGAAGACAGAAAGAGCCAGGACACAGAGAGAAACGAAGGGGAGATAGACAGAGGTGTAGGGCTTACCTCTCAGTGCACTTTAACAGAGACAAACCGCCAGAAAATAAACCCATTAAGACGGAAACCGCAGGTGGAAAAGAACAACTGAAGAGAAATACAGGAAACAAAGTATTACAGAATAGCATGAAGGCTCGAAAAAACTAGTGTTGAGTAATAACAAGGTAAACAGATACAACGCACCGAAGCCTCGGTGCGTCCCACGTAAATACGTGCCGGCGGCCATATTGGGAGAAGCATAGACCGCTAAAGGCGTTTCCAGTCGCCCGACTAGGCACGTCTCCAGCGACTCCAGATCTTCCACGGGCGATGCATTACAGACATAACCCATGCATAGAGAAGCCATAGGCTCAAAATAAATGAGTTTTTAGGGCTTTGCTAAAATCCAAATGGTTGGACATTTTTTTCATTGCCAAAAGAAGTTCATTCCACAGCTGAGCCGCAGCAATGGAAAAATCACGCCCCCAAATCCGGGAGCGACAGAAGGAGGGCACACACAGCAGGCCAGCCGATGCTGATCGCAGGGAACGCTTCGTGGAGGTAACGCACTAATTTAGTGCAAAGATACCCTGCCTCCTTGTCATGGAGAGGCCGGTGAACAATGCACAGCGCCTTTAATCCAATATGCTGGGAAACCGGGAGCCAGTGCAAAAGGCGTAGAACTGGGGAAATGTGAGCCCCATAGGGTGACCCCATTGCCACACGTGCTGCAAGATTTTGAAGACTTTGAAGTCGGTGGACCAAGCCCTTATGCTGTGCCAGATAGAGAGAGTTGCAGAAGTCCAACTGGCTCAACACCAACGCAGCCACGAGCGGCGGGCACAGATATGGCGGTATCTGTGAAGCACCTTTTTGAACTTTTTCAGTTGGATAAACCCAGTGTGGCATACAGCTGATACCTGGGCGTCCATGGACAAAGTGGCTGTCATAATCACCCCTACATTTTTCACCTTAGATGTGGGGACAGGGCGAGAACCCAAAGAAGAAGGCCAAAAAGAAGCAATCCAAAGTGAGGGATCAGGAGGGGAACCCACCACCAACACCTCTGTTTTGTCCCCATGCAACTTCAGCCAGTTTAGTCCCATCCTTTCCCCTACGGCCGTCAGGCACTGATAAAGGCACAACGACACCTCAGCCCGATCAAGATCTAAACAGATCAGGATCTGGGTGTCGTCAGCATAGGAGTAGCACCTGATGCCAAAGGAGCGGATGATGCACACTAGTGCCCAGATGTAAATGTTGAGGAGAATAGGGGACGGGGCAGAGCCTTGAGGCACACCACAGCTAAGGTGGCAGGGATTAGAAGAGAAAGGAGGAAGCAGAAGAGATTGAGATCTATCAGCCGGGAAGGAGGAAAACCAGGCTAATACTTGACCTGATATACCAATATGTGTGTGGTGGGAAAGCAGGGTGGGATGGTCCACAGTGTCGAAGGCAGTTGATAGGTGTAGTAAAATCAGGGCTCTGACTCCCCCGACCCCCTGCATCCACCAGCCTGGCCATATCGTCCTGGACAGAAACCAGGACGCTCTCAGTGCCGCTGCCTGGCCGAAAGCTAGGCGGGGCTGGGTCAAGACAATGAGATAACTCAAGAAAGGCAAGAGAGGAGAAACCAGTTATTCCAAGATTTCATAAGGGCAGGTAGAAGAAAAATAGGATGAAAATTAGATGGTACAGAAGCGTCCAGCAAAGGTTTTTTTTAATGGGGGATTACCGTAGCAGCCATTAGCTCAGGCATGATATACCCCGACTGGCAGGAGGTATTTACGGCTTCCGTAATCAGCCCTGAAAGATCAGACGAAATCTCCTTCAAAACTCTTAAAGGCACCACATCAGATGGAGCACTGGATTTGATCTGTTGAATGGCCTTAAATACTGCCTCCTCAGAGAAGAGAGGGAAAGAAGACCAACCCGAACGCATAGTACTCATAACATATTCAGAACGTACATTGCCAATAGTGGGTGTTGTAGCAGCTAGTGCAGATCTAGCTGAGATGTTGGCACGAATAATGCGTATCTTCCTAATGAAGAACTGGGATAAAGAGTCACAGAGCTCATGGGTCGGCTTGACACCAGGTGCACATTTTATCGAAGAAGATAGAGATTTAACAGCTGCAAAAAGGGCCTTGGGCTGACACAAGGAGGTTTTGATTCTCTGGTCAAAATACGATTTTTTTGCCTCTAAGATGGCAGCCGAATAGGCCGCTGAGCAAACATTATACTGGGCCTTAAGAACAGGATCATAATCAATACGTCATTTACGTTCCAGCGGACCTCAACTGTTCCGAAAACCAAGGCTCTGAAGGAAGCCTACGAAGTTAAGTAAGCTGAAGTGGGGCTACTTCCTCAGCTGCTACCTGAAGAGCAGCAGAAAGGAGCGACAGAGAAGGAACTGTAGCTGCCACACACTTCGCTTTAACAGAGGATGCAAGGCCTTGGAGATTGGCCAAGCGCCAGCCATGTTGCCAGACTCTAGCGGGCGTAACCTTAGGCTGTCTTCGAACTGATAAAAGTGAACAAGTCACCAAATAGTGGTCTGTCCATAACATGGGCTCTGCAGATAGAAAAGTAAGTAAGGTTTTATTAGCCAGTACTACATCGAGAGTATTACCCATTTTATGGGTAGGCCCTACAACGTGCTGATAAAAATCAACATCAGACAGGCTGGCAAAAAATACATCAAGGGCATGGTCCCTAGGGAGGTTAAATTTCAAATTCAGATCACCCAGCACAATCAAATGAGTATGCTTGACATGGTGATCTGCTATGAGATCAACTAGAGGTTCAAGTAAGCCAGCATGGGAACCTGGGGGGCGATAAACAATCAAAACATGACAAGTGAACGTGGGGGAGATCACACATCTCAGCAGCATAGCCTCCACAGAAAAAGAATGAGGACAACACAACTGAGTCAAAAATAGCAGCCACCCCACCTCCATGCTGACGAGCAGGCCGATCCAAATAAACAACCTTATATCCATCAGGAATAGCATGGACAAGAGCTGGGGCCAAGCTTTCTTGAAGCCACGTCTCAGTGAGAAGCAACATAGCGGGACAGCGATGAGATAGGACATTAATTTCCGCTGCATGCGCCGGCAGTGAGCAAGTGTTTAACAATAATAAAGAAAGCATCTTAGTATTAGAATCCGCCAGAGGCTGCTGTTGCACGCAAGATGGTATCGTTTTAACAGGTTCATCTGCCCATCCAGAAGGAAATAACGTGCTAAGAGGAGCCAGTGACACAAGCCTTTCCCTGGAATAGAAATGGGTCTTCCGTCCACGTCTGTCGCACGGACGGGCACAGACGGCTTACATTAAGCACGCCTTTAGCGCGCTGATGGCGTGCCTGCTGCGCCCATCACTGCGCGGGCGACCGGCATAGCACATAAATGCTGGTATGGAGTGGAGAGAGCAGCTAAGACTGCCCCCTCGCCGACAGTAAAAGAGGACTAACCAAGACTGCGGCGTCCGAAATAGTAAATAAAATCCCTAAATTCCCAAATAGGTAAATTTCACATACATAACAGTAAAATCATTAGCAGTATTCAGAATACATCCAGTAGTTAAAAATAGTGTAATTATCAGCGCTGAGTGGCTTTAAAGTGACAGTTATATAGGGAACAACCTCACCTCTAAACTGCGCAGGCGACTGCCGTAGTGCATAAATGCCCATATGGAGAGGGTAGAGAGGCTAAGACCCCCCCTCGCTGAGAGTAAAAAAAGACTAACCGAGACTGCGGCGTCCGAAATAGTAAATAAAATCCCTTAATTCCCAAATACATACATACAGTAAAATCATTAGCAGCATTCAGAGTACATTGAGTAGTTAAAAATAATATGATTATCAGCGCTGAGTGGTTTTTAAAGTGGCCGTTCTATAGGGAACAACCTCACCTCTCCAACGATTATTGGAGTGAGGAATGATGCAGATTTTCATTTGTTGAACAGCTAAATACTTCTAGGAGTATATTGCCTATAGGTTTAAGAAGGGCGTGGTATATTGCCTATAGGTTTAAGAAGGGCGGGAGGCACTGAGGGCAATTTCCTGGTGGTAAATAAATACTGGCAGAGGGTGCATTGTGACCTACACATTTTGACCAATCTATCGCAGCTTTTGGAAGAATAGATAATTAAATGCCCGGGAGGGCACATATTAATAACAGGGGACAATAACTCATACTGTTTGAATTTGCATGAGGCAATGGCGTTTGGATCCGATGGGAGATTGCAACAGGGGGAGCTATGGCGACAGTTACTAGAGGAATGGGGACTGTTTATTTTCAATGCTGAACTTGAAAGGGACCATATGAAACCTCCATCATGGCATAGAGGGCACTCCAGTTCAATCATAGACTATATGTTTGTTTCCTGCAGGTTGCTGGATAAATGTATTTTCTTTATTATTGAGGAAACGAATCTTAGCGATCATAATATGTTGATCACTGGTATTAAATGTTCCAAGCAAGTAAGTGGTGTTATGCCCCAGCGAAATCTGCTGGTCAACTGCGCAAGCGACAGGATTGGGTGGAGTGACAAGAACATCTGGGCGGTGAACCATCAGCTCAAATCTACTATGATTGTCGTAGGTCCCCATTAATTAACAAATCAAAGTCATAGATGGGATAAAGATGTTGAGGTGCAAAAGAAATTCTCACGAAGGTTGGTACGGCAAATTACGTTATCTAACATGAAGGTAGAGCAGCGTTTTAGGTTGGTTGGGAAGGAGAAGCAGCGATATAAGAACTGGTTGAGAAGATAGAGGAACATTTTAGGTTGGTTAAGAAGGAGAAGCAACGATATAAGAACTGGCTGAGAAGGTAGAGTAGCTGTTTAGGTTGGTTAAGGAGACGCAGCGATTTAAGAACTTGTTGAGAAATCAGAAAACCAACTGTTTCAGAAAGATGGGGAAGTAATGTTATCCATGTTGCTGCAAACGGAGGAATCAAACTTCTGTACATTGGTTAATAGCCTGGAGGTAGACCAGGGTCATGCTCAAGCAATTCCAATATTAGAGGAGGCTTGTGTAAAACATTTTTCGATGCTCTATTATTACCAGTCAGGAGACCAGGGTCAGACTGTGACAACTGGGGATAGCACATACCAACTAAAATTGTCAGTAGAGGAAGGGAAAAGGAGCTAGTGGCTCAAGGGCAGCGAGTCCTAACCAATTTGCTACCTTGCGATGTGGGCATGTATATTATTTTTGTTACTCTCTAATATCATACTTAAAAGACAAACTCCCAGGTCATGGAAGAATGCGTTTGTGATTCCAATCTTCAAAAAAGGCAACCGGGCAGAGCCAATTAACTATCGCCCCATAGCACTGCTAGATGCAAGACTTTTGCGATGTTAGTGTTGAAAGAACTAGAAGCCTGGCTTGATCGAGAGAGGGTACTGAAGGTAAACCAAACAGGCTTTAGATGGAGGATTGGGACTGATTGCAATGGCCTCATAATGCCATTCATCCAAGAAATAGCCTGGAATAAGAATGCCTCTGCAACCTAGAACGCCTCTGCAACCTATATGCCCTCACTTGACCTCTCCATGGAATATGACACAGTTGACAGAAACCTGTGGTGGGTGAAATTAAATCAATGGGGAATAGAACACGGGCTGTTGAATATACTGGACTATCTGCATCAGAACACATCAATACAGTTTAGGGTGGACAGTGAAGACCACCTGTCTCAAAGGATTGATACACTTTTTGGTTTGAGACAGGGGTGTGCTCTGGCCCCCTGTCTGTTTAACCTGTACATGGCAGATATAGGGACTGTCCGGATAAGGCTTCCTTTATAGCGCCAGGAGACCTAAGAATAATTTGGCTCTCCTATGCAGATGATTTTTTGTTGTTTTACAAGACCCCAGTTAACCTGTAACGCCTTCTGACAGCCTTCAAGAACTTCATGAACAATAACAGACTTAAGTTAAATCCCACAAACACCAACATTCGAACAATTAATTGGAAAAAACAAAAGCAAAGCTTTGCCTGGTTCACTTAGAGTATACGATTGGAAACGTTGGGCAGCTTGGTTTACCCTGGTCTTCTAGCCATGGTCAATCCCCTAAAAACTCCCTTACGTGTACTGCTAGAGGGTAAAGCTACAAGGTTGGCGACGCAGTAGCATTCATTAACAGTAGTGCAGTTAGGGTCTGCAGGATGTGGGACCTCCAGTGTGGGAATTCTCAAAGTAATGTAATAAACAACTTGAAAGTGCGGTCCTATCTGTGGAAATGTTGCTGATAAACCCAGTCAAAATGGCTGATTGAGGCTGATAGAGTCAAACTGGCTGATTGGATTGAGACGAGGGAAAGCCTCACTGCGTACCGCAAATATGGCTGTCTAACTAAAATCCCTACAAAAGCTGGGAGAGCTGAAGCATATGTGTATAGATTCCCCGACTTAAAGTACAGAAATGAGTATATGAGGTACCAATGCAGTGCTAAGTATTGGGAATAAAACAGCACCAGGGTCATCCGGGTGACGATTCTGTGAACAGCCCGGTAGCATTGAGAGCATTGCCCCAGTTTGCGTGAACATCGCTTCATAGCATTTGGCAAATGTGTGCACAGTGTTGCAAGGGTAGACGTGGAAATGCTGTGGTTGACGATGCTTATGGGTTATCTGTTTCTATGGTTGTGGCGGTAGTAACATTTGTAAAGCTGTGAAACTTCAGTTGAAAAAGGATATATTTGTGTGATCATAGATCTGAATTGTTCATAGTGATGTGTTCTGCTGTATGATGTGAATGTGTTTTATATCATTTGTAAAGGTTTGAATCGTGGTTTACACCAAATGCAATACAAAAAAATGCATGGGGTGAAACTACTACACAGATGGCAGTAGACCTATTGAAGCCTTCCAAAATGTATGCAGACGAGGGGAAGTGGGTTGGAAATGGTAACCACAAATTGTGCACTTCCTATTGCTGGCCGCAAGAGCATGTCTAATACTTCAGAGCAACTGCCTACACAAAAAGAATGGCGCATAAAGGCATGGGATATTTATGAAATTGGAAAGGCTATACACAAATATCACAGTTCTGCGGACCCAAATCCTACATAACATGCCTAAAATAGTAGTTGACTCGGAGTGTTAATAGTATCAATTTACAATGATACTATTTACAACCTGCATTCTGCGGGGAGGAGGGAGTAGAGGAGCGAGGGTTAAGATACAAATTATCTCGTGACAACATTTTGCAATGTTTCTGTACGTTTTTGTCAAATTGTAAAATGTCCTAAAACTAAAGATGAAAAAAACAGTGCTATCATAAGGAGTAAGGATGCCAGTGCGGTAAAAACAGCAATAAAATGGCAGTTCTTTTTTTAATTTTTTTAATCTTTTTTTATTTTTTTTATTGATTCAACTGAACTAAATCAGCTTTACAGTATTTTATTTTCAACAAATCTTTTTGATTTTGACAATAAACAAGCATCTCATCAGCATAAATTTAGTTAGCACAAAGTGAGTTCAGAGATGAAACACTACGAAACAGGACCAATAACAAAATGGGGACTAGGGGGAGAACAGTGGGAGCAGGGGGTGGGGGGCAGAGGACCGGGCAGGGGTGCTGCAAGTCCTGGGGGATAGCTGCTGATTTCCACTGGGAGATCTGGCTGGAGAACTTCTGAGGTAGGAGAGCCTCGGGGTGTTCCTGCTGGGTGTCGATGCTTCAGCTACGCCTTGCCAGAGCCCGGGGGGAGTGTTCCATGAGGGCCTCCGGCCAGGGTTCGGGGGCTCCTAGTCATATTTGGACAGCCAGCGGAGGGACGTGGGCTTTCTTGCCATGTCGGGGAACTGCTCCACGTAGTCCAGGAAGGGGGCCCAGGTGTCATAGAACTTGTTCCTCTTTCCCAGGGGGACGGCAGTTATTTTTTCCACCACTGCGATGTCCCAGCACTTGGCCCACCACAGGGCCACTGCGGGGCCCTCTGGATGCTTCCACAGTCTGGCTATGGCGATCTTAGCCGCCGTGAGGAGCTGGGTGCACAGGTTTGCCAGGTTGCCGGTGAGTGGAAATTGGCCGTCCCCTGTGCTATCTAGTAAGATTATCCCCAAGTCCCACGGGATTGACAGGCCAGTGATTTGTTTGATAAGGTCCAGGATCTCTTTCCAATATGTCGTGGCCATCGGGCACGACCAGAGCAAATGGAACAATGTGCCTGGTGTCTGTGCATCCTCTCCAGCACAGCGGGGAGATTGCTGGGTTACTTTTGTTTAGGGTCTCCGGGGTTAGGTACCATCTGTAACAGGTTTTGATCGCTCCCTCTTTATTTGTGATGCATTTCGAGCTCGATTGGTCTGCCAATGTCCCTTTCCCACCTCTCCATATAGGCCTCCTTTTTGTTGGGGTCTCCTTTGTCCAGTAGTCTATACAGGGTCAATATTTTCCCTGCAGGGGGCGGCGCTGTAAAGGTACTTTCCAGAGCCGTCAGCTCTCTGCTGCCGTGCAGCTTCATTGACTCATGTGAGAGCCAGTTTCGGAGCTGCGCTTAGCGGAATCTTTCCGATTCAGGCACCCCAAATTTGCTCTTGCATTCCTCAAAGGTTAGCGTGTTTCCCTCCACGTAGAAGTCCCCTACATGCTTCAGCCCTCCAGCGGTTGAAGTTGTTCGGTGCCTCGCCGAGCGTGAAGTCTGGGTTGTTCCAGATCAGAGATAATGGGCCAGTTGTGGTCCTGCAGCCCCATCGTCTGCTTGCCTTCCTCCAGTTTTCTACTGTGTTCTTGGTTGCGGACAGTAGTCCCAAATTTGGGGGGTCGATAGGCCTGATGGTGTGCGGGAGTGGCTCCAGGGGGCCGCCGCACCAGTCCTCCTCTAGCTTTATCCAGCGCGGTCTGTTGGAGTTTAGAGTCCAGGTGAAAGCTGGTGTAAGCTGGGCCGCGAGGCAATACCTGTCCACCTCTGGGGCCCTCAGGCCTCCAGATTCCCTGCCTCGGAGCATCACCATCCTGGCTATTCATGGTTTCTCCCCCCCAGACGAACTTCAGGATGTTTTCTTGAAGTTTCTGTTGGTCCTTCCTGGGGATGGAGATAGGGAGGGCCTGGCAGTAGTATAGGAGTCTGGGCACCAGGTTTATTTTGACCGCTGTTATTCTTCCCCACCACAACACCTCTTGCTTTTGCCATCTATTCAGGTCTGATTGCAGCTCCTTGAGGAAAGTGGGGAGGTTTAGCTTATACGCTTTCTCTATTTTACTTGGGATCTGGACCCCCAGGTAGCTGAAGTGTGAGTTGACCCATTGGATGGGGTGGCTGCCGGCCAGCGACTCGACCGATGCTCTTGAGGTGTTGAACCCGAGGGCCGTTGATTTTTCGAGGTTGACCGAGAACCCAGAGGCCGCCTCAAAGTTAGCCAGTTCGCTCCACAGGGCCTCCAGGTATTTTTCAGGCTTGGTGAGGGTCAGGAGGACGTCATCGGCGTACAGGGCTATTTTGTAGGCTTCCCTCCCCACCGTCAGCCCGCTTATCAGGGGGTTATCGCGGACTCTGCAGGCGAACGGCTCCATAGACAGGGCAAAGATGAGTGGGGATAGAGGGCAACCCTGCCGTGTGCCCCTTGTGATCCAAATCCTGGGCGAGTTGTTGCCGTTCATTCTCAGTGTCGTGGTTGGGTGCTGGTAGTTGGCCAGGGTCGCCACTTTCACTTTTCTCCGGTCTCATGAGACGGGCACTCCTGGCGATTTCACTCCTCTGCTACTCTTTGTCAACCTTACAGCACAACAATGTCACTCTCTTCTCTTTAGACCAACGTGGCCGTTAACACCAACATAACTTTCTTTTCTTTATCGAATAACTTCTTCGTTCAAGCCTTAGTAAGCCCGTTCATAGGTCTTCTCCTCAGGATCCCAGTTACCCTGTAACGAACATACAAGCATTAGAGGAAGGCACCTACCCCCACCTGGTAGATCATTTTCTATTTGTTTAATTACATGTCCATCAAGCCTGTATGGTCCTCCTACTTGTTTTAGCCCTGCTGTCATGATCCATCGATCACGCCCCTTCTGGTCTTCCTGGTCCCTGGCACGTCGGGGGTTACTCGCTGTAGTACACCCAACATGGCTGTATACACGGAACGCGGTCTATCGACCTTTACGTCCTATGCAGCATGTTCTATAAATTAGCCACTCCCCTGCGGTTCCACGCGTCTCAACGCTATCGTTGCTGTGGCCTGACGTGTTCCGTAGTTCGTTCTCCTGAACTGTGTTGCTTCCTGGCTCCCGGACCTTCCTCCTTTTCCTTTCCTACTACCTTCCTAGTTCATGTCTCTTCCGCGTTCCGCGCAGACCGCCTCCGTGTACTGTCTCCATCCCAAGCTTCCTGGAGTTTCCTAGATCCCGGACGAAGAAGCTGAACAAATCCTGGAATCCGAAGACGGCCGATCGGGCTTGTACAAGACCCGAACTACTCGAAAGAAAAACCCTGACGAAGGACTCCGCAAAACAGAGAAAACAGGTGAGAAAAGAGGAATTCTGTGACAGATTGAGACGCCACCTGACCGATCTCGATACAGACATGGAAGCGACCGTCCAGGATCTTATGCGTGGCATGCAAGAGCTGACGACCGAAGTGGAAAACTTAAAGGCGGAAAACTCTGCGTTAAAACAATTGGTCTTATCCCGTGATTCCGCCACGAAGGAGAGTGTAATTCTAGACGGCGTCGTTGATAAGTTCGACTGTTCAGCAAAGAGCCTTCGTGGATTCCTAGATTCTTGTTTGGTCCACTTTACATTTAAGCCTTATTATTTTTCTACGCCCAGGGCTAAAGTGGGCTTTATAATCTCGCATCTTTCCGGAAATGCCTTGACCTGGGCCACCCCGTTGGTTAACTCTGGTGATGCTCTCCTGGATGACTACGACGGCTTTATTGAGGCCCTCAAGACCATGTTCGAACGCCCGGAACAAGTTTACAGTGCCCAGGAACGTCTACTCGACTTTCATCAGGGTACCCAGGACTTGCTCACGTATGTCCCACGCTTCAAACAGCTGGCTAAGGAAGCGGATTGGTCCTCTGAAGCTTGTTTTACTTTATTTCGAAGAGGGCTAAACGACGAGATCAAGGACGAACTAGCCAGAGTGGCACGCCCGGGTTCCTTTCAAGCCCTAATGGATCTCGCTCTACAGATTGACTTTCGCATTCAGGAGAGAAAGGCAGAAAAGAAGAAAACCAAGTTACCACTCCAGAAAAACCCCATTGGAACCCCTTCGAGCTCAGAAGGCATTTCTACTCCAAGCAATGAGCCTGAACCTATGCAATTAGGGGCCTTCCGTGGTCCCATTACACCACAAGAGAGGATGCAAAGGATTCATACTGGGTTATGTATGTATTTTGCCTCCGACAAACATTTAGTAAGAGAATGTCCGATTGCCCCCCACGGCGCTCGGGAAACGCCAGCTCCCGATCCTGAACGGAGCGCAGGTTCGGGAGAGAGATGTCTGCTCCACCTCTATTCCATCCTTGAACTCTCCTGGACAAAATTCCCTGGTAATCTTACAGGCCTTTTTGACAACATCCAAGAAAGAAATATATCCCATCCTGGCATTGGTCGACTGTGGAGCTATGGGGGTATTCATAGATCATGAATGGGTCTTAAAACACCATATTCCCTACGAATCCCGGACTATCATGCAACCTGTGGAAGCAATTGATGGAAGACCCCTTTCTTCCGGACCTATAACCCTGCAGACCAAGACGATCGAGCTTGCTATAAATCAACATCGAGAAAGGATACGTTTTGACATCATCAAGTCCACCCATTACCCCATGGTTTTGGGAATGCCATGGCTTCAAAGACACAACCCCTATATCAATTGGGCAGCTGGATCCTTGTTCCTGGGTTCTGAGTTTTGTATGTCCCACTGCTTACATCCAGACCTTGATCCTACACCATCTAAGGAGTTTCCTACAATTCATCAGAACACAATCTCAGTTTCAAACATCATCCGGGTACCGGAGGCTTACCAGGAATATTCCGATGTTTTCTCCTCCGCCATTGTCCAGGCCTTACCTCCCCACAGACCTGAAGATTGTGCTATTGAGACGGAACCTTCCGCGGTGATTCCATTTGGAAGGATGTTCATCTTATCAGAACCTGAAAAGAAAGCCCTCTTCGTGAATACCTGGATACTAATCTCGCGAATGGCACCATACGACCATCTAAATCTCCATCAGGGGCCTCCCTGTTCTTCGTTCCTAAAAAAGACACTAAAGAACTCAGACCGTGTCTGGATTTTGAGGTCTAAATCAATGTACTCTCAAGTACCGCTATCCGTTGCCCTTGATCTCAGACATCCTGGAGGCAGTAAGAGGCGCAGTTGTGTTCACCAAGTTAGATCTCAGGGGCGCCAATCATGTGATTCGTATCAGGGCAGGTGACGAGTGGAAGACAGACTTTAGAACACCCTTTGGGCATTTTGAATATTTGGTCATGCCCTTTGGACTTGCTAATGCCCCAGCGGTGTTCCAACGTTTCATGGATCGAGTGTTCTCGGACATGCTGTTCCTTTTTGTGATTGTCTATCTGGATGATATTCTAATATTTTCAAAGGACCCTCTCAAGCACGAAGAACATGTGAAAGCAGTTTTACAACACTTACGCGAAAATAAACTCCTGGCGAAACCCGAGAAATGCATCTTCCATACTTCTACTGTTCACTACCTAGGGTTTGTCCTTAGTCCCGATGGAATCGGTATGGATCAGTCCAAGGTTCAGGCTATTTTATCCTGGCCTAGCCCCGCCTCAGTGAAACAGATACACTCCTTCCTGGGCTTGGCTAATTTTTATAGGAAATTCATACCTTCCTTTTCCGAGATTGTCCAACCAATAATTGCCTTATTGAAAAAAGATGTTCCCTTTCATTGGACCATGGGCCAAGAGAAAGCCTTCCAACAGTTAAAGTCTGAATTTACACAATCTCCCATTCTTGCTCAGCCTGATGTTAATCGACCATTCATAGTGGAGACAGATGCCTCCAATTACGCCATTGGAGCCGTTCTAAAACAGCAATCAGTGGATAGCTTGGAACATCCCATCGCCTACCTTTCTCGGACATTAACTCCTAGTGAAACCCATTACTCCGTCCTAGAGAAAGAGCTGCTAGCTATCCGTCAAGCCTTCACAGAGTGGCGTCATTTACTTCTAGAAGCCAAATTTCCGGTCCATGTCCAAACGGATCATCGAAACCTACAAGTATTGCAAGCCCTGGAATGTAGGAATAGTCGCCAAGCTCGGTGGGCCTTCTTTTTTGCCCAGTATCAGTTTCAGATTCACCATGTCCCTGGAATCAAAAATGTAATAGCTGATGCACTTTCTCGTCGTCCAGACTATGAACCTCCGGAGGATCGGACGTATCCCAAGATGTTTCCTCATACCATATTTGTAGCTCAAGCAAACAACCTCCTGGAAGAGATTTGCGTGCAAACTCAGACTTCGGAACTTTGGAAAGGACTTTCAGAGAAGAATCAATGGGACTTAAGAATCAAGGACGGATACTTGTTCAAGGATACTAACCTGGTCATCCCCACACAGAAACTACAACAAAGGATAATAAATCTCTGCCACGATACTCTTCACTCCGGTCATCGTGGTATTTCCAACACCCTCCGTCTAATACAAAGACAATTTTGGTGGCCCAAGATGAAGACAGACGTACAACTGTACATTCAATCTTGTTCCATCTGTAATCAGAACAAACATGATACCCAGAAGCCAGCAGGTCTTTTATTACAGCCAACTCCACCAACAAGACCCTGGGAAATCATAGCTACAGTCTTCATTGTGGAATTGCCGCCTTCCAGAGGATATACCACTATCATGGTCACCATTGACCTATTCACTCATATGGCTCACTTTACTCCTCTGTATAAATTACCATCCTCATCAGAACTTGCTGGTATTTTCCTGGAACACATCTTCCGACTACATGGACTTCCTTCCAAGATCATATCGGACAGAGGACCACAGTATATCTCTCAGTTTTGGAAACACCTCTGCACCATATTAGGGATCCAACAAGCTCTTTCCTCGGGATATCATCCCCAAACCAATAGTATCACAGAACGAGTGAATCAAACCCTTGAACAATATCTTCGTTGCTTCTCTAACAAGGTCCAGGATGATTGGTCACTTTTAATACCAGTGGCTGAATTCGCCTACAATAATTCGGATCATTCAGCTGTTAAGACCAGCCCTTTTTTCTGCAGCCAAGGATTCCACCCTTGGGTCTTACCTTCTGTTCTTCCACACCCAACACCTGTTCCAACTGTCGATTCCTGGATCGAAACACTCATCAATGTACAGAAAGACGCCAAGGAACATCTTGAAAGTGTGCGAATCCAAACCAAGCACTATGCAGAATCAAAGAGAAGACCAGGACCTTCTTACTCTATTGGGGATAAAGTATGGCTATCCTCGAAACTTCTGCCCCTACATCTCAGACCGAATAAGTTGGCTCCCCGGTATTATGGGCCCTTCTCTATAAAAGAAATCATTAATCCTGTGGCCTTTCGACTCCGACTTCCGGACTCCTGGAAGAAGATACATCCAGTTTTTCACAAATCTCTGTTGAAGCCATTCATCCAAACCACCCAGACTACTATTAGACCTAGTCCTGTGATTGTTGATGACCAAGTGGAATATGAAGTCTCTCGTATTTGTGACTCCCGATATAGACGAGGCCGACTTCAATACTTGGTGGAATGGAAGGGCTATCCACCCAGTGAATGTACCTGGGAACCAGTCTCGAATTTAAACTCCCCCAGATTGCTCAGAAGGTTCCACCGAATACATCCAGGTAAACCCGGTGGAACGGGTTTTAGAAGGGGGCATGCTGTCATGATCCATCGATCACGCCCCTTCTGGTCTTCCTGGTCCCTGGCACGTCGGGGGTTACTCGCTGTAGTACACCCAACATGGGCGTATACACGGAACGCGGTCTATCGACCTTTACGTCCTATGCAGCACGTTCCATAAATTAGCCACTCCCCGTGCGTCTCAACGCTACCGTTGCTGTGGCCTGACGTGTTCCGTAGTTCGTTCTCCTGAACTGTGTTGCTTCCTGGCTCCCGGACCTTCCTCCTTTTCCTTTCCTACTACCTTCCTAGATCCTGTCTCTTCCGCGTTCCGCGCAGACCGCCTCCGTGTACTGCCTCCATCCCAAGCTTCCTGGAGTTTCCTAGATCCTGGACGAAGAAGCTGAACAAATCCTGGAATCCGAAGACGGCCGAGCGGGCTTGTACAAGACCCGAACTACTCGAAAGAAAAACCCAGACGAAGGACTCCGCAAAACAGAGAAAACAGGTGAGAAAAGAGGAATTCTGTGACACCTGCACTCTTCCTTTGCCGTGGCCTGATGATGCCGGTCAGCTCCTTTTGGCTCTGTGGTTTTACCCCTTCACAGGTACCTAATCACGTCGAACATTATTCAATTCCTCATTTGAAAAACAAGATTTAGGAACAGCCAACTTACTCAGAACGTAGCTGGAAGGTGGAACGGTCGGTGGATGAACATAGTTCTACGGTTAGTTTTCTAAATGTAGCTGTTGGCACGTTGTATCTGTAAATATGAGGTAACATAATATGTGTTAACATATTACTAAGAAAGCTATCTGGAACCTTCTAACATTAATAGAGTATGGGGGATGTGAACTCTGTACAGCATACCCTGCGTCAGAGCTACTGCTTGATAGTCTATCTGCGAAAAATTCCTCTGTGCATCCCGAACCAAATGAGCAACACAAACTCAATAATGCTTGTAGTTGAGGTAGCCGTCAATCTCACATGTTACTGAATAGCCTTTCTTACCTGAATGTGCAAAGGTGGCGGCCATTTTAAAAAGGAGTTGTTGTAATTATGTCTATTAGAAACCAACACAAATGTAGTTATGTTACAAAGTGAACCAATCTAACATCTCATTCTACACTTTTGCATAAAAATATGAGCCGTTGTTCTTGCTCATAAAGTTTCTTTTTGTCATTAGCCAGATTTCTGCTTGGTGTATTTGCATAAGAACACTCCATCTCAACATATCACATGTGTGTCCCATTGCAAGAAAATGCCCAACTAAAGGGTCATTTAGCAAATCTTTAGAAATGCAACTTGTATGTTCAATAACACCTGTTTTGGCCTTCCTCTCAGTTTTTCCTATATATAACTTCTCGCAGGGGCATCAAATGACTACATGCCAACCCTCCCGATTCAGGCGGGAGACTCCCCGTTTTGGTAGCGAACATGTTGCCTCCCCACTAAAATAATTCTAACGCCACTGCATTCTAATGGGGAAATTCAGCTCTCCTGATTGCTCGGAAAGAATCTCCCTCCCAGCTGCTCCAAAATGTTGGCATGTATGCAAATGGTGTAGACTACCATACATGTATTGCAGTGTTTAAAACATTTTAATACATAAAATGACACAATGGACACAGGCATTTTTATGGACAACCTTTTTAGTTTATCTTAATAGTCTTAAAAGTGCTAAAGTGCTATATTCACCTCTTTTGTTCTCTTATTTTGGGCACAGCAACTACACATTCTGCATGGAGCATGGCTAGTAGGTATTGCCAAACCCCAGGTTTCAGTAATGCTCATTTGATTGCTATTAGAAGCACTCACATCATTCTTGGTCAGTAAATCTTTTAGATTTTTACCACGTTTAAAGGCACACAGTGGTCAATTAACTCGGAAACTTTCTCCATGCAAAATGTGCCAGTTTCTATTTACAATGATATTTAGTTTGTTAGATAGATGATTGAACGTACCTACAAATACAATGTTATAATTTTTGTTGTTCTTGATTTTGTATTCTAGCAATGCTTCATGATTGTTATTGGTTGTTCTTTTCCGTGCTTTTTAACTAACGTCTTGGAATAGCTCCTTGATCGTAATTTAGCACTCAGTAATGCAGCTTTAATATCAAATTCTCCTCCGCAAGAGCTATTTCGTTTTAATCTAAGGAACTGACCTACCACTTTATCTGCACATTCCTGCAGCGCCATAATATGTTGCTGGTGGTAATTCCTTCACCTTGCCCCCAAAACTCGTCAGATTTACTAATCTTGGTAAATCTATTGAAAATCCCCATGAAATCTTGTTTACATAGCTGTACCGCCACTCTTAATCCCGTGGTAAGGCAACAGTGGTAATTACTGGTTTGAGAGTAATTCTGCAGATTTACTGCTGTATTGCCCCCAAACTGGTGATTAGGCCCCATCTTTCCATTGCAATCTGTACAAGCACTTTAGCACTTTTAAGACTATTAAGATAAACTAAAAAGGTTTTGCATGAAAGGACATGTGTCCATTGTGTCATTTTATGTATTAAAATGTTTAAAACTTGCTCTCTGAAATGTATTGTGAATATCAGGTGTAATTAACCATATTGGCCACTTGGTGGCAGTGTATCTCATTCTGAGCAAGCTGATTGACATGCATTTCTGTCACCAAGGACACGATGTAATAGGGGAAGTTGAAAGGGGTGGAACTTCCTGTGGGTGCACTGAATGGGATGGGAGAGAGTTTGGCTGTTGTGCTTTAATATCTGAATCAATCCTTAAACATCCACCAGAGTATTGTGTTTTTTTGTTTGATCAATCATTTAGAAACATTCTGAGCTCCTGGCTGCTCTGAGTTCATGTTTGCTCAGCTCCTCGTGAGCATTCATTAATAAAGGATTTAGTCATACAGGACACTGCATTTCTCTTTAAGAAAATAACTCCTGCCCTTCATTTTCGCAGTGAGGTGTTTTGGTTTTTTTAATAGTTTTTTAAACTCATGCCAGTCTCTCCATGTTCTACCAACAGAATTGTGTTTTAGCTGTTTTTTGTATATGTAATGGGGAATGCATTTTACTATGAAAAGCATTTTAGCTGGCTGTCACAATTGAGGGATTTCCCTGCTGGTGCTTTACACAAATTTCTGTTTTCTTAATGGCATTTGTCTTCCCTGGTGTCACCTTAACGTTCTATATTACAGGTAGAAAATCATCTTAATATTATTTTATTTTTAGAGGTTTGTAGTGCTAAATATAAAATGATTCTGTGTGTAAGCACCAATCATGTTTTGTTAGCTGACTCAGCATGTGCAAATGAAACTCCTGATCCTCGGCCTCTTCCCTAGGGTTGGTCTTTCTCTCTGATTAGTGCGTCACGGCCATGTTTTGCTTCCGTGTATTCACTCTATTCTGTCCAGTTTAGTAAAATATACAAAACATTTAGAATCTGTGAAGTATGTTTAAATTACACATTTATGTGTATTACAATCCACGGATAAGAACTATGCAGTTTGTTGTCTAAAAGCTATCATGTTTATGGTATTTTGTGTTTTAATGTTTGATGCATTATATTTTATTTAGTGAGGGCCTGCAACCTTCTGCTCTACAGATGTTTTGGACTATGACTCCCAGCATTCCTCACCATTAATTATGCTGGCTATGGCTGGTGGGATTTGTAGTCCAAAACATCTTTAGAGCCAAAGATTGCAGACCACATATTTAGTGCTATGGTGAAAGTCCTGCTGTATGCCATCTGAAGTCAAAACATTAGTTCTAGGAAGGGCACAGAGATGTTCCCTAACGTGATCTGTCTCTTTGTGCACCTAAATCAGTAACCACAAACATTTTAGGCCCACTAAATACACTTTCAATCTTATTTTGTTCATTTAACTTGAACAAGATAGCTGTGTCTGATACCACTGACCCAATGCGCTCTTGCTTTCATTTTCTATAGGAATATTTTGATGTCAGAAAACATGCATGAGGCTATGTTACTTTTTGTTATTCTGCCAGCAGACATCAGGGTTCTTGACACGCAGTTCATGCTTTCTCTTGCAGACACACCATATCACGTAGTAGATCGCTGCAATTCCCGACTGCATTTATTTGTTCCGGCCATTAATAGCCCACTCCAAATGGGTTATGTTCATACTTAGTTCGGTGTCCAAGTCTCCTAGAAATGTGTCAGTGAATTCCCATTGACACTATCATCCTTCACAACCCAGAATCAGCACAAGTAAGAATACAAACGCTGATCACAAAATATACTGCCTTTAAATAGCATCGAGCAATTATTAGTGGAGAAAAGATGTGTCAAAATATACATGGGACAGCTGTAAAAAGCTTGATAATCTTATGCATACAACGTACAAAAATACATGGCCATCAACCTGTCAAAGTGTGAGGGCCTTAAAAGCCCGGCTAAACCTACTTTTCCATTCCGAGTGGTACTGGAGGACTATGTAGAATTATTTTAGCAGCAGCAGTATTGTGTTGTCGAGTCAATAATGCTATCCGGTGACAACCTAATGACAGCCACTAGGATTTATAAATGTGGAAATATGTGGTGCCGTATTTACAATACACTGAATGCATATTTATTTATTTTTTATTTATTGGTCATTTATATAGCACTTATACATTTACAAAAAAGGTTTCAAAGCACTCCAACGCAGGGAGGGTGAGTAGTGAAGCTTAACATTCTTAATAGGCATTGGAACATTCGGGAATGTGCAAGTGCTAAGCATTTAGTGGTACAACATAGGACGAGAGAAACAAACTGTAACAACATGTGACAAAAAATATTAATGTGCCCGAAGGCCGTTAGAATAGGCAAGAGATAAACATGAAATAGGGAGATAGTGAATGGGGGGAGAAGGGTAAGAACAAACAGAATTAAGTGCATGGCACACATAGAATAAGAGAAAGGGAGGGAGAAGAGAATGCACACTTGGAGAACTGACTGCAGATGTAAGTAAAAAGCCTAAATTCAACTTTTAAGTAAGGGACAGAACACACATGAACTAATGTGGTTGCAGATGTAAGCAGAAACGCCTAAATTCAACTTTTAGTAAGGCATAGAACACACAAGAACCGATGTGGCTGCAGATGTAGTGTCACATGGCACTGGAATCAAGAGAGCTGCCTACTCACATCTGCAGTCATAAGGTGAATCTCAGCATTGATGGTGGGCCAGGCTCCGGGGCTCTGGTGCAATTTGCAGAATGTGCTTTGGAAGAGGTCCAAGAAGAGATGAAGCGGGGGACCATCCAGGCATGCCAAGCACAGACGGGTGGCTTAGGGGTCTGGCCTTGGGGAGGTAGGCTGGCGCCTGCCAGCTTCATGATAGGCCAGTAGGATGTAGAACTGGCCAATCGTACTGCAGTATCAGGCTGCCTCAGGTAGGGCAGCGGATTGCAATGAATCAGGCAGCCATATTGAAGGTGTTAGGGCCAAACAAAGAAAAAGGCCAGGCATGATGGTTACAGAGCCCCCCGAAGCCTCCCACATCCTGCTCCCAGGGTGGGGGAGATCCGGATGTAATATGGCAGTGAGCGCTGAATTTAAAGCCTTTATTTAAAGAATGTATTTGATTCTCAAACTTGATGCAATAAAGACAGTTGCACAACATGTCTTGGGTCTATTCCACAGAAACTACAGACAACATATTACACAAATGACCTTACCCTTTCAAATTGATGAGGGTCCTCTGACATCTAACCATAGCTTTTCATTGTAAGCCAGACACCAGAAATAATTTGGAGGGCTTTGTTCTTAAGAAAACAATTTTCAGAACAGTACTGTAAAATGTCATGAATGTTGCATCACAATGAAAACAGTATGTCTTGGGATTGCACGATTAGTAGTATTTTTGATTTTGATTTGGATATTTATTTATTTATTTTTTATTTATTTTATTTATTTAGGCATTTATATAGCGCTACGAACCCTCAGGTATCTGAGCGCTGCTTATTATTACCCACGGTGTGTGGTGCTCATTTATCGACCTCGGAAGGATGAAAGGCTGAGTTTGGCCCCGCCGGGATTCGAACCTGTGTTAGCAGGCTCTGCACAGATGGCAAAGCGAGCGCTCTACTCGCTGTGCCACTTGACCGGTCTATCTATCATTCCTGGCAGAACCATGCAGAATAAATTGCGTCTGGGCGCAGGAGAACACCACATTGCAGGTATACGGAACAAAGAAAACCAGAATTTACATGCACAGTTTAAAGAGAGGAAAAGAGGTGGAAGGAGAATCTGGGAGGGGAGCGATAGAAGCAGAGAAAGGAGAAGCTGTGAGAGTAAGAGGGGGACTGGCGGGCATAAGTGATGGGAGCAGGAGGTAGGTTAGTAAAGGAAGATTGGGGTGGCGAGTAAAAGGACAAAGGGACAAGACCAGGCACAGGAGTGAAAGTGAATGAGAGCGAGAGACTGTCTGATCGAATAGAGGCACTGTTAATTCCTAAAGACCATAATTTGGAGAACACTAGTATAGAGTACCACTTAGGAAGTCCCAGAGTGGATACTGTAGAAAAGACCTTGACCTTTAGGCCCTCCCACTGTAGCTCTAGATAGAAGGGGTGACAGACAGCTAGTGTTTAAGCTGAACTTGGGTGTATGGGTTGCCTGGGATAGGGCGGTGGGAGCCAGGAGAGGATAAGGGACCGGGTTTACCAGCCCTTTACACAGCAGTCAAATCACTGCACAACTGCAACAGAAGAAATCGGTTAATAAAGTACTTTGAACTACATCCGATTTGTGAGTTTCTTTAAAGCTATCTGTAACACCATGACAAACAGCATCAATTAATTAATCTTTTATAACGTGCTTATTACTGAAGACCAGTCTCTAAGCGCACAACTAAGATTGGAACCTGTGTTGCATGAGCATAGAGGGGTAAATGAAACCCATGGAATCAGCTAAAAAAAAAAAGAAAATCATCATATCTGTAGCGTCAAGTTCAAAACCTAGATCCTCCGTCCGGAGGAATGTTAAAGTGTTATTCCTTCATATATTGTGGGGTTTTAGGATATTATATATATATAAAATATCCCAAGTTTCGGGAATACTTCCATATCTTGAAACATATTCCCATTTAGGCTAGACTGTCTCCTGTGTATCACATGTTATTATAACATCAATATGGTGGATCAAAGGCATGTGAGTCGGCCACTCTTCTTTGTCTTACTCTATGAAAGGTGTTGGGAATAAAATCAGCATATAACGCAGAAATACGAATTTCCCTCCCACGAACCCCAAGGGGGAGGTATTAGAGCTTTTTATTTTCTAATAATGCTGTTTCATAGACTGCCAAGCAAAGTGGGAGAGTAGATGTTTTGGTAAAGCGCTTGTGCAACCCCTAATGGCAACAATGCAGTGCATTTCCTAGAAGGTGATGTCCCCTGACATGGTCTGGAGGTCCATGCAAGGGAATAGCCAGTGCCTCCTAGTGTAAAAAGCCACAGTTTACAGAATTCAATGGATTTCCAACTCCGAGTATTCTCAGCACAGCCATCTTTTGGCCAAGCAAGGGTGGGCAGACAGGACAAAAGATGACCGGACTGGGGGAGCAAAAGTACTATCTCTCTTGTACGCTTGGCACACTGTGCCTGCACTTCTTCCCTGTGTCCTCTTTCGCAGCCATGTCAATGGTTCAATGTTAATTTACCGGCTGACATTTTAAAAATCGACTTTAAAAAAAAACATGGGCGGGATCACCTTTCTCTAGAGAACTTCTCTTTCTCTATTGTTTCAACCCCAACCCCACCTATTTTTACCATCCCCACCCATATATTTCGAGGACCTTTTTGAAGTAATTCCGATGTCGGAAAGTCAGTCAGAAAATAAACACCAGCCAGTCTCCAAACACTTCTTTTCTGTTCAAGGGAACTGCTATCCCCTGCTTCGCTATCCTGATTTAACTTTTCAGCCTGCAGGTGAGAGATACAGGCCATACAGGAAGGGAAACAATAGCGTAACTAGGCCAGATTCACATAACCTAATAGTAGGATAACAGTAAACAATGCGTATACAAGGCAGTGTACAAGCTAATCTATTCTCTTTATGGAGGGTTTGTGCAACAGATTCTGACATGATAACATTTCATTTAGTGGTAATTGACAAGGGCGGGGCGGGGATAACATTCTCCTGCGTGTCGTTAGCAGAATCAAGACTTTCCTATAATTTATTCTGGAGAATCTTCATTCTATGCCAAGACTGGAGGTGACAATTAAAGCTTGTTTAAAGCTTACTCAACACCAACAAACCCAGCTATAGGCTTGTGAAAATAATCTCTAACAATTCACCAGATCAATCTGATATCTTCATGATATCGTCCAGTCGATCCCCCACTTGGAATGCTTTGGAAGCCATTTCTCCTCTGACTGAGTGCAGAAAATGAGACGCATCCACTTGCGCTAATGACCATTTGAACCAGTGTGTGAACGAAAGAGAGGACGTAGCTTTATGGGGCTTTCATACTTCAATTAGCAACTGACCCCTGGAATCAGACCACAAACCCTCCTTTGCTGACTCGTCGGCTGTTAGACACCGTATACCAGGATCCTACCCACCTGCCACCCAGCACTGCTACATGCGTGCATTCAGAGACTGTGCTTATGGCATAATTGCAGAGTTAAAACCTACAAAATGCTTCTGCATTAATGTACTTGTTTTACCGCTCCATTTTTGGACCAATCTAATTTCATCCGGGTTTTGGGTTAAACCAGCAGATGCATTCTGGTACATGTGTGCTGTTTAAGAGGCAGAGGGCTGGAGGAGGCATAATAAGTACATGTGTTTGCAGCAGGCTACTAAGAGCTGGAGAGGCCATGTTTGCATTCACCTATTCCAAGCAACTGCATGCCAGGCTGCTGAGAATCTGTCTGATTTCAAATCGTTGTAATCTATTACATATCTGGAGTTCCAGTCTGCCACTGTGTTGGCAAGATCTGGAAAGTACTCTGCCATCACTGAAATATGATGCTCCATGCAGAAGTGCCAAAAGTCCTGTGCCAATTCTACTATTAAACTGGACCGCCAGCATGTTGTCCTTTTTTGCCAAAATGCAACAGCTCACCCTGCCCTTGGTGAGCTGCAGAGCGAACTGCGAAGGATCCTGCGAGTAGCTTCAACAAGATTATGGGCCTCATTACAAGGTTGGCGGTCCGGTAATAACGATACCGGTAAGGGAATACTGGCATCGTTTACCGGACCAGTGCATTACGACCCGCAATGCTGGTGCTACCGGCAACCGCAGGGACCTGTTGTGACCGGGTAGCACCTACCCGGTATGGGCGAAGGCACGCGGCAGCCGTGCCAGTAAAACCGGCTTGCCGTAAGGAAGTGAACATTACGAGTTGCGCGGCCATGCACTTACGGTATCCAGATGCCGGTAAGAACGGTTACCATGATGCCGGTAACACCGGTATCACGGGGCAGCCGTTAATAGCAATCTGCTGTGTTCCAAACTGTCACAGGTGCACACTATCAGCACAGGTGGAGGCAATGGAGTCAGGCACAGCACAAAAGGAGCACACCCACACACCACATCCCTTCCAAGTCCAAAATTATACCACTAGCATTTGCAATACAGGAGCTGGAGGACATGCCTGCACTGCTACTACTCCACCAGACATTAAACCAGGGAATGCAGAGGAGGCGCAGGAGGAGAAGGAGGGTGAGACTGGGCCAGCACATAGCAGCAGTGCAGGCAGTGGTACCCCACAGGCAGCCACCAATCCCTTGCATAAGGGCCAGTCCCTTTGACTTAACCCCTGCACAGATCCACACCCTGCACTGCCTGGACAGGGACACAATACGCACAATTGTGGATCTCATTCATGATGACCTGGTCAGCCTGATCAACATCCGTACCGCCATCCCCCCTCTGCTGAAGGTAGTGTCTGTGCTCCACTTCCTTGCCATAGGCACCTACCAGAACACAGTGGGGCAGCTGCATGGCATCTCACAACCATGTTTCTCACGTGTGCTGAACCAGGTACTGGATGCATTCCTGAAACATGCAAGGCCCCACATATCGCTACCACGGACTGTGGAGGAGGCGAATGCCACCAGAATTGTATTCTATGTACTGGCAGGCATGCCAAACGTCATTGGTGTCCTTGACTGCACCCATGTGGAGCTGGTAGTCCGGCATGCTGTGGAGGTAGTGTACCGCAATCTGAAGCAGTACCACTCCCTGAATGTCCAGATGGTGTGTGATGCAAGCAAGATAATTACGCATTGCAGTGCTAGATACCTGGGATCCACACATGACG
Organism: Ambystoma mexicanum; assembly: GCF_040938575.1. NCBI lineage: Eukaryota > Metazoa > Chordata > Amphibia > Caudata > Ambystomatidae > Ambystoma > Ambystoma mexicanum. The sequence goes on from NC_090927.1 coordinate 148,565,538, forward strand.
CAATGGTGCTGCGCAACTCCACGCTTCCCCGCTACATGGAGCTACACGCTGCGCAACCTGCTTGGCTGCTGGGTAAGTCCAACCACAGGGCCATGGGGGTTGTTGTTGGGGGCACAAGCATATTCAACCTGCCTGCTGGCTGGGCCATGGGCATTGTTTTGGGGAGGGTGGGGCACCCTCCTTGGTGCCGAACACTGTGAACCCAATGATCACGACAGGATACGTGAGACTGACAATGGATGCAGAGGTGCCATCGAAGGACAAGCAGCAATATAAGAACTGTCTGAGAAGGTAGAGGAGCGTTTTAGGTTGGTTAAGAAGGAGAAGCAGCAATATAAGAACTGGCTGAGAAGGTAGAGGAGCGTTTAAGGTTGGGTAAGGAGGAGAAGCAGCAATATAAGAAATGGCTGAGAAGGTAGAGGAGTGTTTTAGGTTGGGTAAGAAGGAGAAGCAGCAATATAAGAACTGGCTGAGAAGGTAGAGGAGCTTTTTAGGTTGGTTAAGAAGGAGAAGCAGCAATATAAGAACTGGATGAGAAATCAGACACTGTTTCAAAAAGATGGGGAAGTAATGTTATCAATATTGCTGCAAAAACAGGAATCATGGGCGTTGGCTAATAGCCTGGAGGTAGACCAGGGTCATGCTCAAGCAATTCCAATATTAGAGGAGGCTTGTGTAAAACATTTTTCAGAGCTCTATGGTTACTAGGCGAGAGACCAGTGGCAGACTGTGACAACTAGGGATAGCACATAGCAGCTAAAATTGTCAGTAGAGGAAGGGGAACCGGCTATCAGGCGAGCTAGTGGCTCAAGGGCAGCGGGTCGTAACCAACCTGCTAATAAACTATTTAATGAGGACCCTGCGATGTGGGCATTTATATTGTTTTTGTTGCTCTCTAATATCATACTTAAAATACTTAAAAAAGCAGACTCCCAGGTATGATATGATAGGTTATTTATAACGCGCTTAATACCCAGAGGTTTCTAAGCGCAGACCTGGGGAACAAAACTGTGTTGCTCTGTGTTGGTTTGCCTGCAAGTCGAGCACGTTGCATCTGGGCTATCCTCCCGTGACACATGGAAGAATGCCTTTGTGATTTCAATCTTCAAAAAAGGCAACCGGGCAGAGCCAATTAACTATCACCCCATAACACTGCTAGATGCAAGGTGTAGTATTGAAAGCAGGACCACAATAGTTATGGGGAACTTTTATAAGGTTTATTTATATTACAATTAGCATAAATATTAATTATGAATATAAGTATATATGTATATATAAAATAGGGAAGGAGTCTCTAGAGGGAGATGCTTCTCTGTCTCCAACCGTCCTCCGAGTCTCTCCCCCTCCACATTCTCCTTCTAGAATCCCTGTGGATTCTGCATCATTGCAGTACAGGATGCACCATGCTACACATCCCCTTTCTTTCCAAACAATATTCACTCTCCATAGTCCATTAATCGTTCCGGTCTTCGATATCTTCTCCCAAAACTTGACATCGGAACTTGTGTTACATTCAAAGCATATATGGAGTTCATTGGTAAGGAACATTTCTTGTTTTGTCTAATGTTACTCATATCATTTCTATCACCACTTTTACTTGCACCTTCACCATCATTTTTCTCCATCACTTCCATGACTCTTCCATTGTTCCATACCCTACCATCACTTGTTTTAATAGCATGCTTAAATACCTCAATAACTTGAATAGGATCCGACCATTTACTTCCTCTCACTCTCAATGCTTCCGGTAATTTCACTCTAACTAAACTTCCTACTTTAAGTGTTTCACTACACCTGAATCTCTTTTTATCATGCTCAATTTTGTTTCTAACTTGTCTCTGCCTTATCTTATCTATAGCATTACTGGTTCCAACTTCCATATTTATCACCTCACCCATCCATCCAGGACAGAGCTTGGTAATAGCCTTTCTACCCCTGCTCAGTTCGAAAGGTGATATACCTGTCGAACTGTGCGGTGTAAATCTGTGTGCCATGATGACGTTCTTAACTGACTCTTTCCAACACACACCATTCACCCATGCCCATCTAATGGCATCCTTAAGTATTCTATTGTATCTTTCAACCATCCCATTGGTTTGTGGGTGATAAATCGCACTGGTCACATGATTAATCGATCTCTTTACTAAATAATCTTCCATTTCTTTTGAGACAAATTGGGGGCCATTATCCGTTAATATAACTCCCGGATATCCTTCCCTACTACATACTTCTTCCATGAAATTAATAATGTTTTTTGTAGTGACACTTGACATCATTTTTACTTCTGCCCATCTAGTTAAAATATCAATCATAACCACACAAAATGTCTGGCTGCCTTCACTCCATATGGGGCCCATAATATCAATTCCCACTTTCAACCACGGTCTGCTCGGCACATCAGTCAACACCATTGGATATTCATTACTCATACAACCCTTATCCGATTTATTACAAAGGATACAGTTTCTTGTGACTCTCTCGATCTCTGCATCGCATCCCGGCCACCAATATGTGTTCCTTATTCTGGCCTTGGTTTTGGAAATTCCTTGGTGTCCTTCATGGCCTAGATCAATTATTTTCTTCCTTAGATCTTCAGGTGGAACCAATCTATCCCCTCTAAGCAAGTATCCATCCTGTACACTCAATTCATCCCTGATACTCCACAGTCCTTGTACATCTGCTTCCTTGATCTTGGAAATAGGAACTTGTCTTTTGTTCATATTTTCCATCACAAACTGTAACTTGCTATCTTTACTCATTCCTGTAAGCCATTCCTCCTTGGCAATAGCTGTATCTTGAACCATGCATATCATTTCCTGTTGACTCTCTTCATCATCCTTTTTATTATCTTCTTGGGTATTTGAAAGTCTGGATAGACAATCTGCAGCATAATTCCTCACACCTGGAATATACTTAACCACCACATTGAACTCCTGCATCCTATGCACCCATCTCCGTATCCTTGCTGACACTTTGTCCAAACCCTTATTCATAAATAACTCCACGAGTGGCTTATGATCTGTATTTACCTCAAATTGTGTTCCCCACACAAAACTCCTGAACTTGTCCACAGCCCACATTATGGCTAAAGCCTCCTTTTCAATAGTCGCATATGCCTTTTCAGCTCCCTTTAATAGTCTCGAGGAAAACGCAATTATCTTCTCTTCTCCATTATGCAGTTGTGCTAACACCGCACCTAGACCCACATTGCTGGCGTCTGTTGTGATAATTGTTCGCTGTCCTCTTATGAAATTCTTCAATGCCGGTGCAGTTGTGAGAGCATTCTTTATGTACTTGAAATCTTTTTCACAATTCTCGTTCCACTCATACGTAATATTAATTCTGGTGAGATCTCTCAACGCAGCCGTATGATCAGCAAACTTCCTAACATATTTAGAGTAATACTCAGCCATACCCAAGAAGGTTCTTAATTCTTCTTTGTTACTGGGCTGAGCCATATCATTGATGGCAGACAATAAATCAGGTTTAGGTGCAATGCCTCGCTCCGATATTACATGGCCCAAGTACTCAATTTGCTCCCTGTAGATTTTCGATTTCTCTGTACTCAATGTCATGCCCATCTTATGCAGTTTCCTTAATGCTCCATCCAAAATTCTATCATGCTCTCTTTGATCTTCCGCAAATATGAGGATATCATCTTGAAAAAATACTATACCCTTATCACCATCAAATAGATGATGCATGGTCTTTTGAAATACAGAGGCTGCCGATATAAGGCCAAATGGCATTCTCTTGTATTGATATAAACCCTCTGGAGTTATGAACGCTGTCAACTGTCTTGAGTCTTTATGCAAGCAAATTTGATGATACGCTGAAGTGAGGTCAAGAGTTGAAAACACTTTCGCCGGACCCATCGTCGATAGCAACTCCTGAATGTTAGGAAGCGGATGCCTCTCAGGGATAATACATTTGTTCAGTTCTCTGAGATCGATGCATACTCTTACTTTCCACGAGCTCTTCCTCACAACAACCAATGGTGACACCCACTCTGAAGCATCAATTTCTTCAATTATACCTTGTTCCTCTAATTTTTTTAATTCACTTTTGACCTCATCTCTCATTGCCAACGGAACATTTCTTAGTTTCTGTACAACTGGTACACACCCCTTTTTAAGCTGTATTTTATGCATAATCCCTTTTGCACAACCTATTTCCTCTCTGAATACTGCCTTCTTCACTTCCTCCGTAGACAATTCACCGGATTCAATCATATAGACTGACTCTTCAGCGCTGGCATCCAATTTGACTTTCAACCATGCCTGATGTGTCCAACTGAGTAGTGGCGTTTCTCCTCTTCTTGACACATAAACTTTCACTTTGGCAACTCTATCTTTAAATGCTGCTTCCGCATCAAACCATCCAAGAATGTCAATCTTCACTCCTCCATAAGCATTTGGTTTGATGTCAGGTTCATTCAGCCATCTCGGACCAATTTTCCTCCAGATTCTTTCAGGTAATAGCGTGTACTTTGCTCCTGAATCAGTCATCATCTTAACTGGATTACCATTTATCTTGATGATGGTCTTCGGACTCTCTAGTTCCATTCCATTTACTGTACTACTGACAGCAAATACACACTCTTCCTCTTCATTTTCCTCTGTACCACCAATCCAGTTCATATTTGCTTTATCCAATCTGCAACATTTGGCAAAATGACCTTTGCCATTACAGTTTTTGCAAATTATGTGAATAGCTGGACACTCAGGACTGTTAGCCCAGTGCATGGGACTATCGCACCTGAAACATGTCCTGATTCTTCCTCTCCCTCTCTGATTAATCTGAGGACGTCTATTATTCACATAACGTCCTCTGTTGTACACTCCAAAACCACGTGCATATCCTCTGTTCCTTGTCTCACTGCCACTTCTCATATCAGTACGATGCCTATACATGCTCTGTGTTCTAGATTCTTCTTTCCGTCTCACCACTGCATGTTGATTGTTTGATTCATCCGCTTTTGCTATCTGAATTGCATTTATCGAACTTTCCGACTTCACTGTGGTAACTTTCACTCTTTCTTCTAGTGTCTTTACACAATTCTCCATATGTTCCACTTCCTTGGCTATACGTAAAACAGTGTCTATATCAGGATCATCTTCTCCCCACAGTCTCTCCCTGATCTTGGTACTATTGCACTCTAACATAAATTGATCCCTTAGCCTCTCATCAAGTTGTGGTCCAAACTTGCAATTCTTTGCTAGCTTCCTTAAAACTGTTATGAACTGCTCGACACTCTCTCCACTTTCTTGTGCTCTTTTTCCAAATTCATATCTCTCCAGAATGGTACTTAGCTTCTTCTCATAGTGTTTGTTCAATTTTGCAATGCACTTTTCATATTCATTCAAGTCTCCTTCATCATCACCAGGTAAACTCGGCAAGTCCTCATACTTTTCTTGCCCTGCTGGCCCCAAACAGTGGAGTAATAATGACTTCTTTCTCTCCACACTATAGTTTGTCCCACAGACCACTGAGGCATAATGCTCAAACGATTTTAACCATCTTTTCCATGGTAAATTGGGCTCCCCAGCTTCCAGTAGAAACATGGCGGGTGGTGGGACAGTGTGCATTGACATGTTGATAGCTCTAACTTGGTCACCTGCTCCCCTGTCTCCAATGGTTACTCCAGCAATCTTAATGAACACACAGTATGGTTTCCACACGTGCTCTTGTTACCCTCACCAACACTACAATCCTGTTAATGTGATGTCCCTTATCATTTGTGTAATGTTCAATGATAAGTACTGCGACGAGTAGGAACAGGAATATCAAGATATGAGAAAAAAAACATTTTTTTTATTTTTTTATTTTTTTATAATATTCTTCAAAGTGTGCGCTATGGTTAGCGCTACCACGGAAATTGTCCCAAGATAATTTAAATCACTTTGTTTTATAGTTTTCTGCCACGGCTTTACAGCATCACGAGCAGTATTCAACTGCCAAACCCAAAATGGCCGCCGCGACGTGACGCACGTCACGACGCACAAGGTCCTTTACTCCAAACCGCAAACTACTCGCACACGGAGCTGGCGGTCGGCCTGCAAGAAGTGTTTCCATACGCTCGCAGCTCGAGACGTTCACGCGCAGGTACACTTGTGAACTGTGAGTCTGCCTCCGCCTTTGCACACTATCGGAAGGCTTGTCAATTTAATATAGTCCACCACAATTCCTCACAGTTACTTCACGCTCACCTGGGAACTTCTGTATTTACTCCAGGCTCTTCCAGGCACACAGTTTGAAAACTTCCTCGTCGCCAATTGTAGTATTGAAAGCAGGACCACAATAGTTATGGGGAACTTTTATAAGGTTTATTTATATTACAATTAGCATAAATATTAATTATGAATATAAGTATATATGTATATATAAAATAGGGAAGGAGTCTCTAGAGGGAGATGCTTCTCTGTCTCCAACCGTCCTCAGAGTCTCTCCCCCTCCACATTCTCCTTCTAAAATCCCTGTGGATTCTGCATCATTGCAGTACAGGATGCACCATGCTACACAAGGCTTTTGCTTTGTTAGTGTTGAAAGAACTAGAAACCTGGCTTGATCGAGTGAGGGTACTGATGGTAAACCAAACAGGCTTTAGATGGAGGATTCGTACTGATTTCAATGGCCTCATAATGTCATGCATTCAAAAAATGGCCTGGAATAAGAACTCCTCTGCAACCTATATGCCCTCACTTGACCTCTCCATGGCATATGACACAGTTGACAGAAACCTGCGGTGGGTGAAATTAGATCAATGGGGAATAGAACACGGGCTGTTGAATATACTGGTCTATCTGCATCAGAACACATCAATACTGGTTAGGATGGACAGTGATGGCCACCTGTTTCAAAGGATTGATACACTCTTTGGTTTGAGACAGGGGTGTGTTCTGGGCCCCTGTCTCTTTAACATGTACAATGCAGATTTAGGGAACTGTCCGGATAAGGCTTTCTTTATAGCGCCAGGAGACCTAAGAATAATTTGGCTCTCATATGCAGACAATTTTGAATTGTTTTACAAGACCCAAGTTAACCTGTAACGCCTTCTGACAGCCTTCAAGAACTTCATGAACAACAACAGACTTAAGTTAAATCCCACAAACACCAACATTACATCAATTAATGGGGAAAAAACAAAAGCAAAGCTTTGCCCGGTTCACTTAGAGTATGCGATTGGAAAAGTTGGACAACTTGGTGTACCTTGGTCATCCGGTCATGGTGAATCCCCTAAAAATTCCCTTACGTGCACTGTTAGAGGGTAAAGCTACAGGGTTGGCGACGCAGTTGGCATACATTAACAGTGTTACAGTAAGTGTGTGCGGGATGTGGGACCTCCAGTGTGGGAATTCTCATATGTACTGTAATGAACAACTGGAAAGTGCGGTTCTAGCTGTGGAAACGTTGCTGATAAACCCAGATAGGGTAAAACTGGATGATTGGATTGAGAGGAGGGAAAGCCTCACTGTGTACCGCAAATGTGTCCGTCTTACTAAAATCCCTACAAAAGCAGGGAGAGCTGAAACATATGTGTATAGATTCCCCGACTTAAAGTCCTGAAATTAGTATATGAGATTTAGATGCAATGTACTAGGTACTAATGAAGTGCTAAGTATTAGGAATAAAACAGCACAAGGGTCATCCGCGTGTCGATTCTGTGAACAGCCCAGTAGCATTGAGAGCATTGCCCCAGTTTGCGTGAACATCGCTTCATAGCATTTGGCAAATGTGTGCACAGTGTCGCAAGGGTAGACGTGGAAATGCTGTGGTTGACGATGCTTATGGGTTATCTGTTTCTATGGTTGTGGTGGTAGTAACATTTGTAAAGCTGTAAAACTTCTGTTGAAAAAGGATGTATTTGTGTGATCATAGATCTGAATTGTTCATAGTGATGTGTTCTGCTGTATGATGATGAATGTGTTTTATATCATTTGTAAAGGTTTGAATCATGTTTTAAACCAAATGCAATACAAAAAAATGCATGGAGTGAAACTACAACACAGATGGCAGTAGACCTATTGAAACCTTCCAAAATGTATGCAGAGAAGCGGAAGTGGGTTGGAAATGGTAACCACAAATTGTGCACATCCTATTGCTGGCCGCAATGGCATGTCTAATACTTCGGAGCAACTGCCTAGACAAAAAGAATGGCGCATAAAGGCATGGGACATTTATGAAATTAGAAAGGTTTTCGAATGTATTAAGTGACCCTCACTTCAATGTTGAGATGGAATGGGCTAAATTCATACAGAAATATCAGCGTTCTGCGTACCCAAATCCTACATAACATACCTAAAATAGTAGTTGACTCAGAGTGTTAATAGTATCGTTTTACAATGATACTATTTACAAGCTGCATTCTGGGGGGGGGGGATTAGAGGAGCGTGGTTAAGATACAAATTACCTTGTGACAACATTGTGCAATGTTTCTGTACGTTTATGTCAAATTGTAAAATGTCCTAAAACTAAGATGAAAAAAACTGCTATCATAAGGAGTAAGGATGCCAGTGAGGTAAAAACGGCAGTAAAATTGCAGTTATTCAATTACCATGAAGCACACAAAGAGAGACACTGAGTCACAGACAAGCGGGAGGATCAAACCCTGAACAACAAGTTATAATTTGCAATACATTTAAATTTCATTTATTTGTTTAGTTTTAAGAAAACTATGTTTTAAGAAAATATATTTGCAATAAAGAACCCACCACTTCTGCTTTGTCTAGATAATTAGACATACATTAGATTAAATGGGGTTAGGCAGGTATGAAATTAATAGCATTCCTGACTATACTAAATAGTACTAATACTAATATTCACGATCCAAAGAAAGGCATTATATATAATAGCACATTGGATTCACAATTTCATTATAAAATCAACAAAAGACATTTCATATTTCAATAAAGTGACAGGTGCAATTATCAAAATGATTCATACAAAATGACTTCACAAAGTGTACACTACTAAAACCTAACAAACAAACACCATAGAACTTTTTAGGCAAAAGAATAATACATCTCCATCAGTTGCCAAATTGCATTTGGGAGCATACACCAATTAGCAATCATGGTCAACCATGCAGGGTTTACAAATACCAGGGCTACTAATAGCTAACTCTTATATGCATCAATGTTCAATTGATCGAACTGCTACTCACTGCAGTCAAAAAATAACCCTACATGTTTCATTCTACTAAAATACATTGGTAAAGATGGTAGAACTTCTTCAGGGTAAAATAAAACTCAGCGAAGGCAGAGTTATCAAAAGATAACGTTCTCCTTGGTTCAAATACGTTCAACAACGGGTAGTAGGAGTACATTCTTAAACTCTTGTGGTGAAGAAATACCTATAGACATAGTGCAGCAACAGCTGTAATTAGTACTTATATCAATTATATTGGTGCTACTCTTGAAATTAATTCAAACAAAGAGCACTTGCCACCAAAATAACTTTAATTCAGTCTTGGTGTACCAAGCGTTTTAACGATAGACATGACCCTATTGATACAAACAGACACTACCCAAAGTGGTATCAGTAAAACCACTCCCTCACCAGAACTCGTCCTAACAAAACACAACTAATTATAGATCTCAACTAGAGCGCTCTAGAGTTGTTACGTACAGAATGTCGTCCATTTAAAAATACAGCCGTACAATTCATGTAGCGGGTCTTCAAAAATGTTTACAAAAGGTACTGTTAGAACTTCACTTTGTGGGGAATAAAGACAGTACTCTGTAGAAGACTTTCTCAACAAACTTTATTTGCTTTGGAGTGAAAGCACGGGACCAAGAGATGTTCAGGTGAAAGACTTGGGTTCCTCTGTAGTTCCAGAGCGTCTGTCCATGTGGTGACTCAGAAAGGTGGTAGGAAATGGGAGGATCCGTACGATCTTTCTTGTTAACAGTCTCTGGATTCACTACCTTCCCCTTCGTTCATAAAGGTTGTCCTGTAACTTTTATCCTGTACCACTACTTTGAATACTATACACTCTTATTAGTTTACTCTGTTTGTATTAAAATGTGTCTGTCCAGATTCTCATACTACTCCTTCTTTCTGTTGTGGTTGTTCTCCTTCCCCTTTATGGTAACGTGCCATGAATGGAAAAAAAATATCTTCGTTTTACTCCCAGACAGTGCTTGCCTTCTGATGTGACAAAAACTATATTGTTTGCTCCTCTGGGTATCTCAACTCAAACCCCAAGCTGTATCTATTTCCCAAACATACCGGCTTGACGAGATCCACACCTTTGTTTGTGAGCGCAGGTCAAGTTTCTTCCAGCGGCCCGGTTGGTTCTTTCACCTCCTTCAGATCTCCTCACGATTCCGTGGCTCAGTTCGGCACTCGCTGCCCTTTTTTTACACTCGCAGTGGTGTCAGTTTCACTCGTCTTCTCTGGTAATGCTTTCTCCGTCAGCTGTCCTCACAGCTGGCGGCTTCTAGCTGACGGCTTCAGCTGACAGCTCTGAGCGATTGTCTCCGGATGGGGCTCGCCACTTTCACTTTTCTCCGGTCTCATGAGACGGCACTCCTGGCGATTTCACTCCGCTGCTACTCTTTGTCAACCTTACAGCACAACGATGCCGCTCTCTTCTCTTTAGGCCAACTTGGCCGTTAACACCAACATAACTTTCTTTTCTTTATCGAATATCGTATGGTCCCCCTACTTGCTTTAGCCCTGCCATCTTTCTTTGCCCTGATGCCTGATGACGCCGGTCAGCTCCTTTAGGTTTGTTCTCTGTGGTTTTACCCCTTCACTGTCAAGACTTATCTTCAATTTCAACGCAGGAGCTGCTGAGCCCCACAGACCCACCAAAGCGTAGCGTCCTCAACTTACTATAATGACCAGTTGAGTTTGTGACACTCTAAGGGGAAAGGGGAATCAGACACTGGAACTTGACATCCTTTCAGGAGGTAAGTATCTGAATATCCTCTGCTATTTGCCTAGAGGATCTTTTCCTTGTCAAGATAACTTGTTTTCATAAATAAATAACTTTTGACAAGAAATGACTTTCAAAATTGAAATAGTTCAGCAAAGTTCTTAATTCATATAAAATTAAAATGTGCACTCTCAATTAAGTGGCTTTTCCTGAGACTCAAATGATTCATGCAGAGAGTTCATCAGTTAGTCTTATTGTCACAACTCTTGAGATTCTTTAATAAACTTTAACATTGAACTGGTTTCTTTATTCTTTCCTTTACTGAGAGCTAACATGTAATTAAATTCATGGATCATTAAACTAATGCAATATGAATCCTTTTTGCAATTAAGAATTGTATGCACTTTATTTTTGAGAACTGGTTTTACAGGCATTCCATATTTGCTCTCAAAAGAAGATATTAGTTCTTTATGTTCACATAAATTGTATTGTGTATTTATTTCCAGAGTTTGTACTGTGTCAGAATTGAGTTTTCTGCTTTAAATGTTTTCCATATTTCACTTCTATTCAGATTAAGCTTCAAGAATTGTAAAGTCATTTAAATCTGATATTCTTGAATAAAATACTGACTACAATTGATTTATTATAAAGTATTTTCAATAACTTTCTCGCCGCACCGTGCACGCGCACTCGTGTTCACTTCAGGAAATCAAAGTAAACAAAACAGTTTGAATTTTCACACGCGCGATACGCGTAGCAACAAAAATCAATTTGACGGTAAAATCTACAACAAAACGAGTTGCTTACCTTATCTTCAAAGATGAACAACTCTGAAAGGACTTACAAGCCTTTTTCACGCTTCAAGCGACGAGCTCCCGCGATCCGATTCTCCATATGTCAGCTCCGTAACACATGCGGTAACACGCAGCTTCACATCAACAAGACTGAAGGAATCAAAGGTAACGCTTTGACCTTTGAAGAGAAAATATTTACATAAACACGTGCATAAAGAGATATATTATTTTAAAACGTGCACGTATAATAATATGCGCATACAGATTAATTAGACCCTAAAAACTACGGGTTCTAAAAATCCAGAATAAAATTATTTTACAAGGATTTTAACTTTCAACTTGAAATCCACTATATTTTGTTTGAAGAATGGTACTCTTGAAATGCAGGTTGCTGAATTTTTATTCTTCTGCGCACAAACATGAAGTCTTCCTTCCAAAAGAGTTGTGATGATTTTTATAAGATTATATTCAACATTAGACTTCTTACTGGAATCTTTAGGCCTAAAGTTCAGGTGAACACAAAAACATGACTTTCTCATAAGACAAAACTAAATGAAAGGCAGTTTAGAATGTTTGGATTAAACCTTTGTTTACCCCTCAACCAATCAGGGCTCCAGCTCGATTCCACCATTTTGGCTTGGGATCCCAACTGCTTCCTGAAAACTAAAGTTAAGGCCTAACCAAAAACAGATAGAGTGTAAAAATAAAGTTCTTGCAGTTTATCTACTCAGAGACAGATAATAATAAAGTTCTTGCTTTAGATAATAAAGTTCTTGATTTAGTTCAGAGACCTGACATTCATAGACTCTACCTTGTAGGCCCTTACGTTCTGGAAGGGCACGGGCGCGTGACAGGAAGTCCGCATGGGCCATCAAACGTCCCGGGTGATGAATAGTTTGGAAGGAGAACGGTTGTAGAGAAAGAAACCATCTCAAAATTCTGGGGTTGATATCCTTGTTCCTGGCTAGCCAGACTAATGGGATGTAGTCCACCACTAAGGTGAAATGTCGTCCAAGGAGGTAGTATCTGAGGGCCTCCACCGCCCATTTGACTGCTAGGCACTCCTTTTCTATGGTTGCGTAACCCATTTCATGTGAAAGTAGTTTCCAGCTGATAAAGAGAATGGGTCTCTCTGCTTTCCCTTGATTTTGGTATAAAACAGCCCCCAGTCCGGTCCCAGAAGCATCGGAATTCAGGAAAAAAGGTGCATCATAGTCAGGACATTGTAATATTCCTTGATCTATAAGAGCGTTCTTGAGAGAATTAAAGGCTTTTTCCGTCACTTCGTTCTGCCATTCCCTTTTGGCGGGTGCAGGTGATCTTAAGAGGTCGGTCAGAGGGGCTGCGATAGTCAAGAAATGTGGGATGAACCTACGATAGTATCATACAAATCCCAGAAAGGCTCAGACTTGTCTGGTGTTTTATCGCGTCCATCTTCGTCTTTTGTGGTCTGATGGCCCCTTGACTGACAAAGTAACCCAGGTATTTGGTATGGAAATTAGCCACGTGGGTTTTTCTTTGCGTTGACGTGCAAGCCTGCTTGCTGCAGAGACTAGAGAATGGCTTCCAGGTGTTTCAGATGTTCCGGCCAGGTCTGGCTATACACAATGATATAATCCAAATAGGCCCCCATGTATTGTTCATGACCCTTAATCAGGGAATTCATAAGTCTTTGAAAAGTGGCTGGTGCCCCGTGAAGACCAAAGGGTAGTACAGTGAATTAGTAGAGGCCGGTAGGTGTGGCAAAGGCCGTTTTCTCCTTATCAGGTGGATGGAGTGGTATTTGCCTATACTCCTTTGTGAGATCGATGGTGGTCAGAAATCTTGCTTTTCCGAGAGGAGGTCCTCAATTTGGGGCATGGGGTATGCATCGAACTTGGATATTTCATTTAGTTTTTGGAAGTCCATACAGAAATGAGAACTCCCGTCGGGTTTGGGCACTAGTACCATGGGAGAGCTCCAAGCACTGTGAGATGGTTCTATCACTCCTAGTTGTAGCATAGTCTGTATTTCCTGATTGATGGTCTGAATCCTAGCTTCTAGAATTCTGTTGGGGCGTAGTCTGACAGTGGTTCCTGGTGTCGTTTCTAAGCGGTGGTAGGTTAAGGTGGTCCTCCCTGGGGTAGAAGAGAACACTTTTGAATACTTTTCCACTAAATATGATAGTTCTGTCTTTTGAGTGGTGCTTAAATCTGGATTTATGTTCAGGGCTTTCTTACCCACGTTCTCCCAACTCTGGGGAAGATGCTCAGTCGGGACTTCTTCGGTATTAATCATTGAGACCGTGGGAGTGGGCTCTATCCATTTCTTCAACAGATTGATGTGGTAAGTTTGTAAAGTCGCCTTCCTGTCCGGTTGGCGATTTCTGTAAGTGACTGGTCCCAGAACCTGTTCTACTGTGTAAGGACCTCTCCACGCTGCCAACATCTTGTTCTCCAACGTCGGTAGAAGAACTAGCACTTGGTCCCCCACCTGGAAACTTTTCATCCTTGTGTGCTGATTGTAATATCGCTCTTGACTTCCTTGGGCTTGTAGTAGATTGTCTCTGGCAACTGATTGTATTTTCTCTACTCTTTCTTTCAACTGGGAAGCTGTAACGCTCACCTGGTATCCACAGGGACGCCCCCCGATCTGGTTGGACTGCTCCCGACCTGGATCCACCTCCCCCTGATTCTCGTTCTGCCGAGGATCTAGTCTGGAATACAGGAGTTCTGACTTAGCCCACAATCTCTTCCTCTCTGGGCCCACCTCCCTTGTGAACCCAACAACCCCCTTAGAGCTTTCCTCACCTTGGATTTCGATATGATACACTCTCCGTCCTGCAGTTCTGTGCAGGGGTGCGTCGTGGATGGGGCTCTTTGGAGCCAAGTGGCTTCCTTTTCCATTGAGAGCACCAGCTCCTCCTTCTGCCATATGAGCCTGGCGCCAAAGGCACCAGGACAGACTCCAAGAGAGTCTTGGGGGGCATGATTGGGCCCTTGGGGCCATGCAGGGACACTGTGATGCGGCCCAGAGGCACTGAGTGCCAGGGCCAGGGGCTATGGCCATGACAGCTCTCCCCTCAAGGCCCCTCTCAAGGTGGTTCTTCTGTCTGGTCCTGGCTTGGTGGGGTACTCACGATGAAAACGTCGCATCAAATGTGGTGCATGGATGTAATCGCTAGGTTCCCATGTTCTGTCCTGTGGACCATATCCCTTCCAGTCTACTAGGTAGTATCATTTTGTTCTGACGTACTTTGAGTCTAGGATGTCCCTGACTTCAAATTCCGGTTCTTCATCAACCATTACAGGTTCGGGTGGTGTGGTTGCCCGTGTTCCAGGCTGAACTGGTTTTAAGAGGGACACATGGAACACAGGGTGAATATGCATGTTGGTCGGCAGGGCCAGTGTGACTGCAGCTGGGTTTATGATGGATTCAATGGTAAAAGGTCCTAGGTATTGTGGGCAGAATGTCCGGGTCCCTTATAGAGGTACATGCTTGGATGCTAGCCACACTCTGTCTCCTACTTGTAGTTGGGGGCCCTTTCACGATGCAGGTCTGTGTATTTCATTTGGCGAACCTTTGCTTGACGTAAATGCTCAATGGCCCTTGTGAAGGCCTGAGAAATGATGGCGTGTAAGGTTTTGATGGCCAGCATTTCCAGAGTAGTAGGAACTTTCAGTTCGGACGTGCGTGGGTGGCTGCCGTATATAGTATAACATGGAGTCTGTCGAGTGCTGCTGTGTTGAGAATTGTTACAGGCATACTCGGCAATCCACAGCAAGTCTTTCCAATCCCCTTCCACTTGGTGGAGTATACAGCGCAAGTACTGCTCGAGTGTTTGGTTTGTCCTTTCCGTTTGGCCATCCGTTTGGGGGTGGTGGCTAGTGGATAGCCTAATGTCGATTTGGGCTATTGAACAACATTTCCTCCAGAAGTTGGATACAAATTGGGTACCCCGGTCCGAGATCAGTACTGACGGGAACCCATGGAGCCGTACAATGTGTTCTAGGAATGTATTAGCCAGGCTGGATGCATTTGGGAGACCTTTAAACGGCAAGAAATGAGCCATTTTAGAGAACAGGTCTACGACCACTAGGATGGTATTATATCCTTGACAAGAGGGTAGGTCGGTGATAAAGTCGAGAGATAAAGTATGCCATGGAGCCGGCGGAATGTCCAATGGTCTAAGGAGCCCAGCTGGTTTCTGTTTCAATGACTTATTCTGTGCACAAATACCACAAGAGATGATGAAGTGAATAACGTCCTTGCGCCACGTGGACCACCAGTAGCTCTGTTTCACCTTAGCCAGAGTTTTGGCAATTCCAGCGTGGCCTTCCATGAGGGAGTCATGATATTCCGAGATGAACTGTTCCTGAAGCTCTTTCTTGGGCAAGAATAAACGATTCCTGAACTATGATAGTTGGTCCTTAACTGCATAGTGTTCTCCCCTCAAATCCCATTCTTGTAATAATTCAGGAGTCATCACCTGTCGGATTCCTTGAAGCAATTTGTCTTGAGTCATGGTGGTTGTGATACCTATGAGTTTGTCGCACGGGATGATGGCCACAGGATCAGCGGTCGTGTACACCAGTTCATCGGTGCCCATGCGCGAACAGACATCAGCTTTGCCATTTTTGACTCCGGGTCGGAACATGATTACGTAGTCGTACTCCGCAAAGAAAAGGGCCCAGCGTAGTTGGCGAGAGGATTGAGCCTTCGCACTATTTAAGTATTGTAGATTTCGATGGTCGGTAATGTCGCCAGGCCTTCAAGGCTGATTTTATGGCCAAAAGCTCCTTGTCTGTGATGGCATAATTGAGTTCGGATGGCGAAAACATACGCGACCAGAAGGCTACTGGATGTAACTGGCCGGTGTGTGGGTCCTTTTGCGATAGAACAGCACCCATAGCCATACAGGCGGCATCAGTTTCTACCACATACAGAAGATCTGGGCGAGGATGTCGTAACATTGGAGCGGAAGTGAATCTCACCTTGGGTTCCTGAAAAGTCTTTTCAGCCTCTTCTGTCCACTTTAACTTCTTATTGCACTTCCTCAATAAAGACGTGATTGGATGTACTATTTGAGAGAATCCCGGGATGAATTGGCGGTAAAGGTTTGCAAAGCCCAACATGCTCTGGACCCCTTTGAATGAACTTGGGGCTGGCCAATTTAGAATGGCATCAACCTTGTGCACATCCATTCGGATTCCCTTTGGAGTGAGGATGAACCCAAGGAACTCTACCTCAGTAACGTGAAATGAGCATTTTTCAAGTTTGGCATAAAGATGATGTTGGCGAAGCTTGGTAAGGATGGAACGCACATGCTTGACATGATCCTGTTTTGAGGCCGAATATACTAGGATGTCGTCTATATAGACTAGGGCACAGACGTCAATCAGCTCTCTCAAGACATCGTTCATGAAATACTGAAATCCAGTGGGGGCATTGCAAAGGCCAAATGGCATCACTTGGTATTCATATAAGCCATATTTGGTACGAAGCGCTGTTTTCCATTCATCCCCCTTTTTAATGCGAACAAAATTCTTTGACTTGGTCTAACAATTCCGGGATAAGGGGCAAGCAGTAACGATTCTTAACAGTGACTTGGTTCAGCATGCGATAGTCGATGCAAGTCCTCAAATCTCCTTCCTTCTTCGGCACGAAGAATAGGGGAGACGTTGCAGGTGACTTTGAGGGGCGGATGAAACCGTTGGCCAGATACTGTTCCAAGTAGGACTTCAAATGTTGGTTCTCTGGTTCTGTAAGCGCATAGATTCGACCACAAGGGATTTGTGCACCAGGTACCAGGACGATCTGGCAATCGTAGGGTCTGTGGGGGGGCAAGGTATTAGCTTGTTCCTTTTGAAACACGTCTTGAAAGTCCTGATATTGGCTTGGCAGGGTACATACACACACCTAAGGCACTTACTGCCCGTTCCTGGACAGACGAGCCAGTGTTTGTTGCCTTCCTTCCATTATAATAGCAAGTGCGGGTACAGCCTTGGGAAAAAGCCAGTTCTCTTGTACGCCAGTCGATTTGTGGATTGTGTGCGACCAGCCACAGCATCCCTAGTATCAATCGGAACTGAGGTGCCTTGATAAGATCAAAAGCGATTGATTCCTGATGGCCGTCTTGACATAAGAGGGATAGAACAGTGGTACATTCAGACACTGGGCCGGAGGCAATTTCAGTACCGTCTACGGTGGTTACAGTCTCAGTGGTGGACTTAGGGCAGAATGAGAGCCCCATCTTTGGTGCTAGTTCCTGGTCCATGTAATTCCCCCTGGCTCCGCTGTCGATGTATGCTTCTACTGAATGCATCCTTGACTGCTGTTGGTGGTTGATTAGGACCACAGGCAACGCAAAATGGGAGGTCTGTAGTTGGCTTTCTTCGCTCGACAAATGGACCCCTACATTTGCTGGGCTTGGTAGTTTTCCGACTCCTCACTTGGTTTCTCCTTATCTATGGCTCTTACGGTCCTTCTTGGTGGCTTTACTGGGCACTCTTTGAGGAAATGACCCGCTTTTACGCAGTATAAGCATAACTGCTGTTCCCTCTTCTTGTCCCTTTCTGCTTTGGTTAAAGAGGGTCTTAGCCTTCTAGCTGCATTGGTTCCACGGAACTGTCTGTCCCTCGCTGAACATGGTCCTTGGAGTGCACAAACATGGGGCGTGCGTCTTGTCTACTTCGATCCGTTCTTCGATCTTGTAACCTATGATCGAGTTGAACCACCAGGTTAATAAACTCGGCACAGTCCTTGGGTGGATCTACTACTTGGGCAAGTACATCCTTTAGCTCACCTCTTAAGCCCTGGTGGAATAGCGTGGTCCTTTTGTCCTCAGGCCACTCTGCTTCGACCACAAGCCTGTTGAAGGTCGCTATGTATGTCAATAGGTCTTGGTTTACTTGATGGAGTGACAAGAGTTCATTGTCTAAAGCCTGTCCATGAAAACGACGGGCGAAGAGCTTTTCCAGCTCCTGCTGGAAGCCCCCCAAAATCGCATCCCGGCTAATAAAGGGTACAGACCAATCTGCAGCATTACCACTCAGATACGACAGCACAAAGGCCACTCGTGACTGGTCATTAGGGAACGCCCCAGGTCTGCAAAGAAAATGGAGGCGACACTGATTCATAAAGGTTGCATACTTTCTAGGGTCCCCCAAGAAACGCTCTGGTGGGGCTAAAGGAACTGCTCCAGGAAGGGTCATCTGCACCGGATTAATCAATGGTGTTGGCATCGATGGGATGGTCCCAGGCAATGGGGCTTGTCCGGCCTGTGATTGAAGGAGTTGTCTACTTAGATCATCAATACGTTCTTTGGCCACTATTAGTTCTCTCCGCAAGACATTGGTCTCCTGTCTGGCTGAATGTACCTCAGCGCGTAACTGCCCCAGCACCTGAGCTAACTGGTCGGTTTCCGAGGTTTCCATGCTGGACGCCCGGGTGGATTATAGTTGTGAGGCTTTGCGTTCTGTAACGCTCACCTGGTATCCACAGGGACGCCACCCGATCTGGTTGGACTGCTCCCGACCTGGATCCGCCTCCCCCGGCTTCGCGTTCTGCCGAGGATCTAGTCTGGAATACAGGAGTTCAGACTTAGCCCACAATCTCTTCCTCTCTGGGCCCACCTCCCTTGTGAACCCAACGACCCCCATAGAGCTTTCCTCACCTTGGATTTTGATATGATGCGCTCTCCGTCCTGCAGTTCTGTGCAGGGGTGCGTCGTGGATGGGGCTCTTTGCAGCCAAGTTGCTTCCTTTTCCTTTGAGAGCTCCAGCTCCTCCTTCTGCCATATGAGCCTCGTGCCAAAGGGGCCAGGACTGACTCCAAGACAGTCTTGGGGGGCATGATTGGGCCCTTGGGGTCATACAGGGACACTGTGATGCGGCCCAGAGGCACAGAGTACCAGGGCCAGGGGATGTGGCCATAACAGAAGCATATTCAGTGAGGGTAATCTCTTGGGTGTGTTGTTCCTCCCATCCTTCCTTTAATATATCTAACAGGGTTCGGACTGGTCTTCCAAAGAGAAGTTCGAATGGAGCAAACCCAGTCGAGGACTGTGGTGTGTTACATAGTGTCATCAGTTTCCACGGTAGCAGCCAATCCCAGTTCCTCTCTTCCGGTGTTGTGGTTTTCCTCAGCATTTGCTTGATAGTTCGATTGTATCTCTCGACCAAACCATCTGTTTGTGCGGGTGGTAAAGTGCGGTTTTCAAATGCTCAATGTGTAGAGTGTCACACACCTGTTGGAGTAGTGAAGACATGAAATGGGTGCCTCGGTCAGTCACTATTTCTCTGGGAATGCCCATGCGGGCTATGAAAGGTACCAACACAGCACAGATTTGTTGAGCGTTGGTGGATTTCAATGGAAAGCCTTCTGTGTATCTTATAGCGTAATCCACTATCACCAGCAGATACTTGTGTCCTCGGCTGATGGGGTCAAGGAGCCCAACAATATCCATTCCGATTCTGTGAAAGTAGAATGAGTGGCATAGAGTGTAATGGAACCTTTGTGACGTTGGCTCTATTCTTCTTCTGACACCCACCACACTGTTGGCAGAACCTATACACTTGGCCATACATGCTGGGCCAAAGAAAATCTTCCCAATATCTTTTGGGTAGTCTTCTCAGGTCCTAAGTGTCCTTCTCCCTCTTGTAGGTGTGCCACTACTAGTACGGCCCGATAATATTTACTAGGTACTAGAAGCTGACAAACTGTTTCCTCTCCAGGGCCCTGCGTAACTCTGTAATATAATCCATTGTCCTTGATGAAATACGGTCCCTCCCCTCTTTAGTTTACTCCTGCAGATGCTCGAGCATGTTTCAATACAGGGTCCAGCTCCTGAGCCATTCGGAAACTATCTCCCTGTTCGTCCAATTTCCAGTCTACTGTGATTCGGTGCATGTTTTATTCACCCCGCTCCCGCTTCACCCGTCTTCTATCTGCCTGGCTTTTTTTCTCTTTTATGGACAGCGTAGCAATTTCCTGGTCATGGAAGGGGGCACTTTCTAACCAGTTCTTCTCTATGTTCTGTATCAGGCGGGGAAGGCTGGGGACATCTGAGCCCACCAGGAGGGGTTCTGGTAACACAGACATCACTGCAGCCCTTACATCTATTTGTTCCCCTGCCACCTTTATCTGTATCTCCTTAGTAGGATATCTTTTCACATCCCCTTTTCACATTGGAATGCTTCTATTAGACTCGGGCACATCACCTACCAGATAAGCACTGACTGCTGCTTGTAGACTTCCTGCGTCAATCATTGCTCGTGTCTGTTGACCCTCCACTTCGGCGTCGCATGTATACACATAGGGAGATTTTGTGGATTGTGCTAATTCCGGAAAGTCATCCTCTTTAGGTACCTCAAAGGTTCCGACATCCATTGGTTCTGCCTTGCTTCTGTTGGGGAACAGTCGTGCTAGATGACCCCACTCTCCACCTTCGAAGCATTGCAGTCCTCTTGAGCTCATGCTGGGTGGCCTAGCCGTTGCTGAACCTTCGCTGTTGGGACGGGTTCTGGTACTTTCCCATTCAGGACGTCTGATCATAGAATTTGGCCATCTCTGTGTATTTGTAGGTCTGCTTGTGGAGGCCGAGGGAGCATGAACGATTTTGGATGGGGTAGTATATGTCACCAGCCTACCTTGTCCGGCTTTTTGATATGCTGATGCAATGTTAACAGCTTCTATTAAACTCGGGCGATGATGTTGTCTAACCCAGCGTTGTATGGGGGACGTTAGCGCTTCAACAAACTGCTTTAACACAATCTTTTCAGCCATTTCTTGGGTCGTTGTATTGACCGTCTGTAGCCATTTATCCCGCATCTCCTTTACTCTGTAGTACAGTAGTCAGGGTGTCTCATCATGTTGCAGCTTAGTTTCTCTAAACTTTATTCTGTAAGCCTCTTCATCATGGCCCAGTCTCTCTAGAACCACTCTTTTCATATTTACGCAGTTAGTATATCCCGTAGGATTTGCAGCTTGATAGGCACTCTGCATTTCTCCGGTCATCAGGGATACAATGTAGCGGCACCATCTCTCCGCCGGCCATTAAGCATTTCTTGCCACATGCTCAAAGTTTTAAAAAAAAATTGCAGGTTCCCCGCCAGATGTATATTTCTGAAGAACTGTAGCAGGCACCTGCGAATGTCTTCTTAAATTGGTTGCATCTAGTAATTGGACTTGCTGAACCAGGAAGGCCTGCTGAAACACCTGCTGGGCAGCCTGAGCCTGTTGTTTGTGTAGTTGCAGGGCCTACTGCAGTTGATATTGACACTCACTCAAGGTTTTTATTAAGGCCTCCATGGCGTTCCGTCTATCCCACCGCTGCTACCAAATGTTAGAACTTCACTTTGTGGGGGAATAAAGACAGCATTCTGTAGAAGACTTTCTCAACAAACTTTTATTTGTTTTGGTGTGAAAGCACGGACCAAGAGATGTTCAGATGAAAGACTTGGGTTCCTCTGTAGTTC
Organism: Ambystoma mexicanum; assembly: GCF_040938575.1. Classification (NCBI taxonomy): domain Eukaryota; kingdom Metazoa; phylum Chordata; class Amphibia; order Caudata; family Ambystomatidae; genus Ambystoma; species Ambystoma mexicanum. Next base: position 148,587,671 of record NC_090927.1, read on the forward strand.
CAGAGCGTCTGTCCGTGTGGTGACCCAGAAAGGTGGTAGGAAATGTGAGGTTCTGTATGTTCTTTCTTGTTAACAATCTCTGGATTCACTACCTTCCCCTTCGTTCATAAAGATTGTCCTGTAACTTTTATCCTGTTGCAGTACTTTGACTAATATACTCTCTCATTAGTTTCCTCTGTTTGTATTAAAATGTTTCTGTCCAGATTCTCATACTCCTCCTTCTGCTGTGGTTGTTCTCCTTCCCCTTTATGGTAACGTTGCCATGAATAGAAAAAAAAATATCTTTGTTTTACTCCCAGACAGTGCGTGCCTTCTGATGTGACAAAAACGATATTGTTCGCTCCTCTGGGTATCTCAACTCAAACCCCTTTAATTTGGCTCAGTGTATTCAGTTACAGCTTCTAACGTGACACATTTATTTCTATTGGTTTGCCTTCTGAAAGCACAAGATTTCCCAGTCTATCTGTCCATCTCTGAGTCCTCACAGCTAGCCGTATCTATTTCTCAAACATACCGGCTTGACGAGATCCACACCTTCGTTTGTGAGCACAGGTCGAGTTTCTTCCAGTGGCCCGGTTGGTTCTTTCACTAGCCCTGCACTCTTTCTTTGCCGTGATGCCTGATGATGCCGGTCAGCTCCTTTAGGTTCTTTCTCTGTCGTTTTACCCCTTCACAGGTACCTAATCACGTCGAACATTATTCAATTCCTCATTAAAAAAACGAGATTTAGGAACAGCCAACTTACTCAGAACGTAGCTGGACGGTGGAACGGTCAGTGGATGAACATAGTTCTACGGTTAGTTTTCTAAATGTAGCTGTTGTTGGCACGCTGTATCTGTAAATATGAGGTAAAATAATATGTGTTACCATATTACTAATAAAGCTATCTGGAACCTTTCTAACATTAATCGAGCACGGGGGATGTGAACTCTGTACAGCATACCCTGCGTCAGAGATACTGCTTGATAGTCTATCTGCGAAAAATTCCTCTGTGCATCCCGAACCAAATGAGCAACACAAACTCAATAACGCTTGTAGTTGATGTAGCCGTAAATGTCACGTGTTACTGCATAGCCTTTCTTACCTGAATGCGCAAAGGTGGCGGCCATTTTAAAAAGGAGTTGTTGTAATTATGTCTGTTAGAAACCGACACAAATATAGTTATGTTACAAAGTGAACCCATCTAACACTTTTGCATAAAAATATGAGCCGTTGTTCTTGCTCATAAAGTTTCTTTTTGTCATTAGCCAGATTTCTGCTTGGTGGTATTTGCATAAGAACACTCCATCTCAACATATCACATTTGTGTCCCATTGCAAGAAAATGCCCAACGAAAGGGTCATTTAGCAAAGCTTTAGAAATGCAACTTGTATGTTCAATAACACCTGTTTTTGCCTTCCTCTCAGTTTTTCCTATATATAACTTCTCGCAAGAGCTATTTCGTTTTAATCTAAGGAACTGACCTACCACTTTTATCAGCACATTCCTGCAGCGCTATACTATGTTGCTGGTGGTAATTCCTTCAACTTGCCCCCAAAACTCGTCAGATTTACTACTCTTGGTAAATCTATTGAAAATCCCCATGAAATGTTGTTTACGTAGCTGTACCGCCACTCTTAATCCTGTGGTAATGCCACAGTGGTAATTACTGGTTTGAGAGTAATTCTGCAGATTTACTGCTGTATTGCCCCCAAACTGGTGATTAGGCCCCATCTTTCTATTGCAATCTGTACAAGCACTTTAGCACTTTTACGACTATTAAGATAAACTAAAAAGGTTTTGCATCAAAGGACATGTGTCCATTGTGTCATTTTATGTATTAAAATGTTTAAAACTTGCTCTCTGAAATGTTTTGTGAATATCAGGTGTAATTAACCATATTGGCCACTTGGTGGCAGTGTATCTCATTCTGAGCAAGCTGATTGACATGCATTTCTGTCACCAAGGACACGGTGTAATAGGGGAAGTTGAAAGGGGTGTAACTTCCTGTGGGTGAACTGAATGGGTTGGGAGAGAGTTTGGCTGTTGTGTTTTAATATCTGAATCAATCCTTAAACATCCACCAGATTATTGTGTTTTTTTGTTTGATCAATCATTTAGAAACATTCTGAGCTCCTTGCTGCTCTGAGTTCATGTTTGCTCAGCTCCTCGTGAGCATTCATAAATAAAATATTTAACATATAACACTGCATTTCTCTTAAAAAAAACTACTGCCCTTCATTTTAGGAGTGAGGTGTTTTTGTTTTTTTTAATAGTTTTTTTAAACTCATGCTAGTCTCTACAGTACTACCAACAGAATCGTGTTTTAGCTGTTTTTTGTATATGTAATGGGGAATGCATTTTACTATGAAAAGAGTTTTAGCTGGCTGTCACAATTGAGGGATTTCCCTGCTGGTGCTTTACACACATTTCTGTTTTCTTAATGGAATTTGTCTTCCCTGGTGTCACCTTAACGTTCTATATTACAGGTAGAAAATCATCTTAAGATTATTTTATTTTTAGAGGTTTGTAGTGCTAAATATAAAATGATCCTGTGTGTAAGCACCAATCATGTTTTGTTAGCTGAGTCAGCATGTGCAAATGAAACTCCTGATCCTTGGCCACTTCCCTAGGATTGGCCTTTCTCTGATTAGTGGGTCACGGCCAGGTTTTGCTTCCGTGTATTCACTCTATTCTGTCCAGTTTAGTAAAATATACAAAACGTTTGGAATCTGTGAAGTGTGTTTAAATTACACATTTATGTGTATTACAATCCACGGATAAGAACTATGCTGTTTGTTGTCTAAAAGCGATCATGTTTATGGTATTTTGTTTTAATGTTTGATGCTTTATGTTTTATTTAGTGGGGGCCTGCAACCTTCTGCTCTACAGATGTTTTGACTATGACTCCCACCATTCCTCACCATTAATTATGCTGGCTATGGCTAGTGGGATTTGTAGTCTAAAACATCTGTAGAGCCAAAGATTGCAGACCACATATTTAGTGCTATGGTGAAAGTCCTGCTGTATGCCATCTGAAGTCAAAACATTAGTTCTTGGAAGGGCACAGAGATGTTCCCTAACGGGATCTGTCACTGTGCACCTAAATCAGTAACCACAAACATTTTAGGCCCACTAAATACACTTTTAATCTTATTTTGTTCATTTAACTTGAACAAGATAGTTTTGTCTGCTACCAGTGACCCAATGCTCTCTCACCTTCATTTTCTATAGGAATGTTTTGATGTCAGAAAACATGCATGAGGCTGTTATTTTTTGTTATTCTGCCAACAGACATCAGGGTTCTTGACACCCAGTTCATGCTTTCTCTTGCAGACACACTATATTACGTAGTAGATCGGTTGCAATTCCAGACTGCATTTATTTGTTCTGGCCATTAATATCCCTCCCCAAATGGGTTATGTTCAAACTTAATTCGGTGTTCAAGTCTCCTAGGAATGTGTCAGTGAATTCCCATTGACGCTATCATCCTTCACAACCCAGAATCAGCACAAGTGAGAATACAAACACTGATCCCAAAATATACTGGCTTTAAATAGCATCGAGCAATTATTAGTGGAGAAAAGATCTGTCAAAATATACATGGGACAGCTGTAAAAAGCTTGATAATCTTATGCAAACAACGTACAAAAATACATGGCCATCAACCTGTCAAAGTGTGAGGGCCTTAAAAGCCCGGCTAAACCTACTTTTCCATTCTGAGTGGTACTGGAGGACTATGTTGAATTTTTTTAGCAGCAGCAGTATTGTGTTGTCGAGTGAATAATGCCATCCGGTGACAACCTAATGACAGCCACTAGGGTTTATAAATGTGGAAATATGTGGTGCCGTATTTACAATACACTGAATGCATATTTATTTATTTTTTATTTATTGGTCATTTATATAGCACGTATACATTTACAAAAAAGGTTTCAAAGCACTCCAACGCAGGGAGGGTGAGTAGTGAAGCTTAACATTCTTAATAGGCATTGGAACATTCGGGAATGTGCAAGTGCTAAGCATTTAGTGGTACAACATAGGACGAGAGAAACAAACTGTAACAACATGTGACAAAAAATATTGCATGTGCACGAAGGCCGTTAGAACAGGCAAGAGCTAAACATGAAATAGGGAGATAGTGAATGGAGGGGGAGAAGGGTAAGAACGAACAGAATTAAGTGCATGGCACACATAGAAGAAGAGAAATGGGGGGAGAAGAGAATGCACACTTGGAGAAATGACTGCAGATGTAAGTAAAAAGCCTAAATTCAACTTTTAAGTAAGGGACAGAACACACATGAACCAATGTGGTTGCAGATGCAAGCAGAAACGCCTAAGTTCAACTTTTAGTAAGGCATAGAACACACAAGAACCGATGTGGCTGCAGATGTAGTGTCACATGGGACTGGAATCAAGAGAGCTGCCTACTCACATGTGCAGTCATAAGGTGAATCTCAGCATTGATGGTGGGCCAGGCTCCGGTGCTCTGGTGCAATTTGCAGGATGTGCTTTGGAAGCGGTCCAAGAAGAGATGTAACGTCAAGTTCAAAACCCAGATCCTCCGTCCGGAGGAATGTCAAAGTGTTATTCCTTTATATATTGTGGGGTTTTAGGATATTATATATATATATATATATATATATATATATATATATATATATATATATATATATATATATATATATATATATTATCCCAAGTCTCGGAAATACTTCCATATCTTGAAAGATATTCCCATTTAGGCTAGACTGTCTCCTCTGTATCACCTGTTATTATCCCCTCAAAATGGTGGATCAAAGGCATGTGAGTCGGTCACTCTTCTTTGTGTTACTCTATGAAAGGTGTTAGGAATAAAATCAGTATATAACGCAGAAATAGGAATTTCCCTCCCACAAACCCCAAGGGGGAGGTATTAGAGCTTTTCATTTTCTAATAATGCTGTTTCATAGTCTGCCAAGCAAGGTGGGAGAGTAGATGTTTTGGTAAAGCGCTTGTGCAACGCCTAATGGCAACAATCCAGTGCATTTCCCAGAAGGCGATGTCCCCTGAAATGATCTGGAGGTCCATGCAAGGGAATAGCCAGTGCCTCCTAGGGTAAAAAGCCACAGTTTACAGAATTCAATGGATTTCCAACTCTGAGTATACTCAGCACAGCCATCTTTTGGCCAAGCAAGGGTGGGCAGACAGGACAAAAGATGACCGGACTGGGGGAGCCAAAGTACTATATCTCTTGTACGCTTGGCACACTGTGCCTGCACTTCTTCCCTGAGTCCTCTTTTGCAGCTGTGTCAATGGTTCTATGTTAATTTACTGGCTGACGTTTTAAAAATCGACTTTAAAAAAAAAACATGGGAGCGGTCGCCTTTCTCTAGGGAACTTCTTTTTCTCTATTGTTTCAACCCAAACCCCACCTATTTTTACCATCCCCACCCATATATTTCGAGGACCTTTTTGAAGTAATTCCGATGTCGGAAAGTCAGTCAGAAAATAAACACGATACTGCATCAATCTAATTTACTCCTCCTGTCGAAGAAGGTAGACAGCCAGTCTTTCTTTTCTGTTCAAGGGAACTGCTATCCCCTGATTCGCCATCCTAATTTAACTTTTCAACCTGCAGGTGAAAGATACAGGCCATACAGGAAGGGAAACAATAGCGTAACTAGGCTAGATTCACATAACATCATAGTAGGATAACAGTAAACAATGCGTATACAAGGCAGTGTACCAAGCCAATCTATTCTCTACATGGAGGGTTTGTGCAACAGAGTCTGACATGATAACATTTCATTTAGTGGTAATTGACAAGGGCGGGGCGGGGATAACATTCTCCTGCGTGTCTTTAGCAGAATCAAGACTTTCCTATAAGTTATTCTGGAGAATCTTCATTCTATGTCAAGATTGGAGGCGACAATTAAAGCTTGTTTAAAGCTTACTCAACACCAACAAACCCAGCTATAGGCTTGTGAAAATAATCTAACAATTCACCAGATCAATCTGATATCTTCATGATATTGTCCAGTCGATCCCCCACTTGGAATGCTTTGGAAGCCATTTCTCCTCTGACTGAGTGTTGTTGACTCGTCGGCTGTTAGACACCGTATACCAGGATCCTACCCACCTGCCACCCAGCACTGCTACAGGCATGCATTCAGAGACTGTGCTTATGGCATAATTGCAGAGTTAAAACCTACAAACTGCTTCTGCATTAATTTACTTGTTTTACCGCTGCAGTTTTGGACCAACTAATTTCATCCGGGTTTTGGGTTAAACCAGCAGATGCATTCTGGTACATGTGTGCTGTTTAAGAGGCAGAGGGCTGGAAAAGGCATAATAAGTTCATGTGTTTGCAGCAAACTACTAAGAGCTGGAGAGGCCTTGTTTGCATTCACCTGTTCCAAGCAACTGCATGCCAGGCTGCTGGGAATCTGTCTGATTTCAAATCGTTGTAATCTATTACATATCTGGAGTTCCAGTCTGCCACTGTGTTGGCTAGATCTGGAAAGTATTCTGCCATCACTGAAATCTGATGCTCCATGCAGAAGTGCCAAAAGTCCTTGGCCAATTCTACTATTAAAGTGGACCTTGTGCCTCCGAGGTAGTTGATGTATCTCACTGCCAGCATGTTGTCCATTTTTGACAAAAGGCAACAGCTCAGCCTGCCCTTGGTGAAAGAGCGAGCTGCAAAGGATCCTGCGAGTAGCTTCTAAGAGATTACGTCTTTCCTCAGCAGAGAACACATCTCTTCTCCGGTAGAATGGGGTTGAGAGTGGCCTCCACTGTGGCTATTAAAAAATCAAGGAACTTCAAGCTGTTTTGACTTTTCCCAGTATCTCATCCAATCCGAGGCAGTGCAGCAGGTCTACTGCAACCTGCGGTTGCTGTCTTTACTGGTCCTTATCTTGCAACATGATAATCATGTCGTCCCGATAAATGTTCAATCTAATGTCTTGTTCCTTGACGGCTGCCACTATAGGCCTCATCTGCTTGGTGAAGCACCAGGGTGCGAACGAGAGCCTGAAGGTGATGCTTGTGAATTCCAAAACGTGTCCTGCCCATTGGAATTTGAGAAAGCGCCTCTGTGGCGAGCACATCAGTATTGCAAGGTAGGCGTCTTTCAGGTGAAGACAGACTAACCAAGGCATCACTGCTTCAGAAGCAAGATGTCTCTGAGCATATGACTGCCCTCCATCTTGAAAGGCTGATATAGGATACAACTGTGAGGTCTCATAGGTTGATGACCACTCTGACGTCTTCTCACTGAGAAGAGATTGCTGACAAATCTGCATGGATGGTGCACAGCAGCCCCTTTTCTGCACAAATTCGGCTACCTCTTTGATCAGGACCTCAATCGTAGACCAATATTTCTATCCGATTGGGGACTCTTCTTGTGCCAGTTAAGATTGTAGATGGAAGTCCCTTATGGTCTACCTCACCCAAGCATTCCCTGATGCATTTGCAAAGCTCAGTGTTAGCTGGGTTAGTGTCGCTGGCTTTGTGCAAAAGGCTCCCACCTGAAGGCTACGGTAACTGCTTCACAGGGCGCCTCTTGCCTCAGCCTCTGGTTCTGCCTCTGGATGGGAAGAAGATATCCCCTCTTTGCTCTTGCCAGTACTGCGACAAGGAACAGTTTTGCTGGAGCATAATGTCCAGAAAGAATCACCTGGATGAGGGCACTTCCTCTCTAGTCCTTACAAAAACCTTCATGGAGATGACGTTTGGGCTTTCTTCTGGGCCTTAAAGATGTTAACAAACTTGGAAATGTCTATAGCAAAGGGATCGCCAAATAGGAATCCTTAGTCTGCGGCGCCTACCATTTATGTTGAAGTCTCCCAAGCTTGAAGTCGATCTTTATCGGTACTCCCTTGTGTCTTTCTGCGTAATTGGTGCAGGTGGTGTTTCCAATAAAGGATACAGCACGTTCTGCCCTCCCAGCCAGAACCGGTGTGTCTTTGAGAGATCCCGTGCTCACTGCTCTCTCAGTCAGGTACAGTCTAAGCCAGCAACCTGGCTATGACCAACAGGTCATCTTGACATGACCACCAAACTCAGTCTACGCCTTTCTTCAGGTCTTTTATCTGAGATTGTTACCATTCTGGCATCCAGCTGCTACCGTAAATGTCCACCTTGCTGCATCCCCTCACTATCTTGTCCATGGCCTTCTAGAGTCTTGAGCTGAGGTATTGCGCTACTCTTTGGGATGGTGACCAATCTGTGGACTTGGGGTGCACCAAGTCCTTGGGGTCGATCATCTGCTTGGCCGGAGACGTGTCCCCCTCTTCTTGTTACATACCCTGCAAGGCTCTTCTTGCGTTTGCCCTCCTAGTGGCCAACCGGAATCTAACCCCAGCAGCTCTGGGGATCCATCTGGTGTCCTCTTGCCTGCACTGGACAAGCTATCTTTGTCAGTGTCCTTGCTATCTACCTCTGGGTGGAAGGGTCTGGCATTGGGAATACCTCCATTTCTCTCCAAGAAGTCCTTCTTGAACCTCTCAAAGGCATCTGTGAAAAAGGCTGGCATGCCTGGTGGATGCTCTTAGCCTATGGTGGGGTGGTCGCAAACAAACTGTTCCTCTTGTGGGCTGTTTCACTACCCAGAAAAGATTCTCCATTCCTGGTGGATGCCTTAGCATGCTTAGAGATCTGATTGCATCTATCATGTCATCTAGTCTGAGCTGCATTGACACCAGTATGTCGGAAAAAGCCTTTTTGATAGTTGCTTCTACTGAAGAGCCTTGCACTCTTTTGAAACAGGCTGCTAAATGGGCCTCTTCTTCCCAAGACCACTCCAGGTCTGAGTATGGCACCTGATGTGCCATAAGCTAAGAATATGTCTGTAACACATCCCTCTGTTTGCACAAGCAATAGGACTGGTGTGGGGATAATCAATAGCTGTGCCTCACCCAATCAGCAGAACGTGGGCAGTGGCTTTGACTACTTTCTCCTTGTTGTCCACTTTTATGAAATATTATCTTTCTTTCTTTTTTTACTTCTTTGCTGACATGCGTCCCTGTCGCAAACTCCTCTCTCCGCTCTTTACTAAGGCTTAAATACAGACCTTGGTGGAAGCAGGAACAGGCCAGCAATGTCTGTAGTCAACAAGCAGCCGTGCCAGGAAGAGGAAGTTAAAGCAAATAGGTGTACGTGCTGCGCACCGTTCCAGTGGATGCACACTGCCGCCCGAGTAGTAAGTACAGGCCACTGAGTGCACTCCTGCTACATGCTTGCCTGCGGAAACAAAGTAATGTCAAAGAGGAGAAGGGAAAGGCCTGGCTCCTGAGCCCGGGCTTCCCCCCTGTGCACCTTGTGCATGCTGACCGAAGAGCAACCTTGCACACCTAAATGAAAGCTCTACCTTGCTTGGCCTTCGGTGGAAGGTTCCGTTCAAACAGTGCAACTTATCTAATCACAGCACTCAATGCACTTGGTAAATATTCTCACTAAGTAACCCCATGCCCCCCAAGAGAGGATTAATGCTGTAGGGTACTTATCTTCTGCTTGAGCAGCTAAGAAAGAGGACTCAGGCAGTAAGTGCAGTGGTATTGCAGGGGCATACTCCAGCTGATAGGGAGAGCTGGTTCCTGTGTGTGATGTTGGACTTGGGCAGGGAGGCTGGGCCTGAGCAGGGGACGCAGCGCGGCCCTAGTGTGCAGCGCATAAATGAAATGCTCGAGACATGGTTCGTCCGTTGGAGCAGGAACTGCCTTTTGGCGGGCTCACGCCTCCATTTATTTACTTGTCCACGTGACCAAGTCATGTGGACATCACATCCCTTTTCAACTTTAGATGAACAAAACAAAACTCACTCAGTAAACATAAGAGTACAAATACATGGTTGCTGTCAGACCCATCACAACTGTTTTTTTTCACTGGCTGTCTGGTGGAGCTTGTCTTGATATTCAGCTTCTCTTGCGCACGTAGATGCTGTTTAGTACATAGCCTTGAAGTCTCGTTGATGGTACAAGTCGTTTTCGAAGTGACTAGTCTCCTTCTCGTTCTCGGTGTGGGGTTTGTGGCATGGCCCTGCTCCTCTCTTCTTCTTTCAGATGTGGACGCTTCTGAGTTGGGCTTTCATTTGGCTTCTCTCTGACCATGCGGCTGCCTTCACGTGACGCTTGTGCTTCAGTGGAGCTAGGGTTCACATCCCCTTCTTCCCATAGAGTTGGCGGGATCTTCTGGAATATTGAAACATTTCTAGTCGCTGTTTCCTGCCCTTAAATGGCTGAAGCAAGGCTGTGTTCCTGGTGCACTATTATCCACGGTGCAGATTCATAGTGGAGGGACATTTTTCCTTTTTGGATCCTGTTCCTCACTAGCACTGTGTCCCCTACTTGCAGTTCATAAGGGGTGGCTCTCCTGACTTCATCTTTCTTGGCGCTGTGTCTGCGCCTTCTGGCTTCTACCTCTTCTAAGTCTACAGGTGGAGGCCTCCAGGAATGGTGGAGGGGTAAGCTTCCTTGGATGGGGATGCTAAAAATATCATGGCCGCTGGGTTAACACGTGTTGCTGAATGTGGAGTCAGCTGATATGCTCAAAGAAATCTGTAGAGTTCTGGGAGCCAAGCTCGGCCTTTGTCCTTGGCAATTCTCACTGTTTTGTTGATTGATGCCATGAACCTCTCCGTATCCCCGTTGGCCTGTGGCCATTACTTAAAATCCTTTGCTTGTGAAGGGGGGTCCATTATCGCTCCGGATTGAGGATGGGATGCCATGCGTCGCAAACATCTTTTCAAGTGATATGGTGACAGATTTGACATCCGTTGACCCAACAGATTCAACTTCCGGGTATCTGGTGTGTTCGTCAATTGCTACACGCAGGTGTGCCTCGTTTGCTATTGTGCAGAAATCAATGCTTATGGCATCCCACCTACAGTCACTGCGGGGGGAGCACTCCATAGGTTCTGGTGGCCCTGGTCGGCATGTGGACAGGTTCTGGTGGCATGCTTCTACAAGGGCCATGACTTTGCGTTGCATGTGGGGTAACCATACACAGGACTTTAGAAATGCTTGCGTTTTCACTATTCCCTGATGTCATTCATGCGCCAGCTTGAGGGCTCTCTCATGCCCTTTAAGGATTAGGCCATCTAGTGAGACTGATACCTCGTGCCGTATCCCAAAAAGTGCTTGGGCTGTTTTCTGTGCAACTGCCATCACAAACGTTCTCCATTCGCCTGAGAGGATTGCTGTCTTTGTCAGTTGTAGACAGGGATCCCTGTCTGTCGCGACTTAGATTTCTTGGATCTTCATGGTCCTGGGCCTGGCGCATGCAATAACTTGACACATGTGTTCTTCTGTCACTTTTGCTGCCTTACATTCTGTGGAGGTGGCCGGGCGAGGGTGACGTGACCGGAAATCCGCTGGATTGTCAGCACCTGCTCGATATTGAACGTCCAGGTCATATTGTTGTAACTGGAGTAGCCAACCCTCAAGCCTGGCAGGGGGGTGTGGTGCTGATCCCCCGAAGATAGGGATAAGCAGCTTGTGGTCAGTCATGACTTTTACTGGGTGTCCAGAATGTACACGTGGAAGTGCTTGCACCCCCAGATGATTGCTAGCGCTTCTTCTTCAATGTGGGCGTAATTTTTCTAAGTTGGTGTGAGTACCCTGCTCGCAAATGCAATGGTGAATACTGTTCCTTCTCTATCCCTCTGAGTCAATACTGCACCTAACCCTACTGGGCTTGCATCGACAAGTAGCTCCGTTGTTCAGGTTATAAGAAAGAACGTCATTGTGGCGTCATTGGAGAGGGAGTCCTAGATCTTCTGAATGCCTGTTCTTGTTCGATGCCCCATTGCCAGGGAGCTTTAGCTTTCGTAAGCTTGTGCAAGGGGGCAGCAGTGGGGGCCAGGTCCGGAATGAACCGACCACAGTAAGTGGCCATGCCCAGAAAACTCCGAACTTAATTTTCTGTGGTTGGTGCCTGCGCATTCCTGATGTTATTGACTTTGCTAAGGTCAGGTGAAACTCCATGCTCGTTGAATACGTAGCCAAAGAAACTCAGCGTACGTTTCTCAAATTCACACTTCTCCTTGTTGAGCGTGAGCCCTGAGTCCTCTAGTCGTTGGAGGATAGCTGGGAGTCGTTTGGCGTGTTCGGCTTCTGTCTTCCCATAAACTAGGATGTTGTCACTGACTTTTGTCACGTCAGGTAGGTCTTGAAAGACTTTTCGTATCTCGTGTTGAAACACTTACGCTGCCGAAGAGATACCAAAGTTGAGGCGGCGGTAACGTCAGAGACTCAGGTGCGAGGAGAACATGGTGATATAGCGAGATTCTTTTGCGAGGCGGATTTGGTGGTAGCCCGACCGGAGATCAAGCTTACTGAAAATGGTTGCTCCGGTCAAATCAACAATCATTTGGGGTGATGTGCCTCTCTTGCCCTATTGCAAGTCGCATGTCGATGCATATGCGGACTGCATTGGGTTGCTTCGGTTTGGCAGTGACTACCATTGGCGAGACCCTTGGGGTGGGCCCTGAGGTTTTCTCAATGATCTTGAGGTCTTCTAGTTTGCGGAGTTTCGCTTCCACTGCAGCCCTCATGTGGAAGGGTATTGTCTTGAAATATCCTACTACAGGGAGGGGCTTTTTGCAGCCCTTCGCGGCCGTCGCGCACGGATGGTGACCGTACAGCTCTCATGCGGCCCCCCGCGGTCTCGGGCGTCCGCTCCAGCCTAGTCCGCGGGCGTCTTCGCGGGCGGGCCGACATCAATGCGTAAGGGGGAGGCCCCCCAATTCGGCAGCTGTGATCCGCTGATGCGAGCCTCGCTCTCGTCTCTGGCAATCGCTGTGTGCAGCAAGCGGCTCTCCCCTTCTAGGGCCTGGCTGCGACTCGGCTCGGCACCCTGGGTCCTGGTTCCCAGCGGGCCTGGTTGTTGCTCAGAGGTACGCATGCCGGGGTGGGCAGCGTTTTGGTTCTTTGCGTGTCCGTTTTTTCCCCAGGTTTCTCAGGATGGTGGAGTAGTGACTGGCAGACACGGGCAGTCGACGATCAGGGCGGGGGTATACCGATTGAAGGATGATTGTGGCGGATTAATATTCGGCCGTGTGCGAGCTCTCTAGGAGGCAGCCATCTTGGTTGGCCCTCTAGCGCCCTCAAGAAGTGCTGTTATTTAATGATTGTATGTAATATGTAACAAAACATGTTTGGTATTGTATGATTTTCAATTTTAGTAATAATGGAAACTTTCAAATTTACTGTACACATGGAAATACATCATTATGTGTATCAATAATGATTGTTGCATTGATCACTCATACTAACACAATATCCAGCTTAGCTGCTTCCGGAAAAAACTTTCAGCAGAGGGCGATGTGCATCGATGCCTGTCGACTCGATGTCCCTCGGAGGTCTCTGTCTCAATTTCGACATCACCGAAGGTATATGTAGCACCCGTTGGCTTCAGTTCCGTTTTTACGAAAGAAGTATTTATCCCATACCTTACGGTTACTCCTGAGAGAGCGCAGACTGTAATCGCAAGGGAAATTCTACTGCGGGGTAGGTTGGGAGGGGCGATAAGGAATACGTGGGAAGAAGAACATCCAGTCGAAAGAACTTTACCATGGGTAAGTAACTTGTTCTTCGAATGGATTATATCTCCCTCACACAACAGCATTACGTAGTCTGATCATGTAACCCCTTTGCATTAACTTGTTTTCATCTAGCAACCATATTATCACGCCACTTACTTGAGGCTATGTTCATAACTCGCCGTTGAATTATACCGCCGCTAGCCGTCTCGCGCCTCCAGTTTAAGCATCCACACCACGTTGTTCCCTTCCATACTGCGGTCGACTCGCCACCATTCTCACAGTGTCCGGCACACCCCTCAGTGCTTCCTGAGCGTATTCTGTAAGAAGCAGCTTCCCAGTCACATCGACAGGTTCTTTCCACTACTCCACACATCCAACAGTCTTGAAAATCGACACAAAGCTCACGCAGCATTCTAATTAAGTTAAATTAACGTCAATTTCATGGCAGTCATCTTTTCCATATGTTCATTTTAAAGAAGAATTAATAATAAAAATAAAATTAATATATTATAGATGAAACATGTCTTGAATGAATTTGAAGAAACACATTGGGCCTCATTACAAGCTTGCCGGTCTGGTAAAATCGATGCTGGTACGGAAATACCGGCATCGATTACCCCACCGGATCATTACGACCTGTGAGTACGTCAACACCAGCACAGGACCTTCTGTGAGCGGCATCCCCGATGCCGGTAGCATCACTGACACACGCCTGCTGTACCTGAAACATTGCATGCCGCAGACCAGTGCACATTCAGAGGTTCACAGACATACATTTTCTGCCATCCACATAGCAGTAATAACAGCAAGAAAGATGCCAGAACCACCGGCATCGCAGGGCTGGCGTTAACAGGGATCAGGTGAGCAGAAAACATCCACAGGTGCAACAAATCAGCACATGTGCACACCATTGAACCCAGCCACAGTACAAAGGCAGCACACCCACACACCACACCCCTTCCAAAGCAAAAATGCTAGCACTAGCCCTGCTGGAGGTGGAGTACATGCAGGAACAGCTACTCTATAAGGAGGCAGTGAGGTAGGCCATGCAGCAAATGCACTGGAGGAGAAGGAGGGCCAGAGGGGGACAGCACATGGAATCTGCCTGATGGGTGGGCCATGTGGGGTAACATTGGGGGGGGGATGTGCCAGCACTGGGAATCTGCCTGATGGGTGGGCCATGTTGGGCGTGTGTACATTACACAGCATACCGCAATCCTGAAGCACTGGTGCACACGGCTAGTATTGAATCCCTGAAAATCATGCCTGAACGGAATAGACCCAATCATGTTTGTCAAACGATGCAAATCATCACTGATACCCTCTCTCTTGCCAACTTGCAGGTTACTCTGGGTATCCAGTGATGGGCTGGCTGCTGACGATATTCAGATGTCCACGTAACCGACATGAAGATGCATACAATCGCTCACATACAAGGACTCGCGTCACAATAAAACAGACCTTTGGCCTACTGAAGAGTCGCTTTCGCAGCAGCCGGTCTGGGGGTGCCCTCATCTATGGTCCCGAGAGGGTGGGGCGTATTGTGATTGCTTGTACAATACTGCACAACATGTGCATCCATCGTAATGTGCCCCTGCCCCCGGACATGGATATGTTGCCACAGGACGATGATGACGATGTTGGACTCCCTCAGCATCACCATGGTCATGATGAACAGGCCATACGACAGGCATTGGTTGCAAGTTATTATTGAAGGATGGTCCACACATGGAAATGTGTGATTGCCACACTGTAGGCATTGCATTGTGTTACATTAAATACTCACACACCCCTTGAATGATGTACAGATAACTGTATTGCTTTCAAACACAAGTATATTAATACCTGGTGAACTATACACAAAATGTGACAGGTTGGACATGTATCTCAGTCCAAACAAGATGGTTACAACTCCCAATAACAACTAAACCACCATAAATTTCCCAAAACACCCTTCCCCTTTAACACCCATTTTCACTCACCCACCCCACAAAGTGAAAAACAACGTCCAATGTCGTATGAGAAATGCCAACAACATCCCTTCAACAACAGGTTCCCACTGCCAGGCACTGTAGTGAAAGGCCTACTTCCGCCCCCTCTTTGGAGCTGGTGGTTGGGGAACCATAAGACTGGTCAGCCTCAATGAGCGGCGCAGGGGGCTGCCATGTGTCGAAGGGCTGGGCGTAGCACTTGCTGACTCGATTGGCAGCATTATAATGTGCCGCTGTTCGGCGATGACCGTGACTAGGAGATTAATGGACTCTGCCATTGAGGACATTACTTCGTTGCCCTCACGTACCCTCAGTTGCCCGGCCCAGCATCCTTCCCGTGTTTCTCGTGTTGTCCTGAATGGTCTGGCTTCTGAGTTCTGCCTCGGTGAGGTACCGGTTCAGGAGTACATGCATCGCCTCCTGGCACTCCTCAGTCCGGGTGAGGAGGGTTTCGATGGTGCAAATGTGCACCATTCCGGCATGTTGGCCTCGGTGGAGTGTGTTGACGCATGCAGACGGTGGGTCTGTCTGCATGGCATGGGACATGTGTTGTGTGCCTGTGGTGCCTTTGGACAGTCTCCATGGTGGGAAGATGTATTGTTTTGAGGGTCTGGTCAGTGTCCTGCAGAGCAGCAGGTATCTGGTTACAGTCATGCACATGGCACTATTGGCGATCAGGGGACGGAGTGGCTATGGGATGTTGGTAATGGACACTCACTGCGTCTCCAGATCCTGTGGCTCCATGCTCAGCGTCACCCACGCCCTCGATGCTGGCCATGTTCAGGATGGAGGCACATCTTTCCTCCCAGAGTGGAGTTTGAGGGGAGAATGTGGTCCACCACCAGTGGCTTGCCCCTGTCTGCGCTCAGCAGACAATAGGTTTTGCACTCTGAGAAGCAGGTCGTCCCCGCGTTTGCGGCAGTCCCTTATGGTCCTGTGCGTGGTGCCTACCACTGAGACCTTGTTGGCCACTTCGGTCCAGATCTCCTTTTTGCGCAGCTGCGCAGGCCTGCGCAGGTCCACTCCAAATACCTTGTCAGCATTGTCTACGAGGGTGTCAGCAAGCATGTTTAATTCCGGCTCACTAAACCTAGGTTTGCGGTGGCAAACGTTCCCCCCGGGTAGCAGACATGTCCCTTTGTGGTCTCCAACTTCCAGCTCCTGTGTTTGACTCCTGTGTTTGGAGGATTGCAATGGATTGTGTTTTTAAAGATGGCCGCCGGTGCATTTCCCGTTCCGGTGCCGGTATTTGTGGGTTGGTGGTGCCGGTGGCAAGAGCATTGATGGTGCCATTGTGTGGGTTTTTGGATGCTTTTACCGGCAATGCGGTTTGTTATGGAAAATCATGCTTGGAATCAGACGTTGATTCCAAACTCAAGGCGTGCCGGTAACGGTAGCTGTGGCATGTCGTTATTGTGGATTTCCTACCGGCGATCTAGTAATGAGGCCCATTGTCATTATTTAGCGTACAGGCTGTTCAACCATTTATTTCTTTTTCGTTATTTTTGTAAAGTCATGCTCTGACGAGGTGTCCTCCAAGGGGTCTGAATTTAAGTCTGTCAGGAATGCCTCAGCAGATTTATGTTCAGTAAAGGAGTGCAGTTGACCATCCAACACTATTCTAAATATAGCAGCGTAAATCATGTAATATTGTATACTTTTTTCACGAGTCTTCTCTGTTTTCATCATTGTTCTTTTTCTCTACCCCCTTTTGTCTTTTAGCTGGTTAAGTCACCTCAGGGGTTTCAGATACAGACATGTTAAATTGAGAAAAGGAAGGAGTCAGTTAATGGCATAGGAGCACAGGTTGCACGCTGCCATCTCTGGAGCTGATAGTTCTA
The DNA here is from genome assembly GCF_040938575.1 of Ambystoma mexicanum. Taxonomy (NCBI): domain Eukaryota; kingdom Metazoa; phylum Chordata; class Amphibia; order Caudata; family Ambystomatidae; genus Ambystoma; species Ambystoma mexicanum. The sequence continues at coordinate 148,605,010 of NC_090927.1, forward strand.
GTATCCCTGTTGATGCTCTTTGACAGTGGCGCTCAGTGAAGATCCAGCATTACCTGAAACCAAAGAGAAAGGAACACTGTATGGTGGTTTCAAAATAGAAGTATTACAAACAGAAGTAACAACAGTCGTTCTAATTCCCATGTAGGCAGATGATTCTCTCTGGAACGGGAGTTCCTTATTGGAATGGGAGTCCTTGTCTCCAAGGGGGAAGTCACTCCCAGTGAGGTCCCACTTGCCTAGACCCCTACAGAGGGTTTTGTTTAGCGGCTCACCCCCCTAACCTCAAAGGGGGTGGCTCCCCCCTGGAGAGAAGGGACGAATACCCTGGATTTGTCACCCTGGATTTGTCATAGTACAAAGTATATATTCGTCATTCAATCTCAATGCCATTCTTCTAACGTGTTTGGGCAGCGAGAGCACTGTGGACTTCCCTATGATAGCTTCATCTGTCCCCAGGGCTCCTACCCATAATATCATAAAACAACAAAAGCAGATATTTCTCTATGCTGTTCTACAGTGTGGCCTAAACATGTTTTTCCTTACTGCAGCTAGCATCGACAAACCTCTGTGACAACTATAGAGAACCTATAATGACGTGTGCATGGCGGAGGCCTGAAACCTTTGGTTCTTTCGATATTTTGCTTCAAATCCCATCATATATAACAAGCATAGTTGATGGTTATGGATCATGGGAGTCATAGTCCTAAACATCTGGAAAGTTGCAGGTTGGTGACCCCTGCCATATAGCATCAAAGATGGAAAATGTTGTAACTTTATCTTATGGTAGTGGAAATTGTACGTATGTGTTAAGAAATTAAAAATTTCTATTGGAAGACTTGAGCTATTGGAAGACTTGAGCACCTGTCAAAAGAAATGGTTATTTAGGGGGGGGTTTCAGTTGCAAAGAAAATAATATTGAGAGGATGGAAATAGAGGGTATCCCCAGAATTAGAGGACTGGACAGATGACATCTACGAATTAGCTGAGATGGAGAAAACAATCTATGGTAGAGGAAAATAAATTCCTTTTTTGAGAAGATTTGAGGAAAATTCATGGATTTATATTAGTCTTAGTCAATTTGTGTGGATGGGTGAGGCGGGGTTTGGGAGGGGGGACAAACTGGGTTGTAAATATGGTGTAAGATGTATAAAGTTAGGAATAGTTGTGAAATGTTTATATAGTTTTGGTATTATGTGTTATTTCTAAGTTTGGATTTGATTCTAAGATTGCAAATTATTTATTAAACGTATTGAAGTGTGCTGTTTTATTTAAGAAATAAAAATAAAGAATAAAAAAAAAAGAAATTAAAAATGTCTGTGTGGAATCGACTTCACCAGCAGAGAGTACAGGTGGCAGCAGCTCAAGAGGACACATTGGCATTTGATCTATGTCTGTGTTGACTGTGTAGTAGATCCTTTATTCAAAGGAAGCAGTCTTATATGTCAGCTTGAGCCACCGACATCTTCAATGGACATGTTTTCCCTATGGTGGAGGTGGTTAGTTCTAGTTTTTTTAGATGCTGTGTGTTTACGGTGCAGTGGCATCACCCACATTATGTGTTTTCAGCTGAGGGGCCAGAGTCGTTGACGTTGTTGGCTTGGTTTTCTCGCTGCATCCGTGGCTGCATATTTTATCCAGTGAGTGAGTCTGATAGGCTCCTAAATGTGATGAGCATTAGAGGGCACAGCGCTTTCATGATGTGTAGCCTTTTCTATTAATCTGAGAATCTGTTAAGCATTGATAAAGCAACAGTGCATCATTATGAAGATAGTGGGCATGAATATTTGTGTAAACACCAGCAGAATGAAAACAAAATCTAAGTTTGCAAAGCCAGACCTATTGGTTTTATGACAATTAGGATTTTTTGAACAAACCGAGAAATTGAGAGAGTATCTAACTTTGCCAGCAGACACCCATATTTACTGGACAGTTGGAAATTGACAAGATTTGTGTAAGTGCACAATGTATTTGTGCGAAAGTGCAATCTAACATATGGGGGTAAGACCGAAGTAAATGAGAAAGTGAGGAGCCAGTCAATGGGGGGAGACACAAAAAACTAGAGATTAAGGCCAGAACATCAGGAAAAAAAAAGTGGAATAAGGAGCTGAAACATCCGGAAAGAGGCGCGAGGGAGAGAGATTAAGAGAAAGTGATAAAGAGAGAAATACTGGGAAAGAGACAGTAACAGAGAGAGAAAGAAAGAGAAACAGTGAGGGAAAGAGAGTGAGAGAGAGATAAACAAGAGGTAGTAAAGACCCCTCTAAAGAAGAGGTAGTAAAGACATGGAGGTAAAAAATGGGAGAGACATGTTTGTATATAAAACTTGATGAAATTAGTCAGGTTGCGTGTACATTACAGCGTAAACATTGCTCATGGACCAAATATTTAGAATAAAAAAGTATCCTGTATCTTGTTGAATGTTCTCGTTTCCTTTTATCTGTTCCATGTTCTTTTGCCGACAGTAATTACTTGGTGGTACTTTACTACCCCCATGCCTGCCTTCCCTTTCATTACTACCACTACCCCAAACTCTTCCCCACCCCCTTTTTACACTTGACCTCACAATTCTCTAAAGATTTCTATGAAAATTGAAATAATTACTTTGTGGTAAAGTACCATTAAGTAAATACTGTCGGCAAGAGGACACAGTAACCTTTTAACAACACCCTATCTTAGTTCTTAGTTGCATAAAAATTGAATTGAGCAGTCCTGCATGAAGCTGTAACTCACAACCTAATAGCAGCTTAACAAGAAAATGTATTTGAAAACAATCTGTGGAAACCCTTCCAGTGACAGCTATTGTTAGGGAGAAAGGATACAGTATAAAGGCTGTTAAAAAGAATGATGTGTACAGTCTAAGAATGCCATGTACAGCCTGTAGACATCATTAAATGAGCCTTCCTGGTAGCTGTCCCTTCAACATGGGTTGTTTAAATAGAAGGGACATTATCCATTATCCAATGCTGACTCAGAAAGCCTGGAGATTGCCATGTCAATTGAACTGATGTAATCTGGATGAGGTGATTGAGGTGAGGGTAAGTGGGATTTGAGTTGAGATCTGACAATGGGCCAGTCATATCATTGCCATGACATTGGTGGATGAGATAAAGAGGAAAAGCGCATGACAAGGTCATGAGCAGAGCCATTGCCTAACTCAGAAAGCCTGGCTGCTGGCCAGCCAAACATTGACGCCCTGAGCAAAAATGACTTCCTTAGAGTCGTAGCCTGTGTGAATTTCACCCCCCCCCCCTCAGATCAAAGGTTAAATCGGGGTTATTCTGGTCATTAATCATGGTGTGATTATTTGAAGAATTGTGATAGCGAGTGCAGTAAATACACTACACACAAATACTACTTGAATTGTAAGGTCTAAAACAGTGGAATTAGTATCTCTGTGCTCAACGGGAGGGTGTGGAGGAGAGCCAAATGGGCTGGCGAGGGCAGAGGACTGGACACTGAAAGCTGTGCAAGATTAGCCATTCATGCTCATTTGGGAAGGAGTAACCTAAGAAAAGAAGAAAGTGAATCACTCCACCGAGCCTTCCCATCCGGAAACAAAAAGCCAGCACATGATGCATCCTACACTCCTGAATGGGCTAGTAAGGCAATCCTGCACTGGATGCTATAGCGTAGAGGCAAAGGAAATATCATTCTGTGTTTTTCCTAGTGTATGCCTAGCGTTGTTACTTGCTGTGCTAACTTCATCTTTTGTCCAACCTCCCTTTTTTCTCTTTTAATGTCTGTTACAATCGTGTCAGCATATATGGTAGTTTACGCCACCAAAATGCACCCAAACCAAAAAGAGGCCAGAAGATAAGTCAGAAACGTACGGAAATAGAATATAAAAAGCACATTTAAAAAACACTATGGCCATCTTTATGAGTGCAGTGGTGCGGTAGAATAACTGAGTATGGCAGTAATTCAACAAATATTACAGCAGGATTGTAATAAGTCCCTATATTTCTATTGTAACATATACCTGATACTTTAACACTTTTAGAATATTAAGATAAGCAAAAACCATTTTGCATCAAAAGTTCTGTTTCCATTGTGTCATTTTATTACAATGTTTAAAGAGATTTCAAAACTGTAGTAAATATGAAGTGTAATTAACAGCATTGACCACTAGGTGGCAGTGTATCTCATTCTGAAAGAGGTGATTGACATGCATTTTTGTAACCAGGGAAATGATGTAATAAGGGAAGTTGAAAGGGGTGGGACTTCCTGCTGGTGAATGGAATGGGTTTGGAGAGGGCTTGGCTGCTTTGCTTTTAATCTGATTCAATCCTCCTTAATCTGATTCAATCCTTAAACATCCACCATATTGTTCTGTTTTTTTGATAGTTCATTGAAAAGATTACTTAAAAACTGGATCTCTGTTTTAAAAACATTCTGAGCTCCTGACTGCAGGTTTACTCAACAGATTACACTGCAGTTGCTTTTAAGTGAACCCCCTTCCCTGTGTTTAAGCAGTGATGTAATAGTACCTGCTTAAATCAAATATGCCCTTCTCTTCTCTGATCGTTTCATTTACTGGATATGAAGCGCAAGGTGTATTTATATACAATATGGCTAGCAGCACTGTGCTTTATCTGTTTTTTGTATGTGGAACAAGGCTTACATTTTACTCATTTTACTCGATTGATCCGAGTTGTAACTGCAAGTCCAGTAGGTGCTTGTGACCATTGAGGGATTTTTCTGCTGTCGCTATACACACATGTATGTTTTGTTTGCCTTCCCTTTTGTCACTTTAAGTTTATATATTACAGGAAGACAATCCATTTAACAGTATTTCATTTCTGGAGGTTTCTTGTGCAAAATATAAAATGATTCTTTGTCTAATCACCAATCATGTTTTGTGTCGACATGTAGAGAGAAACCTCCTGATCCTCTGCTTCTCGCCCAGTGACAGCCTTTCTGTCTGAGTGACGGCCTGTCTACTGTTTTGCTTTTGTGTAAACACCATGCATATTCGGTCAGTTTAGTACAATATATAAAGAGTGTCTGTGATGTATCTTTAAATTACCCATTTATTTGTATTATAATCCATGGGCAAGAATTATATATTTCCTGGAAAAAAACCTACAATTTTCTCTTTTTTAGTATTTTGCTTAGGCTTTAGTTCCTACATTGGATGTTATTCACTCAGTGTAGCAGTGAAAGTCCAGCTCTGTGCTTTCTGCAATCAATAGATTAGTTGTCGGAAGGGCTCCCAGATGTACCATGATGGGATCTGTTGTATTGGAAACTTACTAAACACAAACTTTTTATAGCACTGCATCATTTTGAAATCCTATTTTCTCGTTTAAGAAGGTTTTGTCTTTTACCAATGGCCCAATGCTCTTCCGTCTACATATCTTATATGAACGTTTTGAACATTTTAATGTCAGAAAATAAGTGTGAGGCTTTTTTGTTATTCCGCTAGCACACCGAGGTTTTGATGGGCAGTTTATGCATTTTCTTGCAGACACAATGGGCCTCATTATGAGTTTGGTGGTGCAGTTTTGTAGATAACTTAATTACTGCCATTTGTATTGCACGGCCGAATTCCGAGTTTGGAGGAAAAGTGGCGGACTTGACTTAACCTCCAGCAAAAATCTGGAGGAAAATCCTCCACCTTTCCTTCATAAATCAGCAGAATCACTGCAGTGGAATTACCGCTCGTGGTAAGCCTGCCAACATCTCCACAGAGTACTACTCCAAACATGGGGATTACACCACCCTACCACCACTTGCAATCCTGCAGTAAATCCACAGGACCAAGTGATGGTAACGGTAATCGGGTTTGGTGGTATTTTGGCAGATTGTATTCTATGTATTTATTTTAGGGAGCTATGCCATGGACAGCTGTGCAATCATAGAGGCACCTGTTGGTTTCTTGGTGTTTTCCTGCTCTGCCCATGTCTACTTCCTTCATAGGTAGAAAAACCTGTTTACTTTTATGTGTGACTTCACATTTGATTTGCATAATGAATAACAAGCTACATACATGTTAACACACCCTAAAAGCATATGGTCTTATCACACATGCTCTTCTGTGATGTCTCTTCAAGTCTTATAACAGTAGAACCCATGGCTCACTTTACAGACGTCGTAAGTTCTCCCATGTCAGGTGTGAAAACATCACATTACTTTCTGGCACTTGTACTGTGTTTATGATATGAAAACATATCATGTAATGTAGAGCAGTGCACACGTAGAGGGGTTATACTGGAATAAACCTGTACGTGAATCAGCAGTTTTACCCGTAATCTACATTGGAGTGCAGGAATGATGCCATTGCTCTTGAATAATGTGCTGCAAGATGCCTTTGATGATCCTGCACGTGTCATGGTTTTGGAAAGTAGGCCATGCCAGGGGTTTCCGAGCAAAATAAAATATAAATACATTTTTCATTTGGGAGAGAGGTAATGGTGGTGAGTCAGTAGCTCAAATCTGTTTATTCGGATTCAAAGGATCCATCAACCATCATAAACTAAAACATTAAGTCACAGGTGAATTACCAGCAATAAAACACAATATATAGCACCAGAAAACTAAAAATATTGTTCATTTTATTCTCATGATAGTAAAATATGAACACTCAAATAATAAAAGTGTTTGGAACAATATAAAACATACATTGCATCATAATTTGCCAGCCTCACTGCAAAGAATGGTTCTTTTATTCCATGGAGTTTTTAGGAAACAGGCAAAGGCAACTCCAGCCATGGGGAGGGACTATAGAAACAAAAGGGCCGGTCTCCATTGACGTAGGCCACTAGATCTGAGCACATTTTGTAATATCTTTTACATATGTTGCTGTAGAGCGGACTAAATAGCACAAATTGCGACAGTGATTTCAACTCCCCACACAGACATTGACCATCGCCTGTGTTAGAAATCCCCGGCCATTTGCATGTAATAGCTGTGAGACAATAGACATTAACTGGTCGATTCATGGAATTAATGTGCGCCGAAAATTCCTGCGCAGAGGTGCCAAAACGTGCGATTCGCAGTAAAAGTGTGAAAATCGCAGTGCAACTGCAAAAATCGCAGGGAAACCAGCGCACATCGATTCATGGATGTCCGTGCGCGAGAAAAACATTGGATGTGCGCGGCGCACGCCGGCGCACAGGTCATCCAACGGCGTGCGCCACGGCCACTGCGAAATCGCACATAGCGCGGCACACATCACAAAAGTAGGCGGAACACTGGGCGTAACACTCGGAATGGGGAACAACGCGTGAAAATATGGGCGTCACAGGGGAAGTACAGGAGGCAAGTGCGCGGAACGCCCACACGCTCGCCTACAACCTGTATTCATGGAATCGAATAGGGCAAACCAGCGCGCGGTGAAAGACGCGCACAGGGCCAAACAAGTACGCCACAAGAAAGCAGGCGGTAGCGTCCCTGCGCCTGAAATAAATGTGCGCCAAAATGTGCGCTAACAAAAAAGCACCCATATACAGCCATGATGAATGGTCCATACAGTGGCCCTCTAGGACAAATGAGGTGCAAAGGGGTACCGACAAACACGGACACCCGCTGTGTGAAAAATAGCGTTTGCGTGTGTTTCTGGGTGCGCGGGAAGTTCCACACGCGATTAGCCTGGGTATGTGTTTTTCGGGGTGCGCGGGAAGTTCCACATGCGATTGGCCTGGGTACGTGTGTTTCGGGATGCGCAGGAAGTTCCACACGCGATTGGCCTGGGTACGTGTACTTCGGTGTGCGCGGGAATTTCCACACGCGATTGGCCTGGGTACGTGTGTTCCGGGGTGCGCGGGAAGTTCCACACGCGATTGGCTTGGATACGTGTGTTTCGGGAGGCGCGGGAAGTTCCACACGCGATTGGCCTGGGTACGTGTACTTCAGGGTGCGCGGGAAGTTCCACACGCGATTGACCTGGGTACGTGTGTTTCGGGATGCGCGGAAGTTCCACACGCGATTGGCCTGGGTACGTGTACTTCGGGGTGCCCGGGAAGTTCCACACGCGATTGGCCTGGGTACGTGTGTTTCGAGATGCGCGGAAGGTTCCACGCGCGATTGGCCTGGGTACGTGTACTTCGGGGTGCGCGGGAAGTTCCACACGCGATTGGCCTGGGTACGTGTGTTTCGGGATGCGCGGGAAGTTCCCCACGCGATTGGCCTGGGTACGTGTACTTCGGGGTGCTCGGCAAGTTCCACACGCGATTTCAGCAGGGTACGTGTATTCCGAGGTGCGTGGGAAGTTTCACACGTGATTTGGCCGTGTGGGTCCTCCCAGGTGTTCCCTCTACACCCTCCACGGCCCCTGCAGGCAGCCCACACCACAGGGGACTACCCTGCACCTCTGCTCATGTCCCACAGGCAACCCATCCACCATGGCCATGCCCCCCAGCCAACCCACATGTCATCTTGGACTACTGATCACCAACACATGTCTCCCAGCACCCCCACCGCCCAGCACTGTGGGGCACCCTCCACCAGGCCCCCACTCATGTCCCCCTGCAGCCCCACCCCCCAGCATCCAGGGGCACCCTCCACCAGGCCCCCACTCATGTCTCCCAGCACCCCCACCCCCAGCACTGTGTGGCACCTTCCAGCAGGCCCCCACTCATGTCCCACTCATGTCCCCCTGCACCCCCAACCCCCAGCACTGTGGGGCACCCTTCACCAGGCCCCCACTCATGTCCCCCTGCACCCCCACCCCCCAGCATCCAGGGGCACCCTCCACCATGCCCCCACTCATGTCTCCCAGCACCCCCACCCCCTGCATCCAGGGGCACCCTCCACCAGGCCCCCACTCATGCCTCCCAGCACCCCCACCCCCTGCATCCAGGGGCACCCTCCACCAAGCCCCCACTCATGTCTCCCAGCACCCCCACCCCCCAGCACTGTGGGGCACCTGCCAGCAGGCCCCCACTCATGTCCCACTCATGTCCCCCTGCACCCCCACCCCCCAGCACTGTGGGGCACCCTCCACCAGGCCCCCACTCATGCCCCCCTGCACCCCCACCCCCAGCACTGTGGGGCCCCTCCACCAGACCCCCACTCATGTCCCCCTGCACCCCCACCCCCCAGCATCCAGGGGCACCCTCCACCAGGCCCCCACTCATGTCTCCCAACACTCCCACCCCCCTGCATCCAGGGGCACCCTCCACCAGGCCCCCACTCATGTCTCCCAGCACCCCCACCCCCTGCATCCAGGGGCACCCTCCACCAGGCCCCCACTCATGTCTCCCAGCACCCCCACCCCCCAGCACTGTGGGGCACCTGCCAGCAGGCCCCCACTCATGTCCCACTCATGTCCTCCTGCACCCCCACCCCCCAGCACTGTGGGGCACCCTCCACCAGGCCCCTACTCATGTCCCCCTGCACCCCCACCCCCCAGCATCCAGGGGCACCCTCCACTAGGCCCCCACTCATGTCCCCCTGCACCCCCACCCCCCAGCACTGTGGGGCACCCTCCACCAGGCCCCCACTCATGTCCCCCTGCACCCCCACCTCCCAGCATCCAGGGGCACCCTCCACCAGGCCCCCACTCATGTCTCCACTCATGTCTCCCAGCACCCCCACCCCCCTGCATCCAGGGGCACCCTCCACCAGGCCCCCACTCATGTCTCCCAGCCAACATGTCATCACAATCTAGATCCCTGGCCCCTATGGGCAGCCTCCAAATGCCAAACACCCACCCGAGTATTGCATCCACCCACTTAGAAATGGCAATTACATGACACAACCCCAATGGCAAGTTTGTAAATGAACACATGTCCCTCACATACACACAATGGGTGTCAGTGAATGTCAAAACCCATATCATGATATGCATGAAACCAATGAGATGATACTAGACATTGAAGTTTGAAGAAAAAATATGTATTAAAAGCAACATAAATTGAATCCAAAATAAACAAACGAAAATGGGAATTGACAAAAAAAAAGCAGCATGTCCGTGAAATAATGTAAAACCACAAATCATAATCCAAAGGAAAGTTGTCCAAAGTCACAGTTCACAAAAGAAAATCCAATGGAAAATTAAAATCGAAAACCATTGCTCCAAGGGTAAATCATAAAAACAATTAGAAAATCCAACAGTCTACTATATACAGAAACAATCCAGGGTCCATGATCCCAACTGAAGAAATGAAACCTATCTAATAACACTACCTAATAAAAAAAACTATATACAAAAATGTGGCCCATTGTCCAAAAGGTCCAAAAAAAATGCAAAACCAAAGGAAACCTAACACTAACTACAGAACTATTTACAAGGGCAGCGGGCTAGTCCGACGGCTCACTTCGGGATGTTCCGGGCCAGGGCATCATTGAACTCCTGCTCAATGTCCCGGAGGTGGTCCTCCTCCATGGCCCCGAGGGTCCGCAGGGCCGTCGACATGTTCACCTCCAACTCCCTGCGGATTGCCTCGAGGCACACGGCCCACCTCAGGGCCCTCCGCATGGAGTTCTCCGCCCTGACAATCGTGAGCCGTGCCTCTTCCGCCTGCTGCCACTCCGCATCTATGGCGTGGCCCAACCGTTGCCACATGGAAGACACTTCCCATCCTGGGTCCTCCGGCCGATGCCTGCCCCTCCGATGTTGAAGGCCCCAAGCCATCATGGCTCCCACCTCGTTGCTGCTGCTGCTGTGCCTCTGCCCGTGTCCTGGCTCCTGCTCCCTGCACATCCTCCACCGGCTGGGGTGCAGTCGTTGATGTGGCCACCCCTGCTGGACGTCCGACTCCCGACTGTGGCAGGGATGCCTCCTCCACCAGCCTGGCCGCACCGTCAGAGGCAGCTCCACAGGGCACCCAGGTGACTAATGGGTGGGAAGATGGCACGGAGGACGACTGGCGCATAGGGGGTTCAGTTGAGCAGGAGGTCGGAGCAAGCCCCATCAAACGGAGGAATCCGGCCTGGGTGACCTGTCCCAGTAGGCCGACGTGGTCAACGAGCCATTCGAGATGACGTGCAGTCTCCTCATGAAAAGACTGCAGGTCACCTCGCATGGCCAGTTGACGCAACGCCACACCAGTCAGGACAGGCTCAACCCGGACCCGGATAGCCACGTCCGCAGTTAGAGGAAGGCCAGTTGTCGTGAGCTCATCCCCTGCCTGAAAACGGGTCTGGACGTAGGCATCCCTGCTGGTGCAAGATGATGCAGTGACAGGATCAGGGACAGGATTGCACACAGGCAACTCCGCGGCGACCTGTGCTGCCTCCTGTCCCTGGTCCTGGTCCTGCACTGCACCACTAGCACCAGTGGAATCCCCACCTCCAGACCCCGTCTCTGTTGCTTGCACGGCCTCCTCCTCCACCAAGCCCCCCACCAACCTGGATGACTCTGTGCCATCTTCCCCCGTTGGGCCCTGTGGGGTCCCAGCTGCCCCTTCTGCTGCCGAGGAGTCCAACTCCGACCTCCGCCTCTTGGACCTCCCCCGGCAGCTGCGGCCTGGGACGCGGCACCGGACTCCTCACTCCCTGACGAGATCACAACCTGGGAGGGGAGCCGGGCCTTGCGTCTCCGGCTGGCGGTGCGATCCCCGCGGCTGTGCTCCACAGCACCTTCTCCGCCCTCTTCATCAGTTGACGCTGCAGACAGGGAGAAATAAAACACAGGCATCAGGGCACTGTACGATGGACACATACACACATGACAGTTGTACATGAGTGGCATTGGCAAACCTCAGACATGGCATCACAATCGCCAACACACATGTCATTTCAACTTGCACACATGAGCCATACCACAGCCATATCGCAACTGCCAGCACCATCCATTCACATACAACAGCATGAGCAGGCAAAGGTGAGCCAGACATAACATGCAACACAGGGAGTGCACTATACATGCACACACACCATCACACTTGCATGCATGTGTACACCTCTGCCAACTGTTGCAGTGTTCAGATCGGCATCCATGTCACATCTGCCAATCAGGCTTCCACATCCCGCTGTCACATGCACACATGTTGCATCACTGTTGCACCCTTGTCAAATACACACACATGCACATGTACACAGTGCTGATACATGCAGCCGAAAACAACATTCATGTGTGACATCACGAGCATGCCTACTTACATACACATTGATCCAAACATGTGTGCCCACACAACTGCATTTGGCATGCAATCCTACACACACAAGCACCATCCATGTCTCACACATGAGAGCCCTTGCATGTGTTAGCCTCACGGCCCTGAACACCCCCACCCATACTTGGCCCCATAAAAACACATGTGCAACCTGCACACTACTGGCACATCACCACACACACAGCTTACAATCATGATGCATGTACACTTACCGCTCGACTCCAGACGGGTCTGCCTCTCAAGGACCTGGACGTGGACCGCTGGGGATATGCGTTCCAGGACCCTCATCTGATCTTCCGACAAGTGGCCCCGGCGCCCCTTAGCATCCGCTGCCTTCAAGAGGCGCCAGGCCTTGTTGAGGGTCCTGGACCTGAATTCCTCCCAGCGCTTCTTGACATGATGGAATAGTCGGACTGCCACCCCCTCCGCGTTGATGGCAGTCACGATGTCCGTCCAGATCCGAGTCCGTCCTTCCTTGTCGGCGCGGGAACTTCCGAAGAGGGCATCATACTGCCCCAGGACTTGCTCCACCAGGACACCAACTTTGGTGGCAGTGAAGCTGGTGCCCCTCTGCCTCTCTGGCCGGGGGTTGTCAGTGGTGCCAGATGTTGCAGTGCCCGACATGACAACCCCAGAGGCAGGAGTGGGTGGGCAACTGGGTCCTGTGGCTGGGCTGTGGAGCGATGGAATCCCAGTCGGGAGTCTTCGGTTCCAGCAGGGGTGGTCACAGCAACAGCACCCTGGGCTGATGTGCAGGCAACAAATGGCAGGGCATGTGGGCAGCAGGCAGTCAGGCAGCAGCAGATGGCAGATGGGAGCGTGCTCGGGGCTCTGGGGGGCAGTAATTCGGCCTTCTGGGCAGGAGCGTGGTCTTCCGTGTGCTTATGCGTGGCCAGCTTGATACGTAGTGATTTGGCACGTGAAAATCCTGCACGTCTGCGTGTAATTCGAGGAAAGGCCCTTAGCGCGTATGCACGTCAGCACGCATATGCGATTTCATTGGACCAAAGGCCCTTAGCGCGTAAGTGCGTCTGTGACGTGACTAAACATTCACAGATTGTTGAAAATCAACAGGTCGTTTTGTAATCCAGTCAAGTATTTGTTCTATCTGACTGGATTGTTGTGTGATTTTGAGTCTAAGCTCTCAAATAGTTTGAATAAACTTGCATCAGTTGTGTTGACAGCGGCTAGGGTAATTTCAATAAGGGCAACATTTGCCGTTGGGTTATCAGAATTATTAATTTGTAAACGGCGCATGGGTGTAGGTTGCAGAAAAGATTCAGCAATTGATTGAATGGTAGTATCCATGGAACCTGGCGCACCGTAATCTGTGACTGTCGAGCAAGGTGTCTTGTTTAGTTTATCTATGCTGGCATGAATAGAAATATCCGGTAATACGGGCGACATTTCGCTAATTTCGGGCACAGGAGACATTGGTTTGCAATTATTTACATATTTTTGGGCGTTTTAGCTATTGTAAGGATGGTAAGATCAGACACAGTGGACGAGGTTGTGTCTTTAGATACTTCATTCATGGCAGAGACCAAAGGGTTCGGGTGCAAACTTACTGGCGCCACCACCTATTGAAGGTCTAATTCATCCGGCATACACTCTTTCCTTTTGGCACAAAAGGTACGAATATCTCTATTTGTCAAGGGCATTCTTAGAACTGGGGTAAGAATGATGGATTTTCTTGATGTGCGAGATATGGATGAAGCCTTTTTATTGCCATTTGCGGGCGTGGTTATTAACAGACCTGAAGATTCAGGCATGTTTGTTTTTAAGGTGTACAAGTTGTGTAGCATGAAACCGTATTTCTTATACATCAACACACCACCCGCCCCTGTTCAGACGACAGACAGATGGGTGGATAATCAACAACTGAATTTGCACAACTTACTTGTAATACATGTAGTGCACTGGCACACCCACTTTAATCAGCCCAAAGTCAACTTTGAGCAATGAAGTGGGTGGTGAAAGACCTGGGTTGCAATTCAAGTTAGCGTTATGCCAGGCAGCACCGTGGCAAAGCGGCCAAGCGAGACTTTTCAGGTACTTGCTTGGGTGCGTGCCCTCTTCTCATCTTGGTAGGGTCGTCTTGATTCCATAAAAATGATGATCAACCCCTTTATCCTCTACTCATTATCTATGATCCCCTTAGCAATTCATACCAAATTTTACAAACAACTTGATTCCCTACTTCTTAATTTCTTATGGAACCATAACTGAGAATTGCCATCAACAAACTAAGACTCCCTAAGCTTTTAGGTGGAGTTGCATTTCCCAACTTTCAATTGCATCATAAAGCCTTCATCCTAAAACAATGAACTATCTTTAAACACTATGAAACCCATTCTTAAAATGCTCCTTTATGGCTCAATATAGAAGCCAGGATTATTTCCCTGCGTTCCCTTTCTCACTTCTTAACTACATCCTCATGGCCTAATATTACTTCATTTCCTTCACTGCACTTTTTCAAATGCACTTGGAATAAACTCCCTACAAACTCTTTCTATGAAACCAATCTTGGTGACATCTTCCTCTGGTTCAATAAACACAACTGTACCAAATCTAACCCCACTATTATTTATAGATGGTGCTCATCAGGCATCAAATATATCAAACAATTACTTCACAGTTCCGTAGATATCCCCTTTGCACAGATTTGTGCACAATAATATCCCTAAATCTCAACTCCTCTTTCACACATCCCTCCTCAAATCACTAACTAAACCCTTGCCCTCACTGACTCAAAAATCCCCTACCCCATTTCTGACTTTTTTAAACAGCAACCCTTCCATTAGAGCAGCCAAATGATATGCGTTCCTAAATGATCCCCCTCCTCCCAATCTATTAAATTCTAGTATTATCAGGCAATGGGAGAACGACTGGAACTTTTAGCCTACCTCAGACTTGTGGGCTCAAATTTGGAAATTGTGTCGTTCTACGTCTAAATCTGCCAACATTACCCAAACCCACTTCTTTATTCTACACCCCTGAGAATTGCCAAAGTAGCGGATAACTCACACAACGATTGCTGGTCTTGTCATGTACCAAATGCAGATTTTCTTCATTTAATTTTTAATTGAAAATATGTTTATGCTTTTTGGACAAAGATCTGGTCATGTCTGCAAGTGATCTTGCATTTTACAGAACCTTTGTCACTCTCTAATCTTATGATTGGCTCTATTGTTAAACCGTTTGTACGACAAGTTGAATCTCCTGCATTATATAATGTATTCATCAGTATTGCTTTTCATAACATTACTTAAAACTGGAAGAACACATCCAATGTATCTTATAATAACTGGTGGAATTCTATTTGCTCCACTCATGCATTTTCTGTTGACTATTGACTCAAATTTAACAAAAAATTGAATGTGTTTATTCATTAACTTAACAATCTTGAATAAGTATAATCAGTTCCTGATCTTTGATGCCCTCCCCCCTCCTTTCCTATTGTCTTCTGTCTTGTCTTTGTCACCCAGTTTGTCTCAATATCTATTCAGTAAAATAATCGTATCATATTTATTTTATTAACTCGTTTTATCAAACCTTCTGGCTATAATGCTCCAAGAGAGCATACATGTTAAAAAGTTTACACCATATATTTATATTATCTGTTTATGAATTTACCTAATAAAAATTATTTTTTAAAAAAAGAGATGTTGATTTACTTTATGCTACGTGCCTAAGCAGTAAATGGCTTAAGTTGTGACGGTTCTGGCTGTTGCAAGATCGTTACAACATATTGTTCTATTTTCACTTTGCTCCCAGGGTCTTACCTGTTTACACATCTGAGGAAGTCTCCAGTTTGTTGTGCTTTTCACTCTCACTCTCTCTTGCTCTCCAAGTCTCTCTATCTCGTTTTACATCTCTCTGTTTGGACCCGAAGTCCACCTAAATATGAATACCAGAGCAGTTACTAGTAGGTCCTGTAAAACAGTCTTTCTTAGTGTATTATTTGGAAAAAATGTGCATACAATTTTGACTTGTGCCAAATAATATTGCGTCTTGTAGCTCTCCGAAACATACAAAGTGATGGGTATCTTAATGGGCTAACTGCTAGCTTGGCATGCCCATGTATGTATCTATGGACACTTCTTGTAAACGTTTTCCATGCAGTCGTGAATCGTTTGTGTCAACCCCATGGCAAAGTAAAGCTCAATGTGACACACGTTCCGCTTCATCTTCGTGTGGTAGAGCGAAGGCCTCACAATTCTTGTCATCTACAGGAATTCTAACATGCAGACCATCTTGTATCAGAGCTCATGGTCCTACATAGGCAATAACCCCCGTGTAGAGCTGGGCATTACTTACAGGCCCAAGCACAGCGAGCGCCTAATGAAGCCCCAAGGGACATTACCTGATGCAGTAATGCCCCTCCGGTGAGGGGCTTATTGACATTAGCATTCCGGTGTGAAATTCCCTGCGATACTAATAGTTTTCACAGGCGTTCACAGCTTTTCCAGGTTGACTTTCATCTTCTCCCATGAACGCGGCAGTTGGAGTGCCCATTAGTCCTGAAAGCCTAAACAGTGCATTCAGGTCCATTGATATGGAATGGAAGGGAGCCATGTTGGAAGTAATGCTCCCTGACCCTCCATATCAATGGTCCTTATAAAGCCATTTTTAGTGTTCTGCATTTTTGGATTACACTGCCACAAGGTCACTTTAAAAAAAGAAAGGGCCTGTTTGAGTGCATAATAACAACGGTTTAATGAAAACAATTGAAGACATTTCAAAAATAACAGCAGTGAGACGAATATGACATGAAAAGCATTATTGGACCCCAAAAAATTAAGGAAATTAACTTTTTCTTTTTTTTTACTGGAGGAGTCATTTTATTGAATACAAAAAGCAGCAGATCACTGGACTCTTGAAGTGCAACAAGTTCCTGTGCCTGCCAGCGGAAATCCACCCCCTTGTGTACCAAAAGCAGATTTCCCGGACCAGTCGTGAGAACGGAAGCTTTTGGGTAGGGAGGCATGTTCTGGTACATCCGGATAGCCTTTAGCGCCAGAGTACCTGGCAAATATTACCTCATTCTTGAAGCTTCTCTCAAACGTTTTGCTGTGCGGTCCGCCTTCGTGGGGAAGTCTGGGGGTCTAGTAGAGGCCTGGGTCATGAGGATGTGGTGCAGGCTGTTGCGGGGGTCCGGCACTTTCTTAGCACTCTGGACTTGCGCTTAGAGGCAGACGGGCTGGAGGAGGACTCCATGTGCCTCATGGATGATTCATGTGACTGGTCTCGACCCATTCAGGAGTGCCTGAAAATCAAATGGCTTTGGCTTTATGCGCTGACCTAACACGCTGCTCCTGCTCACCTCATCTCAGCAGCCAGCAGCAGAGTCAGTGAGGTCGCATTGGCTGCGCTCTGCATCTGCGCAAACAGTGCATCAGATTCGGAAATGAACTTTTTAAAGACACTTAATGCATAACATGACAAGCAATAACAATAGTGCTATTAGGAGACCAAAAAAGATGTTTAAAAAATGTTAATGGTAGTGAGAATAATTTCCAAATAAAATCATTATTTAACCCTAAAAAAAGAATTGAACAGACTTGGTAAGCAAAAACATTAGTGCTATCGATAAGTAGCATTAAGGTAATGGATTAGAGAGTCACGTTTTACATATATTGCAAAGAAATATGAGTAGTACATTTAATAGCGCAAAAATTAGAAGTGAATGGGCCACATTACAAGTCTGGCGGTAGCCGTGCCGGAAAAACCGGCAGGCTGCCGCCGGACCCGTAATACCATTCTGCCTCCGTGATTGCCGGAATCACTGAAATATTATAACCCCAGTGACCTGGTAATTCCGGAGGCGGAATTCTGTAAATCCCCATTCCCATGGAGTCCCTGCACTGATAACATTAGAAAGGTTAGAGAGTATCTGGCAGAACTTCGAATTGATTGGCTGTATGTGGAGGCGCTATGTAGATAATTGGGGAAACTGAGGAACCTCCAAAAAATGAAGTAATTCATTTTTTACAGTGCACATAGACCAATGCAATAAGAAACCTATATAAGCCGAGTCCCGGAGGGAGGGACACACTAGATTGTGTTCTATCGATCTCATGTTATTGTGTTACATTTCTGTGCTTCTCATCTGCTATGCTGCTATTGAAGTGTTAAGAGTCTAACCTCACCTAAATAGTGAAGTAGTCTGGGGTTTTCCCTCGGAACCACCAAAGAGACACAGTTGGGCCTACGGTAACACAGCTACCTTAGTCTATCCCATCACAGCAGACTGCAACTTCCTTTCCTTGCTCATTGTAAGGCTCTATCCCCCATCCAACACCCTACACTGGGACGGACACTAGAGTTCCTCACTATGGGTTGACCTACACAAAAGGGCAATGTATGGAATATGTGTATGCTGTTAATTTGAGCATTATGTAAGCACATGCCGCTACTAGTAATCACCCTCCCAGGATGCAATGGCGCTTCAGAGCAACAGTGAAGGCCAGAGGAGTAACTGTACTAAAGATGTTGGAGGGGGTACAACATCTGAAGGAAAGGAGCAGGGTGGAGGAAAGGTGCACGGTGGCTGTGAGGGAATAACACAACATCACTACACAGCATGAGCCACTTTCCAACGCTTTGTTATAACCTTCTTAGGACTAGCGTGTGTTTAAAATTCTGTTCAAAAGACAAACCATCTTATGAAAGTTATAACACCACAGTGTGTTTTTAGAGTTCACTGCATTGACAAAAGTAAAAGAACCCAATGAGAGCCTGCAGGCATGCTCAAGGGTAATGGTGTTTAATTATTGCCACCAGGGCATTGAATGAAACATATGGATATATTAGAAAAAAGGGATGTATGCAAGATTTTAAATAACAGCATATTAAGTTGCTAATTCTACATTTCAAAATTACTTGCAACTTGCTTTATTATATTTGTTTAGATGTAGCAAAAGTTTACACCAATAAAAATAGAGCGCCCCCCTGATTATTTGTATTTGATTTTATTTATGGAGCGCTAAGCGCCACAGTGCTTAACAAGTAAGTGGAAATACATGCAACAACCAAATCGGCAAGCAAGCAAATGTGTTTTGAGATGAAAACAGATGTGTGGAAAAGAGGAGAGGAAGTGAAGGGGGACAGGGAGTGCGTGCCAATGTTAGGAAGGCCAGTAAGGAAAAGGAATGGAAGCAAGATTTAGCACATAGAGGACGCGGACTGTAAGTAGAAAATGGGTTTGAGAGAGAAGGGTGCAAGAGGGGTAGTAGAAGGAAATCAAAGAGGAAAGATGGGGGGGTCAAGCCATGGAGAAATTTGATGAAACAGACAGAGAATGTTAGAAAAGGCATGATTCAAAATAGAGCCATTAGAGTGATGTAAGTAACCCAAGGTTTAAATTCTGTTAACAGAAAGATCTTTCAGGGTATCTCAGAATAGAAACCTTCCTTACTCCCAGAGGTATAAAATGATCTACAGAAAATGCCTTAAATTCAATTTCTTCCTCTGTACCAACTAACTCTGACAATCCATCTTTTAATGAGTTTAAGGGAAATACATATACCTTTAAAATTTACTCAATGATTAAAAGAACTAACTTTGCTAAAAGTCCCATTAGTACTGGGACGAGGAAGAGGGCTGAAGAGGCATGCAGTTGCAGTAGTCAGTCAATTAAGCCCAATAGCCCTCAACTGAGAGAACCTGGGAGGTATAAAAAGCCCCCTCAGATGAAGGTAATTGGAAGGAGCTGGAACTGTGACTGGAATGCAAGTTGTAGCAGTTGTAGCAAAAGGAAGAAGGCACAAGGCTGGCAAAGAAGTGGAACAACAAGAGGGACGCCAGAATGTGGAGACATCCGATTTAACCTGCTTGTTCTGAGAGGGTCCTGTTGCCCCAAACTCTGAAGTGCAGAGGCGCGCAGCAGAAGGCGTGCAGGAGACTGGTCTTTCCCCATGTGAGCCTGATGGCTGTGGTTGCCGCGCAAAGATCGTGCTGGAGACCGTGGCAAGGAGCAATAGTCAAACCGTGGGTCTCAGGAGCGAGAGGGGCTCCGAAAACGTGTGGCCGGACTGGAGACACCTTCACAGAGGAAGGGTGTTGAAGCAGTGCAACACAAAGAAACCGGTGAGTGAAGCGCAGCGATCTGACACCTTGCGCAAGCATTGACGGTAATAGTATCCAGTTCCCTGTTCACTTGCATAAGATTTAAAACGAGTAGAAATTGTTTGTTGAAGCCGATAACATAATTATTACAACCTTTAACTTGTGAAAAGTACATTAAAAAGTGGTTGTGTGTGCCTAATTGTGATTCCCAAAGGAGGACTGAACTCTATCCTTCACTTTCACAGGAATACAATTTCATACCAAACTTTAAACTCTGAAAGCTACATCAAAGTGGTCATGTGTGCCTAATTGTGATTCCTAAAGAAAGACTGAACTCTATTCTTTGTTCTAACATGGCATACCTATCATATATAAGAAGCAAAGAGTATATATTACTGAAGAAGAGAAAAAGCATTGACCAAGTCTCCCCATATTAACAGTGAAACCCTCCCAGCTTTTTCCCAAACCTTAGACTCCTCAGTAAAGGAAGAGCAGGGAAGGACCTTGTGATCATATCCTGAGTTCCATGAAGCTCTGGTAAACCAGTTAAGGAAGATCGGACCAACCACTTTTGGAACTGTAGGGAGTGTAGTGCACAGGAACATTACTATCCCCACACGATCCATTCTCAATCCCCAGCAAGACCTTGATCAGGCTACTATGAACATAGGCTTAGATTTAGCATAAATAGAAGATCTAAGTTCCTTCCCAGGTGAAATCTTGCAGGAAAAGGCAAAACCCCTAAAACATCTCTAGAGAAAAAAAGAGAACTCGGACCTATCATGCTGGGAGGTGGTGAAAGTTCCACTTGTGACAACCCTGAATCTGCCCTCCCCAAAGGAATATCTGGACTACATGAGGCCAGAAAACCACACTTGCCTTCCTTAATAGAACATCACACATCCTACTCGTGCTTGTCTCGGAAATCTAACCCATTACTAGACAGAATCTTTATTTAAAGAGAGATCGAGATCCCACGAGAAAGGGAAAGGGATCACAGAACAAAAGGCTTAATACACAGTAATACATGAAAAATTTCAAAAAGCAAATTCAACAAGCGACATATACATACATCCAGAGAATATAGCAAGGTTCCAGGCTCCTGTTTAGAGGCACCGTAGTGTTACTTAGGTAAAATTAATAATAATAATAATTGCACAAAATGATCAACAACACATTTCTTGGATGGCAAATTCAACATGATAGAAGGCTTCACAAAAACCCTACGCATTTCGAGACTAACCCTTCATTAGAGGTAAGCCCTTCAAAGCTTCCTAAAAATAATGAAGACATAACTTGCAATTCACCTTCGGAGCACAAAGCAGATTCTTAATCTAAGACATTAAAACGTGCATGAAGTCAACACTTCCATATTCAGACACAAATATTTAGAGACACAAATCCAAGCCGTCAAGCTATTATCACAAAAAACTGCTGAAGTAAAGAAGCAGCTAAAATCGTCACAGCTACCAGACACTATTGTAAAAGGAAAAATGAAAAAAGTACAAAATCACCCATTTATCCAAGAAATTATTTTGAAGTGAAAAAAGTGAAAAGGTGCTGCCCAACGAAAAGCATGCACGTACCTGTATGGTAAGAATACATTAAATGTATCCAAGTAACTGGATTACATATCACGTATGACTGAAAAATCAAATAATATTACGTTGTATACAGCAAAAACCTAGTAAACACCTAGTGCATTAATGTTAATGGAACGGTGGCACTACCGATCGCCATCTTGAGCAGGTCTACAAAAAAGGAGTCGGCCGGAGGATAGCTATGATTTATGTTGAATATGATTTATGGACAGAGGACTTAATCTATGTTTGACCATCTCGTCAGACTGACAAGCACCGCTTGTTAACTTTATTTGTATAGAATAGGCCTTAGTATCACAGAGATAGGGACAGATTAGGCCTTTGTGAATCACAAGAGGAAATACACCTTTTGAAACCCATGCCTGCCTGTCTGTCTCCTAATTCTGACCTACTAGACAATTCTGATGATGATTTTCAGTACATCGCATTGTATATCAAATGTTCCTGTTTACATGCAAAGCCGCCCATCCACTGTACAAACCTTTCAAGACTTGAACACCTCGAATATTTCTGCGGTCTGGAATGGATTTTAGTCTCCATGGTGTTGTATGTTTTGCTTTATTTCACACTTCCGGTGCATTCACATCCATGACTTTGCACTAATATTTAGACTGTCAGTATCCAGTCGTGAAAATATATCAATTATTATTCTGCCAAAGCTCAAGTAAAGCTAAACTTTAGAATGTTGGAGGTCTTTGAGGATTACTTGCTTGGCTCTGGTACTTTAAATGATGGGAGTACCAGTGGTTACTTGCATGGCTCTGGTAGTTTACATGATGGGAGCACCACTGGTTACCTGCATGGCCCTGATACTTTAAATGATGGGTGCACCAGTGATTACTAGCATGGCTCTGGTAATGTAAATGATGGGAGAACCGTTGGTTACTTGCATGGCTCTGGTCCTTTAAATGATGGGATCCCCAGTGGTTACTTGCATGGCTCTGGTACTTTAAATGATGGGAGCACCAGTGGTTACTAGCATAGCTCTGGTACTTTAAATGATGGGAGCACCAGGGGTTACTAGCATGGCTCTGGCACTTTAAATGATGGGAGCATCACTGGTTACTTGCATCGCTCTGCTACTTTAAATGATGGGAGCACCAGTGGTTATTAGCATGGCTCTGGTAATGTAAATGATGGGAGAACCGTTGGTTGCTTGCATGGCTCTGGTACTTTAAATTATGGGAGCCCCAGTGGTTACTTGCATGGCTCTGGTCCTTTAAATAATGGGAGCACCAGTGGTTACTTGCATGGCTCTGGTACTTTAAATGATGGGAGCACCAGTGGTTACTAGCATGGCTCTGGTAATGTAAATGATGGGAGAACCGGTGGTTACTTGCATGGCTTTGGTCCTTTGAATGATGGGAGCACCACTGGTTACTTGGATGACTCTGGTACTATAAATTATGGGAACACCACTGGTTACTAGCATGCTCTAGTACTTTAAATGATGGGAGCACCAGTGATTACTAGCATGGCTCTGGTAATGTAAATGATTGGAGAACCGTTGGTTACTTGCATGGCTCTGGTACTTTAAATGATGGGAGCACCAGTGGTTACTTGCATGGCTCTGGTACTTTAAATGATGGGAGCCCCAGTGGTTACTTTCATGGCTCTGGTAATGTAAATGATGAGAGAACCAGTGGTTACTTGCATGGCTCTAGTACTTTAAATGATGGGAGCACCAGTGGTTACTTGCATGGCTGTGGTACGTTACATGATGGGAGAACCAGTGGTTACTAGCATGGCTCTGGTCCTTTAAATGATGGGAGCTCCAGTGGTTACTTGCATGGCTCTGGTACTTTAAATTATGGGAGCCCCAGTGGTTACATGCATGGCTCTGGTACTTTAAATGATGGGAGCACCAGTGGGTGCTAGCATGGCTTTGGTACTTTAAATGATGGGAGCACCAGTGGTTACTTGCATGGCTCTGGTACTTTAAATGATGGGAGCCCCAGTGGTTACTTTCATGGCTCTGGTAATGTAAATGATGAGAGAACCAGTGGTTACTTGCATGGCTCTAGTACTTTAAATGATGGGAGCACCAGTGGTTACTTGCATGGCTGTGGTACGTTACATGATGGGAGAACCAGTGGTTACTAGCATGGCTCTGGTCCTTTAAATGATGGGAGCTCCAGTGGTTACTTGCATGGCTCTGGTACTTTAAATTATGGGAGCCCCAGTGGTTACATGCATGGCTCTGGTACTTTAAATTATGGGAGCACCAGTGGTTACGTGCATGACTCTGGTACTTTAAATGATGGGAGCACCAGTGGGTGCTAGCATGGCTTTGGTACTTTAAATGATAGGAGCAACATTGGTTACTAGCATTGCTCTTGTACTTTAAATGATGGGAGCCCCAGTGGTTACTTGCATGACTCTGGTACTTTAAATTATGGGAGCACCAGTGGTTATGTGCATGACTCTGATACTTTAAATTATGGGAGCACTAGGGGGTACTAGCATGGCTCTGGTACTTTAAATGATGGGAGAACCAGTGGATACTTGCATGGCTCTGGTACTTTAAATGATGGAAGCATCCATGGTTACTAGCATGGCTCTTGTACTTTAAATGGTGGGGGCACCATTGGTTACTAGCATGGCTCTGATACAAAATAAATTGAAAACTGAAATTACTGTACTACTCATAGACCCGGCTGTACAATCCTTTCCATGCCTGGCTTAGTTAAACCAATTCATCTTGAAAATATATGGTTGCTTCCAGGATGGATCTCTGCTGTTGCATGCAGAGATGAGGATATGTTAATTTGCGTGATAGCCATCACACACCTCTTGGTTATGTAACCTGCTCAGCTGCTGAGTATACAGTCTAGCACAGGCTGACTTGACATGGGCTGTGCATTCTGTCATAACTAGTGCACACATCTGCACTGATAACATTAGAAAGGTTAGAGAGTATCTGGCAGAACTTCGACTTGATCGCCTGTATGTGGAGGCACTATGTAGAACGAGGTACCAGAAGTAAGGAGACGGACACAGAGTTAATGGATTCACCAATTCTTTTAATTAAATAATAAGGGGGTGGGAAACATTACTAGCACTGACTCTATGAGGGGTTTTCTACCTCAATCAAACTAACTATTGGATCAGTCGTTGTCCAGATGCCCAAAATAATAGTTATACTTTTCACTGTCCTGTGTCCAAACCCTATTCTTGGAGGAAAAACAACGTAACCATACGTAGAGGGGCACTCCAGTAAACGGTTCAATTTGAATTACGACACAAGAATTAGTGAAAGTCATTTTTTGAGTTGTGTATAAACAAATCTGTATAAGGACTCAGTCCTATTTTGTGAAGTTTCTTTTGAATCAAACTTAATTTTACAATGTAACCTGGAAGGTGAAGTTGAACCTTACATTTTAGTACTATTTAGAATACTGTATTGAACACTTTTTATGTGAAAAAGTTGCCATGCTTATATATTGAACTGCATGTTCTCTAGATTTATTGCACTTACGTCTTTGAAATATTGGCATGTGCCATTGAATGAGGGAGGTCCATTGACCCTAATAGAGTGCACAGGGGTTACCTTTTGGTGACAACAGGATAGGTTGGCAAACCCTATTCTTGCCCTCACCTTTATGTTCTTCAAAACTTACGGCGGGGAAAATAATATTGTATTCGACTGTCTTCTGGCAGCCTGGCGGTACTTTTATGCCACTTCACTGCGTGACTCCAAGTACTAAGTCCTCCCATAATGCCAAGTAGACAATCCACATCCCTGGTTTTTCCTGCCCCGTTTTGGTGCCAAGAAACTGTAGGACTTCCCTCGTTTTCTTCGCCCCTAATGTTTTACACGCTTCTCTCCCAACCCACCCACTATTCAGGAAGAACCTTTCTTCCCTCTTACTGCAAATTTTCAATATGCCAGGGGCACAATCCCCTTTCCTGGTCTTTCCTCCTCTTTGTCATTAACAACAGTGAATAACTACCAAAGCAATGTTTGTCTGTTCTCTTTAAACATCTACACTTTTCCACATAATCATACCTAAAAGAGTGGTTTCCTCCTACAGCCCACTTCTCAGCTTTTCCGTTGTCAACAGCACCCCCACCACCCCCTTTCAGGGGCATTGTCGTTTACCTTCAGTATAACGTTCCTTGCACCATTCAACAAAGTTACTTCCCCCTTGTTCCTGAAGGGTTCTCAGAACTGTATCCTGCAGGGGTGGGATTGCCTCTGTAACTTTCCCTACCTCCCTTCCACTGCTTGTAAGAATGGGTTGACAGAGTATCTGCAAGTATTTCCACACCATCAGTGTCTGTGCCGCAGGAATCAACCCTGCCTTGACAGCAATTTTGCTGTATGTAGCCCTAATTACTCGCAACATGTTTTCTCAGCGTCCTGCAGTACCAGAGCCCTCCTAAAGCCTGTCTATGTCGGTAGTCTGAGGCTTCAACAGCTGTCCTCTGTGCCGGCTTCCAGGATCATTCTCAAGCATTACCAACCCTCTGGTGCTGTCAGCTCCGGGCGCCGCGGGTCACCCTAGAATATCGCTGGTATCACAGCATTGCCTGCCCTGCCCCAATAAGGTGGCGAGCCATTCAGCAGCTCCCGGCTTTGTATCTCTGCGAAACGGCTCCTCAGCCTGTCCTCATAAAAGGTCCTGTTTTCCAAGTTGCTCCTCTTAATTTCTTACTCTAACTGTGTCTGGTCCACACTCTGCAGACTGCCACCTCTACTTCTCCACTCACGACTGCCTTTCTCCACATTCAGTCCTTCTCCACCTTCCTCTACCAAACCACTGCCACAGCTTTTGCTATCCCAACAATATTTCGACCAACCCCTTGATGTCGTCCCTTTTTTCTTTTATCGTCCCGTATTATTACTGGAAATAGAAATGGGATGACTCTTTTGTGCAGTTGGCTCTTCTTTCCTCCATACGGGTCTTCCTCGTCCCACTACTTGTAATGGGCTTCGTCCCGCAGAAGTACATATACCCATAATGAATCTCTAAGCAGGATTCTGATCTTCCACTGGGAATTTTCAAAAGTCCTTGTGGTGTTGGAATGGGAGGGATGTTTTGATGACCCTCTGGCTCTTCACATACCTTCCCCCATAACATCGAGCTCCCCCATCTATAATTGGCAAATTGCTCTCTCTGGGTGAACTTGTTGAGGTTTCTCCCCAATAGCAAGCAGGTGTGTCTTCCTTCAACTTATCTGCTCCTCAGTTGTCAAATGGGAATATGTGGTTTGTAATGGATTAAGGTCCTGGAAAATTGTATGAAAGTTTGTGAAGTCTGTCCCTATTATGGTTTCTCCAGGAAGTTCAGGCATGACTGCTGTATTAATACTTTCTTTGTGAATGCGGCTCTTTATCACTAAGAGAACCCAGTGAATTTGGACAGGGTCTGTCCCCAGTAATTCCTCAAAGTAAATAAAGTCAGGTCTTACCGCAGTTTTTCTGCTAACACAATCTACAATAGCAATGACAGGGACACCATTTACTGTGGCCGTCTCATGAGTTTTATACTCCCACAGTTATGGAAAAGCAACTGGTAAGGTTTTCTGTTTCGTCCTGAAGATCTTCCCAGGGACATCCCGACATCCAGCATATTTCCTAGTTCTTCCTTTTAGTTCTTTGGACAATGCCGAGCTAGGTGTCCCTTTCCGACACAGACAAAGCATAGGGCCAAAGGCGGTCTTTGTTCTTCTGGTTTCGCCACTCCTGTGTCTTGAGAGGTGAAAAGTCTTCTTTCCTCAACTTCTTTGGGTCTAGGTTTAATGGGTCTGGGTGTTATTTCTGATGGGATCGGGCGAGGAATGGCTCTTAGTTCCCGCCTAACTTCCTTTGTTTTGTTTAAGGCTCTGAGTTGCATATTAGCGTTGGCGAGCTTTGGGCACTTTCGATGGCAATGATCAATGTTAATTTTGTTAGCTGGAGTAATGCCTTTTTGCAATAATGGTAGTAGACTATTCACAAATTGCTCTTAAGCTAGAGCTTCAAGGAGTTCATCCCGGGTTTTCTTCTCCAACCACAGTGATACAGTGTTCTGTTCCTGTGATTGTAATTCGAACAGAGTGTCTCATATCCCGAGCTTCAGATCTCAGAATTTGTTCTGATACATTTTTTCCATCTGCCCAACCCTCTGCAATAAACCTTCTGTGGTGGCCTTGAATGATGACAGAACAAGATGGATGCTGGGCAGGGTGTTTATTAGTACACCTGAATTTAAATGCACAACAGGGGATCGGCAAATGTACAGGACATGGAGCAATAACAGTACTCACGAGGTGAGAGTTCCTGTTCATATAGTTTCTTTCATCACTGTATACTGCGGTGTGACAGGACTGCACACCAATGCAACCAGAGCACCCAAGAGGCTGATCCCAGCCATGGTATTACGCTGTGGCTGCCAGGCCCCCACTGTGTTGGGCCTCGTGGAGGTTAGGGCTCCGGTAGCAGGAGGAGCGCAGGGCAGTGTCACTCTTGCCGGCTCCTGTCAAGTTCTGCCAGCCTTCGTCAGTCCCGCACGCATCGCGCTCCCATGTCTGCCAAGATCGCGTCCTCACGATTGCGCGAGGCGGCGTTCCCACACCTTCCTTGATTGCTGCAAAGGTGGTAGTTCTCAGGGGATTTAGGCTTTGGTAGGCCGTTTGTAATTTTCCCCATTGTAGCAGGGACCAAATAACAAGTCTTCACTTGCTCACTCCATCGGAAATGCTGGGCTAAGCGTTCAAAATTTTAAAATAATATTCTCAAGTCTTCCGCCTCCTGGTAGAGTTGTACAATTCCATTGGGTACAACGGGGCTTTGGCAGATGGCCATCCCCCTTTCAAGACCTTCCTGGAACCTATGTTCCGCCTCCATCAGATGGTCAACCACCCGCTGGATTAAGGCCTCCAAAGTGGCCATGTTCTCGGGTTTGGTTTCTTCCATGATCGGTCTGGGATCTAGGACAAATGAAAATATTTCCTCCTCGAACCTCCTTGTTAGTTCGTTGAGCTTGATGGGTCCTTCCAATAGATTTTCTGAGCTACTTCCGTCAATGGGTAAGCTCTCCAAAGCAATCATTTCTAGCTTTATTCCAGGTCCCCCAATCAGTGATCGGTTGTCACTTACCTTAATCACCAAGTTAAGTTTGCTATTGTGACCTATCGCATAATCCAAGAGACTGGTGTTATCAGCAATGGGACATCCCTAAAAGAGTATCCTCTGTTGAGTCGTACAGTTCTTCCTTGTCCCAGTACTTCTAATGGGGTTCGTCCTGCAGCAGTAACTGTACCCATAAGGAATCTCTGAGAAGGATTCTGATTTTCCACTGGGCATTTTTAAAAGTCCTTGTGGTTTT
Source organism: Ambystoma mexicanum (assembly GCF_040938575.1). Lineage (NCBI taxonomy): Eukaryota > Metazoa > Chordata > Amphibia > Caudata > Ambystomatidae > Ambystoma > Ambystoma mexicanum. The sequence goes on from NC_090927.1 coordinate 148,634,053, forward strand.
GGAATAGGAGGGATGTTTTGATGGTAGCTAATGGGGACAAGACCCTCCAACTCGTCACAGTAGATAATTGTGGAAACCGAGAAATCTCTGAAAAAATAAGTAATTCATTTTTCTATCGAGCACATAGACCAATGTATTAAGAAACCTATATAAGCTGAGTCCCAGAGGGAGGGGGACACTAGACCGGGTTCTATCTATCTCTCATTTAATATGCTGCTATTAAAGTATTTACAGACTAACCTCACTTAAATAGTGAAGTGGTCAAAGAGAGACAGATCGGCCTACAAAAACACAGCTACCCTAATCTAACCCATGACAGCCGATTGCAACTTTCCTTTCTTGCTCATGTTAATGCTCTGCCCCCCCCCCCACCCAGAACCCTTAACCCCTACACCGGATCTGACACTAGAGTCCCTCAATATGGATTCTCCTACACAAAAGGTTAATGTATGAAATATTTGTATGCTGTTAATTTGAGCATTATGTAAGCACATGTCACTACTAGTAATCACCAGCTTTCAGGACCCAGTTCTTACTTCCTGCAGGAGCAGACAATAGCCCCACAGACCCCCTTGGTCTTTCCCACCCTGCAATCCTCAAGCTTAAAACTGCAGTGGTGACAACCCTGGGAGTCCTTGACGACTTGCTCTGACCTGTGAAAACACATACAATGGTTACTAAATATCTCAACTATTCTCTTGGTCTTTCTAGTATGTGTGTGTGATTAGCTCTGACTCTTCACTATACCAGTAAGCCTTTGCCTGCTGCTGAGAGGCTAATGAGAGTTCTTCTCTTTGCACTTCTCTAGTTAAGAACTAGACTCAACCTTGTCTTTTCTCAATATTTGTTCTCTGCTGTCCTTGTCTTCTTGGAGGACAATGTTGGGTTTGCAGGAGACTGGGACACTTTGCACGAGAATGCAGTACTGGAAATTAAGTAGAGGTGGCCCTGGTGGCATTCCCAAGTATCACCTATCCATCACAGATGCACCCCCCACAGATGCAATCACGATTTACCCCAAATTCACAAAGCGCTCCACAGCAGATGCCCCCAGTTGCTCAAATCCCCCTACAAACCATACAAACTATACAGAGTACTGTCCAGCAGCAGCAGTTGCCCCAATACTCACCCCCAAATCCCTTCCAAACACAGGTGCAAAAATGTGTTAGCCCAGGGTGCAGTACTAAACCACAAATGAGTGACAGTGTTGGGAGGCTGCACCTTCACAATTCCCAGGCACAGACTCAACCTCCTAATAGGATAGCCCACAGAGGGCTCCAACGTGCCCATTTCTATCAGTAACTGCAGACTCCAAAGAGGAACCACAGTTTGCAGTGAAGATAGGTGACAAGACATTCTCGTTTTCTATTGACACAGGAGCAACAAGTCTTGTATTTGTCAGAACAAAATAATGGACACGCAGGGATTTTCTGGGGCTGTTGTAATTTTTCCTTTAACTAAATATTTGCCTCTTACCATAAGCACGCAAGACATTGTAGCACCCTTGCTGTATCCAAAAGAAACGCCAATTAACATATCGGGCAGAGATATTATGAGCAAATTAAACATTACAATTTCATTTAAGGAAAAGGGTATAGTGTGTTCCACCACAGGCGTGTACTATACACAGGCTATTACAGTTATACAAGCATTCTGTGCTCACAGCACTCTTCGAGGTGCACAACTTTACTCTGAGCTATTCCTTTATGGGGGTGCAAGTGTTGTTAGAGTGGGTGCCCAGGATCCAAGAATGCACATCTCAATTATGCTCAGACTTTTTTTTCAGACTGGCAGTTCACAAGGAGGTAGCACCAGGCACCACTATTATAATACTCTTAGAGGCAGTACTCACAAAGAACGACAAGGTAATTTTACATGTTATAGTAAAGTATGGCATTGAATGGTGCACTGTCTTATGCATTGACCCAGCACAGACAATGATGACGAGATTCCCCAGAAAGTACTTCTGACAAAGACACTATCTGCACATTTACAAGAGGATTTAGACAGGGTGCCTAAAGAAATATGGGCCAGCGGCATGCATGATGTGGGTTTTTTTAAAAGAATAGGGGCAGGCTAGATTAAGCTAAAACAAGGGCCAATAGCTCCACGGGTCAAACAGTACCCCATGCCACGGGAAGCAGTTGAAGGAATTTATGAAATCAATGTCTTTACTGGTAGGAGGGATAGCCTGAGCCTTGCGATGGCTACACAGTTACCACCCTCGCCGCACTCCCCCGCCCCCACTAGCAAGCCCGCTACAGGCTTATTTTTCAATGGAAACATTTCAACCTGTTCTCCACGATATTGAACAGAGGAAACCTATGAAACACACTATGGATGTCTACTTCTTATACCGATCCTATGCAGTGGAAAAAAGGGTAGTGTCACAAGGGAGTGATCTGGGCTCCCTACCACCAACCGTAGTAAATCTTTTTCTAGGGAAGTGTATCTCCCCGAGAGTGAGCGAAAGCAGTACGGTGGGGTCGATACCAACATACCACAATATCAGCTTCATTGCTCAATACCCCCCATGTATTCACGGGGAGCATTTATGAGTATGTGGGTCAGAGGAGTTTATCAATAATCAGCTGGAAATGCAGTCCCGGCTGAAGTGAATGTGGATAACAGGAATTTGACAACACCAGTAGCCCCAATCTGGATAACAGGAATCTGACAATACCAGTAGCCCCAATCTGGATAACAGAAATCTGACACCACCAGTACTGGATAACAGGAATCTGACACCATCAGTAGCCCTGGCAGGGCTTGTCACCTCTGCAATATGCTCTTCTATGAGTACAGTGAACAATAACATTCTTGCTGAACTAAATGTTCCATCCTGTATTTTAGATCAAATTGCAGAAAGCCTCTGAAAAATCGAGGCATGTGGGATCTCCAAGCCTCATCGGCTCCACTGAGGAAGACAAATGAGGAGATGAAAGGACTGGTCTAGCAGCTGAATATTTTACCGGAATGGCGGCCTCAACAGAAGTCTGCTGTGCACAATAAAGTAAGAAAAAATGTAATGGAACAAGCTAGTAAGCGAAAGTCTAAAGGGAGAAAGAATAACACAGTCCCGGCCGCAATGGATAAATCATCAAAGAAGTTCCTACGCACTGTGTCAGAGTACTTTAGGCCCTCAAATGAGTTCGATCCAGTTTTAAACAGCTCAGGGATTGAAGAAGTGGCCATCTCAATAATAACAGTGGGAAAGGTCTCCAGCTCTACATACCCCCTCCATGTCAAATGATTTGATCCGTGTGCAAAAAGAGGGAGGTGCTGGTGACAAGCCGAAGTGCCAAACACGATTGGGGACCTGGCCGCAAGTGAAAGATATATTTGAAAGATATATTCAAAGAGAGTGGTAAAAAAGCAGTGACCCCAGTGACTTTCGGATTAAATGGAGTGACAAGAACATCTGGCCATTGAAGATCAGCTCAAATCTACTATGATTGTCGTAGGTCCCCAGTAATTAACAAATGAAATCATAAATGGGATAAAGATGTTGATGCGCAAAAGAAATTCTCACGAAGGTTGGTACAGCAAATTAAGTTATCTAAAATGAAGGTAGAGCAGCGTTTTAGGTTGGTTGGGAAGGAGACGCAGCGATATAAGAACTGGCTGAGAAGGTAGAGGAGAGTTTTAGGTTGGTTGAGAAGGAGAAGTAGCGATATAAGAACTGCCTGAGAAGGTAGAGGAGCGTTTTAGGTTGGTTAAGAAAGAGAAGCAGCGATATAAGAACTGGCTGAGAAGGTAGAGCAACGTTTTAGGTTGGTAAAGACGGAGAAGCAGCACTAAAGAACTGGATGAGAAGGTAGAAGAGCGTTTTAGGTTGGGTAAGAAGGTGAAGCAGCAATATGAGAACTGGCTGAGAAGGACTAGAACTAGAGGAGCGTTTTAGGTTGGTTAAGAAGGAGAAGCAGAAATATGAGAACTGGATGAGAAATCAGACACTGTTTCAAAAAAGATGGGGAAGTAATGTTATCCATATTGCTGAAAAAACAGGAATCATGGCCATTGGCTAATAGCCTGGAGGTAGACCAGGGTCATGCTCAAGCAATTCCAATATTAGAGGAGGCTTGTGTAAAAAAATTTTCGGAGCTCTGTGGTTACTAGGCGGGAGACCAGAGGCAGACTGTGACAACTAGGGATAGCACATAGCAGCTAAAATTGTCAGTAGAGGAAGGGGAAACAGCTATCAGGCGAGCTAGTGGCTCAAGGGCAGTGGGTCGTAACCAACCTGCTAATAAACTATTTAATGAAGACCCTGCGATGTGGACATGTATATTGTTTTTGTTGCTCTCTAATATCATACTTAAAATACTTAAAAAAGCAGACTCCCAGGTATGATATGATTGGCTATTTATAACACGCTTAATACCCAGAGGTTTCTACGCGTGGACCCGGGGTACGAGCCTGTGTAGCTCTGTGTTGTCTTGCTTGCAAGTCGAGCAAGTTGCCTCTGAGCTATCCTACCGCTACACATGGAAGAATGCCTTTGTGTTTTCAATCTTCGAAAAAGGCAATCGGGCAGAGCCAATAAACTATCCATAGCCCCATAACACTGCTAGATGCGGACAGCAAGGCTTTTTAGTGTTCAAAGAACTAGAAGTCTGGCTTGATCGAGAGAGGGTACTGAAGGTAAACCAAACAGACTTTAGATGGAGGATTGGGACAGATTTCATTGGCCTCATAATGTCATTATTTCAAATAATGGCCTGGATTAAGAATGCCTGTGCAACCTAGAACGCCTCTGCAACCTTTATGGCCTCACTTGACTTCCCTATGGCATTTGACACAGTTGACAGAAACCTGCTGTGGGTGAAATTAGATCAATGGGGAATAGAACACTGGCTGTTGAGTATACTGGTCTATCTGCATCAGAACACAATACAGTTTAGGATGGACAGTGAGGGCCACCTGTCTCAAAGGATAGATGCGCTCTTTGGTTTGAGACAGGCGTGTGTTCTGGCCCCATGTCTCTTTAACCTGTACATGGCAGATATAGGGGTCTGTCCAAAAAAGAAGGCTTCCTTTATAGCGCCAGGAGACCATAGAATAATGTGGCTCTCCTATGTCGGCGATTTTGAATTTTTTTACAAGAAGCCAGTAGGCCTGTAACGCCTTCTGACAGCCTTCAAGGACTTCATGAACAACAGGGTTAAGCTAAATCCCACAAACACCAACATTCTAACAATTAATAGGAAAAAACAAAAGCAAAGCTTTGCCTTGTTCACTAAGAGTATACAGCTGGAAACGTTGGACAGCTTGGTGTACCTTGGTCTTCTGGTCATGGTGAATCCCCTAAAAACTCCCGTACGTGTACTGTTAGAGGGTAAAGCTACAAGGTTGACGGCGCAGTTGGCATATATCAACAGTAGTACACTAAGGGCCTAATTCACAGAAGCGTTTTAAAATGGCAAAACCCCATTGGAAAACACTCTCTGAATAAGAGCCTAAGTGTTTGCTGGATGTGGGACCTCCAGTGTGAGAATTCTCGAAGTACTGTAATGAATAGCTGGAAAGTGCGGTCCTATCTGTGAAAACGTTGCAGATAAACCCAGATAGGGTAACACTGGATGATTGGATTAAGACGAGGGAAAAGCCTGAGCATTACTGCAAATATGGCCATCTAATTAAATCCCTAAGAAAGCTGGGAGAGCTGAAGTGTATGTGTATAGATTCCCCGACTCAAAGTACAGAAATGATTATATGAGATTTCCATGCACTGTACTAGGCACTAATGAAGTGCTAAGCATTAGGAATAAACCAGCACCAGGTTCATCCTGGTGTCAATTCTGTGAACAGCCCGGTAGCATTTAGAGCTTAAATCATCTCTTGGCGAATTGCCCCAGTTTGCGTGAACATCGCTTGATAGTATTTGGCAAATGTGTGCACAGTGTGGCATGGGTAGACGTGGAAATGCTGTGGGTGACAATGCTTAATGGTTGTGGCGGTAGTAACTTTTGTAAAGCTGTGAAACCTCTGTTGAAAAAGGCGGTGTCCAGTTAAAGGTTCCAACACAAAAGATTTGAATGCAATAGGGTGGAGTCAATAGGACCGAAAACAAAAGGTTTGAATTTTTTTTAAAATTATATATTTTTTGGGGGTTTCCGTATAGGTAAAAAAAAAGTGTTTTTTACCACAAAAACAGGGGTTGGGGGGCCCCCCCCCAAAAAAAGATTTGTTTTCGTAACTTTTGTTTTCGGTCCTATTGACTCGAACCTATTGCATTTCGAACCTTTTGATTCAAACCTTTAACCTATAACCGAAAAAGGCTATATATGAATTGTTCATAGTGATTTGTTCTGCTGTATGATGATGAATGTGTTGTATATCATTTCTAAAAGTTTGAATTGTGTTCTAAACCAAACACAATACTAAAAAAATGCATGGAGTGAAACTACTACACAGATGGCAGTAGACCTATTGAATCTTTCCAAAATATATGTAGATGAGGGGAAGTGGGTTGGAAATGGTTACCACAAATGGCTTAGCTTCCTATTGCTGGGCGCAAGTCTAGAGCATGTCTAATACTTCGGAGCAACTGCCTACAAAAAAGAATTGGGCATAAAGACATGGGACATTTGTGAAATTGGAAAGGCTATCAAATTTATAAAGTGACCTGCACTTCAATGTTGAGGTGTTATGGGCTTAATTCATACAGAAATATCAGAGTTCTGCAGCCCCAAATTCTACATAACATGCCTAAAATAGTAGTTGACTCAGAGTGTTAAATAGTATTGTTTCACAGTGATACTATTTAAAAGCTGTATTCTGGGGGGGGGGGGTGGAGGGAGTAGAGGAGCGAGGGGTAAGATACAAATATTCTCGTGACGATTATGCAATGTTTCTGCACAATTATTTTGTCAAATTGTGAAATGCCCTAAAAATAAAGATTAAAATACTCCCCTATCATAAGAAGTAAGGATGCCTCTGCCTTAAAAGCGGCAGTAAAATGTCAGTCATTCAATTGCCATGAAGCACGTAAAGAGAGACACTGAGTCACCGACAAGCGGGAGGATCGAACCCTGAACAACAACAGGTTATAATTTACAATAAAGAACCCGCCACTTCTGCACTGTCTAGATAATAAACCCTACATTAGATTAAATAGGGTTAGGAAGGTACGAAATGAATAGCATTCCTGACTATACTAAATAGTAGTAATACTAATATTTGAGATGTGCATTACATATATTAACACATTTTATTCACAATTTCATTATAAAATCAATAAATGACATTTCAATAAAGTGACAGGTGCAATTATCAAAGTGATTCAAACACAATGACTTCACATAGTGTACACAACCTAAAAAACAAACACCAGAGATCTTTTTAGGCAAAAGAATAATGCCTCTTCATCAGTTGCCAAATTACATTTGGGATCATCCACCAATTAGCAATCGTGCTCCACCATACCAGGGCCATTAATGTGTAACTCTTATAGATTCAGTCTCGTGCACCAAGCGTCTTAACGATAGACATCACCCTATTGATACAAACAGACACTACCCAAAGTGTTATCAGTAAAACCACTCCCTACTCGTCCTCACAAAACACAATTGATTATAGACCTCAACTAGAGTGCTGTAGATTCTTCTTAAAAGATTGTTCGGGACAATAGCGGTTTTAATTCATAGAGTTCAGAATGTCGTCCATTTAAAAATACAGCCGTACAATTCATGTAGCAGGTCTTCAAAAATGTTTACAAAAGGTACCTAATCACGTGGAACATTATTCAATTCCTCATTTAATTAAAAAATGAGATTTAGGAACAGCCAACTTACTCAGAACATAGCTGGAAGGTGGTACGATCGGTGGATAAACATAGTTCTACGGTTAGTTTTCTAAATGTACCTGTTGTTGGCACATTGGATCTGCAAATATGAGATAACATAATATGTGGTACCATATTACTAAGATAGCTATCCCAAACCTTTCTAACATTAATAGAGTGCAGGGGATGTGAACTCTCTACAGCATACCCTGTGTTAGAGCTACTGCTTCATAGTCTATCTGCGAAAAATTCCTCTGTGCATCCCGGACCAAATTAGCATCTCAAACTCACTAACGCTCGTAGTTGAGGTAGCTGTAAATGTCACTTGTTACTGCATGGGAAAACCTGTGAAAGCCTCTCTTACCTGAAAGTGCAAAGGTGGTGGCCATTTTAAAAAGGAGTTTGTCTATTAGAAACCAACACAAATATACTTATGTTACAAAGGGAACCAATCTAACATCTCATTATTGCCGAATTCTAAAACGTTTGCATACAAATGAGTCGTTGTTCTTGCTCATAAAGTTTCTTTATGTCATTAGCCAGATTTCCGCTTGGTGGTATTTGCATAAGAACACTTATCTCAACATCTCAACATATCACATGTGTGTCCCATTACAAGAAAATGCCCAACTAAAGGGGCATTTAGCAAATTTTTACAAATGCTACTTTTATGTTCAATAACACGTGTTTTGGCTTTTTCCTCAGTTTTTCCTATATATAACTTCTTGCAGGGGCACCAAATGGCGTAGACTACCATACATGTAGTTAAATTCATAAATGGTAATCAAAAAGCGAGGACTTCGTTCTTTGGGCAAATTCAATATTGGTTTGTCCAAGATTATGTGGTGAAGGTTTGGTTGTCAGCTATTGGCTGTGCACTGTTATCTTGATTACCAGGGATGAGAATGTGAAAGCTTAGTAAGAGGTAAAGTCCCAATTGCGCCAATCCAATAGTCTGTTGTTAAGGCTTGAGAAGGTGAGAGCCAAAGAAAAATAGTCACATACTGTTGGTGATAATAGTCAAAGATTTTTTATTTCCAGATGATTTCTACTCTCTACACGTGTTCACCCTTTTTTAAGATCAAAAGGGATCCTCAGCAGAGTTTCATGTCCTTATATTGTCAGTCAAACTAAATATATTAGTGGTAGAATGATTATCTGGATATAGATAGAAAAACCTCTACAGGGTCCAGGTCAAAATATTCACTGGCCATGATTTAGGTCAAAAAAGTCGAGAGAGTCCATAGATTAGAGAGGGATCCGATTGTCCCTATCCTGGAGCTTCCGGATTGTTGCAGACATGTATTGCAGTTTGTAAATTGTCCTTGTGTCCACCTATATTCACCTCTTTTGTTCTCTTAGTTTGGGCACAACAACTACACGTTCCGCTTGTAGCATGGCCAGTAGATTTTGACAAACCCCATTAGAAATGCTCATTTGATTGCTATTAGAAGCACTCTTGGTAAGTCATCTTTTAGATTTTTACCACGTTTAAAGAGTGGTCGATTAACTGGGAACCCTCCTCCTTCCAAAATGTACAAAAAAAGAGAATATATCTCTGGTTGGTTGCGCTAGCCCACACTTCACTTATAGATTGCATGTAATCAACACAGATGTCCAAAGACGCTAGATAAGCTGCAGTTTTATTAGTATACAAAAAACGTTTTCCTTTTCGATCCAGCCTACACGTGTCTCGACAGATAGGTGTCTTTGTCAAGGCAGGCTATATTCCTGGTGATATCCTGTTTGGTAAGCTTAATGGATCTCGAACCATAGCAAGTTGAAATCACATGTGAGCGATCAGATCAAAATAATTTCTGAAAAATGACGCAGAGGTTAGTTTGTATTTCAGGCAGAGGGGCTGTGTGATTTTTCCTAATTAAACCAAATATATATCCCTAATGGGAAGCCGACGGCTGCATCCTCCATTGCGGTACAGCCAACCAACCAGACCTATAATCTCTTTTTTGTAGATTTCTCTTTGAGGTTGTAAGTGGAGCCTCATAGGCCTGGTGCAGCCAGCTTTACCCGAATGTGGGACACCCAGTGCACTTTAAGTCGAATCTACTCAACCGGTGTTTCGTCCTTCCAAAATGTGCCAATTTTTCTTTACAATGCTATTTATTTTGTTAGATAGATGATTGAACGTACTTACTAATACAATGTTATCATTTTTGTTGTTATTGGTTTTGTATTCTAGCAATTCTTCACGATTGTTATTGCTTGTTCTTTTCCATGCTTTTTAACTAACGTGTTGGGATAGCCCCTTGATTGTAATTTAGCACTCAGTAATGCGGCTTGAATATCAAATTCTCCTCTGCAAGAGCTATTTCGTTTTAATCTAAGGAGCTGATCTACCACTTTATCACCACATTACTGCACCGCAGTACTATGCTCCTGGTGGTAATCCCCCCACCTTGCCCCCAAAACTTGTCAGATTTACTGCTCTTGGTAAATCTATAGAAAATCCCCAGGAAATGTGGATTTACGTAGCTGTACCGTCACTCTTAATCCCGTGGTAGTGCCACGGTGGTAATTACTGGTTTGAGAGAGATTCTGCAGATTTACTGCTGGATTCCCCTCAAACTGGTGATTAGGCGCTATGTTTCCATTGCGACGTGTACTAGCACTTTAGCACTTTTTTTAGAATATTAAGATGAAATAAAAAGGTTTTGCATCAAAAGACCTGTGTCCATTGTGTCATTTTATTTATTAAAATGTTTAAAACTTGGTCTCTGAAATGTATTGTGAATATAAGGTGTCATTAAACATATTGGCCACGTGGTGCATATTATCTCATTCTGAGCCAGCTGATTGACATGCATTTCTGTCACTAGGGAAATGATGTAATAAGGGAAGTTGAAAGGGGTGGAACTTCCTGTGGGTGAACTGAATGGGTTGGGAGAGAGTTTGGCTGTTGTGCTTTAATATTTGATTCAATCCTTAAACATCCACCAGATTATTTTCTTTTTTTGTTTGATCAATCATTTAGAAACATTATGAGCTCCTGGCTGCTCTGACTTCATGTTTGCTCAGCACCTCGTGAGCATTTCTAAATAAAAGATTTAGTCCTAATTTTGACACTGAATTATTTCTCTTTAAAAGAACCTCCTGCCCTTCATTTTAGCAGTGAGGTGTTTTTGTCTTTTTATAGTTTTTTAAACTCATGCATGCCAGTCTCTACAGTACCACCAATAGAATTGTTTCTTACCTGTTTTTGTGTACATGGAATGGGGAATGCAATTTATAATGAAAAGAGTTTTAGCTTTCAGTCACAATTGGGGGATTTCCCTGCTGGTGCATTACACACATTTCTGTTTTGTTAATGGAATTTGTCTTCCCTGGTGTGACCCTAACGTTCTATATTACAGGTAGAAAATCATCTTAGTATTATTTTATTTTTAGAGGTTTGTAGTACTAAATATAAAATGATCCTGTGTATAAGCACCAATCATGTTTTGTTAGCTGAATCAGCATGAACAAATGAAACGCCTGATCCTCTGCCTCTTCCCTAAAGTTTGGCTTTCTGTCTGATTAGTGCGTCACGGCCAGGTTTCGCTTCCTTGTATTCATTCTATTCTTTCATCCAGTTTAGTAAAATAGACAAAACATTTGGAATCTGTGAAGTTTGTTTAAATTACACATTTATGTGTTTTACATTCCACGGATAAGAACTATAATTTTTCTTTTCTACAAACTACCAGGTTTATTGGTATTTTGTTTCATTGTTCTATGTATTATGTTTTATTTAATGGGGGTCTCCAACCTTCTGCTCTTTAGATGTTTTGGACTATGACTCCCAGCATTCCACACCATTGATTATGCTGGCTAGGACTGGTGGGATTTGTAGTCCAAAACATCTGACGAGCCAAAGGTTGCAGTCCCCATATTTAGTGCTATGGTGAAGGTCCTGCTGCTGTGCCATCTGCAGTCAAAACATTAGTTCTTGGAAGTGCACAGAGATGTTTCCTAACGAGATCTGTCACTTTGTGCACTTAAATTTTAGGCTCACTAAATACACTTTAAATCTTATTTTGTTCATTTAACTTGAATACGATAGCTGTGTCTGATACCAGTGACCCAATGCTCTCTTGCTTTCATTTTCTATAGGAATGTTTTGATGTCAGGAAACATGCATGAGGCTATGTTATTTTTTGTTATCCTGCCAGCGGACATCAGGGTTCTTGACACGCAGTTCATGCTTTCTCTTGCAGACACACTATATTACGTAGTAGATCGTTGCAATTTCAGTCTGCATTTATTTGTTCTGGCCATTAATAGCCCACTCCAAATGGGTTATGTTCATACTCAGTTCGGTGTTCAAGTTTCCTAGGAATGTGTCAGTGAATTCCCATTGACGCCATCATCCTTCACAACCCAGAATCAGCACAAGTAAGAATACAAACACTGATCCCAAAATATGCTGCCTTTAACTTGCATCAAGCAGTTATTAGTGGAGAAAGGATGACTCAAAATATACATGGGACAGCTGTTAAAAGCTTGAGAATCTTATGCAAACAACGTACAGAAATACACGGCCATCTTTATTTTATTATTATCAACCTTTCAAAGTGTGAGGGCCTTAAAAGCATGGCTAAAACTACATTTGCATACCCAGCAGTACTGTAGGACTATGTTGAATTATTTTAGCAGCTTAAGTATTGTGTTGTCAAGCGATTGATGCTCTCCGGTGGCAACCGAATGACAGCAACTTGGGTTCATAAATGTGGAAATATGTGGTGCCATATTTACAATATACTGATTTTATAACTGGGAATAATCTCTGCTTTTTTTAAGTGAATGCATATAGGATTCTCAAACTCAATGCAATAAAGACAGGTGCACAACATGTCCTGTGTCTATTCCACAGAAACTAAAGACAACAAATTACGCAAATGACCTTAACCTTTCAAATTGCTGAGGGTCCTCTGACATTGCAATGTTGGCCCAACCATAGCTTTTCATTGGAAGATAGACTCAAGAAATAATTTGGAGGGCTCTAATCTTAAGAAAACTATTTTCAGAACAGTACTGTACAATGTCATAAATGTCGCATCACAATAAAAACAATATCTCTTGGGATTGCACGACTAGTAGAATATTTGATTTTGATTTGGATATTTACAATTCCCGGCAGAACCATGCACACAAAATTGCCTCTGGGCGCAGATGGACAATATTTTCCAGCGCCCAGGAATGAGCAATTCCCAGGTCCGCCAAGGTTGTAATACCCCGGGAATTGCCCATTTCTGGGCACCGGAAATCTTCGGAAGTTTGGCGGTAGCCTGCCGGCTTTACTGGCAAGGCTACCGCCAAGCTTATAATGAGGCCTCAATGTTTTAAAGGTTGTTTGTTTGTTTGTTTGTTTGTTTGTTTGTTTATTTATAGTGCGTTTTTAGATGACTTGCATCTTTTTCACACTATAAAATATACATTTCTTACACACTTCATTTAAAACCAGTTTAAAACAATTTAAAACCATTCTAAATAAATTTAAACAATCTTGGCTCAGAATAAACACCTACTTGGCTTCTGGGATATATAATGCGTGAAATTGTCAGATCTATACAAATGGCCAATATTCAGTGTTTTACAGATTCTCAAACCTCAAGTCCATTCACTTAGAGATAGTCCCCTCCATTGTGGCCATCTTTTTAATTGCTATCTCCCATACATGAAAGGCTGCATGGCTTAAAACTGATGTCTTGGCCATAAATATATCACTCCAGAATAGATCAGAATTGTGATTTCCATATTTTCCATACGCCAACCTATGCATTGCTTCCAATTCCTGACATTGGGTTAGAATATGTCTGGCCGTCTCGATACATCTCCCACATAGGCGGCATCATCTTTCCTGTCTTGGTATGCCACTCCAGGCACCAGTATTTCCCAGGACTTTGATAGTTTGATGTCTGAGGGATAGAATAAATCAAGTCATCTTCGGGTAGCGCTTCCTTACCAAGTAGGGGAAGGGCCTACCTCTATCAAAGGCCTGCCTTACATACTCTCTACATTTTTTTGCGTGCCCAGATGCGTTAAGGAGGTATCTAGGTCAATGGTCGTTGCCTTAAAGGGAATTTTGGCTATGTTAAAATCTAGCCAGGTTTCAGGGACCTGGGTTATTCCAATTTTATGTAAATAGTTTGTCACTCTGCCTTCTAATTCCTTGTACCATTTACTAGATTCGTATCGAAGGCCGTGAGGAATCGTGTATGCTAATAAGCTATCTGGACCGGCCAGGTCGTACTTTATTCTTGCCCATAAATTACAAGAGGCAATTGACCAGTACATATTCAAAGAAGCCAGCCCCAGTTCCAGTCTAATAGCTTGCACAGGGGAGCCCGGAGGGAGACTTAGCATTGATCGTAAGATCTTTCCTTCCAATTTCTGGATTGGTGCGATCCACTTCCAAGGAAAGACCTCAAGGGCATACAAGATTGTAGGGATAATTGATGTTTTATATGCTAGAACCTTTGCTTCCAGCGATCGACCTCCTTGCCCGTCTATCAATTTCTTTAAGGCTAGCCATTTGGCCCATGCCTTTTTTGTAACCGCATCAAGCGTGGCCGCCGCCGTAAGCTTGGTGGTCATGGTGATTCCCAAGTATGGATAGCTTGAAGCAATTTCGACTCTTTCATCCCCTAACCACCACAAACCAGACTTATTGTTAGTGGTGGAATCTCCAAATATCAGGATCTTTGTCTTTTGAATATTAGGTTTGAGTGACAGTTCCTGGGAAAATAATGACAGAGCCGTAAGGGTGCGTTGTATCCCTACTTTGGTCCTGTCTAAAATGACCACATTGTATGCGTACACAATGCATCTCAAGCCCATATTGCCATATTGGGGGGGGGGGGTGTTGTGGGCCTCTTCCAATCTTCTTGCCATTGAAAAATAAAGGGGCAAATGCACATGCCTGCTTCAAGCCCCTGCCAATGGGAATACTGCCTGAGAGTGCGCCTTCTTGCGAGAGCCTAATTCGTACCGCTGTATTGCTGTACAAAGCATTAATGTAGTACAGAACAGAAGGGTCAAGTCCCATTTCTTCGAGTATTTCCCATATTTTTCCCTATCCACACTGCCAAATGCGGACGAAAAGGCCACAAATAAGGTGAACTAAGTCAACCCAGGTTTTACTTCTAGGTCTGAGACCAGGGTTAAAAGGGTCCAGATAGCGTGCGTAGTGGAGCATCCCTTTCTAAAGCCTATTTGGTGGTACGTTAAGATCCCCTGCTTAGTGGTCCAGTCATTAAGATACTCTAGCAAGATGTTAGCAACGACTTTGCCAGAGCAGTCAAGCATAGCTATTAAGCGGTAGTTTTCCGGCCTTTCTCTGGGACCTTTTTTAAATACGAGTATCAAAATGGCCTCTTTCCATGTGTCCGGGATCTCACCGGTCTGACAGATCTGGAGGAACAGCTGTCTAAGCACTCTTGACCATAGCACCGGGTCACTTTTCAGGGTGATGTTATTTAGGCCATCGGGACCTCTGGCTCTAGATGACTTCAATTTCTTAATCCTTGCCACCAGGTCCGTAGATGTCACCAAGTCGTAAACTTTAGAGTTTGATTGATTTTGGATCACCAACTTTTTCCTATCCTTGCTAATATCCCTTTTATTTACAAAAATAAAATCTATCCTTGATTCACTTCTACCATTTGTCCAGGTACAATTGCCCACCCCTTTTTCAGGCACAATGGGTTTCAACTCGAATTCTGCTAACGTTCTACACCAGGCTTTTGCTTTCAGAGCACCCTTCAAACTGTAGCTGGGTGTACCCCCTTGTTTTCCCCTGGGGGCACTGGGGACTCTTCACCACAATCCACCTTAAAGTCCCCAGTTATTACCAGTAATCCCTCCATATTGTTGGCTAACAAGCTAGGATGGTGGCAATCAGGGAGACCTTTATTTCTGCGGTATTAGCCCCCCCTGGAGGGTCATAAATGGTCGCTATAAAAATAGGGGATAATCTGTCACTGGGATTGATAATGGTCACCGCAAAAAAATTCGGATTTATAGGGCCTTCTTTGATTTCAACCATGTTTAACCAATTTTTGGCACCTATACAAAGGCCCCCTTTAGGTCTTCTTGCTTTTGGATGCTCGGCCAGCCTGTTGATAATAGAGTACCCATCCAAAACCCAGACATTTCATTTATGAGGGACGTTTCTTAGGAAGGACCTGTGTCCTCTGGAGTTCCATGATGCGACAGTGAGGCATCCCTTGAGGCCCAACCTTTCCCTCTGTCACTCCATAAAGGATTGGACCACTTCCATTTGGCCTTCCATTCTTTTGGTCCCTGGCACTGTTTTCCCTTTCTCCGTAGGCATTCTGTTTTGCGCTGTTGGCTTTTGTTGGTAGATGCCGGGGTCCAAATAAGCCTGGAAAAAAACGTAGACTTCAAAGCCCAGTTGGTTGAGGGCTCTTTGGTTTTTGCTGATCCTGTCCACTAATACTGGAGAGATACATGACATGATCCCCCAGTTATCAGGGATTTCATTTTCCGGTAGCTCAATATTAACAATGTCTTTGGAGGAGAGCAATGCCAGGTCTGGGACTAACTAAAACAGCTCTAGCAGCCATTTCCTGTTGAGGAATGGACTGTTATCAAAGGGATTTATTTCCACGAGTTTCATGTAAAATACATTTTTACACCAAGTTGGATCATTAGTTTTACCCTCCTTGGTTGATGCCCCTGATCTTAGTTGTTTTACTCTGTCCACCCAGATAGACTTTCCTTCCTTGGGCTGACTCTCCAAGGCACTGGGCTGAGCCGAGATTAGATCTGCCTCCTTGGTCATCCCAGCTTGTTCTTGACTAACAAGGCATGGGTTTGTTTTGCATTCACAGCGGGCGGTTTCCTTCACTGCCCTTCGATCCGTTCGTTCCCTTGTCTCTTCTGCAAGCTCATCTGCCTTCTTCTCCCCATTTACTGGTTCTTTCGATGGAAAATTATGCGAGCTAGTTACCCAGGAGTCTAGAGGCCAGGTCAGCGGAACTTTACTACTCACTGTCGCCGGGATTCACTGTCGCCGGGATTTTTTCTGTCACTGTTTTGGGGGTTTTGGGATTGGCTGAGGTGATTTGGGCTTTTACCCCAGATTTTAATTTGTTCTTATGGCTTGTAGTCTGTTTAGTCCCCAAGCCTACAGATGGAATAATCCGCCGGCATTTTCTTGGCAGGGAGTCGGGGGCATTCATCATGGATATTTCAGTACACAATGCTTCCAACATCCCACTCTCTGAGTCCGCCACTACACAAGCCCTGTCTGTTGATAGTAACGGTTTTATTGGCGATGATGTGGAGATCTCAGGCGGGTCGAAGGGCTGTTTGATCCCTTCACCCGTTACAAATGTTTTTCCGCATGTTAGTAGGCGAATGATCTCTGAAATATCCCCTTTGACTATGGACTGATCATTCGCCATCTTCACACATAATTGGAAGAAGGCCTCGATCTTAGCCTCTAAGACCTCGATTTCTTTCGGCAAGTCCAGGGGGGTAATGGTATTGCTTGTATGTTCCCTGTACTAGTATGATCAACAACACATTTCTTAGATGGCAAATTCAACATGATAGAAGGCTTCACAAAAACCCTACGCATTTCGAGACTAACTCTTCATTAGAGGTCAGCCCTGAAAGCTTCCTAAAAATAATGAAGACATAACTTGCAATTCACCTTTGGAGCACAAAGCAGATTCTTAATCAAAGACATTAAAACGTGCATGAAGTCAACACTTCCATATTTAGCCACAAATATTTAGAGACACAAGTCCAAGCCATCAAGCTATTATCACAAAAAACTGCTGAAGTAATGAAGCAGCTAACATCGTCACAGCTACCATACACTATTGTAAAAGGAAAAAAGAAAAAAGTACAAAATCACCCGTGTATCCAAGATACTATTTTGAAGTGAAAAAGTGCTGCCCAACGAAAAGCATGCAAGTACCTGTATGGTAAGAATACATTAAGGGGGTAATTCATAGAATTCAGCGCACAAGTGGCGCACGCGGCTGGCGCACAGTGTGCGCATGCGAATCCCTGCGCCAGCCGCGTGCGCTAAAATCCATTTCCGCGCACAGCGTATTCATGGATTCCAGCCACCAAAACCAGCCGTGGCGCACAGTGGCGCAGCGACCCTGCAGCAGCGCCAGTTACGCCCCCAAGAACGCCTCTCGCGCAGGGAAAAGCCATCAATATACCCAATCCAGCGCAAAGGGCTGCGCTAACCCTGTACCAGCACAGCAAGCGGGCTACGTGTATCACTGGGGCGTGCGGGAAGTACCAGACGCGATTGGCCCCGTGCGAGCAGGGTACGCGTATTTCAGGGGTGCGCGGGAAGTTCCACACGCGATTTCATCATGGTATGTGTATTTCAGGGGTGCGCGGGAATTTCCACATGCGATTGGGCCCGTGCGAGCAGGGTACGCGTATCTCAGGGGTGCGCGGGAAGTTCCACACGCGATTCCATCAGGGTACGTGTATTTCGGGGTGCGCGTGAAGTTCCACACGCGATATCAGCAGGGTACGTGTATTTCAGGGTGCAGGGGAAGTTACACACGCGATTTCCGCAGGGTACGTGTATTTCAGGGGTGCGCGTGAAGTTCCACACGCAATATCAGCAGGGTACGTGTATTTCAGGGTGCAGGGGAAGTTACACACGCGATTCCAGCAGGGTACGTGTACTTCAGGGGTGCGCGGGAATTTCCACACGCGATTGGGCCCGTGCGAGCAGGGTACGCGTATCTCAGGGTGCGCGTGAAGTTCCACACGCGATTCCATCAGGGTACGTGTATTTCGGGCTGCGCATGAAGTTCCACACGCGATATCAGCAGGGTACGTGTATTTTCGGGGTGCGGGGGAAGTTTCACACGCGAAATCAGCAGGGTACGTGGGAAGTTCCACACGCAATTCCATCAGGGTACATGTATTTCAGGGTGCAGGGGAAGTTCCACACACGATTTCAGCAGGGTACGTGTATTTCAGGGGTGCGCGTGAAGTTCCACACGCGATATCAGCAGGGTACTTGTATTTCAGGGTGCAGGGGAAGTTACACACATGATTCCATCAGGGTACGTGTATTACAGGGGTGCGGGGGAAGTTCGACACGTGATTCCATCAGGGTACGTGTATTACAGGGGTGCGCGGGGAGCACCACACGTGAATTGCACGTGTGGGCCCTCCCAGGTGTTCCCTCTACACCCTCCACGGCCCCTGCAGGTGGCTCACACCACAGGGGCCTACCCTGCACATGTCCTGCAGGCACCCCATCCACCATGGCCATGCCCCCCAGCCAACCCACATGTCAACTTGCACTACTGCCCACCAACGCATGTCCCCCTGCACCCCCAGCCACCAGGGGCACCCTCCACAGGCCCCCACCCATGTTTCCCACCACCCCCAGCCACCAGGGGCAGCCTCCACCAGGCCCCCACCCATGTCCAACTCATGTTCCCCACCACCCCCACCCCCCAGCACTGTGGGGCACCTGCCAGCAGGCCCCCACCCATGTGCAACTCATGTTCCCCACCACCCCCACCCCCAGCACTGTGGGGCACCTGCCAGCAGGCCCCCACCCATGTCCAACTCATGTACCCCTGCACCCCCACCCCCCAGCACTGTGGGGCACCTGCCAGCAGGCCCCCACCCATGTGCAACTCATGTTCCCCACCACCCCCACCCCCCAGCACTGTGGGGCACCTGCCAGCAGGCCCCCACCCATTTCCAACTCATGTACCCCTACACCCCCACTCCCCAGCACTGTGGGGCACCTGCCAGCAGGCCCCCACCCATGTGCATCTCATGTACCCCTGCACCCCCACCCCCCAGCACTGTGGGGCACCTGCCAGCAGGCCCCACCCATGTCCAACTCATGTTCCCCACCACCCCCATCCCCCAGCACTGTGGGGCACCTGCCAGTAGGCCCCCACCCATGTCCAACTCATGTTCCCCACCACCCCCAGCACTGTGGGGCACCTGCCAGCAGGCCCCCACCCATGTCCAACTCATGTTCCCCACCACCCCCACCCCTGTGGGGCACCTGCCAGCAGGCCCCCACTCATGTCTAACTCATGTCCCCTATCACCCCCACCCCCAGCAGTGCAGGGGCAGCCCCCACCAGGCCCCCACTCATGTCCCCTATCACCCCCACCCCCAGCAGTGCAGGGGCAGCCCCCACCAGGCCCCCACTCATGTCCCCTATCACCCCCACCCCCCCAGCAGTGCAGGGGCAGCCCCCACCAGGCCCCCACTCATGTCTCCCACCACCCCCACCCCCCAGCACTGTGGGGCACCTGCCAGCAGGCCCCCACCCATGTGCAACTCATGTACCCCTGCACCCCCACCCCCTAGCACTGTGGGGCACCTGCCAGCAGGCCCCCACCCATGTCCAACTCATGTTCCCCACCACCCCCACCCCCCAGCACTGTGGGGCACCTGCCAGCAGGCCCCCACCCATGTCCAACTCATGTTCCCCACCACCCCCACCCCCCAGCACTGTGGGGCACCTGCCAGCAGGCCCCCACTCATGTCCAACTCATGTACCCCTGCACCCCCACCCCCCAGCACTGTGGGGCACCTGCCAGCAGGCCCCCACCCCCCAGCACTGCAGGGGCAGCCTCCACCAGGCCCCCACCCATGTCTCCCACCACCCCCACCCCCACTCCCCAGGGGCAGCCTCCACCAGGCCCCCACCAATGTCTCCCACCCCCCACCCCCCAGCAGTGCAGGGGCAGCCTCCACCAGGCCCCCACCCATGTCTCCCAGCACCCCCACCCCCCAGCCACCAGGGGCAGCCTCCACCAGGCCCCCACCCATGTCTCCCACCACCCCCAACCCCCACTCCCCAGGGGCAGCCTCCACCAGGCCCCCACCCATGTCTCCCACCCCCCACTCCCCAGGGGCAGCCTCCACCATGCCCCCACCCATGTCTCCCACCACCCCCACCTCCCAGCAGTGTGGGGCAGCCCCCACCAGGCCCCCACCCATGTCTCCCATTACCCCCACCCCCCAATCCCCAGGGGCAGCCCCCACCCATGTCTCCCACCCCCCACCCCCCAGCAGTGCAGGGGCAGCCTCCACCAGGCCACCACCCATGTCTCCCACCACCCCCACCCCCCAGCCACCAGGGGCAGCCTCCGCCAGGCCCCCACCCATGTCTCCCACCTCCCCCACCCCCCAGCAGTGCAGGGGCAGCCTCCACCAGGCCCCCACCCATGTCTCCCAGCACCCCACCCCCCAGCCACCAGGGGCAGCCTCCACCAGGCCCCCACCCATGTCTCCCACCACCCCCACCCCCACTCCCCAGGGGCAGCCTCCACCAGGCCCCCACCCGTGTCTCCCACCACCCCCACCCCCCCCCAGCAGTGTGGGGCAGCCCCCACCAGGCCCCCACTCATGTCTCCCACCACCCCCACCCACCAGCCACCATGGGCAGCCTCCACCAGGGCCCCACTCATGTCTCCCACCACCCCCACCCCGCCAGCAGTGTGGGGCAGCCTCCACCAGGCCCCCACCCATGTCTCCCAGCACCCCAGCCACCAGGGGCAGCCTCCACCAGGCCCCCACCCATGTCTCCCACCACCCCCACCCCCACTCCCCAGGGGCAGCCTCCACCAGGCCCCCACCCGTGTCTCCCACCACCCCCACCCCCCCAGCAGTGTGGGGCAGCCCCCACCAGGCCCCCACTCATGTCTCCCACCACCCCCACCCACCAGCCACCATGGGCAGCCTCCACCAGGTCCCCACTCATGTCTCCCACCACCCCCACCCCGCCAGCAGTGTGGGGCAGCCCCCACCAGGCCCCCACTCATGTCTCCCACCACCCCCACCCACCAGCCACCATGGGCAGCCTCCACCAGGCCCCCACTCATGTCTCCCACCACCCCCACCCCCCAGCAGTGTGGGGCACCCTCCACCAGGCCCCCACCCATGTCTCCCACCACCCCCACCCCCCAGCCACCAAGGGCAGCCCCCACCAGGCCCCCACTCATGTCCCCTATCACCCCCACCCCCCAGCCACCATGGGCAGCCTCCACCAGGTCCTCACAATCCCCAATCATGTGCGTTATGGTCAGCCTCCACCAGGTCCTCACAATCCCCAATCATGTGCGTTATGGTCAGCCTCCACAGCCAAAAAGCCCGACCAAGTAACCCATTCACCCACATGGAAATTGAAATTACATGTTACACCCCCAATGTCCATAAAGCAAATGAACCCATGTCCGTCACACACAATGGTTGCAATTGAATGGGACAACACCCAACATGACATGCATGAAACCAATGAGATGATACCACACAGTGAAGTATGAAAACAAAATTGTATTAAAAAAAAAAGAATGCAAATTAAATGAAACAAACTACAATGGCAATGAAAAAAAGAGAAGCTGCATGTCCGTCTAAAAAAATAAAAACTACAAATCCAAATCCAAAAAAATGTTGTCCAAAGTCACATTAAAAATAAAATCAATCCAATGAAGAACTATGTACAAAACATCCAAGGGTCCATGAGCCCAACTGAACAAAGGAAACCTACAAAAAACCCTAACTAAAATGAAACTATACACAAAAAGTGGAGCAGTGTCCGTTGACTCTAAATCATAATAAGTAACAAAGGAAACCTAAAACTAAAGAACTATATACAAAGGCGGCGGGCAAGTCCAGCGGCTCACTCCGTGGTGTTCCGGGCCAGGGCATCATCGAACTCCTCTTCGATGTCCCGGTGGCGGTCCTGTTCCATGGCCCCGAGGGTCCGCAGGGACGACGCCGTCTCCTCCTCCAACCCCCTGCGGATTGCCTCGAGGCACTCGGCCCGCCTCAGGGCCCTCCGCATGGAGTTCTCCGCCCTGACCATTGTGAGCCGCGCCTCTTCCGCCCGCCGCCGCTCCGCACCTATCTGCTGGCCCAACCGCTGCCACACAGAAGACACACCCCGTCCTGGGTCAACCTGCCCTCCGGCCGATGCCTGCCCCTCCGATGTTGAAGGCCCCGAGTCTTCATGGCTCCCACCACGTTGCTGCTGCTGCTGTGCCTCTGCCCGTGCACTGCCTCCTGCTGCCTGCACATCCTCCTCCGGCTGGGGTGCAGTTGTTGATGTGGCCACCCCTGCTGGACGTCCGACTCCCGACTGTGGCAGGGATGCTTCCTCCACCAGCCTGGACGCACCGTCAGAGGCAGCTCCACAGGGCACCCAGGTGACTGATGGGTGGGAAGATGGCACAGAGGACGACTGGCGTGTAGGGGGTCCAGTTGAGGAGGGGGTTGGAGCAAGCCCCATCAGACGGAGGAATCCGGCCTGGGTGACCTGTCCCAGCAGGCTGACGTGGTCAACGAGCCATTCGAGATGACGTGCAGTCTCTCCATGAAAAGACTGCAGGTCACCTCGCATGGACCGTTGACGCAAGACCACACCAGCCAGGACAGGCTCAACCCGGACCTGGATAGCCACGTCCGCAGGCAGAGGAAGGCCAGTTGACGTGAGCTCATCCCCTGCCTGAAAACGGGTCTGGACGTAGGCATCCCTGCTGGTGCAAGATGATGCAGGGACAGGATTGCACACAGGCACCTCCGCGGCGGCCTGTGCTGCCTCCTGTCCCTGGTCCTGCACTGCACCACTAGCACCAGTGGGATCCCCACCTCCAGACCCCGTCTCTGGTGCTTGCACGGCCTCCTCCTCCACCAAACCCCCCACCAACCTGGATGACTCTGTGCCATCTTCCCCTGTTGGGCCCTGTGGGGTCCCAGCTGCCCCTTCTGCTGCCGAGGAGTCCAACTCCAACCTCCGCCTCTTGGACCTCCCCCCGGCAGCTGCGGCCTGGGACGCGGCACCGGACTCCTCACTCCCCGATGAGATGACAACCTGGGAGGGGAGCCGGGCCTTGCGTCTCCGGCTGGCAGTCGGGTCCCCGCCGCTGTGCTCCACAGCACCTTCTCCGCCCTCTTCCTCAGTTGACGCTGCAGACAGGGAGAAACAAAACACAGGCATCAGGGCACTGTACAATGGACACATACACACATGACAGTTGTACATGAGTGGCATTGGCAAACCTCAGACATCTCATCACAATCCCCAACACACATGTCATTACAACTCGCACACATGAGCCATACCACAGCCATATCGCAACTGCCACCACCATCCATACACATACAACAGCATGAGCAGCCAAAGGTGAGCCAGACATCACATGCAACACAGGAAGTGCACCACACATGTACACACACCACCACACTTGCATGCATGTGTACACCTCTGCCAAGTGTCGCACTGTTCAGACGGGCATCCATGTCACATCTGCCAATCAGGCTTCCACATACCGCTGTCACATGCATCCATGTTGCATCACTGTTGCACCCTTGTCAAATATACACACATGCACATGTACACAGTGCTGATACATGCAACTGAAAACAACATACATGCGTGACATCACGGACATGTCTACTTACATACACATTCATCCAAACATGTGTGCCCATACAACTGCATTTGGCATGCAAGCCTACACACACAAGCACCATCCATGTCTCACACATTACAGCCCTCGCATGTGTCAGCCCCACGGCCCTGTACACCCCCACCCATACTCGACCCCATACAAACAGATGTGCAACCTGCACACTACTGAATAATCACCACACGCACTGCTCACAATCAGGATGCATGTACACTCGCCGCTCGACTCCAGACGGGTCTGCTTCTCTAGGACCTGGACGTGGAGCGCTGGGGATATGCTTTCCAGGACCCTCATCTGTTCTTCCGACAAGTGGCCCCGGCGCCCCTTGGCATCCGCTGCCTTCAAGAGGCGCCGGGCCTTGTTCAGGGTCCTGGACCTGAAGTCCTCCCAGCGCTTCCTGACATGTTGTAAGTCGCGGACTGCCACCCCCTCCGCGTTGATGGCAGTCACGATGTCAGTCCAGATCCGTGTCCGTCCTTCCTTGTCGGCGCGGGAACTTCCGAAGAGGGCATCATACTGCCCCAGGACTTGTTCCACCAGGACACCAACTTCGGTGGCACTGAAGCTGGTGCCCCTCTGCCTCTCTGGCCGGGGGTTGTCAGTTGTCACAGATGGTGTTTGCCCCGACATGACAACCGCAGAGGCAGGAGTGGGTGGGCAACTGGGTCCTGGGGCTGGGCTGTGGAGCGATGGAATCCCAGTCGGGAGTCTTCGGTTCCAGCAGGGGTGGTCACATCAACAGCACCCCTGGCTGATGTGCAGGCAGCAAATGGCAGGGCACGTGGGCAGCAGGCAGTCAGGCAGCAGCAGATGGCAGGTGGGAGCGTGCTCGGGGCTCTGGGGGGCAGTAGTTCGGCCTTCTGGGCAGGAGCGTGGTCTTCCGTGTGCTTACGCGTGGCCAGCTTGATACGGAGTGATTTGGCACGTGAAAAATCTGCACGTCAGCGTGTAATTCGAGGAAAGGCCCTTAGCGCGTAAGCGCGTCTGCACGCATACGCATTTTCATTGGACAGAAGGCCCGACAAGCGCAAGCGCCCCTGTGACGTGACGCGTGCAGACGTGCATGCGCATTTCAGCGCGCGTGAAAAACTGCACGTCCGCGTGTAATACGAGGAAAGGGCCCATGCGCGTAAGCGCGCGTGGAAACTGCACGTCCGCGTGTAATACGAGGAAAGGGCCCATGCGCGTAAGTGACGTGACGCGCACGTGCATTTCCCTCAGCACGGGTTAAGGGTGAGCGGGCCCAGCAGTTCGCTGTACGTGCCTTTCGTGGAGACCGACGTGTGTTGCTGCTTCCTGTTGTTTCGCGCGCCATCACAACTTCACAGCTATCAAGGACGTATCTCTTCTTTTGGCGGGGGTATTGGCTATGTGTGTTTTTCTGCATCGCGCTAGTCAGACGGTGAGTCGCACACGCTCTTTTTCCCACTGCGGGTGCCCCTGTGTATCGCACCCATTTTCGATGTCATAGTAGCCTGCGTGTCCCACGCGTACGCGTTATTCGTGTTACTGGGTGCCACCGCGTACTGCGGGAGGTTGAATCCACGCACATAGGCTGCAGGGTTGCGTGCACGGTTTTACTGCAGTTTTGGGGTGCCTGAGCGTTGCGTGACCCGTCACCACATCACCGGGGTCACATACAGCCTTTTTAAGCTGCCTGTATCCAGCATGGTTCTCGTGGGCTTCCCGTCGACCTCCGCCTCACAGGCATAGGAATAGGGAGATCTTGTCACTATTGCTGGTTCATGCGATACTCCTTCCCTGGTAACCTCCATGTTCCCCACATCCGTCGGTTCTGTCTTGGCTCTTTTTGGGCACATCCTCGCCAGGTGCCCCCACTCTCCACACTCGAAGCACTGTATTCCTTTGGGACCCACACTGGGTGCTCGAATTCCAGTGGGACTTTCACTACTGGGTCTTACTTTAGGAGGTTCCCAATCCGTTTTCCTGACCATTGAATTGGGCCATCTTGAAGCACCTAGGTTTTTGGAAGTAGAGTTGTTGAAATTGATGTTTACGGCCTCCACCAGGCTGGGCCGATGATGTTGACGGACCCAATGCTGCACAGGGATGGGTAGAGCTTCAATGAATTGTTCCATAACAATCTTCTCATTCATTTCTTGAACGGTGGTGTTCGGGGTCTGTAACCATTTATCCCCCAGCTCTTTTACTCTATAAAAAAGTTGCCGGGGTGTCTCTTCCGGTTGTAGTTTGATCTCCCGGAACTTTAGTCTATAAGCCTCCTCATCGTGACCCAAACGTTCCAGAACCACTCTCTTCATTTCTAAATAAGTCGTCTCTCCCGTTGGATTGGCCGCCTGGTAGGCGCTCTGCATCTCGCCTGTCATGAGAGGCGCAATATAATGGCACCAGCTTTCATTAGGTCATTGCGCATTCCTCGCCACTCGTTCAAAATTAACAAAAAAATGAGCGGGATCCTCTCCAGTGATATACTTTTGAAGTACTGAAGCGGGGATCTGAGCATGTCTGCGTACGGCCGTAGCCTCCAACAATTGGGCTTGTTGGACTTGAATGGCCTGCTCAAAGGCCTGCCTATCCGCTTGCGCCTGCTGATTCTGCAATTGCAAAGCTTGTTGGAGAAGTTGTTGTCCCTCACTGAGTGTCTTGATGAGTTCTTCCATGGCTTTTGATCACAATCCCACTTCTGACACCAAATTGTAAGACTGTTGTTCTCTGTGTGTTGTGAAAAGATCACGCTGAGACGGAAGGTAGATGGTTCTGTAACATATACAACTTTTATTAACTTCAGTTCTTCTTGTATTTATGAAAAAAAGGATACGTCTTTTCTCCTCGAAAGATTCTGACTTGAAAGTATTTCGGCAAGGCAGAGGATTGTCTCAGGTAAGTCTTTATATTAACACTCTATAGTGACCTACAGTTCTCCTCACAGTCTCTGTTAGCCTAAAACTCCTTTCCTTCTTTAACTTCTTTTGTTATTTCTTCTGGCCTCGGTATTCTTTTAATCTTCTCCTTTTTATTTTACTTGTCTTTTTGCTTAGCAGTATCTTTAGTCTGTAAATTTCAACTTGTCTTTGTTCAGCCACTCTTTATCTTTCTACTAAACTCTCTTCTATCATCCGAATTATCCTTGCACTTTTCTTCTCATACTCTGGTCTTTCCCTTCTCCTTCACTCCCAGAGAGACGTTCGTCTGACTACTTCTACCACTGTGTTGCCGTATTTCAATGTCTCTTCCCCCTCCACATGAATGTCTATTCAGCTGGGTCATATGCTCGGGAAGTGCCAACCCCTGTCTTTCTCCCCGCTTTGATCTCTCTTACCCCGTCGGCTGCGAGGGGAAAACCACTCTGTCCCTCCGATCAGCTGTTTTCGGCCGCTCCGCGTCGCCAGGCCCCGCCTCTCACCTCATTTGTCTTCTCCCAGTCAGCGGTTACGGCTTCACTCGGCTGGAGTTTTCCTTTCGTCGCGGCGTCTCCGTGTGGACTCCGCCCCTCACCTCTCCTTCTGTAATAACAATACGATCCTCGGATCGAGCAGGTTCCCCCTCTCGACCTTCTTCCCGTGCTGGAAGTTGGCTCTCCGCTCTTCCTCTTAAAAACAAACTGCCTCTCACCCCGGATGTCGGCTCATCACTTCGGTGAAGGTCACGCTCTCAGGCACCCCGCTTCAGCGTTTCAGTCGACGCTTCACGGGCTCATTAACACACTTTGAAATAGGCGCCACGGCGTAACATAAACTTTGTTTCTTTTTAACTTAACTTGTTTCTTCTCATCAGGAACTTTTTAGTAAGCCCATTCGTAACTGTCATTTTCCAGCTCCCCTTCACACGTCTACTAGCAACCAACAGAAAACAAAGCAAAAGTTCAGCACTTGAATCCCGCTGTGATTGGTTAGAAAGCCTGTCAATTAACCTCCCCAGCTGGCAGAAACATTTAACCCTTTGAGTGCCCTGTTTATCCTGCTTATGCTGATATTGCCAGAGCCAGCGCCTGATGAGGAAACTCCTGCGTATTTCAGAGCTGATTCATCACACATCCCTATCAAAATACATTTTGAGGCTCTTTTTTCTATCCCTGCTTTTCAAGGCTTTGTTGGTAGAGTAGCTGTTACTGTAATGCATTTGTTTAATGTATTTAATCCAGTCCAGTTAATTTACTATATTAATCTCTCTTCCCAACCCACAATTTTCCTTATTATAGGCATTCCAACATTTATGTCCATCACAACGATTCAGCATGTTCCTGAGCATTACCCATTTTATGGACTGTTCAGAGGCTTTTTGTCTTCGGACAAAGTTCTTATAGCTCGTTTTTAGGTGTTTAAGTATCCTCGTCTCTTGACATTTATTACTGATTTTATTCTTCACTTTTGATTCCTTATAATGTCTCGTTTTTCCTTAGCAATGACAATATCATAAGTCTTTCTTTTGTACATAATGTTTCCATTATAACTCCTGGATCGATCATATGTATATTGCTTAGCAGCCCTAGAGATTTCCTTGAATTTTTGAGGGTTTATACAACCGCTTTTTACGTATGTTAGCGCAATTTTTAATTTAAAAAAAAAAAAACACACAAATCTATGTATATTATTGATCGACCAGTACATAGTATTTCCCACCCTGTTTAATCCAAGGGACCCCATCATGACATCTTTTTCTTTATTTTTACGTTGCCAGGTAATTTCAGATTTCTGTACGACGTGATCACTAATTACAGTAGGCATAAGACTCATTGGCCCCATAGCATCCAACAATGAGTTAGACGAAAATATATAATCGATCCAGGAGGATTGTTTCCCACTTAACCAAGAATAGTGGAACAAATTATTCTTATGGTCCTTTACATACAATTGATTGAGACAATTTGTGTTGATAAATGTTAACCATGGATCCAATTCATTCACATCCTCCACAGGGGGTAGTAGGATCCTTGAAGCAGGTTTATTCAAACACACTCCATTGGAGTTCAATTCAACATTTCTCTTTAAAAGCCCCACCACCAAAAAATAGCCCTCAGGGTTTGAAAATCCCCAACAGTGCAGTAATGTATCCAGTTCTTCTAAGATCTCAGTTGTGTGCGCGTTATTAGGAGGATAGTATCCATTTATAATGAGAATATCATTATCATTTTTCTCTTCTCCATATGGCAATATAGCTGCCAAAAGATGTTAACATTTCCTTATTGGACAATACTCCGATAAAACCAAGTGGTTTTTAGCCCCTATCATTAGGCCCCCAAAAAGGTTGCCCCTATTGTTCTTTAAGGCCTGCTTATATATAACAGGAAATACATCCAATGCAAAATCATTAAGTAAACACGTTTCTTGTAATAGGAAAATATCTTAGATAGTGGTATTTGTCCTACTGTCATCTCTATTTCCTGGTCATCAATTGTCGCATCATTATTTGGATTGATCATGTTGTCAGTAGAACCACTCTTAAGATTGAGGCATAATATGAGCAGAGAAATATTGTTGATAGCATCCAATACGGACAACATAATCGCTTCAATACCTTGTTATTTTGTCCTTTGCCAATTAGGGTTCTCCTCTTTTTTTCTCAATCACCCCAATTGCTGAACCTAATGTTTGCAATTCATTGTCCATATTCCCCGCTTACTGTTTTTTTCATTGTGTTTACTGTGTTTCCTGCAATTTTGTTTTCTAGAATGCTTGTAGGCCCTCCTTATTGAGCTACGCAGTCGGTATTTGTTACTGACCGCAGGCATTACTTAGATGATCGTTCATCCATAAGCAAGGCCAGAGTTTGTCAAGTTCAAGTACTAGCAGGTT
This sequence comes from Ambystoma mexicanum, assembly GCF_040938575.1. NCBI lineage: Eukaryota > Metazoa > Chordata > Amphibia > Caudata > Ambystomatidae > Ambystoma > Ambystoma mexicanum. Next base: position 148,664,070 of record NC_090927.1, read on the forward strand.
TGACGTACCCCAAGTAAACACTGTGCACTTGGACAAGCTACGGGCCAGCAAATTCTGATACAGACCAACTGTGTGCTCACACCTACACCGCCCGTACACTGAACAGCCTAACAGCGCTCGCCTCGGGTTGTGCTTCGTGAGAGATTGATTTTGTTTGAGAACAGAGGAGAGAGCTGCACAGCATGAACCAGTGTGAGAGTAGCCAAATAACCCCAGAGTATGTATTTTGCAGCCTGGATCTTGCAGTCCTTCACACAGCTCTGTCAATCCAGAGTCCCTCAGTTTATTCCAGCTCAGGTCGAGCTCAATGGGAGATTGATTTTGTTTCAGAACAGAGGAGAGAGCTGCACAGCATGAACCAGTGAGAGAGCAGCTGTCCAGCCCCAGTTTCTGTATTTTACAGCCTGGATCTCTAGTCCTTCACACTGCTCTGTCACTTCAGAGTCCTCCAGTTCATTCAAGCTCAGTATGATTGATTTAGTTTGACAGAGGAGAGAGCTGCACAGCATGAACCAGTGAGAGAAAAGGTCTTCAACCTCAGTTTTGGTATTTTGCTGCCTGCATCTGTCGGTCCATCAAACAGCTCTGTCACTCCAGAGTCCTGGAGTATGAGCTCTGTGAGAGATTTATTGTGTTTGAGAACAGAGGAGAGAGCTGCACAGCCTGAACCAATGTGAGAGCACCCACATAACCCAATGAGAAGTTCTGACACTTAATCTCCAAGAAGCCTGTTTTGGAGTTTTGATTGCCACAATCCTTGGTGTCGATGCTGCTGCAGTTTGAAGTCCTGGTTGTGTTGCATGTGCAGTGCGGCTTGAGATTTCTTTGATCCTTTCCTCTGCTATTATTGACTACAGCAATTGATTTTGTTTATCTTGTTTATAAGCGTCTTCATTCAAATATGGTTCTGTGCTACTTGTGTGAATCCATTCACCTTCACAGCAGTTTGAAATGGTGTCTATATTGACATTGTGCATGTTTTGAAGTACTTTTTGTAATGCATTGATTAATTTAGTTAGTGGTTTCATTTTGTTTAAAATTAATATAAACATGCTTTTCTTAAGTAGAAATGCACCGTCAATTAGCGCTCCGAGGATTCGGTTTCTGCTTTAGTTTTTAAGGGTAGATCGTGACTTGTACTTTTTTAAATAAGATTGTTGAAACCTTTTTGTAAAACCGATTTTTTCGAATGTTTTACTGTGGCTAGGTTAACATTTGTAGATATAGTGTTAGGTTTATTTGTAGGTCTACTTTTGTTTGTACATATTTTTTAACTTTTTATTTTTGCAAGAGGGGCCTTACTTATTTTAGTTTAGTTTCGTTGAGTGAGGTTGCTAGTCCTACTTTAATGTTTTCTATAAATTGTTTTAGAGGCGGATAACTTTGGTTAGTTTTTATATGTATCTGCTGTGTATTTTCTTTGTTTTCTACGCAGTTGGTTTTTAGTAGGCATTTGGATCTGTAGGGAATAACGAAAGTTTGTGTTTGAAAGTTTTGGAATGTTTATGCATGTATTAGCATGGGTGTGTGGGTGTTATTGTACAGATGAATAGAGTGCTGTGCAATTGTAGTTGGATGAAAGGTGTTGTTGGGAAGGTTGCAAGAGTAAGAGGCTGCATAGGTGTGATGGGCTTGGGTAAATATGTGATTGAAATCAGGTGGTATATAAAATAAGTACATTTGTGTGATGGGGAATGGTTAGTAAACTATTGATAGTAGAATGTGTTGAGCACTACTGGTGTTGGTGAGTACGGGAGTGGTGGTGGGATATTATGATGTGTTGAGGAAAACACTGGTTGATGTAATGGTGTAATTTAGTGCATATGTAAGAGGTTGTGTGGGTGTAATTGAAAAGAGGCGAGGACGTGTGTTTGTGTGCTAATGTGTATTAATGATTTGGAATGCAATGATTGCGTAAGTTGTTGGGTTGGGATTAAGGACGTCACATGGATAGGACCATGGAAGATTAAGGAAATGAAACTGTGGTGTAGAAGCTGATGAGAGATGGATGTGTTGTTGGGCAGTAAGCAACGGGTGGTGTATTGAATAAAGAGCAATGTTTACATAGGAATAGAAAGAGTGTGAACGCTGCAATAGAATCAGTAAGAGTGAAATACAATATTGTTGAGTAAATACTGTATGCTAATATATAGTGAAAGTACATTGTTACAATTAGAGAGATATTCATGCTATATTAATGTGCTTACTTTGTAGGATGTGAAGATTGTTCTTTCTTCGGTAGCTTTCTTTGTCAATCTTCTTTTTTCCTGTAATTGTAAAAGAAAGTTAGTTGTTATAGTTGGTAATGGTGAAGTAGTTTCACTAAGATAGGTTGTTATGTATTAAGGTGGAGGAGAGTGAATAAAGTTGTGCTATAGGTGGAGTAACACGTTATTAGAACAATTGGACTATGAGTAGTGCTTTGTAGGAGCAGGGAAAAAGTAAAAAAGATGCATATCTAGGTTATTTTTGCAGCACAGGAAAGTTTCTTCTACTGCTAACATCATAGTACAAATGCATGAACAATGTATGGTTTTGCAGTAGGGCAACATTTGTGCTGGTGCCTTTAATAAGAAAAGTGCTGTGTTTGTGGTGCAATGTATTTGTAATGTCTTGCCGTGTTTTTAAAGAATAAGGAAACAGAAGTGTTAATGCAATGGCAGTTTGTAGTTGGAGCAGTGTATGGTGTTTTATAGTGGTGGTTGGAAAACAGCAGTATTTTGTATGTAAGGAGAAGTGCTACTTATAGGTACTTTGGCAGTATACACATGTGTGAGCAGGTGGAGCGGGATGTGCTTATAACGGTTGGAAAGTATAACCTTTTTACATAAGGACAAATGCAAAATGATGTTTGTTTAAAAAATACATTTTTAGTAGCATTTTGTTGAATGTTAAAAAATGCATGTGTGCATTTACAGCAGCACTGTTTTAAGGGAAATGCAGTTGCAAAGGATTTGTAGAACACTGTTAAGTGGCAGTTTGTTAAAAGGTCCAATGATTACACTCCAGCGTCGTCACTTGGGATGAGAGGTTTATTTAGTAAATACATACAGGAGAACGGCCCCTCCCTAGAATCTTGACCCCTTGCTGAATGTTCACAGCCAGGATTCCCTTGTATCTAAGATACACACTGCAAGATGACAACATTGATGCACAGAGAATAAGATCTTGAATTGACACTGAGCACCTCCCAACACAGTTTAATATGTTGGCAGTGCATGTAAGTAACTGCCACTTGATGTGACGAGGTGCAGATATCAACAGTGTTTCAAACACGCCACAAAGCACAAGGGAAGGGAACAAATAAACATTGAAAATTACAATTAATAAATATAATCGAACCGTGGTCCCACTAGGCCTTGTGACATTCGGAACGTGCAAGTGCAGTGAAAAGAAAAAGGATAAAAGGGGGTAAGTGCTATTAAGGTCCCCCAGGGGAGTAAGTGCTAGAGGTGCCCGTTGGGGCGGCAAGCATCGGCCGAGATGTCCCAGGCGAAGAGGGAGGTCTACCACCCCAAAGGTAGGTGCAGGGTGGAGGCAAACCAGCCGACAGGGGTGGGGGGAGGGTGCTGGTGGCTATTAGGCAGAAGGCCAGGATCCTATTGGTCTCCTGAGGGACCAGGCCGCCAATCTCAGCAACAGAGGGAATGGTAAACACAGGAGGGGGAGAAGAAAGGAGGAGGAGAAGTTAAAGATCTTGAGTTGTTTACGGAACTTGAGGTGGTACCTTTAATATGCTTATTAAGATACTTATTACAGGGTTAGTGGCAGCAACCTAGTATATATATTTATAGAGCTGTTTAAAACAAATACCTTTAAAATATAAGCACACCTGTACTATGTTTTGTTAGATGTAGATATTGTTGAATCTGCAAATAGAAATGTTAGTTTCACTGTAGTTTTTGATGCAGGAGGCTGTCACTCACAGGAGACACATACTCCCAGAATTGAAATGTACATCTGAAGTGTTGAAGTGAGGTTACATGAGTTTTTGGATGTAATTGATGGATGGATGTGTAACCGTTTGAAAGTAGCCAGTGAGTGAGTTTTACAAACATAAAAGTAAAAAAGGGTAAAAGGGCTGCCCTGTGCTATGTCCTGGGTGGTAGTCTTAGCAGGGCACAGTGGTAGCGCAAATTAGGCAAGCTTAGCTTATCATAACTGGCATATTTCTGGGGTTTTCCAATTTTACTTGTAACCATAACGACCCTTTAGAAATGTTTTTTCACTGATACATATAAAAGGGAAATCTGTGGATATGTTTGTGTGTCTGTTTGAAATGTTCATCACACTTTCCAACATGCTACAAACATGAAATCTGGCATGTGGGCAGGTTACATGGTGTAGACAATATACATTTAAAAAATAAAGTATTTATGCATTTTTTTTAAGCGGTCTGCAATGATATGTTCAGCATCCCAACATGCTACCAACCTAAAATATGGCATGTGGGTAGGTTCCATGTTGTAGACAATGTAAAAACTATCAAATTTACATTTTTGTAATTATTTTAACTTACATTTTTATTTTGTCAGTCAATTTTCAGTTACAACACATATAATTTGTATCAAAACAACATCAATAACAACTGAAAGCCGTCCTCATCCCCTGCCCCCACAAAAACTCAGGAAATGCGTGCTTCTTTAAATAGCAGAAATAACAGACACTTACATATAAAAACAATATAACCATCTCTATCAAGTTGACCAGGTGTGAACTATCTCTACATATTTAGGCCTGTAACCATAATGTAGGTAGCTCTCTGCTTCAGGTGTTTGGACCCCTCCCTGACCATCCCTCCATGGCTCCACTCCCTTTCCCCTTCCACCGTATCGCCCTCCACCCTTTTTAACCCAATTCTCATTTGCTAATCAATGGACCTCACTCCTCCTGAAACGTTCCCACTTGGTCATTTACGATAGCCGTTAGCTTCTCTATCGTGTATATGTCTCTTAGTTTCTGTTCCCAGACTGCCCTATCTGGAGCCCCTGGAGACTTCCACTTTTGCGCCAACACAGTCCTACCCACTCTTAACATTGCTTCCCTTAATCTTGGAACCCTTGCCTCCTCAATGTCCACTGTGGGTACTACTAATACATTCTGGAGGGGGAATGGGTCTAGAAGGACCCCCGTGATGTGTGACCAAAAGATCTGGATCAAAGGGCAATCCCACCACACATGGAACCAAGAGGTCCGCTGACCACAGGCCCAGGGACAGAACAGGGAGGAGCCCCGAAACATCTTAGAGATCCTGACTGGGTCTCTATGCCATCCGTGCAGGACCTTAAAGTTGGGCTCTATAGTGGACTGAAGGCAATCCTAAATAGCTTGGTCCATGTCTCCTCTCGATTTCCCTCCCCACACCGTCCTCCCATCTTTGCTTGAAGTCCTGTCTATTTCCTACCATAGCCCTATAAAAGCACAAGAGGATTCCTCTCTGACTCTCTGCAGAAGCTAAGATCCCCTTTAATTGAGTCAAGTTGCTAGTCAATTTACCTTCCCACCTCCCGTCAGTGAGCAATCCTCTTAACCGGACATTAAAAAAAATGGACATTGAGTACTTCCCTACAACATCAAACAAGGCTTCATATCCTATGAAGGAACCCTCCAGAAACAACTGGCCTGCCCTCTCTAATTATCATAATTATAATTATAATTGTTCTTTTATAACGCACTTAATACCAGAAATTGGTTTCTAAGTGCGGGATCGGGATTCAAACCTATGTTGCACTGCATAGTCTGCTTCCAAAACAAACACCTTGGCCTCGAGCTACCCCCCTCACCAACCCATTTAACATACATAAAGTCAGGAGTTAACTTACAGGTGTTCCGTTTCGCCGCTACCCTCAGGATTCTGCGCTGAGCAGTAGCATCCTCACCCCCCGTCCCTTCAGGTCCTTGTGGACCCGTCGGGGGCCCCATCCCTCTCTAGCCTTCGGACATTTTTCTTTTCTTTATAGTGCACTTTTCATTTTCGTTTCATTGTCACTTGTTCTGACGTCAATAAAAGTTCCCTAATTATTGCTTCACCCATCTTCAAAGAAGCTAAATTCCTTGCCAAAAAAGATGCTTACAACAACCGTATTCTGTTTGCCTAATATAATACTAAAGAGCTCTTTAAGATTCGTAAAGAACTCGAGTTGCCCATAGCTCCACTATAGACCAGTGAAACACAGATTTCTCCTGGTGCACTAACATCCAGAAAGCTCTCCTTGATAAAGTCACATCTCTACAAACAAAAATCAATTTAAAAAAATGCAGTATCACCCCAGATCCTGCACTAAATTTTGCATTTATTACCACAACCTCAACATATCCTGCCAAACCATTCAGCTTCTCACCACTCTCTACATGCGAAGTAGAGAATATCATTCAAAAGCCCAAACCCCCCAATTGTCAAGGTGACTCTTGTCCAGCACCTACTATTAAAGATGCAGCACACTAACGTGTTCCCTTTATCACCACCTTCATAAACGCTTACTTTAAATCTGGGATTGTACCAGACAACCTCAAGGATTCCCCAGTTATCCCCTTAATTAAAAAACATACTCTCGATTCTAGTAAACCGGCCAATTATAGACCTATTACCACGGTATCCTTCCTCCTAAAAATTCTGAACAGGGCAGCCTATTTACAAATTAAGGCTTAACTTGAATCAAACAAACTTCTTGGCCGGCGGCAATCAGGCTTCTGTCCTAGACACGGAACAGAAACTGCCCTTATTGACTTAAAAATACAAATTGAGGATTTAAAAGATAAAGGCAAATTGGCCCTACTTCTACTGCTTGATCTTTCGGCAGCTTTTGATTTGGTCAATCACCAAATGTTGTGCCAACATCTCAAAACTGCTGCCCACTTCTCAGACAAAGCCACATCCTGGATCAGATCATTTTTAGAAAACAGAACTATTCAGGTCTTTTCACCGACCGCGTCTGCCGAACCATCTCCAGTCTTATGTCTCTCCAACACTTTACAATCTATTTACGAAGCCCCTTTTTGATATGCTTGACTATCTGGGTGTCACGTACACCAGTTATGCGGATGACACCCAGATACTCATCCCTATCACGGACAACCATGCTATTGACTTCAAAGCACTTAATGATGTTTACTCTGTCATCCAGGCCTGGGTGGCACATCATAGATTGTGTTTAAACAATGAGAAAACCAAGCTACTCCTCCCACTAGACTCAGTAAATTGGACCCTACCTTCAAATCCTTTACCATTGACGGGAATACTATTAACGTCTCCAGGGATACAAACACATTAGGTATATACCTTGACTCTACCCTGTCACTCACAAGACAAACAAGTGCCGTTGTATCTGCATCAGCCTACGCCTGAAAAGCTTATAACAGCATGGAGACCATTTTAACTGCCCCCAACTGCATCATCATCGCCAGAACCCTTGTTATGGCAAAAATTGATTACTGTAATGTCTTATATCTAGGTACTAGCCAAAGAGACATTAACAAACTCCAAGTCACCCAGAACAAAGCTATAAGGGCGGCCCTTAACATCCCCAGGAAATCACATATTGGTAATACCTAGATTCAAGCTCCAGAAAGCAGGGAGGTCCAGCTTCCCAGTACTCGCCGTTAAACTCTGGAACACTTTACCCTCTACACTGAGAGCCGAATCATCCTACCTGACATTTAAGAATAAAGTAAAATCCTGGCTCATAGAACAGGACCACACTACATCTATTATGTAAACTGCTGCACCTCCACTATCTTTTCCTTCTACCCCATGTTAATATACCACCATATGTTACTAACTGTGCCTTACTTGTTTCTCAAGTTCAGATATACTTCCTCGCTGTAAAAATTGTAAATTTGCTCTTCACAGCTGTATCTTGACATTATTGTAAATTCACTGCCATCCTATATACCTCCTTTGTTATCCCACCCTAAGAAATGCACCCAGGTGCCCTTGGGCCAGGTGAGCAATACAAATAAAATAAATACAAAATACAAATACAAAATATCTAACCAAATCTGGGGATGATGGAAAACCTGCTTAGCTAGATCTATTGGAGGCTCCCATACCGACGAAAGTGGGGACAGCCAGGAGGACAAATGAACATTAGTCTTGTATTCTCTCCATAGGAACCATAGGACCCATGAGGTGGGATGTGATTGCAACGTCTGGGGAATCACCTGTGGTGGAGATCACAGGTAAACTAATCTTTTTACGGTGTGCCTCTACCTCCTCGGCGAAAGGTCCTGTAGTTGCCCAAGTCATCTCTAAGATGCCCCACCAGCACCTGCAGCTGTGGCAACTTATAGTAAATCTGCAAATCGGGGTAAGCGAATCCCCCCAGTCCCTAGGCAATGTTAGCGTTCAATGTTTAATCATGGAGACTTTGTCCTGCCACACCAACCGGGCCAGCAGGGTCTTCAGCTCACGAAAAGAGACAACTGGAGGAAGGCTCAAGAAGAGATAGAGCAATCGAGGAAGAATCTTCATTTTAACAGAGATCTTCCTCCCAAACTATGAGAGCACCCAGGGAGCCCATCTCGCCAAATCCTTCCTCAGTGTCGCGAGCATTGGGGTATAGTTGGATGCAAACAATGCGGTCAGATCTCTAGGAAGCCAAACAGGTACGTAAGTCCCACATTTTCTACTCTTATCCCCCTAAATTGAATTCTGTTCTCCAGACAGAAGATTTATATACATTAATCTTGAGCCCCGAAAAATGCCAGAAGGTCGTAATCAGGGACATAAGCTCAGGAACTGAGGAGTGTGCATTGACTAAATAAACCAAAATATCATGTGCGACTAGGGACAACTTAAAACACATTCCTCCACATTGAATAGCCTTGATTATTGAGTAGGCATGGGCCGCTTTTGGTGAGGGCTCCAGGGAAATGGCATAACGTAGGGGCGAGCACGGGCAACCTGGACTCGTCCCTCTGGTTAATGGGAAAGAGGAAGTCAGAATCCCATTAACTAGTACTCAGGCCGTCGGGGAGCCATATAGTGCTGCAATCCATAGCCGCATATGTGACCTCAGTCTAAAAGTTTCCAGAAACTGCAACATATAGGGCCAATGGGCTGCTGGTGTGCCACAACATTTTTGCCCGTGACTTCACACTCAGTGAACTTCCCCACTAACCTCTCCACATCTCAATCAACCAGGCCACCAATACTTCCCAAAACCATCTTGGTTTTTGAGACACCAATGAGACCCGTGTGTGCAATATCCACAAACCTTCTCTGGCCCAGGGGAACACCCACTCGGTCCCAACTGTTCAAGATATCCCTCTTGATATCCCTCTTGACACACAATTCAGACTTCACTTCCCACAAACTCCCCTCCTCCCACTTAATAACATTTTCTTCCGGCCACCCCTCCTGTACAAATCGCATAACACTGCTTTGCGCATGTGAAAAGGAACTCGGCGTTGCCTCACTGCCTTGGGCTTGATTGTTGGGTCGATATGCAGTTTGACTGTTCGTCCTTTGAGGTGTCATATGCCTTGGAATACCTTTTTGTGTTTGATTAGGAGGAGGTCGATTTCGGGTGTGTCGATGCTGAATGCAAACTTCACGAGCTTCAGCTTCTCGGCAGTTCGGCAGATTAACAGTGGGCCTCATTACAAGGTAGGCGGTCCGGTAATGATACCGGTAAGGGTATACCGCATCGCATACCGGACTGGTGCATTACGACCCGCTTACCAGTGCTACTGGCAACCGCAGGGACCCGGTAGCACCTGTCTGGTATGGGCGTGGGCACGCAGCAGCCGTGCCAGTAACATTGGCATGCCGTAAGGAAGTGATCATTACGAGCTGCACGGACATGCACTTACCGGAATCCAGATGCTGGTAAGAACAGTCACCATAATGCCGGCAATACCGGCATCGCAGGACAGGCGTTAATAGCAATCTACTGTGTCCCAAACTGCCACAGGTGCAACGGAGTCAGGCTCAGCACAAAAGGAGCACACCCACACCCCACACCCTTTTGAAGTCCAAGATGATACCACTAGCAGTTGCTATACAGAGGCTGGAGGACATGCCTGTGCTGCTACTACTCCAGCAGGCACTAAACCAGGGAATGCAGAGGAGGCGCAGGAGGAGAAGGAGGGTGAGACTGGACCAGCACATACCACCAGTGCAGGCAGTGGTGTCCTGCAGGCAGGCACCAATCCCTTGCATAAGGGCCAGTCCATTTGACTTAACCCCTGCACAGATCCACACCGCCTAGACTGGGACACAATACGCACAATTGTGGATCTCATTCACGATATCCTGATCAGCCTGATCAACATCTGTACCGCCATACCCCATACCCTCTCTGCTGAAGGTATTGTCTGTGCTCCACTTCCCTGCCACAGGCACCTACCAGCATGCAGTGGGGCAGCTGCATGGCATCTCACAACCATGTTTCTCCCTTGTGCTCAACCAGGTGCTGGATGCACTCCTGAAACACGCAAGGTCCCACATATCGCTACCACAGACCGCGGAGGAGGTGAATGCCACCAAAATTTCATTGTATGCACTGTCAGGCATGCCAAACGTCATTGGTGCCCTTGACTGCACCCATGTGGAGCTGGTAGTCTGGCATGCCGTGGAGGTAGTGTACCGCAACTGCAAGCTCTACCACTCCCTGAATGTCCAGATGGTGTGTGATGCAAGCAAGATAATAACGCATTGCAGTGGTAGATTTCTGGGATTCACACATTTAATGGTGCTGCGCAACTCCACGCTTCCCTGCTACATGGAACGACGCGCTGCACAATGTGCTTGGCTGCTGGGTAAGTCCAACCACAGGGCCATGGGGGTTGTTGTTGGGGGGGGACCACAAGGATATGCAACCTGTCTGGTGGCTGGGCCATGGGGGTTGTTGTTGGGGGGGGGGCCACAAGCACATGTTCATGTTGGGGGAGAGGGGCTACAAGCACATGCAACCTGTCTGCTGGCTGGGCCTTTGGGGTTGTTGGGTTGTTGTTGTTGGTGGGGGACACCGTCCTGGGTGCCAAACACTGTGACCCCAATAATTACGTCAGGATGCGTGAGACTGACAATGGATGCGGACGTGCCATGGCCGCACAGCTATGTGTAAATGGTAGCTACAAACACAGCACCCTCCCCTGCACATGCACATGGTACATCATCAGACCTGCACCACAGGTACCACAATGCACAAACCGGCAGTCACAATGCATAATTCACATGAGCACAGCAAAGTATAGCACAGGTCATGCAGCCATGACTGAGCCAAATCCAACTGCCTCTCAGGGAATCCCCTGTCACTGCCCCTGCCCAACAGGTATACCGCACACCACCATGCCATTCCGTGCACCTGAAGGGACTCCCAAAAAACAATGGGACATGGATGTAGAAATCGATTTCAGAAAGTAGTCAACACCATGCGAGTGCTGCAGGACCAATACACAGACCCTCACTTCCACCATGCCAGTCAACACCCAGCGCCATCACAGAATCGTCTCCCTAAACTGGCTGACCATACCACCCATCCCATTATGGTGCCATGGTCACATGGGTGAAGGCGTTGAAGGACATGTACATGGCGTTATCAAGTATTTGGATGCATGATTGGCAAAATAACATGTATCATGTTTCACATCAGGGAAATCCATCATTCAGTGCCCTGCATGCATACTGAATCTTTCATTGCATCACAGCCATCACATGTGAGTACATCATGGACCTACTGACATCATCTGTGTGAGTGCTGTATCGGGTGTTAAGGTCCCTAAGACCTGAATGTTACCCATGCTCCCCTACCATGGATCAACATCAAGTACACCAACCTGAGTGTTGCTCTAATTAAATGGCAATAGCTGGAAGTGAAGATATCTTGCATTTGACCACGAACAATGTACAGCCAGTGTACACAAGGAATGTCAAAAACCCTCTCAAACAAATTTTGAATTGCTCCCATACAGGTGATGCTGGGTATGCCCTGAAGCTGTGGCTCCTTACCCCTGTCAGGCATGCACTCAACAGGCATGAAGAGGACTGCAATCGCGCTCATGCACACACTCGTGTGATGATTGAGCAGACTTTGGGCTGTTGAAGGCAAGATTTTGTTGCCTCAGCAGGCCGGGTAGGGCACTCATGTACGGCCCTGAGAAGGTGGGGAAAATTGTTTTGGTATGTGCCATGCTGCACAACATGTGCATCCGGCGCAATGTACCCCAGCCCCCTGACATGGACCAAATTCCACCGGAAGATGAGGAGGATGATGGGGAAGATGCAGCATATCGGCCACAGCTGAATGTGCCTGAAGGACGTGCTTCAGGCTTACGCTGACGAGGTGTGCCTTTACGGGTGGACTGGGACATTTTTTTGCAAGCAGGGTAGGTGGAGTGCCCGTAACGCCACCCGATCTCCCCCCTGGCATTGGGCACTGTGCGACAGCAGTTCCTCCTACTGCTGCAACCGCAGCCGATGACACCTCCTACCGCCTCTCCTTCGGCAGCCGGAATGGGCACTTCAGCGGCGGCCCCTCTTTCGGCCGCCCCTGCCGAGACACAAGCCTCAGCCTCCAAAGCCTGGTTTTGGGCCTCCGCACACCTCCGCGATCAAGGGCAACACCACTCGGCCCGGACCACAATGTAGCTCGCACCCCACACCTGAGCTCACGTCGAAGATCGCTGACAGGCCCAGCACCAGTGCTCCCCATGGCTCCTCCTCCCGCTGTCTGGGCCAAGACCGTCTCCTGCAGAACGCGACAGCAGACCCTGCACGCATGGGCTGAAGGTTGCAGACTTCCTCTGTCACCAGTGAATTAATCTGAGACACGGTAAGTTGTAAACGACTTTATTCTGGACCCAGAGCAGGAAACCGCAACAAGGCACAGAGAAGGCAAACTAACTGGCCCGCGTGGAATGTTGATCCATGAACAAGGAACAGCATTCCACATGCGCCAGCCGACATGATACAACAGATTGCAATGGATTGTGTTTTTCAAGATGGCCGCTGGAGCATTTCCCATCCCGGCGCGATGACGTTTCATCTGGTTCCGGCACTTCCATTGCCGGTATGAATGGTACCCGTATGATCGGTACCGTTCTGTCCGGCATCTAGGATGCTGGTGCCCGTCTCTGCGGCATGGATGATGCCACTATCTCAGGTTTGGAGGGCCTTACTGGCATGCCGGTGCAGCTGTTACTGGCATGTCGGTATGCGCGTGCACACTAACTCGGAATCAACGGTTGATTCCGGCAGCAGTGCAACACGGACGCGGTTGCACCAGCATGCCGGTAATTTGCAATTTTTACCGCCTGACTCGTAATGAGGCCCAGTGTCTCCAGACCTGCGTCAACCACATATATGCTGGCTCGATACAGTAGTTGTTGCATGGTAGCCTCCATGGTGGCTACTTGGGCGTCTATGCTTTCCATTAACCTGCCCATGGCCAATATTCGTTCTACGGGATGTTCCTCTCTTATAACACTGCCCTGATGATAATCCGTTGATGATTTGCATGCGGACGGCAAAGTCTTCATTTGGGAATTCGCAGTCTAGTGCCATTTCCCTGAGTCGTGCGTGGAAGTCATCGATAGTTTCTTTGGCACTCTGCTTGGTCATGCAAAATTGTAATCAGGGTTTAGATTGTTAAGCTCGAATTGTTGAATCCATATCCCTCACCTGAGTGCTGCTCCTGTAATATATGGGTCAAAAGGCCTCATGAACGTTGTCTGCGTGGGATCGGGGCCTTCTGTCCTCATGTAGTGGTCTCTGGGAGTTCTGCCGCTGCTGCCTGCTCTGGTAGCACTGCTCTAAGGGCTTTCCATGTGGCCTGGAGGTTTGTGTGCACGTGGCCCTGTCTGACTTGTGTTGTTAACACTTTTCCCTTGGTTGCCAAAGTGTGTGTCTCTCCCCCACGCTCTCACCTTGTAGGAGTGTTGTTCAATGCTCACTCTGGGTTGACTCGTTGGGTTTTCGCACCTTTTCTGCCAGCAGAATGAAAGCGAGGTGTAGGGGTCGCGGCACATGCGGCTCTGTTCCGCTCTTCGTCTCCAGTGTGATGATTTTCAGGCCCAACCTCCTGCTGTATACACAGAGGTCGGGTCGGTGGCAGTGCACGCATACACTCTCTCATTCATTTGCAGCGCAAGTTTCACAAAGACACGTCAGCCCATTTACAGTGTCTGAATGGGCTCCTTCCCTTCCGGGCATCCCCCTCTTTTTTATCTCCCTATTCCCTTGTCACATGAGGTGGTCTCCCCCTTGATACAAAACACACCCTGGATGTTGCCGACCAGTAACCCAAAGCTGCACTCCCAGTGGGATAGAATCCCAGGTATGATGTCTCAACTAAAAAGGGTTGGTCAGCTCCGCCATGGAGTTGGACATCCCTGATAGTTGAGGGGGTAAATGTATAGTCTTGTAGCAAACACTGTACATATGTGCTCACAGAATGTTCACAGTATCATAGCTATTAGAGTATAACCAACTTTCAATATTACTATTTGCCTGCCTGAGTGTCGAGAGGAAAAAACCACACTGACTCAAAACAGGTTAAAAGGGTAAAACACAATTGTTTATCTATCTCATTCAATAGAAATTGTACTGTTAACTGCACAGTGCGATGTGTAAATTCACAGAGTTATCATGAGTATTTCAAAACAGCAGTAATACAATTGAGCTGAGAAAATGCTCTGATATACCAAAAGAAGTCAATCAAAGAATATACAAAGTCATGTCACAATTACATCATTGAAAAGGTAGGACTCTTGAGGTTGGTCAAGTCTTCAGAATTTCTCCTAGCGACCAGACCGCAATGGGGTAGTGGCGGGATGCTGTCCCCTTATAGGCATCTGTAAAAATAGGGAAGTCCTCAGTCAGGGCAGATTGGATAAACCCGTTAAATGCTGATTGGGGGCCAGAAATGTAGTATTTAAAGATCGGCAGAGGTGGGACGGTAAGGCAAATCTACCCACAGTGAAATGTTGTAACCTATATGGGGGCACACCAACGTATGAGGATTAGAGAAAGTAATTGCGATTGAGGCGACTTCAACAGCAAACGGGTTATATTTCCATAGTCCACACGTGACGTCATTAAAGTGTTGGCATTGGTGGCAAAATATCAAACTACAGTATGTTGTAACGAGCGTGGGGATTAGTGATAAGAGGCTAGCGCTCAAGGCGCTAAAAATAGGAAAAACGGGGCATATTTACAATGTCCACACGTGATACCATAAAGGTGTGGGCGTTGGTGGTGAGATACCATGTACAAAAGATACAATTACTTATCATCTGTGTATCAGCGTGGAAAGTATGAAGTTGAGTAGCCCGTCGCCAAGATGGGTCGCTCTCATCTGTTCGATGATAAAGGTGGTCGTCAGGGACGCCATCTTGGTATGGGCTTCTGCCAGTTCTATACGCAGTGTAATGATAATCGCTGCATCGGAGCGGCAGGTAATGTAGATGCGATGAAATGCGGCTCATGAAGTTAACCAGAATGGTGAAAGTATCACTATGGTATGATGTGTGGGCGACACGCCATATACAAAGTGTAGGGGTAGGGGAGTATGTCCTGCTCCCTAGGTGCATTCTATTTTCATTCAAGAATAGTGTGCTGGGCACATAATGAGTCGAAAAATAAGTTTGCAGTTTTAAAAGGCGGGGGGGGCAACATAGTTCAAAGTAAACTATTGGGTGCCCCCCGACCTGCATGGTAAACAGGACCCGGCGTAGGAAACTAGAAACATGTCCTGTTCCTATTAGGAGCTGGGTCACCAAGAAAGACATGTAGATGAAAAATCGCGTCTGCTCAGTCAATGTAAGCACGCACAGGGTCCCTACATCACATCAGTGTATGGATCATATTTAAATGCAGACAATTGCCTTACTGTCGGTCCAAAAGCCGTTCACATTCTAGGTAATCCGTCTCATAGAGCAAGTTAAACATATTTAAATGCATAGTACAGTTGGTCCATTGGTCGTCTCTATTCTCAATAGTCGGTCCAATTGAGCAAGTTGAGCATGTTTCTATGCATAGTACACTTTTTCACATATTCCCCGATTTACTGGCACACCCGGCCTCAGGTATACCATATCATAAGAAGCACATAAGGTCAAATTCACAGTTCATCCCCCGAGGTGTAAGGCAGTCTAACAAGTCAATCCATATTATTTCTCTCTGGAGCAGTTTCTTGTGGATATCACCCCCTCTTGGACCCACCTTCACTTGTTCTAAGATCAAACATTTCAATTGGGCAATCGAATGTCTAAATTCCATGAAATCTACCGATACAGGTGATCTAAGGCTCTTCGTCCTTATGTTGGACTTATGCTCTGTCCATCTCAGTTTGGCCTTTCTCATGGTAATACCCACATAGTAGAACCCACATGGGCATTTTAGGGCATACACCACATTGGTGGAATCACAAGTGCAAGAGTGTTTAAGTGAGATTGGTTTTCCTGTGTGTGGGTGTGAAATGGTATTGCCAGGTAAGATGTTACTACAATGTTGGTAGTTCAAACATGGTCGTGTCCCTTTGAATGTTCTAGAAATGGGTTGATCTTTAAAAGTTTCAGCTCTAATGAGGCTGCTTCTCAGGATTTTGCTGTTTCTGTAAGCGAAGGTAGGAAGTTGTTGGAAAAGTGATTGTGTTTGGGGGTCCATCTGAAGCATTGGCCATTTTTTTTGGATAATATCCCTGATTTTCTTGCTTTGAGCAGAGTATGTTGTCACATAAACCAGACACTCATCTTTTGGTTGATTTTTCGAAGTTAACAGAGTGTCAGTACAAACAGTTTATCACCTCGGCAGTTGTCCGACTTGAGTAGAAGCCATTCCACTGCCTCTAACCTTGTGTGCAATATTAGTATACAAAGATGTAACGTCCATAGTGAAGAGTGTATCTCTTCCTCCAACAAAATTGGTTTCCTGTAATTTTTTAAAATAATGTGTGGTATCTTTGACATACGTCTCAGTTTCTTGTATAAGTGGCTGTAAAATTTGATCCAGATATTTGGCTAGAGGTTCCAGCAAGCTGTCAGTTGCCGCTATGATGGGTCGTCCTGGTGGGTCAATTAGTCTCTTATGGATTTTGGGCAGAATGTACATAACCGGTGTGCTAGGATGAGTCTTTAGAAACCTTTGTGTATTTTCTGTGATTACTTCTCTCATTTCAGCCTCATCTAGAATTTCTTTGATGAGGGTTCGCACCTGTTCTGTGTGGTTGTAATCGATTTGCTGGTAGGTCTCAATATCGGCTAATTGGCGCTCAACCTCAGCTATGTATTTGCTCTTATCCATCAAGATGAGTGCACCACCTTTGTCAGCCGGTTTGAATATAATCTTGTTGTTATCTTACAGACTTTTGAGTGTCTGGTGTTCACCTACCGTGAAATTTCCCTGACCCTTAGGTTTGTATTGTAGTTTCTTGAATTGGTCAAGCACTGTTTTTTCAAAGACTGCCAAGACATGGTTAATGACAGGAGGATTGGAAACACTCTTGGGTGCTGTTAAGATGGATTTCTGAACTCTGTCCTGGAGGGGTAGAGGTTCAGAAGGCCAGCTTAGTTTCTTGGAACAGGGTAACCTCTCGACAAGCCAGACCAATTAGGGTAGCGATGGCGGCAGTCAAGACTAGGTCTCGAGAGGGGTGAGGGTGTGTGAAAGCCTGCAATGAGCACACAAAGCAAGGACGCTTGCAAATTACTCTAAGCAGGTGTTATATTAAAAATATAGACACATTTATTACAAGGCCTTTGTAACATCGACCATAGTAAAGCATCACAGTAAAACTCCAATAAACCAACACATCACAAGCAATACAATATATATACAAGACCAAGGGGTCTAAAGAGTTAGAAGCACGAAATATGCAGACCAGCTAGAAGGGGAGGAAAACAGGCAGTGCAAGTAATCGTTAGACCCAGTTCGACATCAGAGGTCACCTAACTTGAAGGAAGTCCGAGCCCTACGAAGAGTGGAGCCTTGTGCTCAAAAGTACATGCACACGTGGGTGCCAACGGGCAAAGTAGAGTCTCTTCAGGGAAATCAGGCAGTTCAGAGAGGTGAACAAAACGATGAAGAACAGTTCCCCGCTACTGAAGCGCGGCCTCCACTTGTGGGCAGAAGCAGGGCGCGAGTGCGGAAAAGGGTTGCTGCTTACGACAGCGATGGAAAGCCAATGGCTCCTGCGGGAGGGTGACCGGTTAGGGTATTGACTACTCACCGGTCCCCGATGCAGGCAGACCCAGGCTTCTCCGGTTCCGTTTCGGTACTGGCAGATTCAGATGCGATCAGCAGGATGTCATCAGCAGGAGTCAGGGTCAAGGGTGTCCCAAATGCAGCGAACACGCACAGGTTTGTACCCACAGCAGGGTAACACGGCAACCGCAGGTATTCTGATCCCAAAGCACACGTCTCACTTCAGACCTGGGAATGCCAAGTGTACGAATCGTGTGAGAGTGCCGAGGACACGGGATTAGCAGTAAGCCAGACGGCTGTGACAGAGCAAGGTTCCTGTGTAGGATGGCCAGTCCACTGGATGGCCCAGGGACGCTTCCGAAGGCTTGCGTACAGGATTTGGTGAAGATGCCGAGAATAGTTGTTCCCACTATTCTAAAGGGTCGAAGCACCAGTACAGGCTTTCTCGTTCGATCAGAGGCAGAGGGGTCTCACAGGACGACAGCAGTGCAGGGTGCCAAACCTTCAGCGGGTTACCAGCGATTCCTCGACTCAGCTTCTTAGTTGCAGGATGCTTGGCTCATTATCCTTTGTTCGTGAGAACTCAGGAGATCGACATGGTAGTGGGGTTTTCAGCCTCCTCTTATCCAGAGTTCCCTTCGCGCCAAAACGGAGAGGACCCAATGGGAGATCTGCTCACAAAACACTCACACCATACGTGGACCTATCATGGACCACGGTAGTCCCAGGCATTCAAGACACTCTAGACTCTCTGGCACCCAGGATGTGTATTGGGAACAGACATCCCTGCTCACATCCTGGAGGCACACACAAGGCATGCAGAAGCCCGCAAAAGCGTTGTGTTTCATGGGAAAGTGCATGACCAAATAAGGACTTCTCCGGGTCGGCTCGACCTGGGGGAAGGTGAAGGGGCAAGACGGTCAACGGACAGGACAAAGAACCTCGTGGCATGGCCATTTTGGAGGCCAGGCCACCCATTTGGGCCAAACGCGGAAAGCGCGGTTAACATGGCAAAAAGGGATTCAAAACGCAAAGAAACAATAGCTGCCACCAGTCCCCTCCGTGACACACTTGCACATTTCATGATAAGTCCAGCAAGAGTTTCTAGGGCCATTGGAATGACTAGAGACCCAAGAGCGCGGTAATGTAAGTTACGGTGCACTCTTGTTTCATGTTGCTCAAAAGCTGCAACATGAGGAAAGGACTAAGGGAAACAAAGAGTCCCGGTACTGACTGTCTTAAGGGCATGTTAGTTTCCCCATAAGAATGGAAGGAAAGCCCAGAGGAGTGCGGCGGAAGGCTGCGCTTCTCCAGCAAAGTCTAGATCAGGGTGAAAAACAACAGCAAAAAGTTTGGGGGTTGCCACATGTAAGGAACATTACCTACAATCATGAAATCTTTCCTAACACTCACCCCTCCCAGACTAAGGACAGGAGGAACTAATCCACCCCTGGATGAGTTTCTTGTTCAGGTCGGTTAAACATTCTGGACATCCCATCAGCATTGCTATGTTGGACACCTGGCCTATGCTCAATAGTGAAGTCAAAGCCTTTTAGACTTATGGACCACCTAAGCAACTTTGGATTCTCTTAAGGGCTTATGGTCAGTTTGCACAGTGAAGAGGGTCCCATAGAGGTAGGGCCTCAGCTTCCATAGGGCTCACACAACAGAGAAACATTCTTTCTCTACTGTGAACCATCTGAGCTCTCTGTCCTTAAGCTGTCGACTAATGAAACCAATAGGGTGTTCCTTACCCTTCTCATCTACTTGCGATAGTACAGCTTCTATCCCAGTGTCTGAGGCATCTGTCTGCACAATAAAAGGTCTTTGGTAATCAGGGGCCCTGAGGACAGGGGCCTGGCACAAGGAGTCTTTTAAGCCATTGAAGGCCTTCTCACACTCGTCGGTCCAAGTTACCTTCTTGGGTTTCTTCGGAGTGGTGAGAGCAGTCAGAGGGGCAGTTATGGTACCATAGTCTGCCATGAAGTTGCGGTAATACCCCGTGAGTCCTAAGAAGGCTCTCACTTGGGTCTGTGTAGTGAGGGTAGGCCAGTCTTGTACTGCTTGTACTTTACTGGGTAGAGGCTGTATCCTCCCTCCACCTACTTCATGTCCAAGGTAAACCACGGAGCCTTGTCCAATCTGGCATTTACTAGCCTTTATGGTCAAGTGTGCTTTCTGAAGAGCCTGTAGCACAATCCCGAGGTGTTTCACATGGTCTTCGCAGGTGGTGCTGAAAACTGCTATATCCTCCAGATATGCAAGACAAAATTCATCCAACCCGTTTATCACATGATTCACAAGCCTCTGAAAAGTGGCAGGTGCATTCTTCAACCAAACGGCATTACCCTGAACTGGTAAAGACCGTCTGGAGTTGAGAACGCTGTCTTCTCCTTGGCAAGTTCTGCAAGGGCTATTTGCCAATAGCCTGTAATGAGGTCAAATGTGCTGAGATACTTGGAGGCACCCAAGGTATCCACCAGCTCATCTGTTCGAGGCAAGGGGTGTGCATCTGTCTTGGTGACAGCATTCAGAGCCCTGTAATCCACGCAGAACCTCAATTCAGAAGTACCTGCCTTTGGAACCAAAACCACAGGGCTGGACCAAGGACTACTAGAGGGTTCAATCACCCCAAGATCTAACATTTTGTTGACCTCTGTCTTAATGTAACTTTGTCTGATATTCTGTATCCTCTACTTTTGGTAGGTACGCTGTCTCCTGTGTCTATGTTATGTTTGCACCAAGGTGTCAAACCAGGAGACTGCGAAAACAGGGGGGAAAATTGCCTAAGCAAACATTTCACCTCAGCCTGCTGATCAGAAGTCAGATGAGGGGCCACTCGGACACCCTCAAAGGAGCTATCTGAAGGACCGCTTTGGAACAGGTCGGGGAGAGGCTCAGACTCCTCTTCGTCAACATCTGAAGCCAGTAGCAGTGCTGCGATTTCGACTCTTGGGACAAACACCTTCAGCCTAGTTACATGGAACACTTTTGGAGCCTGTCCATGCCTTCCAAGGTCCACTAAATAGTTGACCTTACCCAGGGGCTCCACCACTATGTAAGGGCCTGACCATTTATCCTGCAAAGCTCTAGGCCTTATGGGATTCATGATCAGGACTTGCTGACCAGGTTTGAAGTTGATGAGGGAGGCTTTCTGGTCATACCAATGTTTCACCAGGGCTTGTCCTGCCTTTAACTTGTCACTAGCCAGACCCACAAGGAGTACCATCCATTTTCTGAGCCCTAAAACATAGTCTACTACGTTGGTAGTAATAGGGGGAGTGGGCATCTCCCATCCCTCCTTGACTATGGCTAAGGGTCCCCGCATAGGGTGACCAAACAGAAGTTCGAAGGGGCTGATGCCAACACCCTCCTGTGGTACCTCTTGGTAGGCAAACAGTAAGCATGGTAAAAGAAGATCCCATTTTCTTCTTTGGGGTTCTTCCAGAGCCCCAATCATACTCTTTAACGTTCTGTTGAACCGTTCCACCATACCATTGGTCTGGGGGTGGTATGTGGAAGAGAACTTGTAGGTGACCCCACATTCTTTCCACATAGCCTGCATATACTTCGACTAAAGTTGCTGCCTCGGTCAGACACAACTTCTTTAGGGAAGCCAACCATAGTAAAGATGCCAAGTAACGCTTTTGCAACTGACTTGGCAGTTACAGTTTTTAATGGGATGGCCTCAGGATACCTGGTAGCATGGTCGACCAGCACCAGGATAAACCTATTGCCTGAGGATGTTTGCGGGTCAAAGGGACCAACAATGTCGAACCATACCCTTTCGAATGGTATTACCACAACTGGAAGTGGTACCAATGGAGCTTTGATTGTTGAGCCACTCTTACCAGATAACTGGCAGGAGGCACAACTCCTGCAGTGACTTTCTACTTGCACCCCCATCTTGGGCCACTAGAACTGCATGGATAACCTTTGCTTGGTCCTCTTAATACCAAGGTGACCAGCAAGGAGCACTTCATTCGCCAAATGCAGCAGGAAGGGTCTTACAGCAAGGGGAACCACCAACCTCCTATGGTCTCCTTCTGTAGACTCTGTGGGCTCACTATACAGGAGTCCACCTTCCCAATAAATCTGATGCTTCCCAGGAGGTTCGCCCTCAAGCAGGGAGCAGGCCTGTCTCCTTAAGCCTTCCAGAGATGGGCACTCACGTTGGCCTTTACTGAAATCTTCCCTGTCAGGACCACCTTCTACTAACAAGTCGTGTAGTTCAGGATGGTCATTAGGGTCAAATACTTCAGGTATCGCCGCCTCCTCGTCAGGTCCGGGCGATTGACCAACTTCCTCCACCGCAGTGGTAGGTGAGTTCGGGGGAATATTTTCTTTCCCTCGTTTTAGTTTTCTGACTCCTTTTAGCCTTGGGTTTCCCCTTTGGCTGGGGCAGCACACTGACCTTGGTCAGTGCTGCCCTTGCTTGAGACCTTGTGCAGGGTCTGTCGGCAGTGTCTCCCACGGGCCCTAACGCTCGGAGATCGTTGCCCAACAAGACCTTTCCTGGGACGTTCCTCTGCATGCTCACTGGAATCCTGACTGCTGTACCATTGATAGTAAGATTTACAGGTATTACTGGAAACATGCGAGGTGGGCCGTCAGCCAACTTAGTGGGCATCAGAGTAGCTCTGGCAACTTCCTCTGAGTCTACCAAGTTAGAATCCACTACAGTTTGACTGCACCCACTATCCCTAAGAGCTGGAGTATCTACTCCATTGATCAGCACACTGTCTTTAAAGTAGTGCTTGGTATTATCTGGAATCCTAGCATAAGCCTCTGCGACTTTAGGCTCCCAGGAACCAAGGGAAACTAAAACTACCTCAGCTTCTATCCCACTGGGGAAGGAGTCTGAGGAGAAGGATGCTCCTGTAATCTCTTCTTCCTCGTAGGAGGAGAAGGCCAGATTAGCAGAGTGGACTCCCAAAGGTTTAACCTTACACCGGGGATCCCCCTTCACATGGTCAGTTGCTACGCAAGCAAAACAAGATCCATTGGGTCTGTTTACATAGGGAGGCTTATTATAACCAGAGTTCTGTTTCGGAGGCTGACCTCCACTACCCTGTGAGCTCTCTTGTGTCTTACCCTTATTTTTCTTTTTACCCTTATTTTTCTTTTTGTGGCCCTTTTGAGAAGAAGATTTATCAGTTTCTCCACCCTCCTTATCTTTGGACTTTTTCCCTTCCTCCTGCTTACCAGGCTGAGTCTTGTCCTTATGGGACACTCGATGTGACACCCACAAATCTGCTGCAATGACAAGCTTCTTTGGATCTATCTCCTTAGAATCTGCCAAATGCTGCTTAAGCTCAGGGGAAGAAGATGCAAAAATATGTTTCAGCATGACAAGAGTTATCATACCTTCAAAGGTAGAAACCTTATAACCTTCGACCCAGCCAGTCAAGTTTTTTAAGGATTCGGTTACATAAGATACCCAAGTACCACCGTCTTTTTTCTTATACTCTCGGAATCGTTTTAAATATTGGGCAGGAGTCTTTCCAAACTTTAAAATGAGAGTTGGCTTCAACATTGCAAAATCTGCTCGCTCAGCCTTCGACATTTCCATAATGACACTGCAGCCAGAATGAGGCAGTCTGCTGAGTAACCAGGCAATTTTATCAGCATTGTCAACTTGTTGAACTTCACATGCATACTCAAATGTATTCAGCCAGTCCATAATGTCATTCTTTTCCTCATACACACTGAGCAGATCTTTTGGAAACCGTGGATGAGAGGAGGCCCCAGACCCATGTCCAGGACTCCTAGATCCATTGGCAACTTGAAGCTTGGCCAGTTCCAACTGGTGATCCCTGTCTTTCTGTTTTTCTGTCTGTTCGATCTTTAGCTTGGCCCTATTGAACTCAAGCTCTTCCTGGAGTTTGGCCATATTGAACTCAAGCTCCTTCTGCCTAAACAGCAGCTTTTGCTTCTTGAGTTCAAGCATGGCCTCCCCATCAGCACTGGCAGAGGAAACATTGGACATTTCATCCTCCCTGTCCTCATGGTAGCGGTGGACCAGTACAGCGGCAGAACTGTCAGTTCTACCAGTGAGAGCAGCCCCACCTCCTTCTGCACTGTCCTCGGAAGCTATAGCGTCAAGCTGAGCTTCTTGCCACCCCATGATTCTTTGGATCATTTCCATTTTTGTGCCTTGCGAGGAGACACCTCTTTCAGCACACATCTTTTTCAATGTTTCAGATTTAGAAGCATTTAAAGTTAAGAAGGTACCTGTTTCCATACTGTTTGATAGGGTGTCCAGTCGTATTTTTGAATGCAATATTTTCGAAAGTCAAAACGTCAAATATTTATTCGAAAATAATAATGTCGAATTACAAAAAAGTCGAATTTTTCGATTTTTTTCGAATTAATGTTAATACAAGGTAAGTGTTATTTTTCACCAATAGATGGTGCTATTGTATAAGAAATGAGATTGTTCATTTTGTTGATATATGTTAATGATGTCTACGTAAGGTTGCGTAACTCTATGTATGCGTAGGCGCCATTTTTAAAGTTCATTCTTGCAGCGTTTCCATCGCGTTCGGGTCTCCGTGCTTTCGTTTGTTTTTTTTGGGGTTTTTCAAGGATTTTCACCGTTTTCCATGGATGCAATGTTTTTTTTTTACTGGATTCGATGGATGTATTGGTTTTTCGGAGCTATGGATTTTTTTTCGGGTTGGATTGTGGATTTTTTTTCTTGGGCTTTCTTGGATTTTCAACTTTTTTTCTTTACCGGATTTCACTGTTATGGATCGCAGATGTGGATTTCTTTTGGATGTTATTTTTCACTGGATTGCTTTTTGGATTTTGGGCTCCTTGGATTTTGCTGTTCGGTGTTTTTTACGGTTACTGCTTGGATTTGTCATGGTGGATTGGTGATTCTTCAAAAACGTGAGTATTGTTAACATTTTAAATTATACGCTATTGAATCTAGGTAGTTCTCTTTGTCATCTTGATTAAAATGATGTACTATTTGCTCAAGTCGTTGTTCATAGTCTCTGTATTTTTTCTTTTTTAACTCTGTGTTTGCGAGTGAAATCGCTTGTGAGACTCGAAATTCCTGATGAGATTGTTCATTGTGTAATTCTTTCAAAATTGGGGTTATTTGTGTTGAAAGTTTTATTAATACGGCTGTGCCATCCCTCAAGTGAATTGTTTGTTCTAGGTCGCCCTTCCAAGGTGGCTTTGTAGCAATTCCATAAGTTTATATTGTATTTTGGCCTTCTTCTGGTGCCATTCCTAGTTAATTGTCCAATCCATGTATCTTCCATGTAATCTAACATGTCCGAATATTCTTCCTCATGATTTTTAAAATAGTCATTGTCAATTAAATGTTCATAGAAATTTATAACCTGATCTTCTTTCACAAATGCTAATCTGAATAGTTTTTTTATGTTATGTTGGAAAGTGCTGTCGTCTGTGTATTTTGTACTTAGTCCAAGTTTTTGCATATTTCTCCATATTGACTGAGTAAAATGAAAAAAGCACCCTTTTATGCTAGAATCAGGCTATATTGTAGAAAATGCCTTAATCTGTGCTAATTCAAAATCCATGATTACGTTTTTGGGTTTCGAATCTGGTACAGTGTCCTTGATTTTGTTCAACATGATTCTGTATGTTTCTTCATTTTTTTGGGGCATTAAAACATAAACAAGTGGAGTGGAATTAGTTTGTTATTTATTGTTCCATGTATTGAATAAAATTGTTGGAAGGGTTGTGGGCATGCTTTGAAGGTTGCGTCACCTTGCCACTGGGCACTTTCACTTAGATGCTTGAAATAGGTCGCAGTTGAAAATATCAATATTTTTTCGTCTCTTACTTCAACGGTAGAATGGTGGAAATTTTCTCCATTAGCTGTCACTCTAAACACTTCTGGTATGGTGATGTCATTGTATGTTGTAGGTGCTGGTGGCAGATTTTCCTTTTGCTGTTTCTTGCGGTTTACTGTTCGTTGCATATGTTTTTCACTAGGCATCTGCGCTGATATGTGTGAAGGTAACGTGTCACATACCGTTGATATTACCGAACCGCTTGCCTGACCTGGGTTTTCTATTGCCTTTCGTTTTAGCTCTTGGAGAGTTTGTTTTATTACTATATTTGTCTTGTCCGGTAGATGGTTGTGTTCTCCCTTTATTTTTGTATTGGAACATTCAACTATAACTCGTGCGGCACATTTTGATCGTCCATATTCAATGCATTTCCAGTACGAGCGTTCATTTTTTTCCAATTCCTTATTATAAATGTATCCTTTCAAAACCAGCTGTTTTCCTCCTTTTTGCGAGGTTCAGTATTCAACCGTTTCTGTCATTTTCAATCTAAAATAACGGAAAAAAATGTTTTACTATGTTTGTCATACACTAATAATAATATATTTTTCGATTTAAATATCTAGTTACATATTTTTTATGTTATATTACCTGATTGTTTGCCTGACGTAGCCGAATCGAATCCACTGTAGTTCGCTCTGACTCTGGTTCTGTCAGGTAATGACAATTGTCCACAACCGTCATCTGTTCCTTTTGTGTTTAGGCAAGGTTCTTTACTCGTGGGTGTCACCTATTGGCTTAACCCTTACTACTCTTGATTCTATGGGGTTTTCGTTAGTCATAATGCATTTTATTTACATATTGGCAAATGGTTATGTGTTGGTGGGTGAGAGGGGGGTGGGTGAGTTTGGGCGTAGAGGTAATGGGGATTGCGGGGGGTAACCCCCCCTATAAAAACGGACGATTACCAATACTTCACATCGGTATGTTAGTACTATTGGTCGACTTTTTTTTTCAACATTTTTGTTTCGACTAATTGTCTTTTTCTATTATATGTATATATTTTCGACATATTTGTTTTCGAAAAAAGAATTTCGACATTTTTGTATTTCGCCATTATGTTTTCGATATTATGACTATAAACCGTTTGATAGGACTATGGCCTTTAAAGAGTTATACTACGACAATTCACTACGTGTCCTGTTAGAAATAACTTGAAATGCCCTCGCTCGTGCGCAACACTGGATACCTTCAGTCATATCCCACCACTGTACACCAATTTGTTAAGATGGATTTCTGAACTCTGTGCTGGAGGGGCAGAGGTTCAGAAGGCCAGCCTAGTTTCTTGGAACACGGTAACCTCTGGACAAGCCAGACCAATCAGGGTAGCGATGGTGGCGGTCAAGACTAGGTCTCAAGAGGGGTGAGGGTGACTGAAAGCCTGCAATGAGCACACAAAGCAAGGACGCTTACAAATTACTCCAGACAGGTGTTATATTAAAAATATAGACACATTTATTACAAGGCCTTTGTAACATCGAACATAGTAAAGAATCACGGTAAAACTCCAATAAACCAACACATCACAAGCAATACAATATATATACAAGACCAAGGGGTCTAAAGAGTTAGAAGCACAAAATATGCAGACCACCTAGAAGGGGACGAAAACAGGCAGTGCAAGTAATCATTAGACCCAGTTCGACATCAGAGGCCACCTAACTAGAAGGAAGTCCGAGCCCTACGAAGAGTGGAGCCTTGTGCTCAAAAGTACCTCCACACGCGGGTGTCAACGGGCAAAGGAGAGTCTCTTCAGGGAAATCAGGCAGTTCAGAGAGGTGAACAAAAGATGAAGAACAGTTCCCCGCTACTCAAGCGCGGCCTCCACTTGTGGGCAGAAGCAGGGCGCAAGTGCGGAAAAGGGTTGCTGCTTACGACAGCAATGGAAAGCCAATGGCTCCTGCGGGAGGGTATTGACTACTCACCGGTCCCCGATGCAGGCAGACTCAGGCTTCTCCGGTTCCGTTTCGGTACTGGCAGGTTCAGATGCGATCAGCAGGATGTCATCAGCAGGAGTCAGGGTCAAGGGTGTCCCAAATGCAGCGAACACGCACAGGTTTGTACCCACAGCAGGGTAACACGGCAACCGCAGGTATTCCGGTCCCAAAGCACACGTCTCACTTCAGACCTGGGAATGCCAAGTGTACGAATCATGTGAGAGTGCTGAGGACACGGGATTAGCAGTAAGCCAGATGGCGGTGACAGAGCAAGGTTCCTGTGTAGGCTGGTCAGTCCACTGGATGGCCCAGGGACGCTTCCGAAGGCTTACGTACAGGATTTGGTGAAGATGCCGAGAATAGTTGTTCCCACTATTCTAAAGGGTTCGAAGCACCAGTACAGGCCTTCTCGTTCGATCAGAGGCAGAGGGGTCTCACAGGACAACAGCAGTGCAGGGTGCCAAACCTTCAGCGGGTCACCAGCGATTCCTCGACTCAGCTTCTTAGTTGCAGGATACTTGGCTCCTTATCCTTTGTTCGTGAGAACTCAGGAGATCGGCATGGTAGTGGGGTTTTCAGCCTCCTCTTATCCAGAGTTCCCTTCACGCCAAAACGGAGAGGACCCAATGGGAGATCTGCTCACAAAACACTCACACCATACGTGGACCTATCACGGACCACAGTGGTCCCAGGCATTCAAGACACTCTAGACTCTCTGGCACCCAGGATGTGTATATCCCAGCCCACATCCTGGAGGCACACACAAGGCATGCAACAGCCCGCAAAAGCTTTATGTTTTGCGGGAAAGTGCATGACCAAATAAGGACTGCCCCAGGTTGGCTCGACCTGGGGGAAGGTGAAGGGGCAAGACGGTCAGTGGACAGGACAAAAGAACCTCGTGGTATGGCCATTTTGGAGGCCAGGCCACCCATTTGGGCCAAACGCAGGAAGCACGGTTAACATGGCAAAAAGGGGTTCAAAACACAAGAGAAACGATAGCTGCCACCAGTCCCGTCCGTGACACACTTGCACATTTCATGATAAGTCCAGCAAGAGCTTCTAGGGCCATTGGAATGACTAGAGACCCAAGAGCGCGGTAATGTAAGTTACAGTGCACTCTTGTTTCATGTTGCTCAAAAGCTGCAACATGAGGAAAGGACTAAGGGAAACAAAGTCTCCCGGTACTGACTGTCTTAAGGGCATGTCAGTTTCCCCGTAAGAACGGAGCGAAAGCCCAGAGGAGTGCGGTGGAAGGCTGCACTTCTCCGGCAAAGTCTAGATCAGGGTGTGAAACAACAGCAAAAAGTTTGGGGGTTGCCACATGGAAGGAAAATTACCTACACTCATAAAATCTTTCCTAACAGGTGCCATTTCCAAGAATTCAGAGGGTTCTTTAATGTATTCTTCCTCTTCAAGAGAGTCAAAGAAAACTGAGTTTCAGTTTTCTCATCAGTTTGAAAAAGTCAATTTTCTCTCTGAGTAGGTCGGTGTTATATTGAGGTACAAAGGTGATACCCTTGCATAGAACTTGTAGCTCTAATTTGGAGAGCTGGTAAAATGCGATGTTAACAACTATGTCCTTTTCCCCGTTTGTTTCTTCCTCTCTGATTTTTTTCTTCCCTTGTCCTCGTCTGGTGGGTCTTTTCCTAAAAAAGGAGTCGTGCCAGATGTACTCTCTTCCGCTGTAGATCTCGAGGGCGCTGCTATTACTGGATCTGTAGGTGTCTCAAGTTCCGTGCTTGATGCTCCAGACGATGTTGCGTCAGTGCTTCGTGGTCCGGTCCTTGGGGTATGTGTCTGAGTCGGTCTGGAGGGCCTCTGGCCGTAATATTCTTGCCAATAACACACTATGTCCAGTTTGTAATCTTGAGAGTCCTGTCTGAATTTCCTTATCTTCTTCGTTTCTAATTCCTTGGCTAGTTTTTCGTTTGTTTCTTCCAAAATTTGTTTAAGTTGATCTGCAGTTAAGTTCTTGCTCAAATTGCTTTTGATGGTGTCAATTTCCTCATCAAGTGTTGTCAGGTTATGTGACAATTCCTCGATCGTTAGGAGGTTGAGGGAACATTTATTTAATATCTTACGCCAACTCTTCACAAAATCAGGATTTTTTTTGCAGAGAGTGGGTTCCAAGTGGTGACATAACTTTGTATATTCTTTGACTTCTTTTGGTGTATCAGAGCATTTTCTCAGCTCAATTATATTACTGCTGTTTTGAAATACTCATGATAACTGTGAATTTACACATCGCACTGTGCAGTTAACAGTACGATTTCTATTGAATGAGATAGATAAACAATTGTGTTTTACCCTTTTAACCTTTTGCGAGTCAGTTTGGTTTTTTCCTCTCGACACTCAGGCAGGCAAATAGTAATATTTAAAGTTGGTTATACTCTAATAGCTATGATACTGTGAACATTCTGTGAGCACATATGTGCAGTGTTTGCTACAAGACTATAAATGTACCCCCTCAACTATCAGGGATGGCCAACTCCATAGCGGAGCTGACCAGCCCTTTTTAGTTGAGACATCATACCTGGGATTCTATCCCACTGGGAGTGCAGCTTTGGATTACTGGTCGGCAACATCCAGGGTGTGTTTTGTATCTTGTGTTTTGGATCCCGAGTGGCCACGAGATCTTCCCAGCTGCACCTGAAGCTTTCCCCTACTCAATTACATACATTTGTTTTACATTCTCGATATCAGTAATAATTTCCAAAGGAACATGTACCTTTAACACTTAGCAGTGCCTCCCACCCCCCAATTTCTCCATTGTTCTTTTGTGAGCTCCCTCTTGCTCACGTGATTCGGGATCATTGTATACACCACACTAGTGACATTTTCCAAAATGTATGCAGAGGAGGGCAAGAGGTTTGGAAAGGGTTACCACAAATAGCACACTTCCTATTGCTGGCCGCAAGGGCATGTCTAACACCACTTTAGAGCAACCGTCTACAAGGAAAGAATGGTGGATAAAGAAGGCTATCGACATTATTAAATGACTCATGCATCTAAATGTTGAAATGGAATGGGCTAAATTCATTCAGAAATATTGGAGTTCTCTGGACGCAAAAAGCGACCTAACATGCCTAAAATAGTAGTTTGCATCGGAGTGCTAATAGTATTGTTTTAAAACAATACTATTTAATAGATGCATTCTGTGCAGGGAAGTAGAGGAGGGAGGGGCAAGATACACATCTATTTGGTGACAACATTGTGCGATGTTTCTGTAAGTTCTTGTCAAGTAGTAAAGTGCCATAACAATGAAGATAAAAAACCACTATCGGTCTTATTATAAGAGTAAGGCCGGCAGTATGGTAAAAAAGCCAGTAAAGTAGCAATAATTTCATTACCACCACTTTATCTCCACATTACTGCACTGCTGTACTACAGGTTTGGGGGTGAAGTGGAGGATTTACCTCCAGCATGTTGCTGGAGGTAATTCCTTCACTTTGACCCCAAAATTCGGCAGATTTACTGCTCTTGGTAAATCCGTTGCAAATCCCCATGGGATTTACATCACCATACCATCCTGTGGTAATGCCATGGGATTGAGTGATGGAAACTGGTTTGAGAGTAATTTTGCAAATGTACTACTGGATTCCTCCCAAACTAGTGATTAGGCGCTATCTTTCCATTGCAACGTATACAAGCACTTTAGCACGTTTAGAATATTAAGATAGCAAAAAATGTTTTGCATCAAAAGACCTGTTTGCACTCTGTCATTTTATTTATTAAAATGTTTGAAACTTGGTCTCTGAACTTTATTATGAATATAAAGTGTTATTAACCATATTGACCACTTGGTGGCAGTGTATCTTATTCTGAGCAAGCTGATTGACATGCATTTTTGTCACCAGGGAAATTATGTAATAAAGGCAGTTGGAAGGGGTTGGAACATTCCTGTGAGTGAACTGAATGGGTTGGGAGAGAGTTTGGCTGGTGTACTTTAATATCTGATTCAATCCTTCAACATCCACCAGATTATTCTGCTTTTTTCTTTGTTAGATCATTTAAAAACATTCTGAGGTCCTGGCTGCTCTGAGTGCAGGTTTGCTCAGTACCTCGTGAGCATTGATATCAAAAGACTTAGTCATAAATGACAATGCATTTCCTTTTAAATGAGCCTCCTACACTGCATTTTAGCAGTGAGGTGTTTTGTTTTTTCTATTTAAAAAAAATAATAATTTATGCCAGTCTGCCAACAGAATCATCTTTTACCACCTCTTTTGTACATGGAATGGGGAATTCATTTTACTATGAATGATGAGAGTTTTAGCTGGCTGTCTCCATTGCAGGTATTCCCTGCTGGTGCTGTAAACCATTACTGTTTTGTTAATGAAATGTGTTTGTCTTTCTAACGTTCTATATTACAGGTAGAAAATCATCTTAGTATTATTTTATTTGTAGAGATTTGTAGTGCTAAGTATACAATGTTCCTGTATATAAGCACTAATTGTGCTTTCTTAGCTGAGTCAGCATGTACAAATGAATCTCCTAGGGTTGGGCCGTCTGTCTGATTAGGGGGTGACAGCCAGGTTTTGCTTCCATGTATTAACGCTATTCTGTCGTCCAGATGTCATAACATATACAAAATGTTTGAAATCTGTGAAGTATGTTTAAATAACACATGTATTTGTATTACAATCCATGGATAAGAACTATATTTGTTCTGGTCTATAAGCTACTGGGTTTTTTGGTATTTTCTTTCAATGTTCTGTACATTATGTTTTATTTATGCAGGGGTCTGCAACCTGCTGCCTTACAGATGTTCTGAACTACGACTCCCAGCATTCCTCGCCATTGATTATGCTGGCTAGGACTGGTGGGATGTGTAGTCCAACACGTCCAGAGAGCCAAAGGTTGAAGAGTTAGTGATATGGTGAATCATTAGTTCTTGGTGGGACACAGAGATGTCCTGTAGTATAATTTATTATATTTTGGAGTAAAGCGCTCCACTGAATGTGATAACATTATTGCCAGCAATAATGGGGCACATATAGCCAGCCCTATGTTGTTAGCATAACATATGGGTATGCAAATGGAGACATGCTGCAGGTTTAAAAGTACACCAGAATATATATATATATTTGTTTCTTTTTCTCTTACTTGAAATGCCTCATTCACAGGAGACTACATTAGCTGTCTAATTGAGTGACTTAATTAACAGATACTAATACTAGTACTAACTCAATAACATTATAATGTAATCTCTATGTGGAAAAGAGGCAGGAATACATGTTATGAAATTCGTTTTTTTTTCTTCTCTCTTTGTTCACTGTGTTTGCAGAAATTAGAATCTACATGCCAGGAAATGATTTTAGCTACAGTTTCTTACTGTAAAAAATTCAGCTATCTTTTACGTAGGCAGAGGGGGACGAGACAGAGGTTTGCTGGAAGAGTCTGACAGAAAAAAGTTTTTTGCTGAGTTGCTGACACAGACCATCTGAGACTGGGCTGTGAGGAGGCATTCCCAGTCTCAATTAGCACTGGGAAACTTAGTTAACTGAACTGCATGTACTCGCTGTGCACTTCAAACTTCAATATTACGAGGACAACCCTGGGCCCATTCCTCGGAGGCGAGCGACAGGAGGTTGCGTGTGGGAGATCTACAGATAGCTGGTAAATATCCAAAGTGAATTGTGGTTATGGCGTGCTGTCTGAATGTCCTTCTATAAATATCAGGCAGGGAGAGTAGCAGAAGGGAATCCCCTGTATTTAATTGCCACGCTATAATGTTGCAAAGTGAATGTTGTTCTATGGCTGTGTTTTTTTCCTCTTCTGTTTGTTACAGATGATGCAAAGTGAATTTCGTCCTATTGCTGTATTTTGTTTTCTTCTGTTTGTTTCAGAGAATACTGTTATAAAAAAAGGTAATATGTTATTTTGAAGTGCAACTGTTTTATAATACAAATGTAATGTACACGAACCGTGTACAGTGTTTTTGCTTTTGTCTTTTTTTGGTACATTTAGAATAATATTTCGGGAGAGGGGGAAGATTCTTAGGTAATACATGTGTCATGTTTCCTATGCAGATGGAACAATAGCACTAGCAGTGATAAATAGCTCTGTGCGTGTTTCAGAGTGGAATATAATACAATAGACATTGCTGGGCGTACATGAACCAGCAAAGAGGCCTATGGAAGCATAGTTCACTAATGTATATAAAATAGTGATAGTACCACAGGTTATTGAGATTGCTATATGTTAAACTGTGGTGTTTCTGAATGTAGGTCCGAGGCCTCTATAGATCACACAAATAGTCTAAGAATAGAAAGGATTTTGTATATTGGGGCCACAAATAAAACAGAAAAATTATGCTCATTACTAAACCACCAACAATAATATATACCACTTAATGATCCTATATAATGTAATAAGGAATGGTCACTGAAAGGAAGTAAGGCCAAACCCAATCTAAATGCAAGGAGTAGTCATCACCAAATTACCATTATTTTTGGCGGTAAGAAAATACCGCCAGACCCCAAATCTACACAAAATACCCAACAGTCC
The DNA here is from genome assembly GCF_040938575.1 of Ambystoma mexicanum. Taxonomy (NCBI): domain Eukaryota; kingdom Metazoa; phylum Chordata; class Amphibia; order Caudata; family Ambystomatidae; genus Ambystoma; species Ambystoma mexicanum. The sequence goes on from NC_090927.1 coordinate 148,698,491, forward strand.
CTTATAGAATCTGCCATGTTTTGCACTTACATCAGTAACCACAAACTTTTTAGGTCCACAAAATACACTTGTAATCCTATTTTGTTCTCATTTAACTTGAACAAGTTGGTTTTGTCTGTTATCAGTGACCCAGTGCTCTCATAAGGTTTGATGTCAGAAAACATGCATGCAGCTATGTTATTTTTTGTTATTCTGCCAGCGGACATCAGGGTTCTTGACACGCAGTTCATGCTGTCTCTTGCAGACACATATATTATGTAGTAAATTGGTTGCAATTCCAGACCATTTATTTTTTCTGGCCTTTAATAGTCCACTCCAAATGGGTTATGTTCATACTCAGTTCACTATTCCAGTCTCCTAGGAATGTGTCAGTGAATTCCCATTGAAGCTATCACCCTTCACAACCCACAAACAGCGCGAGTGGGATTAGATGCGTTGATCACAAAATATGTTGCTTTTGAATAGCATTGAGTCAAACTATACATGGGACAGTTGCAAAAAGCATGATAATCCTATGCAAACAACGCCCAAAAATACATGGCCATCAACCTTTCAAAGTGTTAAGACATTGCAAGCCCGGCTGAACCTAAGTTTTCATTCTAAGCGGTACTGGAGGACTATGTTGAAGTATTTTAGCAGGAACAATATTGTGTTGTCAAGTGTGTTCGTTTCCACAGTGCATTACAGCATGTACCTGCACTGTCCTCTGTCTCTGGTGTGTCAGTCAACCAGATGGACCAATAAACCACAGGCAATAGCAGAGCGCTAGCAGCGCTGTAAAGCAATGCCAGAGTGTCTGTCTGACACTGCACTTCTCAGGATTGAGGGCACACATGGCTGAGCTCTGCTTGCTTCAGATAGCAGCAGGGCTGATCCTCTGCGGTGTCTGTAAAAGCAATGAATTATGCATTGTGCTCCTATGCTCAGTTTAGTGCTGAGTTTCCCCACTTATCTGGGAGTCTCCTTCAAGCTCCTGACACATTTTCTCCATACGGTTTTCGGTTGGGCAGCGCCCCAAGCTTCCCTATGCAGGAACCTCCACTGCCTGTGGCCATGCCCCCCAGAATATGTGTACTGGGCACAATGACTACAGTAGTAGTATGCGTATTGTAATTATAGGTAATGTAGTAGGAGTAAGGTCAGAATGATCACAGTAGCAATATGTGTAAAGTAATTGTCCGTAATGCAGTGGGAGTATAAGGTGTTTGCAACATGAGGTATTATGAAATTGAGTCATTGGGGGAAAAAACGTACTGGATAAAAAAATTATAAATAGATGCAGGTAAACCGTTGTGAGACACTTATGTAAGTACACCACATGTACAAACATATATGCATATTGTTACATATTGGAGTGCAATAACACACGCATTAGTCTATGGCACTTTCCTTCCGTTACATACTCCCCATTTACTATTAATGGCAGTTGGCACCTGTGAGGGTGTGCTCGCAAGGGTGCAGGGTGATCGAGACGCTGAAGGTGTGCTACACCATGTGCACAAGAAAGGTATCTTATGCACTGTGACTATTCTGAAAATGGACACCACAGTTCTGGTGTCTGCAGTCTCAGCTTTGAAGACCTAATTCCTGCAGAGAACATATGTATGAGTCCATTGAATGTTGTCCCAGGCCTATTGCACTTTATCCATTCATCTCGTTCTGCTCTTTTACCTAGAAGCTGAACATGTGCAGAGCAATGGTACTGTGTACTATTGCAACAGCCCCTTTTTTAATTAACCCACTTTCTTTTGTGGCCCACTCCAGGTAATTCGAATTAAGGCTGCCTGACTTATCATTGACCTAAAGACCAGGGACCGTATATTTGACCCTTGGTCTTAAACCTTTACTTGGCACCGGGAGTGTACTTAATGTCAGTGCAAGGGAAAACATTGAGTCAAGGCTACGTCTTGCTTTAATGCCCAGGTAATGTGAACCCAACCTACAGCCTGCTAATGGTTATTTCCATTAGCCATTTATGATCAGACTAACACATTTGTAACACTGTTGAAACAAAGTTTATTCTAAAGGATCATGATAAAAAAAGGCATAGAGATGTGACAGACATTGTCATTTGCTACACAGAAAACAGTACTAAATAGGTGAGGTTAGTAACATAGAGGTGTTATTTATGTACTGAACAAACATTGACAGCACATTTCTACTGTCAACACTGTTGTATATACAGAACAGGTTTTCTAGATAGTACCGATCCATCCAGCTTCTCTTTGCCTTATCTAGACACTTGCTTGCAACTTGGAGCACAGTGACAATATATGTCTACTTTAGCAGTGCTGTAGTAACGCACGCCTCTAAATTGATCGAATTGTAGTTCCCCTATACTCTAGGACCATATGTAACATCATCTTAGACAGAGAACATGAACTATATAAAGCAGGATTTCGAGTGCTCGAAGTTAATAACACGGAACCTCAAGTGGACAATGGCCATGAATGATAAGAAAAACCAGGACCAGCACAAAAAATGCCAAATGGCAAAAAAATCAGGACAAACCAGAACAAAGATGACTGACGGCCTGGCACCCTGAGGAGGAACATGAAGAAGATGAGAGTGATACATCACTTGAAGTTCTGAGTCCAAAAAGGCAAATAAAAGTAACCTTTCAAGGAAATAATGCCACTGTGATTCGCAATAGTATCACCAAAAACACTAACGATAAAAGCAAACCTAACGACTCCTGAAGTTCGGTAGCCGAAGCACTGAGCTCGAAAGGAGAAAGCTAATGTTCAGTGGCTTCGCCGTTAATTACAATGGGATCGTGGATCACACAAGGATACTCCCATCTTTCCCATACATCCTCAAACATCCTTGAATCCTGTGATAGTATATGCCTGCAGGAAACGTGGATGGCAACCACTCCATGCGTTGATGGATATGAAATTGCGATAAACCTGGCAATGATACAAAGCAAAGGTAGACCGATATATGGGCTAATTTTCTTAGTTAAGCGCAAGAGTGGATTTTGAATAATAAATATATGTAATCAATCTTCTTACATTCAATTGACCACTGTCGAACTAAAACAAAAATTACCTGAAAATAATATGAAGATTCATATCCTCAACGTAAATTGGCATCATTAAGCCACAGGGCGAACACGCTTCATTGATGAGATCTGCAACCTACTAGATGGATCTCCTGTGTAAAAACTCTAATCCTAACATTATCTTGTGTGGAGATCTGAATATCAAACTGATAGGAACTGAATTATATCTCACGACTAGAAGCACTAATGAGTTTAATGAATGGAAAGATACGGGGTGATATCCCCCAAAGACAACTTGGGAAAGAGGAAATCAAAATTCAGTATTGGACTACTTCTTCACCTCTAAAAACATGACCAGGAAAATCAGCGAGTTCATGGTGATCAAAACACCACAAAGCGACCATAACTTAGTGAAGATTCTGTTCACAACTGAAAATACCTGTCAGCTCGGAATCTGGAAACATGGCTTAAACTTGGAACCGGGTCGGAATCGACTGAGATTAGACAGCAGCAAAATCCGGAATATGACCAATGTAATCCTGACTAGAGAACTGGAGAAAAAAAATGATAATATCGAATACGGCGAAAAAAAGAGACACCGAGGCAATTGTGCCTTCGGTGTGGGCCGCACACCCTTAATTCCCACTAAGGGTTAATCAATTTCTTTTGTGCTTGTTATTCAGTTAATAAAGTCCAACTTCAATCGTAATTCAAAAATATGTAGATTTTTTAATTTTTCAATTATTGTGTTTATAAAGTTCATAAAAGATTGTGCTTAATTGGTTAAACTTCACCAGAAAAGCTAATTATCTCAGTTGAGGCAAAACAGAAAACCCATCCGGCTAATGCATTTCGGATTGTATCCTTCATCAGAGCCAGGTTAGTTCTGTGTGCCAGTTTGCAACCCACGCGTTCTGTCCGCGTGTGGTGTTTCTCTATGAAGCACTGCCTGGAGCGTTGTGAGCAGCGTCTTGCTCAATCAACTCCGAACAGCGTCTGGGACTCACTGGGTTGCAAACTGGCACACAGAACTAACCTGGCTCTGATGAAGGATACAATCCGAAATGCATTAGCCGGATAGGTTTTCTGTTTTGCCTCAACTGAGATAATTAGCTTTTTTGGTGAAGTTTAACCAATTAAGCACAATCTTTTATGAACTTTATAAACACAATAATTGAAAAATTAAAAAATCTACATATTTTTGAATTACGATTGAAGTTGGACTTTATTAACTGAATAACGAGCACAAAAGAAATTGATCAACCCTTAGTGGGAATTAAGGGTGTGCGGCCCACACCGAAGGCACAATTGCCTCGGTCTCTTTTTCTCCATGTTCATTTTCTGTGCCCAACACGGTGGCACATGATAGTGGGCTGCACCCCATTAACATATTTATTCACAAAATAACAATCTATTGGAAACGAAATATACTATTAACAAAAGAAGCTGTGCACTCTCGTCCCTCTCTTTTTTCAATATCGAATACGGCCCCATCCTCCAGAATTATATGGAACGAAGTAGTGGGTCCAAAAAACCAAGTTTCAAACAGCATGTTTATGACCCTGATATTGTGGCAAGAAAAAGAGAAGTAAGGAAAAATATACTCAGCCCTCATGAAAAATCATAACATAAATCAAACTGGGGCAAAAAAGGGGGCAAAAAAGAAAGATAAAATGCAATACAAAAACTGGATCCTGTCCCACAAAGCCAGCATGGAACAACGGGATGCAGAAGCGATGATGTGGAGCTTAGCTCACGAAATTGAAGAGACTTCTGGACCATAATTAATGACTTTGATGCCCCTCAAAACTCAATGCAATGTAATATGGTGACGGAGGAGCAATGGATCACCCATTACAGAACGCTATTTGAGAAGCAGGTATCAGTCACTGACCCAGAAATCCTAAAGACAAGACCTTGAAACATCTTGATTTCCCGAGAGAACATCTACAACAACATCCAGCGAATCAGCACATCGCGGGCGCCGGGACCCGATGGTCTGACAAATTTTATACTGAATAATAAAAGAACGTAGAATACCGCTCCTGTGGAAGCTCGCAATAATTGTATGGATCTTTTAAAAGGGCCTAAGAACAGAGCCCAAAAACTATTTCCCAATAGCGTCCCAAGATGTGGTAGGGAAGCTCTTTGCCACTCATCTATTAGACCAACTAACATCTTGAATCAAATCTTCTGGCACATTTGATCCCCGACAATTGGGTTCCATCAGGGGAGTTGGCTGTGGACTGAACCTACTCATCCTTAACCTTCTAAAAATGGAGGCCATTAAAAAGGGCACCCCTATCTATTTGGAATTTGTAGATCTGGCACATGCCTTTGAAGGAGTGGATCAGGAGCTGCTATGGACGAAAATGGTGAAAAAAGATTGCCCCACAAGTTTAATCAGTGCCATAAAAAAGCTGTACTCCGACACCCAAATCCAAATTCGCCTAGACCAAAATGACCTACTATCAGCACCAATACAGACCTCAGGAGGAGCGAAACAGGGATGCCCGTTAGGAGCCACACTCTTCAATTTTCTTCATAACTGATGTTGGAGCTGCCCTTGAAGAAGTCCAATCATTTCCGCCAAAAATCAACGGCAACCATCTAGGCTGGATCATCTATGCAGAAGATATTGTGCTTCTGGATGTTACACCAATAGGGCTACAGCAGAATCTAACAGCTTTGAAAAACTACATTGATTCTAACTGTCTGGAAATAAATGTCGCAAAGACAGAGATCCTGATCCTAAAAAATCTAAAACGATCCAAAGGAAGAACCGAAAAATGTCAATGGAAGTTGGGACAGGAGAAGTAAAAATGTGTATCACAAACACAATACTTGGGGAAAAAACATTATTTCAAACATTACTGATGGGCCTATGACTAGAAAAATCATAAGTAACTGCAAACAACTAGCGGCACAGGGTGCAGTGATAGATAAGAAGGTCGGCAAATGTTAATTTAAGCCAATTGTAAGATTCTACAAGACCAAAGTCATACCAGCATTAATACTCGCAGCCAAAGCCTTGTTTGGATGCCTACATACAACATGGGCCCAATGTGAACATCTCTTTTGGAAAATAATTTTACAACTTCCACAAGGCTTCCCCACTGCTTGTATGCGGTATGAAATGAGCCTAGGAGCGGATGGGCTACCGCAATTTGGGATCCTAAACATGTCAGAGAAGAGTAAAAATGGCACACTCTTGAATAAGTGGATGCAACTTTGTGAATCAGTACTGACGCAACTAAACACAGATGAAGAAACATTGCTCCAAAATCCCATTGCTGTGAAAAAAAAACTATGGCAACAAGACTGGATTGCCAGAATTGCCCAGAGAACACAACATGTGTGCATGAAGAATAAACCCGTAGAGTCTAAAGCACTTAACAACTTACCCAAATATATGGAAAAATTCCTCTGTAAACACATAAGAACCACGTTTCTAACATTCAGATTGAACTTATTTTCTGCCAAGAAAAATAAAATAAAGGAGAAAAAATGACTTGGGAGATGATCTGAAATGTAGATTCTGTAAAGACGATGAAAAAACACTGAAGCACCTTGTTCTTTTCTGCCCTGAACTTAAAGTGCTAAGAACTAAACATTTGGAAATCGAAATTTACAAATACACAACCTTCACCGGAGAGGAATGGTGGTCAAGACTGCATAACGGAGAAAGCACTAAACTAACTATTGCACTGGAATTTAATTTGATCAGCTAAACAAGAAGATGGTTGAATATGAAATTCAATAGCGCCGCAATCAATCTTGCAAAATCTTGTGATGTAACTTGCCTCCTGCACGTTGTGCCTGGGCCAGTGATGTACAAGGAGCAGGAATATGCTTTATTGTCTCTTAGTTTCATAGTTTAGATCAGAAAGTAGGAGAGATCTGCAAGCCTCCACCCTGGTTCCCTGCCCAGCTCCAAGTCTCAACCGTCAGTTCCTGGACCTCACAGGCGCCCCAACTCTCCAAGCGCCACATGAGCATTCCACAAGGCCCTGCACACACACAGACAGTCAACCACAACATCCAAGGGAAATCACTTTGAAGCTGGGATTAACGTAACATTCTAGTTATCAGCAATTTACTAATATACTGCTTTTAATCAGTGAAAGAGCTTGTTAATTTTTATGTACTAATTTTCATGATTGCGTTTGGCTGTGCTTCTCCTTTTTGACTAATCTTTCCTCGAGTTCAGTGGAACTGAGGATGACTTTGTTCTACTGAATAAACATTACATGTCACTAAATATGGACCATACAGGAGATTCGAATTCATATTTGTTTTGTAAATCTTTCTCTTTTTTAAAGTTTGTAATAAAAAATGTGTATTGCCAATGTGTGTTATGAACATGTGACTTTGCACATTTACATCTTACTGTAGAGGGCAATGAGGGGTGCGTGCATGAATGCAGAAATGGAATAGATGTACACAGAAGCTAGTATCCCTGTACGCCACTGTTCATGTTTTTACACTTTTACATGATGACTGCATTTGTATTTTTATTAGTGTTATTCTTCGATGTTCCAGCAATTATGCTGGACAACGTATGCAGCCTTGGTGGTTGTTTTAAGGATGAAATTGAAGATCCTTATATTATCGACAAGGCTGTCCGGGCAGTGGAAACTCACTACCCTCAGCTCTTTCTGACAAACTACTTGTCTTCACAATACATTCGATGTTGCTGCAACAACTGTGTTCTAGGGAAAGGATTTTTATAGCAGGGGGCACATTACTATTTACGTACAGAGAAATAGGTACCTGTGTGCTTCTCCTTTTTGACTAATCTTTCCTCGAGTTCAGTGGAATTGAGGATGACTTTGTTCTACTGATTAAAAATTACATGTCACTAAATATGGACCAGACAGGAGATTCGAATTCATATTTGTTTTGTAAATCTTTCTCTTTTTTTAAAGTTTTTAATAAAACATGTGTATTGCCAATGTGTGTTATGAACATGTGACTTTGCACATTTACATCTTACTGTAGAGGGCAATGAGGGGTGTGTGCATGAATGCAGAAATGGAATAGATGTACACAGAAGCTACTATCCCTGTACTCCACTGTTCATGTTTTTACACTTTTACATGACTGCGTTTGTATTCTTATTAGTGTTATTCTCTGATGTTCCAGCAATTATGCTGGACAACGTGTGCGGCCTTGGTGGTTGTTTTAAGGATGAAATTGAAGATCCTTGTATTATCGACAAGGCTGTCCGGGCAGTGGAAACACACTACCCTCAGCTCTTTCTGACAAACTACTTGTCTTCACAATACATTTGATGTTGCTGCTACAACTGTGTTTTAGGGAAAGGATTTTTATAGCAGGGGGCACATTACTATTTACGTACAGGGAAATAGTTACCTGTGTGCACCGCGGATAAGGTTATTTTTGGCCTTTTGTGGGAGCAAGGTGGTGGGGACCCAGATGATGGTTCTTTCGTCCTCAACGGTACCTTGTTGGATGTTTGCGTCACTGCTGTCGTCACTGCATGATGTTAATAGAAGGACGTGGGATTAAAATGGATAATAAAAAGAAAAATGACAAACAAAAGGAAAATGCCACTTTAAAACAAAATCCTAAAATAAAGAATAGATAATACCATCAGAAGACAAGACGAGGGAGAAAGGTTAAGGAGTAAGGGAAGTCACAAAAGGATAGGAAAATATGCTTTTTTGAGTGTTAGGTCTGATAGAAAACACTCTCAACTCAATTTAAAAAGCAATTGTAGAAAAATGTAAATTTCCTGAAGGTGTAGGGGAATTACTGTGGGTATGTGTGACAACCAATCAAGTCACATTGCTAAGCAGTGATGAGCTTTATCACATTGAGTTGGTGGATTCTTAGCCACAGTCAAGGGCCGAACACATTTTATTTTTAAAATAAAGAAACAAAGGATTTTCTTTGTTTTATTGATTTGAAGGGTCTATGGTATATTGATTGACAAATGTAATTTTAACTTTGTTCCAGAGCGGCCGTGTAGCCACGGAAATTCTGCACACACCTGTCCTCCCGCGTTGGCAAAGGAAAGCACGTCAACCAATGGGAGCTTGCAGTGCATAGCCGCAGTAACAGGCCAAACACATTTCTAAAAAATAATGAAAAACAGGCTATTGTCTTCTTTTTAATGATTTCAAAGGAATGGGAATGTTTGTTTGTGGCGTGGGCCATGGTAGTTTGTTTGGGAAACATAATCCTTAAGTTTCTTTCAGATCAGTATATCCGCAACAGGTCTCCTAGGTGAACCACCTCTGGCATGTTGGAACAATGTAGGTAAGGGAAGATAGCACGTCACATCCTAAACTTTGGAATAAGGAATGGCTCTAAAGACTGGGTTGGTGGGCTGGAGAGCAAAGCGGGGCTAGGCACAGAGCATCTCCCTTCTGTCATCTGGATCCTTCGTGTGGATCGCCCCAACTGTGGTGGTCTTCTCTCTCTGTTCCCCTCCCAGGGTTTATGTTCAGCGTTCTTCCTCAGCCAACGCCTTGCAGCTGACTTAGACCTGGTGCGGGCCTGGTGCGGGCCAGGGCAATCAAACTGTTTAATTAAAACAAAGCATCTCGAAGGTTTACAGTGGGTGTTGACACAATGTGATTTCTACCCAGAGCTCGGATTGTCAAAGTGAAGAAATTAAATGAAGCACGGAAAAACGGTGGGAGTAACTATGACTCTCTATTAACCTTTCTCAGTCAGGGGGACCCTTACCTCTGCGTCATCCCGCTGGTAACTATCCCTGTTGGACGAGTCCTTATAGGAGGAGTCTGTTTGGGGATATGCAAAAAGGGTGTAACATCTTCACCTATGCTGACCATGGTCTGGTAACTAGGTGTGCCAAGAGAAATGGTGAATCGAAACCAAGCAATTCCAGATGAGATATTTCCTGTGTCAACAAAACCTCGTTAGGAAGTTGGGGTTGCTTCCTCTCACAAATCCAAACCCCACACACTGTTTTTGACAGATAAGATCGAGCAGAGAGCGAAGGTAGACGTAGATGGGCATCGTAAAACGCTTGCAAGACACACTCAACCACCCAGTCTAACTGGTGATCTGCAAGGCGTCAAGATCTCATCTTAAGGCACACAGAGATCGAGGGAGATCGTTATGACAGAGGAATACTAGGAGCTGGACTAGGAATTGACGGAAGACTGCCAACATTCATGAATCAGATAGAGCACTACGGGATGCTTCCGGATGTAGGACCTGTGACGAGCTCCAGAGACTGGATGCTTAATGAAGGTATAGCCATGGAGGGATAACAGTACCCGTAAACCATGGTCTTTCAAAACCGACTCCTACATTGATTCTGTTGAGGGATCCAGAAGCAGACTCTTTTTTTTTATCGATACAGCTGATTAAATCAACTTTTCGATATAAATATTACAAAAAAGATTTTGAAGACAAATGAATACACAAGTTTAACATTTCTAAAAAGTAAGGCAACAAGTATGTCTACAAGTTGTACAAAAACAAGTGAACAATATTCCACAAAGTTACAATGTTTCAGTTTTGGTTTTTTGAATTTCCATGTAGTTCACATGGATTCCAGGATCTTCTTAAAGAATAGAAAGACCAACAGTAAAATCTTATGATTTGTAATAATGTCAGTTCGCAGCTGACGCACTCGAGGAGTAAAAAAGTATTTACATTCTAGAGTGGAAGATTTACAATTCAACTACAGACAACAGGTTACTCACGGGTGATTTCATTCTCAGGTAGCAGAATGTGACACTTGGAAAAATATTTATACTCAACTCGAGACAACAGCTTGCTCATGAGGTGTAAACAATCTCACTAGTTAGTAAAGGTAGGAAATGATAAAAAAGGTTTTTCATGGAATATCGCTTGATTGACATTTACAATAACAAATAAGGTCTCATGTAAAGAATAATTCTAGCTAATATTAGTATAATATGTCTAGTGGTCAACTTTCACTGGCACTTATAGTTACGGAAGTTAATTCAAGTGTGACATCACAAACCAAGATTATCTAAAGTGCTGTTGGTAAGTCGCCGAATATCTTGAGAAGTTTGTACCTTTAACTATTAAGTTTAAGACATACCAATTTCATATACAGTCAAAGAAAACTATATTATGGTACAGTTTGTGATAAATCAAACATGTTGCTCTAATGATAATGAGTGCAAAGAATTCACAGTAGCAATTCGAATACCGATACGTGAGGTTGTAAAGATCAATTGCCATTTGTCAACTGCATCGAGAGCTCTAAATTTTTTGAAGTGCTTCGTGAGATATCTTTCTCTTTTCATCGATAGTTCTGGCACAGAATGTTTTCTCTAAGAATGGATTGGGCCTCATAAGTTTGGCAGTCGGGTAACAACAGTGCTGGTAGCACCATATGGCACCGTTTACTAGACGGCACATACAGACCTTCGATGGCGGAAACACCGTCAGCGCAGAGTGACCCTCACGGTGCTACCGAAAACGGTAGCTCCGTGACTGCAAACAGTGGGACGACTCCGTGGAGGTCCCTGAATTACTGCCACAGTGTAGTAACGGGTACATTACGAGTACTACATACACAGAAATACCACTATAAAAATGGCATCAGCACTGTCAACACCGTGCCTGCAATACCGGCACTGGGTACTAGTCATTAAATAGTGCCAGGTGAGCTGGAACAAGCCCCAGGTGTGCACAATTAGGTCAGCTGCAAATCATAGGCCACTGGTAACCTACAAAAAGGCCACACCCACACCAAACCCACCTTCCAACACAACCATGCTGGCAGTCGGCCTAGCAGCAATTGGGATGGGGAACCTGCAAGCATCAGTGGAGTTAGAAGCAGCCCTGAGGCAGAGGAGGAGGTAGCGGAGTCGCAGGATGCAAATGACGAACCCGGCGGCCATCCCAAACATCAATGTACAGCAGGTACCACCCCACAGAAAGCCAGCAATGGCCTGCATCAGGGCCTCACCCTGGAACCTGACGCCAAGTCAAATACACACATTATACATGCTTGACAGGGCCACAGGGACAGATTGTACGCATGTTGTCAGACATGCAATTGAGGCGGTGTATCGCAATCGGAAGCAATTTCACTCACTGAATGTGCAGATGGTCTGTGATGCACAACAACTCATCATGCATTGCTGTGCACATTTCCCGGGCTCCACTCATGACTCAATGGTATTGCGGAACTCCACGTTGCCAGGGCACATGGCACGTTATGCGGGAGAAAGGACCTGGTTGTTGGGTGAGTAGAACTACCAGTGCATGACCTCTGTGTAGTGGAGGGGGGCAATAGACAACCACCACAGTGTCCCTGGCTGTTGGATGTGTAGAACTACCAGTGCATGACCTCTGTGTGGTGGAGGTGGGAGGCAATAGACAACCACCACAGTGTCCCTGGCTGTTGGGTGAGTAGAACTACCAATGTATGACTTCTGCGTAGTTGGGGAGTTGGGGAGGGGGGCAATAGACAACCACCACAGTGCCCCTGGCTGTTGGGTGAGTAGAACTATCAATGCATGACCTCTGTGTAGTGGGGAGGGGCAATAGACAACCACAAAAGTCCGCCCAGCTTTCTGCTGCAACAGGCAAATGGCAGTATGCTATGTCACGGGAAGACATACCCTGGCTAATTGAAAAAAAAACATAGCCATAGAGTGGCACAACATGCAATGCCAACATGTGGGTGTGAGTATCTCCACCAGTGAATAAATAATAGCGACACCCATGTACACGATTGCTACACATCGTGCAGTGCGCAGTAGTCACTTCAATCGTGTGGGCTTCGTCTGCCTGACGCAGATCTTGCCATCACCTTACATTACATGAGACACATACTACATCTGAACGCAGCATTGTGTAAATTGCAATGAATGAGACATGTAGTTGCCTAGCAGCACATCACGAATAGAGACATCGGAAGAAACAGTCTCTGCAGGAATGTGTGACCCAAGTGTGCAGAATAGAAATGTTCTTAAAAGTCATACCAGATCATCATCTGTGGGTTTTACTGAGTTGTGTGCTGATATCATACAGAGAGTCTGAATATGCTATCAATTGCAAAAACAAACCACAAACACAAACATGTCTCCTTATGGTCACTCCCATGTAGGTGATGCTGGACATGCACTCACGCCATGTCTCATGACACCCATCCGACGGCCACGGCACAGGCATGAGGAGGCCTACAACCGGGCACACATACGGACAAGGGGCATGATAGAGCGGACCTTTGGAGCCGATCCGGCGGGGCATTGCAGTACAGCCCTGTGAAGGTAGGCAAAATTGGGCTGTGCATTCACAGGAACATTCCACTGCCCCCGGACATGGAGCCAGCAGATGAGGATGAAGAGGATGATGAGGATGATGATGGGATGGGTATACAACCAGGCTGGGGTGCCATTGATGGACTACATGCATGGGGAGCACTTATTGACAATTTTTTCTGATCAACTTCAAATAAACATGGTGCACATCAATTTGTGACACTTACATTAAATGATTGATACACACACAGAAGATTGTCCACTCATAATTCACATTTGAAAACAAGTGGATTAAGAAAAGAACAAATAGGAAGAGGTGCAATAAGAAAAAATTCCCACACGTGACCCCCCACCTCCCCAACGTACCCACCCACCGCCCAGGCCCCAACTAGCTATCCCCACTATGAACCACACCACCTCCCCAACATACCCACCCACCGCCAAGGCCCCAATTAGCTATCCCCACTATGGACCACCCCCACATCCCCAACGTAGCCACCCACCGCCCAGGCCCCAACTAGCACCTCCCAGGCTCCAACTAGCTATCCCCACTATGGACCACCCGCACCTCGCCAACGTACCCACCCACTGGCCAAGCCCCAACTAGCTATCTCTACTATGGACCACGCGCACCTCCCCAACAGACCCACCCACCGCCCAGGCCCAAAACACAATGGTATCATGTGTAACTTCAGCATCTCTTGAGTACACCCTATTTTTTGCCACGCTTGGGTTCACGAATGTCCCTTGGAGTTGGGCCGTGGACCTCCTCCTGGGGATGCCTGCCTGAGAGCTTGATGGAGTGGTGCTGCTAGAGGGCAAAGCGGGGCTCGGTGGGGGCAGGTGGCTAATGATGGCATGCATGTCCAGCGACATTGTTTCTGCGATGTTCGATTGCACTCTGTTGCCCTCACGTACCGTTCTGGACATCAACATGTTAGATGTTGCACAACGGCCAATGGCACGTGATAGCCTGCGGGATGACTTTTCTTTGCTTTCGCGCTGCAACCGCAACTCCTCACTTTGGAGCCTTGATTCGTCCAGGTGTTGCTTCACAAGTCTGGCCAGCGAGTCTTGACATTTTTCTATGCGCTGCAGGCGAGAGGTCAACTCATGCAGCAATGTAGTAGGGGAGCACATTGGACTCTGCAGGCCCATTGGGCTGAATGTGCCCAGTTGATGCAGTGTGGAGGGGCACCCCTCATTTCCTGACCCTGGTGCCTCACTGGCATGATGGTCTTGTGTGTTTTCCACGCCATCAGGCTCAGGCAGGTCTGGAGGTGCTGCTGGACTTAAAGATGTACTTGGAGTGGCAGCAGTGAGAATTTCCTGAGGTGCCTGCTGGTTTGCTGGCACCGCAGGAGGAATTTCTGGAGGTGCCTGATGGTTTGCTGGTGCTGCAAGGGGAATTTCCTGAGGTGATTGCTGGTTTGCTGGCGCTGCAGGGGGATTTTTAGACGGTGCCAGCTGGTTTTCGTGCGTTTCAGGGGTGGTGGTCTCCTGAGTGCGGTGCACCTGGACTGTAGTTACACCAGGGGTGTCAGATGTGCCTGCGCTGGATGACAGTTGTCGTCTTCAATGATGGGCATGCCCAGTCCCCTTGACGTCCCCCGATGACCCCGCCGGTGTCAGATGATGTTCCTGTAGGGGATTGTAAGGTATGCTGTTAGTGATGTCACAGGATGTGTATGGTACAATCACATGCAACACACTCCTCAAGCATCATCAAAAATGCGGTTACATGTATTGATCTGTACTGCGGTCATCTGTGTGTGTCTGGGGTTCCACTTTGGGGCACGCCATCTGGCTGGCCGGGGGGGGGGGGTATAGAGCTACTGGGTTTGCTAGGGTTGATGGGGTTTGTGATATGTGGCTCTCTGCATTGCTGGAGGGGATGGGGGTACTGGGTGTGCTAGGGTTGATGGGGACTGTGATATGTGGCTCTCTGCATTGCTGGGGGGATAGGGGTACTGGGTGTGCTAGGGTTGATGGGGTTTGTGATATGTGGCTCTCTGCATTGCTGGGAGGGATGGGGTACTGGGTGTGCTAGGGTTGATGGGGACTGTGATATGTGGCTCTCTGTGCATTGCTGGGGAGAGATGGGTGTACTGGGTGTGCTAGGGTTGATGTTGACTGTGATATGGGGCTCTCTGTGCATTGCTGGGGGGGGCAGGTTTACCTTGATTCACATTCATGTCTTTGCACTTTCTGTACTTACCAGCCTCACCAGGTGTCACTGCTCCGGCCTCGGCTCCACCTACTCCCTTGATTCCTTCAAGGTGCAGCACGTTGCTACACCTCTCCTCCCACAGTAACAGCTTAATTGAAGAATGTGGTCCGTCTCCTGTGGCACTGCATTGCTGTCTGTGGGCTGCCAGCATGCTCCGCACCCTCAGCTGCAGGTCATCCCACCTCTTGTGGCAGTCTTTTACCAAACGGGGGGTCACCCCCACAGCTGAAACCTTCTGGGCAGCCTCAGCCCATATGGAATTTTCCCTCAGCTGCATGGTGCATGCCTCTGGTCTGCGGTGAACAACTCCACTGCATTGTCGACTAATAGGTCGAAACATAGCGTGAGTTCTGCCTCACTGAAGCGGGGTTTCCGCTGCCGGCTCACTGGGATCCTGGATGTCATCTTCCTCTGTTTTTAGGCTGTCACAGTAGCTGTGGGCCTTGTGGTATCAGAGGATTGCAGTGGATTGTGATTTATGTAATGGTCCCGCTCTCTTTCCGGTTTTCGCGTTAACGGTATTTCCGGCACTGGTGTTTCCGCCTCTGCTATGTCCGGCATCCACAAGGCGGATACGGATGTACCACAGACCTTTGTGCCGGTGCATCCGTCTCCATCGGTGTTACCGTACTGGCGGTGGCGACGGTTCTGCACGTTGCCGAGGCACGCAGCTGCCAAGCTGTAATTCGACCTTCTTTCTGCCTCCATCCGGTGACGTAGCGGGTGTCACTGCCATCACGGTAACACCGGATTTCGGGCGCCAAACTTGTAATGACATTGTCATTATTTAGCGTTCAGGCTGTTCAACCATTTTTTTCCTTTTTTGTTATTTTTGATGTGCCCTCCATGAGTGCAGTTGACCATCCAACACTATTCTAAATATAGCAGGGTAAATCATGTAATATTTCATACTTTTTTCACAAGCATTTATTTTAGCTTTTTCAAATGCCCCTCTTCTCTCCAGGATATCCTTACTGAGGTCAATAAATATAATTATTTTGTTACCACCCCATGCCTGATCTCTCAGTTCTCGAGCTCTTTTTAGTATGAGCTCCCTAACTGGAATTTAACAATAAAATGGGCCTCATTATGACTCCGGTGGTAGCCATGCCGATAAAAACAAAACTCCCCATTCCCATCGAGTCCCATTGGACTCAATGGGAATGGGGAGGACGGATGCACCGGCACAAAAGAACACAATACCCTTTTAACACCAACCTTTTTTAGTTCTTAGTTGCATACACAGTGAATTGAGCAGCACACCTTCAATAGCTGCATAAGCTGTAACTCACAACCTAAAACCAGTTTAACAAGAACATGAATTTGAATAAGAGCTGTGGAACCCCTTCCAGTGACAGCTATTGTTAGGGAGAAAGGCTGCCGTATGAAGGCTGTTAAAATGAATGTTTTGTACAGTCTAAGAATGCCATGTACAGACTATACACATCATTAACTGAGCCTTCCTGGGAGCTGTGCCTTCAACATGGGTTGTTTAAATAGAAGGGATATTATCCATTATAAGAAATGCTGACTCAGAAAGCCTGGAGATTGGCCTTCTTCTGTAGTCAATTGAATTTATGTAATCTGGATGAGGTGATTGAGGTGGGGGTAAGTGGGATTTGAGTTGAGATCTGACAATGGGCCAATCGTATCATTGCCATGACACTGATGGGAAAAGAGAAAATCCTGGATGAGATAAAGAGGAAAAGCGCATGACAAGGTCATGAGTAGAACCATTGCCTAACTCAGAAAGCCTGGCTGCTGATTGTACATTAAGCAAGGAACACATAGGCAGATGACCTGCATCACCAACCAAACACTGACGTCATGAGGGGAAATTACTCCCTTAGAGTGGTAGCCTGTGTGAATTTCACCCCCACCCCAGATCAAAGGTTAAATCGGGGGTATTCTGGTCATGGCATGATTATTTAAGGAATTTTGATAGCTAGTGCAGCAAATACATTAAACACAAATACAACTTAAATTGTAAGGTCTAAACCAGTGGAATTAGTATCCCTGTTAAAGACATGGGGCCTCATTACAAGTATGCCGTTCCGTTAATATTGTTACCGGTATTACCGTACCAGCATCCTTTAACGGACCAGAGTAGTCTGAGTTGCGGTGGTGGTGTCACCGGCTTCGCCAGGGACCTGCCGTGGCGGCCACACCATTGCCGTCATCACTGTTGACACACGGCAGCCATGCCAGATACACCGGCATGCCGCAAGTAAGTCCAAGTTAAGAGGCGTACGGACATGCAAATACCGGTATGGACATGCCGGTAATAACGGATACAATGATGACCGAAACACCAGCATCGCGAACCAAGTGGTAATAGGAATCTGGTGTGTAGAAACCTGCCACAGGTGCACACAATCAGCAGAGGTGGAGGCAATGGTCTGTGGCACAGCACAAAAGGACCACTCCCACACACCACACCCTTTCCAAATTCACAATGCTACCTTTAGCACTAGCAGTACTGGAGCTGGAGGACATGCCTGCACAGCTACTCATTGAGGGGGCAGTGAGCCAGAGGATGCAGCAGAGGCGCAGGAGGAGAAGGAAGGTGATTATGGGCCAGCAGATACCCAATGTGCAGGCAGTTGTACTCCGCAGGCAGCCAGCAATCCCTCACCTAAGGGCCACCCCATTCAATCTCACCCCCGCTCAGATACACCATCACAACTATAATGGACCTCATACATGATGACCTGGTGAGCCTAATCAATATCCGGACAGTCATCTCCTCCTTGCTGACGGTAGTGTGTGGCCTACACTTCCTTGCCACAGGCACTTATCAGCACACAGTGGGTCAGCTGCATGGAATCTCTCAACTCTGTTTCTCCCGTGTGCTCACCCAGGTGCTAGATGCACTCCTGTCCCATTAGCTTACCACGGACTGTGGAGAAGGTGAATGCAACCAAAATAGCATTCCATGCACTTGCAGGCATGCCTAATGTACTAGGTGCGCTCGACTGTACACATGTGGAGCTGGTTGTCCGGCATGCTGTGGAGGCTGTGCCATTCCCTCATTGTACAGATGATGTGTAATGTCCGCAAAATAATCACATATTGCTGTGCAAGATTCCCTGGCTCCATTCATGACTCCATGGTGCTGCGCAACTCCACGCTGCCCTGCTACATGGCACGACACGCTGGTCATCGTACCTGGCTGTTGAGTGAGTCTAACCACAGGGCCACGAGGGGTGTTGATTTGGGGGGGGGGGGCAGTTAACAGTATAGTCAACCTGTCTGCTGCGTGAGTCCAACCACAGGGCCATGAGGGGTGTTGAATTGGGGGGGGGGGCAGTTAACTGCATTGGCAACCTGTCTGCTGGGTGAGTCCAACCACAGGGCCATGACGGGTGTTGAATGGGGCGGGGGGGCAGTTAACAGCATAGGCAACCTGTCTGCTGGTTGAGTCCAACCTCAGTGCCATGAGGGGTGTTGAATTGGGTGGGGCAGTTAACAGCATAGGCAGCCTGTCTCCTGGGTGAGTCCAACCACAGGGCCATGCACACATAGCATAGCATGGCATGCATGAATCCATCATCACTCCTGCAAAAACCCGTAACCATTATCAGGTATCCATTGAAGTGCAGAGAGACTGGGTAGGCCAATTGAATGCTAAATTAGATGAGGAATTACACCAAGCAACCCCATCATTCCCAACGTGCACAACATCAAACATCGAACATTGAATGGAACAAGACGAGACCCAGCATACTGGTTGCCTTGAACTTTGAATCTTGTACATTTAACAGAATGTGCAACACAGTGAATGCACGCAGAAGTGCACGGCTTTCACAGTCCTGTCTCCATGCATTTAACAGACACACTGCTCACATCAGCACATGTATTAGGAACATCACAAAACATAAACCACATGTACCACAATAAACCCTTCTGTTGTGACAATGCATGAAATACATGAACACAGTAAAGCAATGCCAAGTCATGATGCTCAGCCAGAGAGTAAACCATCTGCCACACTGAAAAGAATAGTGACTCCACTCACAGTCCACAGGTACACCACAGGTCAGTATGCCTGTCATGTCACTTTAAGGGACAACTTCAAGTAGAATGGGTCAAGTATGAAATTCAAAAATGCCACCAATACATGATTGAGAGGTGCCGGACTCATCCAATGTACCTACATTCCACCATGCAAGCACCCACCCAGCCGTATTCTTGTAACGTAACCCCTCACCCGTGACACATACTACCAATGGATAGCTGACCTAGTCATATGGGTGAAGGTGTCCATGGATATGTACATGAAGACCTGTATATGTTGAATGCATACCGGGGATACAACTGAATTACAAAAAGAAACATAGGCAAATTTGTATGTTGCCACTGGTACCACATTAATGAGAACTGAGTCTATCGTTGTCAGTTGTACTTGATTTGTGAGAGTGCAGGTTCACATTGAATGGGCCTTGTGACAGCAACTGCACCCATCACCCCCTACCCATGGATCAGCCCCAAGTTCACTTACCGGGTACAGTTATGATTCCCTGTGCTTAGTTGCATTTCCAAATGAACACTGTACAGTCACTGCACACATGGATGACCAAATAAATCACAAGTACCCTTTCTCTTGCTCCCATGCAGGTGATGCCGGGTATCCCCGGATGGCATGGCTCATGACCCCCATCCGGCAAACACACAAAAGGCACAAAGAGGCCTACAACCGTGCACATGTATGTACTCGCTGCACCATTGAGCAGACGTTTGGCCTGTTGAAGGCCAGGTTCTGCTGCCTCAGCTGGTCGGGGGGAGTCCTCATTTATGGGCCAGAGAAGGTGGTCAAAATCGTGTTGGTATGTGCCATGCTACACAACATGTGCATCCGCGCAACATCCCCCTGACCCCTGACATGGACATTTTGCCACCAGAGGATGAGGATGAGGAGGAAGATGTAGTAAATCCTCCGCGCCACAATGGCAATGATGGGCGTGCCACACAACAAGAATTGATTGACCACTACTTTTGATGGACTGTTAAAAACACGGCACTGGGCATGGGTCACACTGGACACTGGACACTGTACATGATTAAATAGACACACACTGAATAGGCAATGTCCAGTCATGTTTGTTCAAAACCCCAGGTGTATTGCATGAGGCTAAACTATGTACAGATGTGAATTATATTGCCTAAAACTACTATCCCGTTTTACTGACCCCGCCCCCTCCCCATTACCCCCACACCCACTACCCCAAAACCCCCAGTTGTGCTTCAGTAAGGTACTGCGTGACCAAGGCGTGCATTGCCTGCTGCCTTTCCTCCATCCTGGTGAGGCACCCCTCAATGCCTCGTATGTGCCGGAGTCCAGGTAGTGGCATGGGTGGTTGGCTCCAAGGAACTGGGGGAGTAAACACTGCTTCATCCTCATGGTTACCGTTGCTCTGTGTGTCGTGCACACTGGCCTCCACAATGATGTGTGCTCCAGACCCTTCTGTTGGTGTTGCAGGTTCATCCGGCTGGCTGGGTGGTGGGGATACAGGCTCTTCTTGCAGGCTGGGATCCAGGGACACAGGTTCTTCCTGCTGATGGGGATGCTTGGCAGCAGGTATTGGTGGCAGCAGAGGCTGCGTGGCAGCAGGTGTTAGTGGCTGGTGGGGCTGCTTGGCAGCAGGTGTTGGTGGCTGCTGGGGCTGCTTGGCAGCAGGTGTTGGTGGCTACTGGGGTTGCTGGGCAGCAGGTGTTTCCTGCTGGTGGGGGGGAGGGTTCTGGGCCAAAGGTGTTGTGGCACGCTCCGGACTGGCGGTGGATATGCTTGGCTCCTGCTTCGAGGTGGTAGATTTCCTGCGGCAGCGACGTGCACCAGTGGACATGGGTGTAGTAGCATGTTCCCCTTCGCTGTCAGATGATGTGCCTGTGGGGGACATTGAGGCAGGGCATCAGTAATGGGTGTGAATCCATCTGACAGACATCAATTGTAGTACATCATGTGCATAGTCATGGACATGGTGGAGGGCATGGCATGGTGCATACATGAATGTGTGGGGAATGCAGGGTGGGAGCATGTTTGTGGTGCGGGCATGGAGTGCGCAGTGTCTGTTGCCTGGGGTACTGGTGTTTAGTGGCTTGGGTGTTGTGGACATGCCACAGGGGCTGTGTGACATGTAGAGTTTGATTGTGAGTGTTTCACTTCAGGACGTTGCAGCATTGATGTTGACTGCGGGAAGGGACATTGTGGGTGTGACAAGTATGCGACTGGTGTCATTGATATGTGCATCTTGACATGAGGTGGCTTTGGCCATGTGGTGACATGGCAGTGACGACAGCCGTTGGACAGTGTTTGGGTGATGTGTGTCTGTGTGCATGCAGATGCTACTTGTATAGCCAATACAGGGGACATGTGAGGTGTGTCAGTAGGGTTTGTTTCTTGTCTTGCAGCCAGGTACATTGTACTTGTGTGGAAGGAGGTTGTCAGTGGGTGTTATGGCAGCAGGGATCTGGTGCTACTTACTTGACATTTGAACGTGGCCATTGGCATTGGGGCTACAAGGTGTGTCTTGTGACTTTTGGGTTACGGACACTCACTGACATCATTGGATGTCGCTGCTCGCGTCTCCGCATCTCCAACTCCCTCTATGGCCTCCATGTGCAGGACGGTGCTCCTGCAGTTTGATGGGGGATGGTGCTCCACCTCCTGTGGCCACACCCTGGCTGCGCTCTGCGGCGAGGTGGTTGTGGACACGGAGATGTAGGTCGTCTCACCTCTTCCTACAGTCTCAGACGGTCCGGGGTGTTGTCCCCACCGCAGAGACTTTGCGGGCCACATCCTCCCAAATGGCCTTTTTTTCTTATTTGGGCTTGGCGCCGCAGGTCTGCCCAGAATACCTCATCTGCATGTTCCACAAGGGTGTCTGCCAGCATGTTCAGTTCTTGTTCACTGATCCGGGGTTTGCGGCGACGGACGACAGCTTGCCTAGCAGACATGTTCCTCTATGTCGGTATGTGCTCAGATATTTAGTAACCCTACTGTAGAATGAGGACTGCAATGGATTGTGTTTTAATGATGGCCGTCAGTGCATTTCCAGTTCCGGCACGATGACGTTATTTCCGGTGCCGGTATTACTGGCACTGGTAATTACGGCCTCCTCAGTGCCGGAGTTGGTGTCTGCGGCAGCAACGATGTCGGTAATGGGGGTCTTGGGGCCGTTAAAGGCATGCCAGTGCTACCGTTTCAGGCATGCCGGAATGCGTGTGCATGCTGACTCAGAATCTAACGTAGATTCCGGCAGCAGTGCTACACGGACATGGTAGCACCGGCAGGCCAGTAATTTTCTTTTTTTTTACTGGCATACTCGTAATGAGGCCCATGGAAACTGAAAGGAATTTTTTTTAAAATATGTCTGTCTGTAATGCCTCATTAATAGAACATTTATGACACGGACGGCGCAAATGTAAACAAAGAATCTGAAAGCAATATAATTCCGGGATGCATGCACAGATTAGATAAACACTGGTATTGAACACTGTATAATCAAAATGTCAAGGAATTCACATAGCAGTAGTTGGCTGAAGCATATGGATCGTTTTATATTCAAGGCATTAAATAAACAGACTTTTTCACTCAAACCTCAAGTTTAAAAAACACATCCTCATATGCTGAACATTTTGTGGGACTAAACTAACAGGGTCATTCATAGAATTTCGAAGAAAAGTGTCGCAAGCGGCTGGCGCAGAGTGTCCGCGTGCGATTGTCTGCGCCAGGCACGTGCGCTAAAACCGATTTCCGCGCACAGCGTATTCATGGATTTTAGGCTCCCAAACCAGCCGTGGCGCAGAGAATCGCAGCGACCCTGCAGCAGCGCCAGTAACGCCCCCAAGAACGCCCTTGCGCAAGGAAAAGCCATCAAAATCGCTAAATCATCGCAAAGGGCTGCGCTAACCCTGGACCAGTTCACCGGGCTGGCAAACAGCAAACGCCAAGCGGGGAACGTGTATTTCAGGGGTGCGCGGGAAGTTCCACACGCGATTGGCCCCGTGCAAGCAGGGTACGTGTATCGCGGGAAGTTCCACACGCGATTCCAGCAGGGTACGTGTATTTCAGGGGAGCGCGGGAAGTTCCACATGCGATTCCAGCAAGGTACGTGTATTTCAGGGGTGCGCGGGAAGTTCCACACGCGATTTCAGCAGGGTACGTGTATTCCAGGGGTGCGCGGGAAGTTCCACACGCGATTCCAGCAGGGTACGTGTATTCCAGGGGTGCGCGGGAAGTTCCACACGCGATTCCAGCAGGGTACGTGTATTTCAGGGGTGCGCGGGAAGTTCCACACGCGATTTCAGCAGGGTACGTGTATTCCAGGGGTGCGCGGGAAGTTCCACACGCGATTCCAGCAGGGTACGTGTATTTCAGGGGTTCGCGGGACGTTCCACACGCGATTTCAGCAGGGTACGTGTATTTCAGGGGTGCGCGGGAAGTTCCACACGCGATTTCAGCAGGGTACGTGTATTCCAGGGGTGCGCGGGAAGTACCACACGCGATTCCAGCAGGGTACGTGTATTTCAGGGGTGCGCGGGAAGTTCCACACGCGATTCCAGCAGGGTACGTGTATTTCAGGGGTGCGCGGGAAGTTCCACACGCGATTCCAGCGGGGTACGTGTATTTCAGGGGTGCGCGGGAAGTTCCACACGCGATTTCAGCAGGGTATGTGTATTTCAGGGGTTCTGGGGAGTACTACACGTGAATTGGCCGTGTAGGTCCTCCCAGGTGTACGCTCCACAACCTCCACGGCCCCTGCAGGCAGCCCACACCACGGGGGACTACCCTGCACCCCTGCTCATGTCCCGCAGGCAGCCCATCCACCATGGGCAGCCCCCACCAGGCCCCCACTCATGTCCCCCTGGGCCCCCACCCCCAGCAGTGCATGGGTACCCTCCACCAGGCCCCCACTCATGTCCCCCTGCACCCCCACCCCCCAGCAGTGCATGGGCACCCTCCACCAGGCCCCCACTCATGTCTCCCACCACCCCACCCCCAAGCAGTGCAGGGGCACCCTCCACCAGGCCCCCACTCATGTCTCCCACCCACCCCCACCCCCCAGTCACCAGGGGCACCCTCCACCCGGCCCCCACTCATGTCTCCCACCCACCCCCACCCCCCAGCCACCATGGGCAGCCCCCACCAGGCCCCCACTCATGTCTCCCACCACCCCCACCCCCCAGCCACCAGGGGCACCCTCCACCAGGCCCCCACTCATGTCTCCCACCCACCCCCACCCCCAGCCACCATGGGCAGCCCCCACCAGGCCCCCACTCATGTCCCCCTGCACCCCCACCCCCCAGCAGTGCATGGGCACCCTCCACCAGGCCCCCACTCATGTCCCCCTGCACCCCCACCCCCCAGCAGTGCATGGGCACCCTCCACCAGGCCCCCACTCATGTCTCCCACCACCCCACCCCCAAGCAGTGCAGGGGCACCCTCCACCAGGCCCCCACTCATGTCTCCCACCCACCCCCACCCCCCCAGTCACCAGGGGCACCCTCCACCAGGCCCCCACTCATGTCTCCCACCCACCCCCACCCCCCCAGTCACCAGGGGCACCCTCCACCAGGCCCCCACTTATGTCTCCCACCCACCCCCCAGCCACCATTGGCAGCCCCCACCAGGCCCCCACTCATGTCTCCCACCACCCCCACCCCCCAGCCACCAGGGGCACCCTCCACCAGGCCCTCACCCATGTCCAACTCATGTTCCCCACCACCCCCACCCCCCAGCACTGTGGGGCACCTGCCAGCAGGCCCCCACCCATGTCCAACTCATGTTCCCCACCACCCCCACCCCCCAGCACTGTGGGGCACCTGCCAGCAGGCCCCCAACCATGTCCCCCTGCCCCCAGGTCCTGACGATACACAATCATGGCAGTAATGGGCAGCATACCCAGCACAAACACCCAGCCAAGGATTGCATCCACCCACATAGCAAATGCAATTACATGATACAACCCCAATGGCAAGTATGTAAATGAACACATGTCCGTCACACACACATACACAATGGGTGCAAGTGAATGTCAAAACCCATATCATGACATGCATGAAACCAATGAGAAAATACCACAAAAGAAAGTTATAAAAACATGTATTCTCGAAGAAAATGAAGTAAACTAATCAAACATACAACAATGGGGATAACTAAATAAATTGTCCTTGTCCGATAAGTAATGTAAAAATCAAAAAAACAAAGGAATCCAAAAACTAATGTTGTCCAAAGCAAAATCATGGTGAAAAAAATAAGGAAAAACCATTGCCTCATGGTGAACACAAATGTAAATCAAAAAAATGTATTTTAAAAAATCCAACTATACACAAGAATATTCCAGGGTCCATGAGCCCAACACTATAAATGAAACCTACTACTACCTAATAAAATAACTATATACAGAAAAGTGGCCATTGTCCGAGCGGTCCAAAAAAATCTCATAAAATAAAGGAAACCTAACACTAACTAACTAAAGAACTATATACAATGGCAGCGGGCAAGTCCTGCGGCTCACTCTGTGATGTTGCCGGCCAGGGCATCATCGAACTCCATGTCGATGTCCTGGAGGCGGGACTCTGTCCTGGCCCCGAGGTCTCGCAGGGATAACCCCATGTTCACCTCAAACTCCCTGCGAGCTTCCTTGAGGCACTCAGCCTGCCTCAACGCCCGACGCATGGAGAACTCCGCCCTGACCATGGTGAGCCGCTCCTCTTCCGCCCGCTGCTGCTCCGCACCTATCCGCTGGACCAACTGCTCCCACACGGAAGACACTACCATCCCAGGGTTCTCCTGCCCTCCGGCCGATGCCTGCCCCTCTGATCTTGATGGCCCCGAGCCATGATGCCTCCCACGTCGAGCCTGCTGCTGCCTCTGACGCCACTGCCTCTGCCAGCACGACGGCATCCAGGATGATGGAAACCACCGACGCCGTCGTGCACGTGCCCTGCCCGATGATGCCGTCACATCCTCCATCTGCTGGGGTCCAGTTGCTGTGTTGTCCACCCCTGACTGGACTACACGCCGCTGGACCTCTGACTCCCGACTGTGGCAGGGATGGGATCCCCACCGAGCTGGCTGCATTGGTCAGGGCAGGTCCACAGGGGGCCCTGGTGGCATCTGGGCCGGAAGACGGCAAGGAGAACGACTGGCGTATAGTCTCCACAGAGGAGGAGAGGGCCGCCAGATTGGCCGACACATGCAGGAAACCCCCGAACATGGCCGATCCCAATTGGGCCACGTCGGCACGGTGCTCTTCGTGATGACGTGCGTGCTCCTCCTGGGAAGCACGCACAGCATCACGAATAACAGCCATGCGCATCGCGACCCCAATCAGGACCTTCTCCACACGGCCAGGGGTCCCCTCGTCCGCAGGTGGAGGGGAGTCAGATGACATGGACATCCCCTCTACCTGCGGACGGGCCTGGGACGGGGCATCCCTGCTGGTGCAAGGTGGTGCACCCACAGGTTCAGGGACAGCGACATGCACAGGCCCCTCCACGGTGACCTGTGCTGCCTCCTGCCCCTGCCCCTGGACTGCACCACTTGCACCAGCAGGGATGCCCCCACCAGGCCCCATGTGCGCCTCAGTGGCGGCCTCCTCCTCCTCTGTGGAAACCACCAACCTGGATGGCTCCTCGCCGTCTACCGCCGTAGCAGGCCCCTGTGGGGGCTCACCCACCCCTTCCGCTGCAGCCGTGGGGGCATCCCCGCCGCCTTGCTCCACAGCGCCGTCTCCGCCCTCTCCTTCACTAGCCGCTGCGTAGAGGGAGACATAGAACACAAGCATCAGGGTACTGTACAATGGTCCCCTAGACAGGAAGCAATAGCAGATGAGTGCCACTGTCAAAGTACACTTCCATCATGTCACACCACAACGCATGTGTCAGTCCAGGCAAAACAAACACAGTGACAGTCATGGTGCGTGCCATGGACATTTCAATGCATGTCCAATGGACTCTCGAAGCATACAATGTAATGGGACTAACATGCATCATGGGTCATGCCTATCACATGCACACACTTCACCTCAGTCACATCCATCTGGCCCCGTACACCCCAATCACAGTGCATACAAGGATGACTAGGCTGCATCAGTGAATCTGTACATTGTCACAGACATGTGTCATGCATCCATGGCACTCACAAGTCACAGACACGCAGGTCAGGCACACAGACATGGATACCACATATGTATCTGGCATCAGCACCCATCCCTCGCCCCCACCCATGTCCAGGAACAGAGACTGCCATTCTCTCATGTGTGCAATCTGCACAGGGCTCCCCATGTCGCATTCAAACACATGCAACAACCGTGCGGTTCACACATTACAGGTCGCACATGCATTCCCATGATGTCCCTGCACACATACATGCGTACATGGCCTATGTCACACATGCAGGCAAGTATCAGACAACCAGCACACTGCAACATGCCCTGTCTCACACAGCAATGCTTGGCCACTTACCGCTCAACTCCAGACGGGTCTCCTTCTCAAGGACCTGGGCGTGGAGCGCTGGGTGTGCGCGTTCCAGGACCCTCAACTGGATGGAACTCATGCGGCCCCGGCCCCCCTCCACGAGGCGCCGGGCCTTCATGAGGGTCCTGGACCTCAAGTCTTCCCAGCGCTTCTTGACCTTCTGGATGGTGCGGGTTGCCACCCCCTCCGCGTTGATGGCAACCACACAGTCGGCCCAGATCCTGTCCCGTCCTTCCTTGTTGGCGCGGGACGATCCGAAGAGGGCATCATACTGCCTCAGGACTTGCTCCACCAGGACACCAACTTCGGTGGCAGTGAAGCTGGTGCCCCTCTCCCCCTCTGGCTGGGGGTTGCCACTGGTGCCAGATGTTGATGTGCCCGACATGGCAACCCCAGGGGCAGGAGTGGGTGGGCAACTGCTGGGTCCTGGGGCTGGGCTGTGGAGCGATGTTATCCGAGTCGGGAGTCTTCTGTTCCAGCAGGGTGGACACAGCAACTGGACACCTGCAGATGGCTGATGTGCAGGCACCAAATGGCAGGGCACGGTGGCAGCAGGCAGGCAGGCAGGCAGCAGCAGATGGCACGTGGGAGGCTGCTCGGGGCACTGGGGGGCAGTAATTCGGCCTTCTGGGCAGGAGCGTGGTCTTCCGTGTGTTTTCGCGTGGCCAGCTTGATACGGAGTGATTTGGCATGTGAAAATCCTGCACGTCAGAGTGAAAATCGAGGAAAGGCCCTTGGCGCGTAAGCGCGTCAGCACGCGTACGCGATTTCATTGGACCAAAGGCCCTTACAGCGTACGCGCGTCTGTGACGTTTTGCGCACGGGCCTTGCCCTGGCAGGGCTTGGTGATCCCGCAAGCCTTTATGTTCTGTACGTGCTTTTCGTGCGGTGCGTGTGTTTTCCATCCGTTGGGGTTCACACGCTATTACTTCACAGCGGGTGTTGGCTACGCGTTCTTCTACACGCAAGGCAGACGGTGAGTGGTACCCCACTCCCCCAGGCCCGATCGCGTGAATGGGTTCTACACGTAGCGTGCCGATCGCGTGAGAAACTTCACGCGAACTCCTGAAATACACGTAGCACACTCCCCCAGGGCCGATCGCGTGAGAAACTTCACGCGAACCCCTGAAATACACGTAGCACGCTCCCCCAGGCCCGATTGCGTGAAACACTTCACGCGAACCCCTGTAATACACGTAGCACGCTCCCCCAGGCCCGATCGCGTGAAAAACTTCACGCAAACCCCTGAAATACACGTAGCACGCTCCCCCAGGCCCGATCGCGTGAGAAACTTCACGCGAACCCCTGAAATACACGTAGCACGCTCCCCCAGGCCCGATCGCGTGAAAAACTTCACGCGAACCCCTGTAATACACGTAGCACGCTCCCCCAGGCCCGATCGCGTGAAAAACTTAACGCGAACCTCTGAAATACACGTAGCGCGCTCCCCCAGGCCCGATCGCGTGAGAAACTTCACGCGAACCCCTGAAATACACATAGCCCGCTCCCCCAGGCCCGATCGCGTGAAAAACTTCACGCAAACCCCTGTAATACACGTAGCCCGCTCCCCCAGGCCCGATCGCGTGAAAAAATTCACGCGAACCCCTGAAATACACGTAGCCCGCTCCCCCAGGCCCGATCGCGTGAAAAACTTCACGCGAACCCCTGTAATACACGTAGCCCGCTCCCCCAGGCCCGATCGTGTGAAAAAATTCACGCGAACCCCTGAAATACACGTGGCCTGTGAAAAACTTCACGCGAACCCCTGAAATACACGTACCCTGATGAAATTGCGTGTGGAACTTCCCGCACACCCCTGACATACACGTACCCTGCAGAAATCGCGTGTGAGACTTCCCGCGCACCCCGGTATACACGCACATGTATTTTTTGTCAGCGGGTGTCCGTGTTTGTGGGTACCCCTTTGCACGTCATTTGTCCTGGAGGGCCACAGTGTAGGACATTCATCATGGCAGTATATAGGTGCTATTTGTTGGCGCACCTTTTGGCGCACATTTCTTACAGCCGCAGAGACGCTACCGCCTGCTTTCTTGTGGCGGTCGTGTTTGTGTCTGTGCGCTGGTTTGAGCGTGCGCTTTTTTCCCCTATTCTATTCCATGAATACGTGTTGTAGGCGAGCGTGTTGGCATTATATGAACTTGTGCCCTGTACTTTCCCCCGTGACGCCCACGTTTTGGCAAGTTGTTCCCCATTCCGAGTGTTACGCCCGTGTTCCGCCTACTTTTGTTGCGTGCGCCGCGCTATGTGCGAATTTCGCTGTGGCCTGTGCGATTTTCGCTGTGACCTGGCGCACGCTGTTAGATGGCCTGTGCGCCAACGTGCGCCGCGCACTTTTTTATCGCACATCCACTGGTTTTCTCGCGCACGGACTTCCATGAATCGATGTGCGCTGCTTTTCGTGCGATTTTCGCACTTGCACTGTTGCATTCCAATGCGATTCGCACGTTTTTGCCCACTTGCGCCGCGCTAATTATTCCATGAATCGGCCTGTAAATGTATTTAGATTTTTTTCAATCCTGTTCAGCAAGTACAAGAGACACAGCTTTATTCTGCCCCTTGTAATGTGGGATTTAGGTTAGCAGGTTTTCCATTTACAAAGTACCTAACTTTACCAGACTTCACACTTTTTTCCAAGTTGACGGCATACAAACATTTTGTAATCACCAATTTAAATAAAATATATATGATCTGTGATATTGTTCTTAGCGTCAACAGTACCTGAAACAATAGATTTAAATTATGAGTACTAAGAACAGCAATACTATTCTAAAGATTGACATTGGTATGTAATTTACACTGGTGAGGGTCTTTGGAGCATCCACTATTTGCTTTGAAATGTGGTGACCACACACATTTGATTCTTAAAGAAGATGCCCACATTTATGGATGACACCTTTTGCACTCCTGATAGGATCTGGATGCTTTGACTGCAGGGGAGGAGGAAAGTGCTCAACGGGAGGGTATGGAGGAGAGCCAAATGGGCTGGCGAGGGCAGAGGACCGGACACTGAAAGCTGTGCAAGATTGGTGTTTGTACTGTACAGGTTAGCCATTCAAGCTTATTTGGGGAGGAGTAACCTAAGATTAAAGAAGAAAGTGAATCACTCAACAGAGTCTTCCCATCCGGAAACAAAAAGCCAGCACATGATGCATCCTACACTCCTCATTGGGCTATTAGGGCAATCCTGCACTGGATGTTAATACGTAGAGGCACAGGAAATATCATTCTATGCTTTTCCTAGTGTGTGCCTAGCGTTGTTAGTTGCTAGGCCACCTTGATCATTTGTTTTCCAACCTCCCTTTTCTCTCTCTTAATGTCTGTTACAATCATATTGGCATATATGGTGGTTTACGCCACAAAAATGCACCCAAACCAAAAAGAGGCCAGAAGATAAGTCAAAAACATATGGAAATAAAATATAAAAGCACATTTCAAAAACATTATGGGCAACATTACGAGGGCAGTGGTGCGGTAGAACCAGTGGTAACGTGGTGGTAATTCTATTACTACCAATGTAGCATTGCATTACTGCATGGCTGTACTTCAGGCTTGAGGTTAAAGTGGAGGATTTACATCCAGCGACATGGTAACATGTTGGAGGTAAATCTTTCACCAAATAACCTCCGAAACTCTGCGCTTTTACAGCATAGTGTTCCCTCTCACTGTAAATAAGTTGAAAATTCTCATGGAATTAAAATGACTCCAAAAATAGGGTTTTACGCTGCCATAGCTCCACTCACACTCCAAATGTATGATATGATAAGTAATTTCCAACGTGCCTGTACACATGTGTTTCTATGTGCGACAATACAAGGGAGGGAAGACAGACGATCTTACTACGCATTGTGTCATTCAGATCGTGCAAGTACAAGAACCAGAAGTGCAAGGGGAAAGGAAGAGGGTGAATTGCAAGGGAGAGGGGAGGGGAAAACAGGGCACCAATGCTCTGAGTAAGTGCAGTCAGGGCAGCGCAGCTCTGGGTAGTGCAAGGAGAAGAAGGGGCTGTAGGGTTAAAGTTACAACCCCTAAGTGTGTGGTAGGCCTGGAGGCAGTGCAAGGGTGACTGATCGAGAAAGAGCCTGGTACCCAGTGAGACTCTGAAGGTAGCCAAGCAACCAGGTACAGCAGACAGGTAGGTCAGTAGGGGAGGGAGATAGAAAACGCCTTGGGAGCGAGTAGTGGTAAAGATAACTGAGTATGCCAGTAATTCATCAAATATTACAGCAGGATTGTGGTTGGGCCCTATATTTCTATTGTTACATATACTAATGCTTTAACACTTTTAGTATATTAAGATAAGCGAACACAGTTTTGCATCGAATGTTCTGTTTCCATTGTGTAATTTTATTAAAATGTTTAAAAAGAGATTTCAAAACTAGTGAATATGAAATGTAATGAACCACATTGACCACAAGGTGGTAGTGTATCTCATTCTGAACAAGGTAATTGACATGCATTTTTGTAACCAGGGAAATTATGTAATAAGGGAAGTTGAAAGGGGTGGGACTTCCTGCTGGTGAATGGAATGGGTTGGGAGAGGGTTTGGCTGCTTTGCTTTTTAATCTGATTCAATCCTTAAAGATCCACCATATTGTTCTGTTTTTTACTTTGATAGTTCATTGAAAAGATGACTTAAAAACTGAATTTCTGTTTTAGAAACATTCTCAGCTCCTGACTGCAGGTTTACTCAACAAATGACACTGCAGTTGCTTTTAAGTGAACCTCCTTCCCTGTATTTAAGCAGTGATGTAATAGTACCTGTTTAAATTAAATATGCCCTTCTCTTCTCTGATCTTTTCATTTACTGGATATGAAGCGCAAGGTGTACAGTATTTATATACAATATGGCTAGCAGCACTGTGCTTTATCTGTTTTGTATGTGGAACCAGGCATACATTTTACTCACTTTATTCTGAATAATCAGAGTTGTAACTGCAATTCCAGTTAGTGCTTGTGACCATTGAGGGATTGTTCTGCTGTCGCTAAACCCACATTTATGCTTTGTTTGCCTTCCCTTTTGTCACTTTAAGTTTATATATTTCAGCAAGAAAATCCATTTAACAGTATTTCATTTGTGGAGGTTTCTTGTGCAAAATATAAAATGATTCTTTGTCTAATCACCAATCATGTTTTGTGTCGACATGTGGAGAGAAAACTCATGATCCTCTGCTTCTCACCCAGTGACAGCCTTTCTGTCTGAGTGACGGCCTGTCTACTGTTTAGCTTTTGTGTAAACATATATAAAAAGTTTGTCTGCTATGTATCTTTAAATTACACATTTATTTGTATTATAATCCATGGGCATGCACTATATATTTTCTAGAAAAAAATTACCATTTTCACTTTTTTGGTATTTTGCTTGGGCTTTAGTTCCACATTGGATGTTATTCATTCGATGTTGTAGTGAAAGGCCAGCTCTGTGCTTTCTGCGTGCAATAGATTAGTTGTCGGAAGGACTCCCAGATGTACCATGATGGGATCTGTCATATTGTGAACTTACTAATGACAAACTTTTTCTGGCACTGCATCAATTTGAAATCATATTTTCTCGTTTAAGAAAGTTTTGTCTATTACCAGTGACTCAATGCTCTTCCGTCTACATATCTTATATGAACGTTTCCAACATTTTCATGTCAGAAAATAAGTGTGAGGCTATTTCTTTGTGTTATTCCGCTAGCACTCATAGTTTTTGACAAGCAGTTTATGCATTTTCTTGCAGGCACAGTGGGCCTCATTATGAGTTTTTTGGTGCAGTTTTAGAGATAACGTAATTACTGCCTTTTGTATTGCACCACAAATTCAGAGTTTGGAGGAAAAGTGGAGTATTTACCTCCAGCAAATATCTGGATATAAATCCTCCACCTTTCCTTCATAAATCGGCAGAATCACTGCAGTGGAATTACCGCTCGTGGTAAGCTTGCCAAAGTCTCCACAGACTGCTGTGGACTCAGAGAAAAGGGATTACACCACCCTACCACCACTTGTAATCCTGCAGTAAATCTGCAGGACCAAGTGATGGTAACGGTAATCGAGTTTGGTGGTATTTTGACAAATGTTATTCTATGTATTGATTGCACAGCTAAGAAATCACAGAGGCACCAGTTGGCTTCTTGGGGTTTTCCTCTGCCCATGTCTACTTCCTTCATAGGTAGAAAAACCTTTTCCTTTGGAGGGTGAGTTCACATTTGATTTGCATGATGAATAAGCTACATAAATGTTAACAGACCTTAAAAGCATATGGCGTTATCACACACTCTCTTCCGTGATGTGTCTTCAAGTCTTATAACAGTAGAACCCATGGCTCACTTTACAGATGTTGCAAGTTCTCCCATGTGAGGAGTGAAAACATTGCATTATTTTGTGGTACTTATAGTCCTCTATTTATAATATGAAAACACATCATGTGATGTAGAGCAATGCAAACGTAATAGGGTTATACTGGAATTCGCCTGTACGTGAATCAACAGTGTTACCCAAAATCTACATTGGAGCGCAGGAATGATGCCATGTCGTAACTAATTGCTCTTGAATCATGTGCTGCAAGATGCCTTTGATGATCCTGCACGTGTGTTGGTTTTGGAATGTAGGCCATTCTAGGGGTTTCCGAGCAAATTAAAATATAAATACAGATTAGTGTTTCGGAATATTTGTCGGTACAACCTCTCCTGTTGGCGACCTAGATAGATTTAAATTTAGCCTTTCAGCCGTGTCGCATCCTATGTGGCATATGATGGAGGAACCAATCCCCTACCTCCTTGGTTACTGATATGAATAGATAATCTGCCACTCAAGAATTGCGCCACAATTGATAATTCAAAAATTTCAAAGCAACTCCTTTATTTCTTATTCGCCCTTTAATTCTTGTTGACACGTGTTTCGGCTACTCAAGAGCCTTTCTCAAAACAAAACAGGGCTTGGATAGAGTACACATCAAATTCTATTCACATAATTATTTTACATAAATTGTTCATGAATTTGTACCCAAAAAGGTTCAGGCAAAAAAGAGGGTTATGTAATGTGAATACACATGTATTTTAAGAAATAAATAATAAAAAATAATTTACAATTGCATTACATCGTAATACATATAATTAAATCAATATATACATCCAAGTCACAATAAATGCAAAACAACAAAAATTGTGAAAGAACAATGAAAAAGTGGAAAAAGAATAATAAAGATAAAATAACGAACAGAGAAACAAAAAGATATTGTTTTAGAATAATTAATCATAAATAAGTTCAAGTTTATATATTTTTGGTTTCAATATTAAATGCAAGTTCTCATTTGTAATCCTTGTATATTGGTTCTTTCATATATTATAATCCACAATATTAATCCCGCTAATGGATTGCAGTAAATCTCCATTCGACACACAGTAATACATGCACGTGTGAGTGCAATAAATTAATAAATTAAAATTTCTTACCCGTCTTATTCCATTAGTCCCGGGTAATTCCCTATAGTAAAAATAATAATATCGAAAAAATATTTCCAATCTAAATCGTTATTAGCACACAACAATCTAATCTATTGATTGTCACAGAGTTTAGTTAAAGCCCAGCCTCTCGTATGAACATAAATATATCCCTCCACTTTACAGTCCTATACACCTACTTTGTTACTCAACACACCTTCAATTATAATCAATTTCTGTTTATCATTGTGCGATCCTATTTAGTTACTCAACACACCTTGAATTATAATCAATTTCGGTTTATCGTTGATTGGTTAAACATTCTCCCCGTTAACAAACCGTCCCCGATCTAAATGGACTCCCATACGGTTACATGGGATGCCCGACTGCGGGCATGCAAAAACGTCTCTTTCCCCTTGTTCGGAGACCCACCGCTGTTAGCTTACCTTCTGCTTGGTAACAATCCGTCTCCTCGCGTCGGCCTCGAAAAGTAATGAGCCGTCGCGGGGATCCACCATGCAATGTATAGCATCACCATGGTTACACAAGTCCACCTTCTTCTCTTTCTAACATCGTTTCACACAGCGGCCATATTGGAAAGGTTTAAAGACACGCACATCATCCATTCACTTTGTCATTATTTGTATCATGATGATGTGACGTATAGAAATGAAAAAGATTAATTTTTATGTATTAATCCAATTGGTATTCCAACTGTATTTGTGTCGAATGTTATTGACCACTCTCCACCCTTACATAGCGCTGTTTCTCATCTCAAGCGGGACCTCCCCGATGATCTAATTTAATGTATTTATACATATTCATGTCAATCTTGACACAAGTAATTGTTATTGAAAAGACTCGGTATTACAAAATACCCTTACATACATTATTATGTATCATTATATACATATTACATGTAAGATCAATTTTTCAAAAAATAAAAGAAAAAAAATTAAAAAATATATAACAGTCACTCCATTTCAATACCCATTGTTACCTTCTACCAGATTAAGGGTATCATACTCAAATGACATCCTTCGATTTCGTGATATATATGAGCATTCAAAGTCAGAGAAAATGTCCCATCTCATTGTCATGGTTGAGACCAAACTCAATCGATCTAAATTTACATATCAATCTGGCTTCCATCTGTCTTAGTCTCTCCTCTAGGTTTCCACCTCTTTTCCCCATTTGTATCTTCTGCAGTCCAATAAACCTCAGAGATTTTTTGCTTTCCATTTGATGTTTGAGCTGCCAATGTTGGGCCAGCGGTAATGTTGCATCTTGGCTTCCAATAGTTGAAAAATGTTCTCTTATACGAAACCTAGTTTCCCTAATCGTACTCCCAATATAGTTCATCTTGCATGGACATATTATCGCATTTATTGTGTATTTTGAGCGACAATTTGTTTTCTTTTATTTTCATTTTCGTCCCTCTTGAGTCTACAAATTCCATCGTCATATCATGTGCAAAATCACACATGGTACATGTGCCACATTTTCGGAACCCTGTCATCTTTCGATCCAACCATGTTCTACTAATTTCAGGTTTCACATCTGGTAGAAGAGAAGGGCTCAAGGTCATTTTAAAAGTTTTAGCCTTCCGATATATCATTCTTGGTCTCTCTCCAATACAGCCCGTTAGGTGAGAATCAAGTTGTAGAAGATGCCAGTTTTTGTTTACCGTGTCTTTTCAATAACAATTACTTGTATCAAGATTGACATGAATATGTATAAATACATTAAATTAGATCATCGGGGAGGTCCCGCTTGAGATGAGAAACAGCGCTATGTAAGGGTGGATAGTGGTCAATAACATTCGACACAAATACAGTTGGAATACCAATTGGATTAATACATAAAAATTAATCTTTTTAATTTCTATACGTCACATCATCATGATACAAATAATGACAAAGTGAATGGATGATGTGCGTGTCTTTAAACCTTTCCAATATGGCCGCTGTGTGAAACGATGTTAGAAAGAGAAGAAGGTGGACTTGTGTAACCATGGTGATGCTATACATTGCATGGTGGATCCCTGCGACGGCTCATTACTTTTCGAGGCCGACGCGAGGAGACGGATTGTTACCAAGCAGAAGGTAAGCTAACAGCGGTGGGTCTCCGAACGAGGGGAAAGAGACGTTTTTGCATGCCCGCAGTCGGGCATCCCAAGTAACCATATGGGAGTCCATTTAGATCGGGGACGGTTTGTTAACGGGGAGAATGTTTAACCAATCAAGGATAAACCAAAATTTATTATAATTCAAGGTGTGTTGAGTAACTAAATAGGATCGCACAATGATAAACAGAAATTGATTATAATTGAAGGTGTGTTGAGTAACAAAGTAGGTGTATAGGACTGTAAAGTGGAGGGATATATTTATGTTCATACGAGAGGCTGGGCTTTAACTAAACTCTGTGACAATCAATAGATTAGATTGTTGTGTGCTAATAACGATTTAGATTGGAAATATTTTTTCGATATTATTATTTTTACTATAGGGAATTACCCGGGACTAATGGAATAAGACGGGTAAAAATTTTTAATTTATTAATTTATTGCACTCACACGTGCATGTATTACTGTGTGTCGAATGGAGATTTACTGCAATCCATTAGCGGGATTAATATTGTGGATTATAATATATGAAAGAACCAATATACAAGGATTACAAATGAGAACTTGCATTTAATATTGAAACCAAAAATATATAAACTTGAACTTATTTATGATTAATTATTCTAAAACAATATCTTTTTGTTTCTCTGTTCGTTATTTTATCTTTATTATTCTTTTTCCACTTTTTCATTCTTCTTTCACAATTTTTGTTGTTTTGCATTTATTGTGACTTGGATGTATATATTGATTTAATTATATGTATTACGATGTAATGCAATTGTAAATTATTTTTTATTATTTATTTCTTAAAATACATGTGTATTCACATTACATAACCCTCTTTTTTGCCTGAACCTTTTTGGGTACAAATTCATGAACAATTTATGTAAAATAATTATGTGAATAGAATTTGATGTGTACTCTATCCAAGCCCTGTTTTGTTTTGAGAAAGGCTCTTGAGTAGCCGAAACACGTGTCAACAAGAATTAAAGGGCGAATAAGAAATAAAGGAGTTGCTTTGAAATTTTTGAATTATCAATTGTGGCGCAATTCTTGAGTGGCAGATTATCTATTCATAAAATATAAATACATTTCTCATTTGGGAGAGAGGTAATGGTGGTGAGTCAGTAGGTAAAATCTGTTTATTCGGATTCAAAGGATCCATCAACCATCATAAACCAAAACATTAAGTCACACGTGCATTACCAGCAATAAAAACCTATATATATCACCAGAAAACTAAAAACATAGTTCCTTTTATCCTCACGATAGTAAAATATGAACACTCAAATAATAAAAGTGAGTAGAACAATATAAAACATAATTTGCATCATAATTTGACAGCCTCATGAAAAACAATGGTTATTTCATGCCATGCGGTTTTTAGGAAACAGGCGAAGGCAACTCCAACAGTGGGGAGGGACTATAGAAACAAAAGGACGGTCTCCATTGAAGAAGGCCACTAGATCTGACCACATTTTGTAAATATCTTTTACGTATGTTGCTGTAGAGTACTAAATCGCACAAATTGTGACAGTGATTCCAACCCCCCACACAGACATTGACCATCGCCTCTGTTGGAAACCCTCGGCCATTTGCATGTAAAAAGACATTAAAGTGGGCCCTTGTTAGCAATATCTGATGATAAAAATTGGGAGACGGAAGTAAGGTACTCAGCTGGGCACCTTACCAGGCTCAACAGAAGGTACAGTCTGACAGACAGTTTACCCCAGTTTTCCGCCTCTCGCAGACTGTCCTGAAACGACCAGAAGTGTTATTTCAGCAATGGGATCAGCAAACTCTAAATGCTTTTTGGGTTTTTGAACCAACAGGCCAATCCCATGCTGCCCAGTGCTCTTTCAATATAAGATAACCAGCCAGCTCTGTGAAAGTTCCCCAGGCTCAGGAGGTTCCTTAGTAGTGATCTCGTGTAAATCTCCTGCAGCGGTGCTCCCTGGGTGGATATGGCAGCTCTACCCACTCAATGGGGCCTCATGGAGTGTGACAAAGTCGATCTCTTAATAACTGGAGGGTGCCTCGGGTTGGTGTATCACCTTCTCCAGAAAATAATCCAAAAGAACAGAACGCAAATTAAAAGGATAATAAAATCCTTGAAAAAGGGAATAAAAAACACCAAAACAAACATAAAACAAAATACCAGACTAAAAATCAAGGAACACAAATGGAAAACAGAAAGGGAAAAGGTTTGGATAGGAAAGTGTCAATTGAGAAAATTTGGTAGACAACGTGTTCACTGTGTACACCTGTATTTGTCTCCAAAGCAATGAGGAAATGTAAGAATTTCTGCAGTATAAATGTGTGATTTGCGATATGTGTCTCTATTAACCAATCAGCTCTCAAACTTAATACTGTGCACGTACTCTTAGGCTAATCGTGCAGATCTTTTCGTACCTGTGAATCGCGATTAAAAAAAAGGTGTCTTTTTTTATTCTTTTAAATGTAGGATTTTTGAATATGTCAAGGTCAGTTTGATAGTCGTGGCAATACTTATTTCTACGAATGTTGTATGTATGTTTTTCCATATATGAATAATCATATGAATCACAATTTGAGAATCAAATGTTGAATTTTAGTGCTGCTCATATTGTGACTTGAATCACGAAGTTCAGCAAAATAGTGGGCTTCCATTTTTTGGGAACTTTTACAATCCTCTCCTTTGCACCTCACTTCAAAATGTGCACAGTCCCTTCTCGACTTCCCACAGCAGAGTGTGTTTAGGCACCTTGAAGTACCGCCAGGACAGGGAAGGTGTAAAGCTCCTGCAGCAGCACTTCTTGGGTGGATCTGGCTGCTCTACCCACTGACTGTCTTCCTGGGCCTCAGGGACTGTGACAAGGCCGATCTCTTCATAACTGGACGGTGCCTCGGGGTGTTGTGTCGCCATCTCCAGAAAATAATCAAAAACAAAAATCAAAAGATAAAAACATAAATTAAAAGGACATCCTTAAAAAGGGAATAATAAACAACCAAACACGAATACAAAACAAACAGCCAGACAAAAAGAGAAAAGGTTTGGATAGGAAGCAGCTGTTTGGAGATTCTTTTATACACGTGAATCGCGATTCGAACAGAAATGAGTCTATTTTTATTCTTTTTATATTTAGGATTTTTGAATATGTAAAGTTCCAATTGTTGATTAGATCAGGCGAGACAATACTTATTTCTACAAATGTTGTATGTTTGTGTTTCCATATATGAATATTCTTACAAATCACAATTGGAGGTTCTAAGTGCAATTAATCATGTTTTTTGTAGTGTTTACTTCCCCTTCACATAAAATAAAGTTATTTGAAGATCAAGATTCAATTTTTATTTCATTTTGTGTATACGTGGTTCTCAATCTGCATTGTTGCTGAATGTACTCTTTCTCGTCTCAGTATCATCTGAGGTAGTACCTAAAAGGAGTTCTGTGTTTATAATGTGTAAGGTATATTCGTGTACCAACTCTGTTGACTTTGTCACAGTCACTCGCTAACCATGCCTCGCTCACTTTTCCTTGTCACAGTTTAACTTCCCGCCTCACTCTTCTTCGTCACAGTCCCCAACTACACAACTTTACTTTTCTCCATTACAGTCTCAATAACCCCACCTTGCTCTTCCTTGTTACAGTAGACCATTACTTAACCTTTCTTATCTAAAAGTCTGAAAAAAAGAAGACCTATTTGGTAAATCCTACATTGTGTAGCTCAAGAATAGATACTAATAAATGATATGGTATCAGGGATATTATCAGAAAACAAGAAATAATTACAGGTAGTTGTTGGAGGTATAGCATCAAATGTACCAGGGGACCTCCACCAAAAGTAACTCCAGGGAATATAATTAATCCAAAAAACAGAGCAAATACCAAGCGAGAAGTAATTAAAATGTATTGGACCCAAAGATCGGGGTAGCAAGTTCAGCCCCATGGAACTGAACTGAATGAAAAGAGCTGTCAACGCCACCCACTGGGGCTACACATTTTATACACTCACTACAGAATTATTATACAACATTTTTGTTACATTTTTAGGGCAGCTCACGGAAGCGTCAGTCCCCTATATGTTTATATATTGATGTATCCTGCCTCCTGCAGGATGTACCCTGGGCCAGTAACACACAAGGAGCAGGAACCAGGCTGACCCAGGTAAGTGGAAAAGGAAACATGTTTATTACTTCTTATGTTCCATAGTACAGGTGATGAAGCTGGGCAGGGAACCAGGGTGGAGGCCTGTGACTATCTCTCCTAACCCCCAGGTGCCCCCAACACTCCAAGCTCCACTAGAGGATTCCGCAAGCCCCCTGCACTCACACAGACATCAATAATAACATGTAGGATACTACACATCCCTCCCCCTTTAAACAATCACAAGAATACGAAACAACCTCTCAACCATGCTAGGACTAACAACCAAAAATAATACTACTCCTTCCACCCTGGCCTGCCACACCAGGGTCTCGGTGTCACCACCACCAAGCACGAACCTTGCCACAAACGGATAAACAAAACCAAAACTACAGACAACAACCCTCCTACACACAACACCTTCTGCAAATTCATTATTTGAATAATCCTCCATGTGCTTCTAAAAGTCCTTCGAGATATCAGTAAAACATTGCATACGCATAAAATAATTAGTTAACATTCCTCCAAAACTCTAAGTTGATGCATTTCCCAATAATAATGCTCATAACTCGCACAGCACACGTGCAATGTATGGCTCAACACTCATGTACTCTGCACATTATACATGAACTTCATAAACTTCAAAAATGTGTCATTATTTTCATATTGTTCATTACTCTGCAGCATATCAAATGTCCGTCTGTACAATAAATATGTCAGCAAACATAAACACCTCTCTAAATCACTTTGATGCTTCGCTTCCAACATTCTACTATGAAAATGTAAACGCTTTCGTCTGTCAGTATAAATAAATCTCCAAACCGGCACCATGATGTGCAATTTAAATGTGCCTTCTGTCTTGGGGCACTGTTCATATAAACTCATGAGCGCATAGTTTATTCCCCAAATTCCCAACAAACATTGTAATAATATTAATCATCAGTGCGCTTCCCCAAGTGACAATACTATGATCCGCCACACTTGATTCATAAAATTCAACATCTCACAAGTTTCTGTTTACGTCCGCAACTTGAATGCATTATTCTCCAGGTCCTGCTGGCAATCGTGCTTTAACGGCTTTCTTTCACTGTTCAGTGAAACATTATCTCTTTGCTGCTGGCAAACAGGAAATTCCTCCTCAAACACAACGTTCAGCTTCATTGTTAGTAAAGGTCACGTCATCACGCCCCCAACACGTCCTCAGGACCTTTCCTCGAATATTATACTGCATCTTACAGGCTTCAGAGCTCAAACAATAACAATGCAGGAAAGGGCAGACTCCATGCGTTCCAGTTCAACGGCAGAGCTGGAACACAGGGGTTCTACTGGGCACGCGCCACCCAGGACCCCATACGACCCTCCAGGTACGCCCAAATCATTATTTATTTATTTATTTATTTTTATGCCCCACTGTATCTTGAAGACGTTGCTGATTCACAGGACCACAAGTCCCAAGATCCTCCGCTCCTCATGAGCGCAACAGCACTCTGCTCATGGATGGGCACACCAGATTGCCAAACAAAGATACATTCTTGCTGCCACGAGCCCCAAAATTCTCTCAGTGCCCAACTTCTCCTCAAGTCCCATGGATGGGCCGACATGGTCCGTTTGATGTCTAAATGCTGCATCCAACTCTTGCTTTGCCATGAATATTTGACTGTCTGCTTCGGGGAAAACACCACCACACCTGTCATTTCTTCTCCATGGTTCCTCCTTCATCTCTCCTACATCAACATTCTTGGGGTCCAGTAATCCTCGTCGCCAAAATGATGTACCCTGGGCCAGTATCACACAAGGAGCAGGAACCAGGCTGACCCAGGTAAGTGGAAAAGGAAACATTTTTATTACTTCTTATGTTCCATAGTACAGGTGATAAAGTAGGAGAGATAGTCACAGGCCTCTACCCTGGTTACCTGCCCAGCTACAAGTTCCCAGCCATCAGTGGTGGAGCCCCCAGGTGCTCCCAACACTCCAAGCTCCACTAGAGGATTCCGCAAGCCCCCTGCACTCGCACAGACATCAATGAAAACATGTAGGATACTACATATATGTTCAGTGACCCTGATTGGGTGGAACGGTCCTTTGGCAAAAATCACATTAACACCCCTCATGATGTCACAAACCTTCCCACCCTGCCCCTTAATTACGTAATA
Source organism: Ambystoma mexicanum (assembly GCF_040938575.1). Lineage (NCBI taxonomy): Eukaryota > Metazoa > Chordata > Amphibia > Caudata > Ambystomatidae > Ambystoma > Ambystoma mexicanum. The sequence goes on from NC_090927.1 coordinate 148,742,295, forward strand.
GTGCTGATCAGAGAAAATACTTGTTTGCCATTGGTTGGCAATGTCCAATACACAGAATGGCTTGAGAGGGCAAGGGGCGAGACATTCACAGCGAATCTGACCAATAATAGGCCCTGCGGACATCAGCAAGGACACTGTACATCCAATGTTCCACCCTAGGGACGGTAAAACCTCTCCATTGATTGGCTCCCTGTCACATGCCCCAAAGCCCCTACCCCAATGCTCTGGCCCTCCAGCTTCTTTCTCAAATCTTGCTGCCAAGACTATAACACACTGTGGCTGGAGTTTAATTGAATGTATTGCATTTCAATTTCTATTTCTCTGCCAATTCTCCTCGTGCACCCAGGTGCCTAGGCCTTGAAAGTATCCCTTAGAGTGACTTCGCTGGGGCGGTTTTCTCCTGGGAAACTTCAGCCGTGCAACATTTCAGGACGTTTCTGCTGAATGTTCACGAAATACATATTGATGTCACGCAAAGGCCTCTTATGATCTGTCCTAATGCTTTCCTAACGTGGGGCTACAACCAACATGGCTTCTCTATTGTTCACATATTGCTAAAAATTAAACCTACAACATCTTGCACCCCAATTCGGTGCCTGTTCTTTACAACCACCAATGCCTAAACCCAAAGCACCCGTCCCCCTCATTGCGTTCCACAATGGGACTTCTCACGCTGTGTCTGCTTCTGTGTCACCTTATGCAAGCAGCTTGCATTCAATGACGTCCCCACCCCTGATGTCACCCACCACGTCACTCTCGACTGGCAGCGTTGAACCTGGACCTTTACAGCATAAGAAAGCCCTTGAAATTCCATGAAAAAACACTAGTTAAGGGACAGTTAAAACACTTTCGTTGTCGCGACCCTAATGTGCCACTTTAATGCAACAAAACCCCTGAAGTTCGGCGGGTGCTGAAGCTTGCGCCACCTTAACTATCATGCTCACATTGCACCGCCCGAGCACACTGATGGCATCATAATTTACATCATTGATGATATCACATATATTTTATTTATTTGCATTTAGATTTTTGCTTGTTAGGCGCTTATACAATAAGAAAATGTTGTTTCAAAGCGCCCTCAGGGCAGGGAGGGGGCAAGGGTGGGAAATACATTAAAAACACAATATTTAAGAGCCGAGGGGTGGGGGGGTGCAAGGGACAAACCTATTATGCCTTGTGAGTGTGTAAGTGCAGCAAGGAAGAGGGCAGAGAGGTAAGTGCTGGGAAGTTCGAGTTCATGGGTGAGCCACAGAAGTGCTAGGAATGTTGAGTGTTACACGCACTGGGGCCACAGGAAGTGTAAGTGCGAACCTCCAGGGCGGAAGATGTGCAGATGCAAGTGCTGTGGATAGACAGGAGCTGGGAAGAATTGGTGTGGGAGGCCGGGGCCCTGAGGATGCATAAGGGCCCAGGACACTGATCACAGCAACTGTGGGATTAGCAGAGGAGAGAAGAAGGGAAGGAGGAGGAAAAGAGGAAAGTCTTAAGGAGCTTCGGGAATTTGAGAAGATCCTGCTCAAGGCGCAGCGGGAGGGAGAGGCCATTCCATAGGAGGGAGCCCGCTGAGGAAAGTGAACGACTACCTACCCTCTGTTTAGCAAAACGCTTTACACACAAGGAGTTGGTGCTAGAGCAACGTAGTGGTCTAGAGGGAGAGCATTTAGTGATATAAAGTTGAAGATAGTGTGGACCCCGGGCCCTGAGAGCTTTGTGGATGATGCAGACAGATTTGAATTTAATCCGTGCAGCAACCGAGAGCCATTGAAGACTTTTTAGTGCAGGAGAGATGCGGTCCCTGGGCTTAAGGCCAAGGATACATCTTGCTGCCCTATTCTGGATTAGCTGGAGGGGTCACAGAGTGGAAGAAGGTAGGTTCAGGAGGAGGCTATTGCAATAGTCAAGCCTAGAGAGAACCAGGGTTTGGGTCACATTGAGCCTCTGTTGGAAAGTGAGAAAAGGTAAAATTCCTTTGAGAAGGAAGGGCTGAAAGTGGGACTTCTTGGCAATGTCCTGAGTGTGAGCGAGGAAGGAGAGTGAGGAGTCGAAGATGACTCCAAGGTTTCTGGCTTCAGTTGAAGGCGCAGGGGGAGAGCCCAAGGAGGACGGCCAGAGTGAGGGGAAGAAGGAGGGAGCAGGGGTCCCAATGGGAAGGAAATCAGTTTTACAGGCGTTGAGGCAGATATCGCTGGAGGCAGTCAGGGATGATGAAGGGTGCAAGAGGGTCAGCAGGGAATTTGAAAAAGAGCTGTGTATCATCTGCATAACACTGGAAGTTGGAGTGGAAGGAGGTGAATAGGAGAGCAAGGTAGGTGTTAAAGAGACAGGGGGAGAGTATGGAGCTCTGGGAGACACCACAGGTAGAGTGGGAACTAGGACAGGAGAAAGTGCCCAGGATGACTTGGGAAGCGCGATTAGTGAGGTCAGCCAGTCCAGTGCCCATTCCCAGATACCAAGGGTATCGTGGGTCTTTGTATAGCGATGGAATGGTTGACTGTGTCAAAAGCTGAGGAGAGCTTGAGGAGGATAAAGGCAGCTGAGAAGTTGGAGTCCAGAGATGCAAATGGGTGTTCAGAAGAGCAGTGTCCATGCCTTTGGATGCTCGAAATCGAGATTGATGGTCATGGAGACCACCAACAAGTTCAGTGTGTGAGTTGAGTTGGGGCAAGGCCAGCTTCTCAAGCATCTTCCCTAGGAAGGGGGTGATGAAAATAGGGTGGTAGCTGGGAGGGGAAGTAGGGTTTGAGGATAATTCTTTCAGGAGCTGGTGCCCAAGGGATGGCTTAAGGAGGGTGGGGAAAGATCCAGTGGCAAAAGAGTGATTGCAGAAATCAGCAAGAGCAGGGGCAAGAGACCCGATGTTATCCTTGATGGTCCTGGATGAGCAAGGGGAGACCTGTTTAGAAGAGACTTTCATGGAGCAGACAACACTGGTAACTTCTTCAGGTGTGACAGGGGAGAAGGAGGAGGGAGGGGGGAATGAGGTGAGGGGGTGTGAGCTGGGTTGTAAGGGAGTGTAGAAAGGGTGGTCAGGATGTCCTGAGCTTTGGTGCCTGGGAAGGAGTTGGGGAGGAGGAGACTGCGGAAGAGTTGGCTAGTTCCCTGCAGATCTTGAAAAGTTCAGCCATGTTGTTGGATGCGCTAGAGACCCGTGCCTGTATGTGGGCTCTTTTCTTTGCATGGATTGCGAGTCTGTATTGCCTTTGGAGCAGGCGGCAGGCCAGTTTGTCAGAGGATGAGTCTGAGGATAGCCACTTCCTGTCAGGTTCTTTGCTCAATCTTGACTGGCGCAGAGGCATCACAAACACCTACCTCCATGTTGGGTCTTGGCACCTGGAATGTGTGAATACCATAAGCCACTACAACCTGCCAGAGAAATAGGGTTAGGGTCCTTTGGTTGGATGGGTTGAGGGCTTCAAGGGTAACCGGGAAGAGGGTTAGGGAGAGGTTGTGAATGGGTAAGGGGATGTTAGGGTAAACATGAACCCGGCTTCTGCTGCAGCTCTCCTGGTTTTGATGGTTGATCTCTGCCCTTGCATTCACTACATGTCATACATTCACACGATAGCCAACGGCTGCACGGAAGCCTTTGCCTGGAGCTCCTAACCAGATACACCATAGAGCGGTCCACACCCAAGGGCTGCACCCCAAACACTGTGGTTCACAACTCACCCTGCATTACTCCATGCAGGGATACATACAACAGACTGAGTGACTTTTATAGCGATAGTGAAGTATTCACGGAGGCGGTGTGGATAAGTAAAAGGGGTTTTATTTGTATGCTTCAATGGACCCAGCGCCCAGCACTGCTGCTGCCTCCATTCACGTCTCACTCATTCTCCCAACCGTCCAGGAACCCTGCAGCCCTTCAATCCAAGCATTCTCAGGCAGACGCAGGCGGGGAACCAAGATTCTAACACAGAATACTACAGGTAGCTCTGCACTTTACAATAGCTGCAGGTTTCTTTCCACGGCATCACAGGGTCAAGCTCGTGCTGGCCTGGAAGTGTTCTGCGAGCTCCACTAGAAAATACCAAGGACAAGATGAGTATGCGCAGCAGAAGTGATCCGTTATGCCTCTACTAAGAACTCAATCGTTTTGCCAGTCATGTGGTTATGCGGTCGTGCATCCTGCGACCTTGCCGCTCTGGGTTGCTATCACCATAAGCTTTCTGTTCACTGCGCTACATTCAACATATTTGCCCACATCCTGAACATGCAAGTTCATGCAGGTTTAGTTTTCCCCCAGTTCGGACCACTCTGCAAGTTGCAGCAGTTTGTGCCTCAGCCGTGTATGTTTAAAGCTTGCACACTTAGGTAGATGTTAGTAAGAAATAACACGTAGCCTTAATGCGCTTCGCTTCTACTTATCTGATTAGAGGTGCAGGGCCTGGAATCTGCAGGCGGGTGAATGCCCCGCTGTGGCTTGCCTGCGGGAGCACTTCTTGAGCACGTCTGATACCTCTGATAGTCAGTATTGCGAGCGGGGCCTCGCAGGCATGGCTCGTGCATGCGCACGTTGCAGGGTGTGGCATTCTCATTGCCGGCAGGCTCGTGTGCACACGGGCCTTCTGGGAAGTGTGGTCTCTGGGCTTTTCTCTGTCCCTGAATGCCTTTCCTGCAATACGAATGGAGAAGTCTCCTAGAATATCTTTTTGTGGGCTGTTTCACACGTACTATGCTGGATTTCACAGTGCTTTCATGTCTGACACTACCTGCAGTATGACTGATCCTGACACTTCCGTTCTGCCGCCCTGCACTTTCGTTTCAGGGTTGCAAGTTCAGTGTTGTACCAGGTGTTACGCTTAGAGGCAGGTTTCAGGTGGATCCTCATGACTGGAGCAAGAATGTCAAGAGTATTGGTGATGGAAAGGTGGAGGTTACTGAGGGCAGAGTCAGATGTAGAGTCAGAGGTGGGGAGTTAAGGGGATGAAGGTGGAGGCGAAGGCAGCCGCAGTCACTCGTTTCATCGGCGGATGTTAGCAAACTAAGTTGGTGGGACTATTGGGTGGGCGGTCAGGGGGCCAGACGGACCCAGGTGGGCAGAGAGGGGAGAATGGTCTGACCAGGAGAGAGGGGTGACTAGTGGGGGGGGAGACATGTCAGAGTGTATGAGGGCATCCAGAGTGTGTCCAGCTGAGTGGGTTGGCCCGTAAGGGAGAATGGAGAGGGAACGCGAGTTGCAGAGGTAAGTGAAAAGAATGGATGCAGAGCCAGGCGAGTCCAGCTGAATGTTGAAATCACCCAGGAGGAGTTAGAGGTGGATGAAAGTAAGGAAGAGCAGAAATCGGCCCATTCAGACAGGAACAGGGTGGTGGCGCCTGGAGGCCGGTGAATTGTAGCAATGTTCAGGGTACAGATGAGAGAGATGACCAATTTGCAAACCAAGCTTTCAAAGGAAGAATAGGGCTGGGTAGGTAAGATGGAATTAGGAACCCAATCTGGGAAGACTAAGGCAACCGCCCAGCCAGTGCTGTGAGGTCAAGGCTTGGAGATGATTTTCAAGTCAAAGGCAGTGACTGAGCTGGCAGTGACTGAGCTGGCATTGAACCAAGTATTGGTAAGCGCGAGAATGTCAAGGTCAATGTGTTTCATAAGGAGACAGATATCAGAGGAGTGTTGGTTGGCACTAGCGGGCGTTCAGAGTTGCCAGGTGGAGGAGGTCTGTGCCTTTGAAGGTTTTCTGAGGTGGAGTACAAGGGGCGTGGTACACCATTCAGAGGAGGGAGAAAGAGAGTAGAAGGGGGAGATGCAGGCGAAGGAAGGAAGTTAATGAGAGAAGGCCGGATCCGGTCAAAAAGAAGGGTTGTGGACCCTGAACCAGGATGGTACCAGTGTGATAGACATTAACAAAGCAACGTGAGAATGAGAAACCGGCCAACAGGACTTCCGACTTGGTGCCACCGTTAATGGAAGAGCATTTGGAAGGAGAGAGAGTAGAGATGAAATGGGGGGTCCATGGATCTGGAGAGGGGACAGAGAAGAGGATATCAGTGAAAACCTCTCTAGAGGAATCGCTGACATAGGTGTCTGCTATAGGAAGTCCAGGGTTTGCACTCAAAATGTCTTTTTTGTACTTTTTCCTACCAGACTTTGAGAGAGAGAGGGGGGATAGATGTTAGTGTAGCAGTTAGAGAATATAGGAGAGATGGAGAGAGCCATAGATCGGCAGAGGTTTAGACAAAGAATGAAGGAGGCGTGGCTGCACATCACAGTTCTAGCTAAATTCACCAGGAGGCCTCGTAGATGAAGTCGGAAATGAATAAATGCAAACCAGAAGGAATAGAATTACATCAGATAAGTGGTACAGAAATGATTGAGCTATACACACCCAAATTCGATTTTGAAACAAAACAATGCAATGTTACCTAAACAGACAATGCAGATGGTGCATAGATCTAATGCTAAACACACCTACATTTGATTTTAAAATGGAGGCAGCACAAACAATGCAGTGCAGATTGTGCACAGATCTAATGCTAAACACACCTAAATTTGATTTTAAAATGGAGGTAGCAAAAGCAAAAACAAATGCAATGCAGATGGTGCACAGATCTAATGCTAAACACAAATGGGAGTTGCAAGTGCAGTGAAAGAAATTAAGTTTGTTCCGGTGAGGATGGAAGAGGTGAAAGACACAGTAGATGCTTCAGTAGCGTTAGTGTTGGAGGTCGGCCAAGCTCACTTTCATTTCTTCAGGGAAAGTGGATAGTCTAGGATCCAGTGACATAGGAAGCAGTCCAGTAATTAGTCAGGGGGACGGATCATAGTTTGAACAGGATATCAGAGGAACTCTGATCCCTCCTCGACCCGGACAGGCACAGACAGAGGCCTTATTGCGGGGTCTTGATCTAAGAGGCCGGCTTCCGCCTGCTGGTATCCGGGATTGGGTCTTCAAGGAAAGTGCTGCCCAATCACAGCGGGGCAAATGCGTCAGCCATTTTGCGGTGGAGATTCATAGAACATATCTGAATGGCCAAGTGGCTTCAAGTAAGGATGAACACCTTAAAACACACAATCAAAACAAGTGCGCATCAAGGTGAAGATTAAAAAATATCTCACCGCCCAATTTTCACTTTTTTCTTTTTCTTTCCATGTTTTGATCAGCACGAAAAAGCCCAACAGGGCTTACCTTGAATCGTGGCAGGGGGCAGCCCAAGTTCCTCCTGCAACGTCCGACAGTGAAAGCAAAGAACTTTCTAATCCCAAGGCTTCTGCCTTGCCTCCAGGCGTTGTAGTGGATGCATACAGGCACAGACAGGGGCATTACTTTCGGGGTCTTGATCTAAGGGGCCGGCTTCCGAGATGCATTACATATTTGAGAATAGAGATGCATTAAATATTTGTGTTGACCAAGTATTCAATTGTACAACTCTTCAATCATGAAAGGAACATTTGGTGAGACATACTCATAATTGTAAAGTGATAGCTTCTCCTGCAGCAAGTTAGTTCACAGTCAAACCCACAATAGTATATATTAGAAATCCTATATATTACAGCAATCTAAGATGCCTCCAACAAACTGTATAGTCAGAAATGAGGCCTATGTTTAGTTTGCGAAGTCCTTCCTTCATGGGAAAACCTTTTATGTATCCTCAATGATATGATATGATAGGTTATTTATAACGCGCTTAATACTCAGAGGTACAGTTTGGTAGCCAGCAATGATAGACATGGAACTGTATCGGGCCACTACTGTTCATATACTTTGCCTCTATTCAGTTTGTGTCAATATGTTTTATTTATCCTTTTATAAGGAACACCTTTTGTTGTGACGTAGTGTAGGCTGAAAGAGCAGCTAAGTGAACTTTTATAGAGTTAAAAACCAGGCCGGAGTCTAGTAAATGCATCAGGTACAAAACGATATGGGTAGGAGAGCAGTCAATGGGGTTGATGCCCTTAGAATTGCACCAGAGGACAAAACGCTTCCACTTACTGGAATAGCAATATTGTGTCTTAGGTTTCCTTGCCTCTCTGAGTATGTCCATGCATCTCTGAGGGAGTTGCAGGTGCCCAAAGTCAATGGCCTCAGGAGCCAGAGTGTTTGCGGGCATGGGTGAAGTGTCTCCCCTTTGTCCTGAGACAACATGTTGTACGGGCAAGGGCAGTTTCATTGGAGGAGATAGGGACATCTCCATCAGATGAGCAAACCAGTGTTAGCAGGCCCACATGGGGGCCACCAATATCATGGTGACTGGTTCCTGGTGCATCTTGTGCACTATCTTGTTGAGTAGCGTAGTCGGGCAGTAAAGCGTAAACAAATTTCCCTTACCATGTGATCCAGAGTCCGTTCCCCTTGGAGGGGTTCTGGGGGTACCTGGAGGCGTAATCTTGGCATTGAATGTTCTCCAGAGTTGCGAACAGGTCGATCTCTGGGAAGCCCCATTCTGCGAAAATGTTGGAGACGATGTCTTTGTGTAATCACCATTTGTACTCCATGGGTAGTGGGAAATTACTGCTGAGTACGTCTGCACGAAGATTGAGTTCCCCTGGAACATGTTGTGACAACAGGAACATGTTGTGTTTGAGAGCCCACTTCCAAATGTTCTGGGACAGTTTGTACAGCCCCAGAGAGTGAGTGCCCCCTTGTTTGTTCAAATAGTACATGGTTGTGGTGCTGTCTGTAAGGATCAGGACCGTCTTTCCTTGCAGTTGTGTCTGAAAAGCTTTCAGGGCTTTGAATATCGCTAACAGCTCCAAAAAATGTATGTGGTTGGATGCTATCTCTGATGACCACACTCTGTGCGCTGTCTGCTGAACCAGGTATGCTCCCCACCCGTGAGAGATGCGTCTGTAGTAAGAGTGGCTTCTACTGCGGGGTGGTGAAGGAATTTCCCTTCATGAGGTTTCCCTTGACCACCATTGCAGAGAGAGAACAGGGACTGGCGAGAACACCACTAGATCGGCCCATTGTCCGCTGGCCTGACACCACTGGCTGTTGAGCCTCTCTTGCATTGGACGCATGCGCAAGCGCGGGTGAGGAACCAAATAAATGCATGACGCCATCATTCCTAACAGTCGCATAGCCTTGTGTACGGTCACCTCTCGACTGGTTATATATTGGGGGATTTGAAACAACATCTTTTGGACCATCTCCCTTGTTCGAATTAGAGCCCCTAGGAACTGTTTGACTTGACTGGGGTCTAAGCTGGATTTCTTCTCGTTGATGGAAAATCCCAGGTTGAATAAGAGGTCTATCAACTTTTGAGTATTTGATAGGCATGTTCCGTAAGAATCCCCCGTTATGACCCAGTCGTCGAAGTAAGGATGAACTGGCATGGATATTCTGCACAGGTGTGCTGCTGCCACTGCCAGTACCTTTGTAAATACCCTTGGTGCTAAGGCAATGGCGAAGGGTAGTACTTTGAACTGATAGTGTTTGTCTTCTATCATGAATCTGAGGTATTTTCTGTGCGCTGGCAACATTGAAATATGAAAGTATGCATCTTTCATGTCCAATGTTGTCATGTGATCTCACTGTGTGAGCAGGGGAAATACATCCTGCAGACTGACCATTCGAAACATTTGAGGTTTGACAAATTTGTTCACTAGGCGCAGATCTAATACAAGGCGCATGGTGAGATCCTTTTTGGGTGAGATCCTTTTTGGGTACAAGGAAGTACACTGAATAGATACCCTTGTTTACCTGTAGAAGAGGTACGACTTCTATGGTGCCCTTTTCCTGCAGGATCTAGAGCTCTTGTAGCAGGATGCATAGATGTTCCGGTGTCAGACGTCTTGATCATGGAGGTCTGAATTGGGGCGTCCGACAGAATTCTATGCAGTACCCGTGGGCAACGGTCTTGAGTACCCACTGGTCTGTTGTTATCCCCTCCCATGCTTGAAGAAATGTTGTTAGCCAGCCCCGGACTGGGGAGGCATGGGAGGAGACCCAGATCTGCTGGTCATTTCTGACCTGAGGCTGGGGAACTTCTAGGGGTGGAATTCCATCCCCTTCCCTTGTCACGTCGTTGGCCTCTTGGGGGATACGGGGTGATGTAGCTGGTCCCTTGGGGCGAGGACCAGTTATTTCCCGAGCCATATTGGTTGTGAGGGAAACGTTGGACACGAAAGAAACGTCTAAACCCACTCCCTCTCCTTGAGGAAGGCCTCTGGGTTATTTGATCCAGGGTCTTGAGGGTGTCATGCTTCTTCTTAGCAGTTTGAAGCGCTTCGTCAACTGTCTTCCCCAATAGGTTACTTTCCTCCATTAGCTTATTTATTAATGAAGCTTGGGTTTCCGGTTTGAAACCGGAGTTTCGTAACCATGCATGCCTCTTTAGGAGGGTACCTTATGCCAAGGTCCTGCCAGCTGTCTCTGCCGCATCCAAAGTATTTTTGAGAATACTTTGATTAACCTGTCTGCCTTCGGCTACAGTGGAAAGCAGGCGAGCCTGCAGTGGTTCAGGGACTTCTTGAAGGCCCTCCTGTAGCATGGTCCATTGTGCATTTGCATAGCTAGCCAAAAAAATTTTGTTATTAGCTATGCGAGTGGAAAAAGCTGCAGCATCCGTGACCCTTTTTCCTAGAGCGTATAACCTCTTGCACTCCTTGTCAGGGAGTGCTTCTCCAGTTGACAGGGGTACCCCCGCTCTCTTCCTGGTTGTAGTTACCACCAGTGAGTCTGGAGTAGCATGTCCCCTGATGTAAAGGGGATCCGTGGGGGAAGGCAAAACTGTTTTTCTACCCTAGGATTTACTGCTCTCATTAGGGTGGGTGTTAATATTGAAGGAGCCAATCGCTTCTTGATTCAATTTAACAAGGAAATCGCCTGGACGGCCGGTGCATTCTCTTTTAAGATGTCCTTGACAAATTCAGCCTCTGGTACAGCATCCTGGGTAGCAATCTGGAAATGTTCTGCTGCCCTTCTCAAGATGATGTTGAACGCTATCTGGTCGTTGACTGTGGAGGCCTGTCGAGTGGGTGTGGTTGGGGGGATCCATGCACAGGGTGTCAGGTTCCGGTGTTGGAGTCGGTGATGCCCAAGGCTGAGCGTCGACCGTGTCGTGTTTGTCCTCCCAACCCTCTTTGGGGTCAATGTGAACTTCCTCAGGGTCCCCAAAAGGATATTCATCCTGATTGTATTGTTCCACAGGGACCTAATCTTCAGTGAGGTCATAAGTATATTCTTCTTCTTGGGAAGGATCAAAGACCTTTTAAAATTGAGCAACAGGGGGAAAAAGATTCTCCCTCAAGACCTTTTGGGTGTGGATCTCTCTGAGAGTTCCACTAACCTCTCTAACCTATCCATGCACCCCTCAAACCTCGCTCTGGTCCAAATTGAGGAACCAGAGGAGGCTAGGGGTGGGAGAGGCTCTTCTTATTGATCTTCTGCTGCAAACATCGAGATTTCTCTTTTAACGTTGAAGAAATACCCCCAGTGCTGTCTGAAAAGTCCTTTCGGGGTACTGACGGTTGAGGCATGTCTTTGGGCCTATCCTTAGGCCTTTCTGCGGGTTTCGATACATCCTTAGGCCTATCTGTAGGTTTCAACGAGTCCCTGGGTTCATCCTTAGGTTTCGACAAATCCTTAGACCGCTCCTTCTGATTTGAAACCTAAACGATCCTAGCAATGCTTTCGGTAATATCTTCAGTCACAAGAAGGTGTTTGGGCTGGGCCTGCGTTTGCGTGGTTGTTTTCGGCGAAACCGGGGCCTTCTCGACCCTGGATGCTTTCTTCGGATGCGTCTCAACAGTCGCTTGAATATTGGTGGAAGCACCCTTCGATTTAGAATGCCGGTCGCACCTGCGGTTGCGTGGAGAGCTGCCGATCCTGACGATCGGCGGGCACTGCCGAAATATCTGGTGTGCCCTTTGGTGCTATGGGACGCTTTGACTGTTTCGTCAAAGATGTACCGGGGGTTGTGTCCTTAGTGTGCAGAGACGGTGCGTCCTTGTCGCCGGGGTTTACAGTCCCCACAGCAGGACTTGCGTCTTGCCTGGCCCGCCGAGAGGTCAATGGCCTCAGATTCAGAGCCGTGTTTGCCAGGAAGCCCCTCGTCACAATCGGTGGTTGTGGCGGCGGGAGAACTAGACTCGGCCTGCGACATTCCGTAGGCTATCCACCGCTTAACAGGGCACTCCTTAAGTGTCTTCGGATGGAGGAGCTTACAAGCCGCACAAGCTGTCTCGTTCTGATTAAGGGGAAGACACCTATTACACTTAAGGTGCTTGTCTCTCCACAGGAATTTGGCCTTGCAAGAAGGACAAAACCTAAACAGAGTCCTCTTCATAGCTGAGGAATAATACAGTGATGAAAAGACCAAAGGAACAAAGAGAGTTGAAAGGGAACGACATTCTTAAAAAGGAAATGTCCACCCCGACCCCACTCTCCCTACTGTGTAGGCCGGCCAGAGGCCCCATCCACGTGGTCGGCAGCGCTGATCGGATCACTTTCCGTTGAAGGTCTGTGGAGCAGGCTTCAGCATAGGTCAGGAAACAGCCGTAGAAGGAAAGGACGACAAGGTAATATATCATATATATACAATATACGGCCAAAGGTCGAAAAGGATCACAAAAGCATGTCTCTGGAAGAGCTCTGAATAAGGCGACCAGTACACTGGGCGGAAAAAAAAACAATCTGAGGGACCTCGACGCGTGAGGGATTTTGGGTAAACTACACATCACGTTAGGGATAGTGTTACAGACACGCCCATGTCGACGTCCCCTTTTGATTCTCGAAAGACAAGATGCAATACTCTGCGGTTACCATTGGATGTCGGACTATATGCACAGCATGTGATTCTAAGCAGATTAACAAGCATCAGAAATAAAGTTACTTACATTTTCTTCAAGAGTTCAAAGCAAATATTTCTTGTTGATCTGCCATATTGTTCTCTTTCACTCCGACTATGGCAAATGTTGTGCCATTTCCGGTCTGTTGATGTTTTCGTTCCATCCATCTGAACCTGAAAAGTGAGAAATGCATCAACATGTACCCATGTGCCGGTTACATGTGATTGAAACGAATATACAAATAACAATGATTTTATTTTTATTTGGGCGGAGGCCTGCCCACCCAAACCCCACTTTCCCCATACTTCCAACCCCCCCGAACCCCCCCACAACTTTTAACCCTTTACCCCATCCCCCATTTTTATATATTTTCAGCATTTTTTCGTTATCACTGCATACTCCATGTGCCATGAGGCGCTCCAGTGGAGCTGATGTGAAATTGCTTCCAAATAAAACAAAACCTGTAACTGTTGCCGAGACGTTATGTCCTTGTTTCTGCTCAAGTTTCCCATTACCGGACACTATCTTTCTGTGCTCCCTTCAGAATCTTGGCACATTCATGAGGCCTCTTTTGCAGCCAGGGCATTAAACATCAATCATCAAATTAAATATGTCAAATACATTGCTAATATACTCAAAAGTTATGAACAGCATCTTCCATATACCAAGAAAGTATTGCACAGCTAGATTTGACCAGGTCATATATTAAAATAATTGTCTGACATATATCATGTTATATTTACATATGTGAAGATATATATGTATTGTTCCAGTAATAGCTTACAGTTGTTGCAGTTCATTACAATGATCATTTTCCGTTTCTTCATTAGTTAGCCTGTCCATCCTGAAATAAATAAATATATTCTAATTAAAGGGTAAAGCAATTAAGGATCAACAATAATAATTTTGCCAATGACAAACAGACCTCTGATGCAAGGAACAGACCCCAGACAATTGTTAACTAGTACAGCACTCGTTGGTGCACTCCTTAGTGTGCACTCTCTGTTACATTTGGCAGACACCGTCTTCTGACCAGGGCAAATTGGAGAAGCAGCAAAATGCAACCCACTAGCACAACAGAAGCATATTCGCTTGTTTCCTTTTTGTTTCTGCTCTTTCTCCCCTCTATTCTCTACGCTGCACTTCTTATTCGACTTTTCCTTGCTCTTCTGTTTATCCTCGGACACTTTTAAAACTTCAACCTTGGTATCTTTGTTCTCTGCTTCGGTCAACTTTGCTACGCATGCTAGGGAGTGTTCAACGTGCTTAGCTATTTCTAAAACCTCATCTAGAGTTGGTTCATCTTTCAACCAGAGTTCCTCCCTTATTTGATTGCAGCTGCAAAGAATCATAAACTGTTGCCTAATATGTTAATCAAATTTCTCTCCAAATGTGCAGGAGATCGCTAAATGGCGCAACGCTGTAACATACTCTTCGAAACGTTCTCAATGTTCCTGTACTCGCACGCCAAAGTTGTAGCGTTCTAAAATGGTACTAATCTTGGGGTTGAAGTGTCTGTCAAACTTCAACAGCGCCACTTCAAGTTCATTAGGTGCATCTCCATCTCCTGTCTCACTCAGGGGTGGTAGAGTGTTGAATATGCGCTGCCTATCATAATCCAGGGAATGTAATGACATTTGTCTATCATTGAAAATGGAGTTACCACATGCTGCTTGTATGTAATGTAAGAACCCCTTCTTCCATTGGTGCCACATTACCTTCACTGGTCCAGATGAGGCAATAAAGGTTCGTGGTCCAGGAACACCTGGCATAGCCATGTTGCAATCCTTCAGAGAATGTTTTTTTTCCTACAAATTACTTCAGTTCCCTTTTGGGTTTACTGCACAAAAAATACCCAGATTCGCTTTAAAGTAGAAAAGGTTGCTTTAATGTGACAGGCCACAGGTCACAAAGAAACGCTAACTTGGCTCCCTGGCCGTACAGACTAACATATCCGTTTTAACAAATTGCCAAACAATTAAATAAATAAATAATTTCCATTCCCTCACAATTAAATAATTAAAGCATTTCAAATTCCTCCCTTCCTATCCCTTGCTCCCTGCCGTCTTCTTAAAATCCTCTCAACCTTCATTCCCACTTTCTCCCATCTTCTCCCCGAGGCCATGCCCCTCCTTCTTCAATACCTGGTCCCCCTCTTTGTACCGCCAAGGTAGCCTGTTCGTGCGAACAGCACCACCCCCTTCCTTTACTGCGCTAGTACCCCATGGTGCTTCCCCACCCCTCCTCTAAAGGGCCATGTGCCCGGCATCAAGCAACTTCTTACCCCCATAAACTCCCCTCTACACCAATCTTCTCCTTCCTATGACCTGCAGCCAGGCTGACCTGCCACATCAGCAACAATGAACCTTACATCACATCGCCCCGTCTAACGCCCCAGTCTGTCACACGGAAACTACCAGCCCCTCTGTCCCTTTCTAACCCTTCACAAAAACCCTGGTCCTGCAAATGGGGGGAAAACACAATTCTCAATTAAGGTCTGACACCCCCCCCCCCACTATTAATACCCAATAGCAAGGGTGTGGGAGGGCAGTCTCAAACGCTCGTCCCAACTGTCGCTTGCTCCTGAACCTTCCCTTTCCCCCCCCTTTATGTCCCCCCAGAGGCGCTCTATGCTCGCCTGTGCAGTGCCCAAAATCCCCCCGGTCGGAAACACTTTGCGTTCCCTCCGGTTCCCCCCTTTGGGCTTACTGCACAAAAAATCCCAGACTCGCTTTAAAGTGAAAAAGGTTGCTTTAATGTGACAGGCCACAGCTCACAAAGAAACTCTAACCGGGCTCCCTGGCCTTACAGACTAACATATCCATTTTAACTAATTGCCAAACAATGACATAAATAAACAATTTCCATTCCCTCACAATTAAATAATTAAAGCATTTCAAATTCCTCCCTTCCTATCCCTTGCTCCCTGCCGTCTCCTTAAATCCTCTCAACCTTCATTCCCGCTTTCTCCCATCTTCTCCCCGAGGCCATGCCCCTCCTTCTTCAATACCTGTTCCCCCTCTTTGTACCGCCGGGGTAGCCCGTTCATGCAAACAGCACCACCCCCTTCCTTTACTGCGCTAGTGCCCCATTGTGCTTCCCCCACCCCTTCTAAAAAAGGGCCATGTCCCGTGTTCTTTCTGCCCCACCTAATCTAACCTAGGTTTTCTTCTATTTCCAACTTTTTATTATGTTTTGCACTGCCAACGTAGCATCCACTAAGTAATAGCTGTTTCCATATACCGATAGATGCACTCTGTCCTCCCAAAAACTAAAAAATCCTCATGAATGTTTTCCCTATGCACCATCACTTGCACCCCCACTGCACTACAAAACTTCCCCATCTCCCTGTTAATCTTCTTCCTTGTCTTTTACACTGCCCCTTCATTCACCGCCCCCCACCAAACTCTCCTCGGCCATAACTTTGTCCAAACCAACCTTACCTTGGGCCATATCTCCCTTAACCAGCTAAGGTCCCTTTTCATTTTCCTTAACAATGATACTCCTGTGTCTCTGACTAAGTCATTCTCCCCCGCGTGCACTATTATTCCCTCTGGAACCCCATTATGCTCCCTCAATCCTGCTAACATGGGCATCAATTGAACCCACCTAAGCCCCTCTGTCCCCTACCATCTCACAAGTGCAATGTTGTAGCTGCAACCCAGATGTGTCTGAAAAATCATTTTTTCCGCCTCTTTCCCCACCCATTTTAAGATTCTGCGTCAACTCACCACTCCTCCGTGCCACATCTGCAAAAGAAAAATGGTTGTTTCTCTCTGTCACTTCCAAACCCCCCCAACCTGCCCCCTGTGCCTGTCAACATTTCTAACCTTCCCCTTTCCCAAACTCTGATGTACCCCTTGTAGTTTCTCGACCTCCAGCGCCCCAAACGTTTAACCTTATTCTCTGATAACCCCATCCTGCTACCCTCTGATGCCGCCCCATCCTGAAAGAATGAGTTCCAAAAACCTCTGCTCTTTCCCCCACAGCCACCAAAGCCCTTCTCATAACTCCCAAGACCTACACTGCCGACCTGTACGTGTGCTGAAAGACCAACCCTTCTCTTCCCCCACATGTCTCTTTCCACGATAAACCTATCCTCACTGGGCAAAACTCCTTGCTACCTCTATCCAGAAGCACCCAACATCCCTTTCCTTTCTGGTCCGTCTTTGATCTCCTGATTTTAATATTCACACCTAACTCTTTGAGAAATAAATATCCCCTAACCTTAGACCTCCTTCCCCTCTTCTCCCCCCCACCAGCTGGGACACCCTAAATGCCCCAAAAAATAACCAAGTGAAACATGTTGAAAACATGTCCCCGTACCATGCTGACCAGCACACCCCCTCTAAAGCCTTACATTACCTAACCAACAAGGCCGCTGAGATCGGTCTCCTGTTGTCCTTTTCTTTCCTATTCTGTCTTGCCCAACCTTCCAACATTCTGGTTGCCATCTCTCCGGCACTTGGCTGAAAGGCCCAGAACCATTTCCCGTAAAAACTCCACTCCAGTAGAAAGTTAATCACATCATCCCTTCTTCTCTCCTCTGCATCCTCGCTGCCCTTCCAACTGCGCGCTCCCCCATTATAAATTCCGACCATGCCCTTTTGTGAGCTGTCTTAAGACGCCGGGGTTAGCAAACCCTCCACTAAGGACAGTGCTCTCATTTTCCTATCCTCCAGAGCTCCTCCGGGATCCGATGCCCGCTCCAATCTGCTCCTGGTGCCATTCTACAGAATCTCTGCCACTGAAAACAAGATAATGCATCTGTTAAGTCCTGATTCCCGGCCAATGCGTCGGCGGGAAACAGGGGATGAAGGCCTCGGGCTATGAGGCCTCGCTGTACAGCTCCGTGTGGAGCAGTGAAGATACGGACAACGGCTGGTTGCTAACCTGCCCCGGAACTGCCCATGCGGAGCGGGGCCGGGGCTTTTATTGGTTGCACCTTATGTCACCGCGTAGCGGGACGTAAGGCGGATATAACATTCCTCCCTTTTCCCAACAAAACATTTACACACAAACATTAACTTTAACGACTGTTTAAAAGAGTTCGATAGTCTCTCGGGCTGGATCTTCTACCATTCATAGTCTTTGAGTCTGGTTGGGGGCCTGGCGCAGTTCTTAGATCATACCATCCACCCCTGGGTGCTATCGCCGGACTCCCACTGGGTTACTCACCTTCACTGTTCGGCTCACCCAGCTCTGGTTCACTCTGCTGCTCTTCCAATCTGCCGTCCATGTTCATTTCGCCTTCCTGATGGTCGCGCTCCTCTTCTATTTGCTGGTCTTCTTCTTCCGCTGGTTACTGCTCGCCATCCGTCCATAGGTCTCTTGGTACTGTCTTGAACCAATATGCGTTTCTTGTGACTTGTCTTTGTCCTCTCCTGGATGTGATCATGGTCCCATGTCTTTGGGTTATGGTCCATGGGACGGAGTCGTACTGGGTGTCTAGTATTGACTTGGACGGGTTTCTCACCATTACCACCTGGTCATCGACTCACTGTTGGGATCTCTTGGCGTTTCTCTTACTGCTCATGTGTTCGTTTGCCAGGGTCCTTCGTTCAGTGCGTGCCCTGTCATACGTGTCCGTACTCCTGCTCGGGTGGTGTGGAATGGATGAGTTGATGATGGTTCTGTACATTATGTCTGCCGGCGGTATCCCCGTTGTGCAGTGGGGTGTTACTCTGTAATTCCTCAAGAATCTGTATAGATCCACTCTCCAGGAGCTTGAGTTGACGCGCGACAGGCGCAGGACTTTGTTGATTGTTCGCATGAATTGTTCCACGTCGCCGTTGGCCTGCGGCCATCTAGGCATTATGTGATGGTAGTGAATGTTGAGTTCGGTGAGGTATTTCTTGACCATTGTCACTCCGAATCCGCTTTGGAAGGCCATGAGTGGCGAACATTTTCTCCATTGCGGATATGACCACCTCTTTTGCCGTGGAGGTCACAATTTCAACTTCAGGGTACCTGGAGGGGTCGTCGATCGCCACCAGTAGGTACGTGCCATCCTGTATCTTGCAGAAATCTACGCTGATGACGTCCCATCTGGAGGATCCTCGCTCAGCTGATAGTATAGACTCGGGATTGGGCAGGCCCCCATTATTTGGCATGGGAGGCATGTTGTGATGAGCTGCTCCACTTTCTCGTCGATGTGTGGGAATCAGACCCGGTGTCTGATCCGGGCCTTGGTTCTTACCATTCCCAGGTGACTTTGTACGCCAAGGCCACGACTCTGTCCTGCATGCTTGCGGGGATGACAATTCGAGTCCCTCTTAGGATGAGCCCTTCCTCTGTGATTGATAGGTCTTGTCTTACTGTGAAGATTCCAGCGAGGAATTCTTTAGCTTCAGCTGTTCGATTGTGGATATTCAGCAGGAATGATTTCCACTCACCAGAGATGATTGTGTCTTTTACACAGCATGGGTCAGCTTGCGTGGCCTCTACAATGTCTTCAATGCTGATGGCTCTTGGCTTCATTGTGTGGACCACCTGGCAGATGTGTTCCTCCGTCTCTTCCGCCATGTGTATCTCCCCCGGCATGGCCGCTCTAGGGTGCCTAGACAGGAAGTCTGCTGGGTTTCCGCTGCCTGGCTGGTATGCCAACTCGAAGTCATACTGTTGAAGGTGTAGTAGCCACTTTCCAATCCCGGCTGGGGGGTGTGATGAAGAGCCCGTGAAGATGGGGAGTAGTGGTTTGTGGTCCGTGTAGGCCTTGAATTTTTGGCCGTACAGATATAGATGAAAATGGCGGCAGCCCCACAGCACTGTGATCGCTTCCTTTTCAATATGGGAGTATCGTTGCTCCGTCGGTGTCAGGGTGCGGGAGGCATATGCGATCGGCATTGATTCTCCTGTGTTGGTCACTTGTATGAGGATGGCCCCTAGACCTACTGGACTGGCGTCAACATACAGTTTGGTCGATAATGTGGGATCGTAGTATGCCATGGTTGTATCCGCCGAGAGTGAAGTTCTCTTAGGGGTTCGGATAGTGTGGCCAGTTTGGGTATGAACCTTATGCAGTAAGTTGCCATTCCTAGAAAACTGCATACCTCCGTTGGTGTGGTGAGGGGCGAGGCTGCCTGGATGTCCGCTACCTTTTGGGGATCTGCCGAGATGCCTACGTTGTTAAATCCAAAAAATGAAATCTCTTCCTTTAAGAACTCACACTTGTCCTTGTGGATTGTTAGACCTGCACTCTCCAGCCTGCTAAGTAGCATGTGGAGCCGTTGTATGTGCTCTTCCATGCTTTCTGCGTGGATGAGAATGTCATCACTGACGTTGAGTGTCACCCACGGGATGCCTCGTATCACCTCCTGGATGGTTTGCTGAAATACTTCGGCCGCCAAGGAGATTCCGAAGCTGAGCCACTTGTATCTGCGTAGGCCTATGTGAGTGGAGAATGTTGTGATGTACCTGTAATCCCGGTGGAGTTTCAGTTGGTGATATCCGGCATTGAGGTCGACCTTGGAGAAGATTTTGGATTGTGTAAGGTCTGTTACTATTTCATCGAGGGTTGGGGTGATAGGTCGCTCCCGTTTTATCGCTGCGTTGGGGAGGCGCATGTGCATGCATATTCTCAGTTTTCCCGGTTGTTTGGGTTTCTTGGTGATGACCATGGGTGACACCCACGGTGTTGGACCGGTCACTTCCTCAATGATGCCCGCTTCTTCAAGTGCCCAGAGCTCTTTTTCCACCTGGTTTCGTATGTGGAATGGCCTTCTTCGGTGTCGCACTGCTCGTGGTTGGACAGACTCATCGATATGAAGCTTGATGGACTTTCCTTTGAGGCATCCAATCCCCTTGAGAAGGTTCGGGTACTTTCCGAGAATGCTGTCAATGTCTTGTAATTTGGTCATCTCACATATGAACCTTATCAGTCCCAGATCTTCTGCCGCGTCTCCACTCAGTAGACACTCAATTCCTGCGTTCATGACGTAGATTTTGGACTGCAGTGATTTATCACCCTTGCTGATTGTGGTCCGGAACCTTCCTAATGTGGACAGTGGAGTTTTGCACCCATACGCAAACAAAAGTGTGTCTGTGGCATTCAGGACTGGTTGGGGATGTAATCTTCTGAATGTGGTTAGTGGCATGACGTTAACGGAGCCCCAGTGTCTATGGTCATTTGCGTATTTTGTCCTTGGATTGCCACTTGACATTTCCATCTTCTCAGTTTCCTTTTGGGTTGCGTATTTCCATAGTTTAGTGCTGAGACCAGATACACTTTACTTTTTTCCATTGGCCGTTTGCAGCTTCTTGCTGGGTGTGTGTCACGTTGTCCCCTTCTTCTTCGGTCGACGAATTTGCGGTCTCGACTCGGCGAGCACTGGCTTGTTTCTTCTTCTTTTCTGAGGTTTTGTCTTGGGCTGTTTGGGGTTGTTGTGTCAGCCCCGACGATCTGCATGCCTTTGCGTAGTGGTCTTTCCTGCCACATGCACCGCATGTTGTACCCTGGGCTGGGCAATTGCGTCTTCCGTGGCGAGGTCCTGCGCACCACCCACATTCTGTAGGTCCTGGGATTCTTTGTTGCCACCTGGGGTGTGTGCTGTTTCCGCTGGCCTCGTCCCTCGTGAATTGGCGGTTCGTGATTTGGGCCACGGTTGCCATTGCGCCGGCTGGAGTTTCTGCAGGGTCGTGCCCATGTGCGACTCCCTCTGGTGGCCAAGTTCCAGGATCCTGGTGAGAGATATGGCTTTTTCCCTCAGTATCATTCTCGTTAGCTTCTCTGAGTGTATCCCATTGATAATCTGGCATCGGATCTCCTTTTCGATGTCAGTGAATTCACATGAGATCTCGAGTTTCCGGAGCCTGGTGTGATAGGCATCTAGTGTCTCATCCTCCAGCTGGATGATGGTGCAGAAAATGAACGTTTCATAGTCTGGATTGAGCTGGGGCATGAAGTGGGCCGTGAGGGTGCCCTTGGTTTGTTGGTAGATGTCGAGGCCATCTGTTATGGCCAGCGAGTTAAATATGCGTTACTCTTCATCCCCGACATTCAGTAGGAGGTGCGACCTCATTTTCCTTGATGTGGTAATGTCTTTGCAATCCATGGCCATCTCAAATTTTTGAATCCACAGCTGCCATCAGGGACCAACTGCGGAGGGCTAGGTGTATGGGTCGAAAGGGCATAGTGCGATTGTTGTTCCTCCTTGCGGGCTTGTGTGCGGCGTGGACGGTGACAAGTTGGCAGCCAATCTAGAGGGCCTGCAGTACCTGGGAGTCGATGTGCCTGTCGCCATAGTGCACGGAACTAGTGCCTGTCCGTGCGCACTTGTGTCAATACCCCCTCACCTTGGTATGCTGGAGGTGATCCCGCTTGGCTCCCACGTCGTGTGTCCATGTGATTGGCATAAGGCTTCTGCTTGTCTCCCTTTGGCTGCCTGTGTCAGGGCTCCCAGTGCTATAGTTGTGGCAGTTGTGGGGGTGTCAGGATCACAAAGACTTTGTTTGCTGGATTGTTTGAGGAAATGGGAGAAAAAAATATATATTTTTTTTCAGGTGGGGGTTGGGCTCTCCCCACTGTGATTCTAAAAATGTCACCCTTGCTGAGGGCTTTATTGGCTAAGCGACGGCGTCGCGTGTGCCGTTCTTATAGCTTCCTCGTCGCTAGTGTTAAGTCCTGATTCCCGGTCGCTGTGTCGGCGGGATACGGGATGAAGGCCTCTGGCTATGAGGCCTCACTGCACAGCTCCATGTGGAGCAGTGAAGACACGGACACCGGCTGGTTGCTAACCTGCCCCGGAACTGCCCTCGCAGAGCGGGGGCAGGGCTTTTATTGGTTGTGCCTTACATCACCGCGTAGCGGGACGTAAGGCGGATATAACAGCATCAGTGATGCCATTATCCTTCCCTGGCACGTGCGTTGTTCTAAACACCACATTCCACTTCATACAACGCAGCACACATTCTCTCTTTAATCTAGCTAACCTCTGGTCCTTTGCTGACTGCCTGCTAGCCATGTTAACCACTGCCTCGTTATCGATATTGAAATGTACTTTCTTGTTCCTCAATTCACCTCCCCACAACTCCATTGCCACCAACAAAGGGAAACATTCCAAAAAGGCTATTTTTTTTATTTTTTATTATGACTTAAAATGGTTTACAACATTGACAACCTTTAGTCAAAATGAGCGCGCATTGCACACAGCTAACCATTTAAAACTTAATAAAACTAATCTAAACTCACAATAAGAAATGTCTTAAAACATATCAACATTGACATCCGCGTGCAGTTACAGATGTTCTAATGAATAGGTCTAGTTACTCCAGAGCCCTTCTTCTGATCTCCTATTATTTAACACACCTGTTCTCTACAGTCTCTTTCCTGCATTTTTTGAGTCTTTATGTCCTATTCTTCTTCCTGATCCCTTACTCCTGCCACTTCCAATTTGACAGCAATTGCTAACAGGAATTTTGCCAGTGCCAATATAATATGGGTTTTATCTGCTTCAATTAGAATCAGCCACCATGCATTTGCTGACCGTGATCCATACTTTGCGATAATGGGTCCCATTTCCTGAATTCTTTCCCTGTTCAACACAGGGCAGCTGATTACTAGATGTTTTTCTGAGTCTGCCTCATCAGGTTGTTGACACAGTCTGCATGTGCGGGCATTTTGAATGTCCTTTCCTCTTTCTAACCATCTAGATGGAGATATGATGTTTAGCCGGAATCTCATATATTGCATTCTCAGGAACTAGTTTGGGAAGATTTGTTAATATTTGGGTATTTCATTCAATTTGCGTACCCCGGACCAGCAATCCTCTTGATGTTTGTATTTATAAATCTCTTCCAGCGTGTTTATCCAGTCATTAATATATCGTTTTTTCTTGATCTTCCCTGGCTCTTGGACCAATGTTTCTTCTGATTCATTTAAGTCTGTCACTGGCATATGGTTTGAGAAGCTTTTCTTTTGGATCCTTCATTGCCTTTTTCAACACCTGTAGGGTGCCTTTCTGGCTTCCCTCTATACATTTCCGATAAAAGGATATTGATTTTCATCTGGCAATTGCTTTTAGCGATGTTAACGCCAGTTCTCTTCTCAATATGGCAATTGGGGTACATTTTGGCAGACCCAACACCGTATGCCAAAAGATACCTTCCAGTTTCGGCCACGTATTCTTATCCAACATAAGAGATGTTTCTGCCTCATAGGTTAAGATTGGTGCCACTTTCAATCTATAAAAGGAGATTAATGGTATCAGAGAGAACTCACAGATTTTTTTTAGTATGTGTTTTCCTAATGCCGCCAGTTTCTTTGCTTTGTTTTGAAGCATTGCAATCCTGCAGAGCTTCAATGATGCTTGTGTTAATGTGAACTTCCAGGTATATGCAAGATTTTGCTACTTTTATCTTTTGGCCCTTCAGATACCATGTTGGCTCTCTCTTTGCTTTTCGCCTCTGCTGCTCACCAAAAACCATAATCTGCGATTTCTCCGGATTGATTATTATCTGTATTGAATGAAGATAAATTTGCAGGGCATCAAGCTGTCTCTGTAACCCTATTGGGGTCTGGTCCAAAATGATGATGTTGTTGGCGTAGAGTAGTCTTCCAATATCAGTATCAGCCAACTTTGGAGGAAAAAAACGAGTTTGTAGGAAGGCATTACCACCTCCGATGTAAACAGGTTATAGAGCACTGGAGCCAATGGGCATCCTTGTTTAACCCCGATGTTTATGGGATAGATTCAGACAAATGCCCTATGTTATCCAATTTAACTTTGACGTGTCTTTGTGCAGGCCTTTGATGTTATTCAGGATGATCTTCGGACACCTCCATTCCTCAGGTTTTTCCCATAGCATAATCAATCTTTTGATTGAGTCCAAAGCTTTCGACAAGTCTATAAATGCTATGTAGATTTGTTTACTGTCATAATCTGTGTGGGATTGATTATGGCTATTAGTGTTGTGGTGAAGGGCGGTGATGTCACTGACAGTCTAGGTGGAATGTTGGTGTGGGGATGTCACTGGGACTCTAGGTGGAATGTTGGTGTAGGTTTGATTGCAACGTTCTACTGAGGGCAGTTAGACCTAAGATACTGGACCAGATGGATGTCCCAGTGCTTTCTCTACTTACTAACTAAGAGAATAAAACCTACATGTAAACTACTTACCTTCTGGTGTTCCTGATTGGTGAAGGAGGCTTAGTTTATGTCACTGGCGACGAGGATGGTTCCGGTGCTGCCGGGAAGGGGCAGCTGGTGAGAAGCGCTGCCTTCCTGAGAGACATCCATCAAACTGGAACAAGCTGCAGGCCGGGTGGTGCAGTGGAGGTTCAGGTCGAGGTCCAATTGAAGCGGAGGTGTCTGGCGGGCTGGGCGGTGCTGTGGCCCAGGTTTCAAAGTCCAGGCTGGGGCTTTGAAGAGTGTAGGTGGCCCAGTATAGCCGTGCCAGGAGCGGAGGAGAGGCGCTGCCTTCCTGAGAGACATCCATCAAAGTGGAACAAGCTGCAGGCCGGGTGGTGCAGTGGAGGTTCAGGTCGAGGTCCAATTGAAGCGGAGGTGTCTGGCGGGCTGGGCGGTGCTGTGGCCCAGGTTTCAAAGTCCAGGCTGGGGCTTTGAAGAGTGTAGGTGGCCCAGTATAGCCGTGCCAGGAGCGGAGGAACAACTGCTGGGGACGCTGTTGTGTGTACCGGCGGGGGAGGCTGTGGTTGCCCAGTCCTTGGAAGGTCCAGAGTCCAGGTGCTGCTGGGGCCGATGTGGCCCATTGCCTGGAGCTGCGCACCCACTGTGTACTTTGGTGGGTCGGTCCAGAGTTTGATGGAAGTTTGGAGGGGGCTGCCGTGATTCCTTAACAGCCTAAGGACTGGAGAGCGGACTGGGAGGAGTTTCCCTTTGGGCTGGTATTCCGCCGGGCCGGTAAGGCAGTAGGGTCGTGGCTGGATTTTGGTTTTTTGTGCGTGACCGTTGGCAGGAACGGCAATTGGTTCTTCCTAGGAGTGTGCCCCTGCGTCCACCAGGGGGAGCTGCTGTGCGCGGCCGTTGGAAGGAAGAGAGCCAGTGTGTTTTGTGGATTGGACTACAAGCTGGAAATCATTCCAGCTTGGGAGAGCGTTGTGTGCCCCTGCGTCCACCAGGGGGAGCAGCTGTGCGCGGCCGTTGGCAGGAACAGAGCCAGTGTGTCGTGTGTATTGGACTGCAGGATGGAAATCTTTTCATCTTGGGAGAGCGCGGAGGATACATCTGCGACAAGAAGTTTACTCTTGGAGATGATGGCAAGTGCGGTGGCCGGTACCGAACTTCTGGGTGTATACAAAGTGTGTGTTGGGGGTCGGAACATGCCATTAGCAGGTGATTTGTCAAGAAGGATGGCAAGGAAGAGAGCGCTGGATCCGGATCAGTGGGGGACAAGTGACGTGATGAAGGATCTGACAAGTCACTGAGTAGAGGTATGTGATTGGGGAGGCCGGTTTTAATGCTTATGCTGTTTGTGTTTTTGTGGTGGCCTCTGGGTTTAGTACACTGTGGTTTGGGTCCTGGGTTGATGTTAGCAGTGTAAGGCCTGTGATCTAATGTACTGCTGTTGTGTTTATGTCGTGGCCTGCTGTTTAGGACATTTTCCATGGGCTTGTATCTATGGACTTGGGGGTGGAGTTCGTTGTCAAAGTTTGTAATGTGTACAATGTTTTTCTTCCAGGTGGGTGGAAGTGGACATGGGGGTGTGGGGTTGGCACAGAAATTTTTGCGCCATGTCAATTTTTGCTTTTATGTTTCCTGCACTTCATGGGTATGCTGATGGGTGCAGGGATTTTTTTTTTTTGGCGCCAGGTCAATAACTTTTGCAATTATTTTCTTGCATTATATGATATTTTGGGATTGGCGCAGGGACTTTAGCGCCAAGGATTTGCATTTAGAGTTTTGCATTTCAGGGACATGTTGGGGTTGGCGCAGGGTTTTAAGCGCCATGGACTTGATCTGGTTACTACTTACTGTGGGTTTTACATGTTGTCCTGCTGTTTTTGTTTGTCGTGTTTGTAGGGGCATTACCCTTGGTTATATGTGGATGATGCCAGCACCTTTAGGGGCAGTGAGGTGCTTTCACTTCTTGCACATGCTGGGATTAGGGTACACAGGATTTGCTTTTATGTGTGCAATTCATGGACATTTTGGGGGTGGTGCAAGAACTTTGGTGCCACTACGGGACAAGAACTTTGGCGCCATTACATCTTTTGGGTTGTTGTTTGTAGGGGCATATCCCTTGGTTATGTGTGGATGATGCTGGTGTTTAGGGGCAGTGATGTGCTGCCTGGAAAATTTTTGTGGTAGGGAGGTGCTGCCTGGAATGAATTTAAAGTGGTAGTGAGGTGCCACTCAGGGTTTTTAAGGGGTAGTGAGGTACTGCCTGAGTATTTAAAAGTGGTAGTGAGGGGCTGCCTGGTTATTTAAAAGGTAGTTAGGTGCTGTCAAGGACAGTGAGGTGCTGTCTGGTCTTTGTAGGGGTAGTGAGTTTGGTTGTTTTTGGGGACAGTGGGGTGCTGTTTAGCGGGCAGTGAGGTGCTGTCCGTGTCAATTTTGGGGGCAGTGTGGTGCTGTCTAGCGGGCAGTGAGGGTTGTCGCTCTTGTGCGGCAGGGGCGTGCTGTCTGGCTATTTTAGGGGGGGCAGTGAGGTGCTGTCTAGTGGGCAGTCAGGTGCCACTTGGCGGGCAGTCAGGTGTTACCTAGGTCACCTTGGGGGCAGTGAGGTGCTGTCTGGTTGGTTCCTGGTGTGTTTTGGGGGTTTTAGGGCACTGAGGTGGTGTTTGTTGGGACCGTGAGGTGCGGTCTGGTTGTGTTCTGGTGTGTTAGGGACAGTCAGGTGCTGTTTGGTTGTTTTAGGGGCAGTGAGGTGCTGTCTGGTCGTTTGTAGGGGCAGTTGGGAGCTGTCTGATGTCGTTCGGGACTGGGCGGTGCAGTCTGGTTGTTTTTGGGGCAGTGAGGTGCTGTCTGGGTCATTGTTGGGGGCAGTGAGGTGCTGTCCATTAGGCAGTTAGGCGCTGTTTGGTGTTTTAGGGACAGTCAGGTGCTGTTTGGTTGTTTTAGGGGCAGTGAGGTGCTGTTTGGTCGTTTGTAGGGGCAGTTGGGAGCTGTCTGGTTGTTGTTGGGACTGTGAGATGCAGTCTGGTTGTTTTAGGGGCAGTGAGGTGCTGTTTGGTTGTTTTAGGGGCAGTGAGGTGCTGTCCACATGCTGGTAGGTGGGGTAGCGAGCTGTTGTGTTGGCTTTAGGTTATTGAGGTGCAGTCTGGTGTTTTAAGGGACTGTGAGGTGCAGTTCGTGTGTTTGGGACAGTGAGGTGCTGTCTGGGTCATTTTTGGGGGCAGTGAGGTGATGTCTAGTGGGCAGTGAGGTGCTGTCTGGTTGTTTGTAGGGACTGTTAGGTGCTGTCGGGGGTTTTTGTAATAGTGAGGTGCTGTCTGGGTCATTTTTGGGGGCAGTGAGGTGCTGTCCATCAGGCAGTTAGGTGCTGTTTGTTTTTGTTTTTTTAGGGACAGTGTGGTGCTGTCTGGTTGGTTCCTGGTGTGTTTTGGTGGTTTTAGGGCACTGAGGTGGTGTTTGTTGGGATTGTGAGGTGCGGTCTGGTTGTGTTCTGGTGTGTTAGGGACAGTCAGGTGCTGTTTGGTTGTTTTAGGGGCAGTGAGGTGCTGTCCAGTTGTTGTAGGGGCAGTTGGAGCTGTCTGGTGTTGTTGGGACTGTCAGATGCAGTCTGGTTGTTTTAGGGGCCGTCAGGTGCGGTCTAGTGATTGTAGGGATAGTGAGGTGTTTTTTTGATGCTGTCCACATGCTGGTAGGTGGGGTAGCGAGGTGTTGTGTTGGCTTTAGGTTATTGAGGTGCAGCCTGGTGTTTTAAGGGACTGTGGGGTGCAGTTGGTGTGTTTGGGACAGTGAGGTGCTGTCTCGGTCATTTCTGGGGACAGTGAGGTGCTGTCTGGTTGCTAGTAGTTTTAGGGGCAGTAAGGTGCTTTCTGGTCATTTTCGGGGGCAGTGAGGAGCTGCTGGTGTTTTGGGGATAGTGAGGTGTTGTGGGTTGTTTTAGGGGCAGTGAGGTGTTGCCGGGGTGTAGAGGGGACAGTGAGGTGCTGTCCATCAGGCAGTGTGGTGCTGTTTGGTTGTTTTTAGGGACAGTCAGGTGCTGTTGGTTGTCGGTTGGGCAGCGAGGTGCTGTTGTTGATTTAAGGTTTATTTAGGTGATGTATGGGGCCTGGTTAGGAATAGTTAGTGTTGTTATGGAGGTACTAAGGGGTTTTTAGATGATATCTATGTTTTGGGGAAGGGCAGTTAGGTGCTGTCTGGTCATTCAAGGGGCTGCCAGAGCCTGTTTCTAGGTTAAGGGGCAGCCAGATGATGTTTGGTGATAAGTTTTATTTTTGGGTTCCAACTGTGTGTTGTCAAAATTTACAGATTATGGGTTAGAAGTGTGGTGTGGTACAAGGGCTCAGCTGGGAGCTGTTCGGAGATGTTATGAGCCATTTAGTTCGGAACATTCATTGGCGGTGTTCATCCATCCTCTTGGTGGGTGATGTCATGGGGTTGTGATGTGTCAGTCCAAGGGAGGGAGACATATGTCATTACCTGTCTGGGCCCGATTATGGCTATTAGTATTGGGTTGGTTTAGAGAGGGACATATGTGTCATAATCTGTGTGGGATGGGTTATTGCTAGGTGTGTTGTATTGGTTGAAGAGAAGGACATATGTCATAATCTGTGTGGGATTGATTATGGCTATTAGTGTTGTGGTGAAGGGCGGTGATGTCACTGACAGTCTAGGTGGAATGTTGGTGTGGGGATGTCACTGGGACTCTAGGTGGAATGTTGGTGTAGGTTTGATTGCAACGTTCTACTGAGGGCAGTTAGACCTAAGATACTGGACCAGATGGATGTCCCAGTGCTTTCTCTACTTACTAACTAAGAGAATAAAACCTACATGTAAACTACTTACCTTCTGGTGTTCCTGATTGGTGAAGGAGGCTTAGTTTATGTCACTTACCTTTGCTCTGTACTGCTTTTGTTTTTAAGAGGTTTAATATAAAGATGTTAGCCGAGGTGCCAATACCCTTTACAAACCCCTCCTGCCATTTATCTTGATGACCCTTTCTCTCACTCCATTGTTACAAAGCTTTTAACAAAATTGACCCAAAGATTTTTCCAGCCACATCGACCAATGCAATTGGGCGGTTGTTGCCTGGGTCCGTTCTAAGTCCCTTTTTAAAGATCAGAACAACTACCGCCTTCTTCCATGACAGCGGAATTTGTGCCGTTGTCAGTATCCCTCTATTTAGATGGTGGAGAAAAATGGTCCATAATTCCGGATTTTGCTTCAGCTGCACATTCGTCAGCCCATCTGGGCTTGGCGCGTTGGAGATCTTCAACCTCCTTATTAGCTCTTCAATTGTTGCTATTTCCAAGTCCAATATCTTTGCTTCCATATTGGGGCAAACCGGCTGTAACAGATCTAGGTGTTCACTTTGGGGTGTCTCTTCCTCCTTTTCTTGGTCATTTGTGTAATATGTGACCCAAGACGTTGCTGAATTTGGATTAAACATCAGAGCGTCTTGCGGGGCATTCATTTGATTTCTTGTAGCCCATATTGCTGTGGTGTTTTTGGTTTTTATGTTATCTACCATGCATTGTGCATCTTTGTTTGTTGTTGTTTTTTTATGCATTTTTAACCAATTTCGGTATCTTTGTTTTAATTTGTGTATTCCCTCAACTTTATTATATGATTTGCTCTGTTTTACACGCATTGTTTCTTTCTTTAAGCGCTTCTTCTTTTCCACGATCTGAATGTCGTATGCATGCTTATGTGACATAGGTGCCCTGCTCTCTGTTGTGTTCTAAATTTTTGAAATAACGGGCTATAGCTTACACCTTTCTTGTCTATATCCTCTATGGCTGATTCAATTAAGTCCATTAATTTTTCAGTCCACCTTGGCAACGTGTTTTGTTTGATGTTAAGTCTATTTCGGCTGGGATTTATCCTCAAGTTTTTCTTCTAATATGACTGGTGGCTCTTTATTTATGTTGTTACAAACCATTCTTAGTTGATAATGGTACTCTGCTTGGTTTCATGAACCTCCATGTTATCAATAATCCCGCTCATGTTTGAGGAAACACTGATGTAATCCAAAATCTGCAAACTCATGATTGTGGAGCCTGCCCCCAGGTAATTCCCCTTTTTACCTTGTTGGATGATGACATCGTTTCTTCCAAAATTGGCATGTTATCCCTATCAAGACATGATCAATTTAAATTGCCAACAATAATTATGATTGGATCTCTCCACTTTGCTCTTTCTTCATCGAACAAACGAACCACATCATCTGGCATATTCTTCGTTCTTGCATCTGCCGGATTCCAATAAATATTCACTATTATAAGGGTTCTACCCTTTGCTTCTGGTTCATTCGGATGACCTATTGCTAACAGCTGCACAAATGGTGTGGGGTTGTGGCTCTATATCAATGTCCACTCTAGCTCATTTTTTTATTGCTACAATCAATCCACTCATCGGATATGCCAGCCGCATTGATGCACTGAATACAACACCAGACTTTTGAAGCATTTCTGTTTGTATTCCTAAAGTGAAATTGAAGATCATTCTAGGCTGTGCATGCATTGTGACCCAACATGCTCTCTTAGAATTTTAAATAGGTTTGTGTTCACATTATAGGCAAGTATTGGTACTGTTGATTCTTATATTATAGCAAGAAGCACCCGTTCTGAGAGCCAAACCAACAAGTGAAAGCCTTTAACAAGGATCCATGGGCCATAACAACCCGGATTGGCCCTCAGAACTGGTGCTTATTGATGTTAGCATCTATGTAAATTCATGGTTGTAGAGAAGCACAACTTCTGGGATGATTAAAGACTTTGGAGGCTTGTAAAAAGGTGCGGAAGTTGGTGTGGCACTTAGGGGGGCCTAGTGAGGCGGGGGAGGTAGGTTTAAAATAGCAGTGAAGTGCTATGGAGAGGGTGCAGTATAATGAAAATGTCAGACACAAAAAGCTGGTGGAGGAGTGCAGGAACACTAGAAAGTGTTGCGAATTACACACCTTTTAGACATAGGGCCTCATTACGACCCAGGCGGTAAGTTACCGCCTGGGCCGTGACTTTACCACCATGGCGTAAACTACGTTTACGCCATGGTGGTTGGCGGACTTACCGCCCCATTCCGACCTTGGCGGGGCGGTAAGTCCCCAATACCCATTTACCCTTCCCCATTCCCATTTTTACCCTATAGGGCATAATGGGAGTGGGGAAGGCGTTAATTACGCCACCGTAAATTACGGTGGCGTAA
The DNA here is from genome assembly GCF_040938575.1 of Ambystoma mexicanum. NCBI lineage: Eukaryota > Metazoa > Chordata > Amphibia > Caudata > Ambystomatidae > Ambystoma > Ambystoma mexicanum. The sequence continues at coordinate 148,774,298 of NC_090927.1, forward strand.
TTAACTCCATGGTCCCTTAGCGCCATGGATTTTAACACCTGCTAAAAGCAGGTGTTAAATCCGCCATGGCGCTAAGGGACCTCGTACTCAGGCGGTAAGGGTCGGCGCTGTTTACGCTGCCGTAAACCCCTTACCGCCTGGGTCGTAATGAGGCCCATAGTGGCATTCATGTTTTTTTTTAATTTGTCATTTATTATGCACCCATACATGGGTGTCTCAAGGCGCAACAAGACAAGAGGGTGTGAGGTCAGGAACTATCTTACCATTCCTTTTACATTCAGATCGTGCAAGTGCAGGATATATTATAATGCGTTTAATCCCGACATCTGTTTCAAGCGCGGATCCGGGAATCGAACCTTTGTTGCTCAGCGTGGTCTTGCTTCCAAGACCTCTGCATTGCTGCAGAGGTATCCTTCCTTCACTGGGTGAGTTTGGCTGATTCCCACCCTCTCATGCATTTTTATTTGATTTGAACATAGTGTTTCTTTTGGTTTTGGAGTCCGACAAACTGCATAGGCATCATCTTTTTACATTGTCAGTGCTGTGTCACAGAGAAATCCTTTGGATCTCTGCTAAGATTTAAATACCTTCTCTTGGATAACTACTGTTTCCAAGAGTAGTAAAGTGAAATTGACTTTACTTACATTTTCCTCTTTATAGACCCAGCACACACTATCTTAGAATAGGGTGCTGGAGGGGTTACTTAGTATCCCCTTTGTCTAACTTCTCGTGTAACATTTTGATGTTACCCTTTCTACAATTAATGGCTGGTGGCAGTGGTTTACTTTTTCCTACCATTGTGTGTTTTTACCGCCGGCTGCGTGCGCAGCTGCAGTATAGCACCCATGTGTGCCCATTTTGTCAATATGGCCCGGTCTTCTTTTTTTGCCATTTCTTGTTGGAAAGGTCCTTCTTGAGATTTACTCTGCGCACCAACCCAGGTTTGGTCCCTTTGTTAATTTTGTCTTTGGCAGGATTAGGATTCACTGGTGAAACCTGCCTATGGCTCCAGCGTGTCTGGCAGAGCAGGAAGCAAGGGAGGTGCCGAAACTCCCTGTGCTTAGTCTCCTTGGTTACAGGAATGCACCCAAAGTTGATTGGCTGGCTGGCTGTCCTGGGAGGACAGCCACCCTGCTGTGTGAGTGACAGCTAGGCTGCAAATGAAGGAGCGAACAACGTGCATAAAAGGCAAGGTCTTTTGCAAGGAAGTCAGAGTCGACCACTTGACGAAGGAACTGAAGAAATAAACTGGAAGAGAAGCTTGCTGCACCTCCTGGACTGTTGGTCTGCCCAGTGAAGCCCTGCTGCAGTGCTGAAGCTCCAATTTCAACATCGACTAGAGAAGCCGGTAAAGGACAACTTCTCCCCTTGGGTTGCCGGGACCAATCGACCCCAAGACGAACTCGACTGAAATCCCTCTCTCTGCTGGCTGTACTTCCATTGCTGCTGCAGGAACCAAGTGCCAGGCGACAGGAACACCAGAATCGAGTGCATCGTTTTTAAGCCAGGCCAAGCTCCTGGAAGATACTACAGACTTCATCGAAGCAGGGCTGACCGAGCCTGAGCCACCTAAACAGAGTGCTTGACCCCAGGAGCAAGGAAAGTCCACAAGGTGTCCAAGAACCACAGTGGTGCTATTTGCGAGTGGCTGAAACTGCGAAGTGCCGCTGATCTGAATTGTGCCCATTGCTGCCGCCGACCATCAAATTGTAGTGCTGAGACCAGGAACAACAGGATCTGCAGGAACTACCACAGGAACAGAAGCTGGCTGGAACCATTTCTTCCGACCTAAGGTATTGTGAACTAAGTGTGTAGCTTGCTTGCTCTCACTGGAGACTTGCATTTGCTGCCCTTTGCAGTTGCTTGCAGCCTTGCCCCTCACAAGCCTCCCAGCTTGTGGCCCAGCAGGGATTTCCTTTTACAACAAAATGCTCTTTAACATTGTGCAACACTTTTACCTAACTTCAAGAAATGCCTCCGCTCCCCTAGACTTTGCTCAAGTGACTTTGGTTGTCCTGGCTCCCCAAAAGACTCTTCTTACCCTCTGATTGTGTGTTTGACTGTCCCTCCAAAAAGTCATACATACCTTACTTGTATAGCTGGAAAAGGGTTAACCTACATTGCATTGGGGTGTTCAAAAGTGCTTACCTGTTTGAGAAACTTGTTGACCATTGTTTCCTTCCCTAAACTTTTTTGCCACAACTTCAGTATTACCATTTAAGTGTGAAAAGTGATACATTAATGTCCTCAGTGTCCTAACTATTGAAGTCACCTCAGGGTGTAGGAATATCTGTGTGCCATCCCAAAAGGTTATCAACTTACTTTATTGAACTGACGTAGTGTATTTTGAAGTGTATTTATGTTGTTGCCAATTGCTCCCTTCTAAAGAAGGCTCATTTTAAAACTGTCTTTTAATTAATAAATCATTATTTAATCAAGAAACCTTGAGTATAAGTGTTATTTAAATACTTGTCACAGTGAAACTCTATGTTGCTAACCTACAGCTCACATTGACCCCTCTTGAGATAAGCCTGATTGCTCAGTCACACTACCAACTTATGTAGTACAGGCCTATACCAAAGGTTGGGTTACCTATTGCCAAGGCGACAAGGCTGTTGTAGTCTCCCACAGGGTTACTACATACAACCTTTCCTAACAATGGCGAACAATGATTGCCGCTGATGCAGATCTCGTGTGCGTGGGGACTACAAATTGTCATGGGAGCCATTGTGTAGGTCACCCCAGGCCACTTTCAGGGTAAGAGCAGGAGAGTGGATAAAGGGGAGAGCGGGCACAATAGAAAATAAATACATCTGAGCGTAAAAAGCAAGATTGAGTTTGCTGGCATTTCGAAGTATGGTTTGGCAGAGCAACATTGCTCTGCTAGAAGGCACGGCTGTCTCTGAAGGGGCATGTAGTTCTATATATTGAAAACCGTAACGTCAGTGATCCCATGTCCTGGGATTGGTTTGAGTCTTCACTGAGGTAAAATAAATTATCTTAAACATGCACACTAAATACATAATACTGTTATGAATGTCTGTTATCAATTTAGAGCGGTAGAGTTCATTGGTGATTGGGAAATCAGTTTGGAGGGCAATATTAACTCAGGGTAAAGAATGGATGTATCAGAAAGAACAAGTAATGTGTTCTTCTAATGTTTATATCCCTCCTACAGATGCCTCCCCTTTAAAAGAGTCCTAAAGAAGTGCCCTAAACAGAGTAGGATGCAGAGAGATGACCATATAGGTATTACAACAGAACGTTTTGCAACACTGACCTGTCCATCCTAGAATCCTCCCCGGCCATGGTGTCTAGGTGGTAGTGCCTAATGAAGGGAGTGGGCAAGGCCCATGAAACTGCTTGGCAAATATCCAGAAGGGGGACCCTGCTTGCTAAGCTGACATGACTGTAACGTGCCCTAGGACCTTCTGGTTCATGCATATGGGTCACCTACCTCAGAGCAGTCCTGGATGCACAGCACCATCCACCTGCAGTCTCTTTTTTTGTAGATGGCCCTGCTCTTCCTGGGGTCAGACACGTTGAAGTACTGTTTAGCTTGGTGGTGTTACATTTCAGTTCTTGTCACATTTCTTTTATTCAATTTTTTTGTTTTTTCCTCATTGGAACTTTACTTAAAGCAATAGTGCGCTCAGAAATATTATTGGCTAAAATGATGGGCAATAGTTTAAAACATAGTTAAACATATTTTGAATGAAAGCTCCTCTGTAAACTCTTTAAGCAAACGAGGCTCAAAGCATTTACATTGGAGCATCCATTTTGCCATTTCAGGCAGCTGACTCTGCCGTGGCGGCACTAAACAAGCAGCAAAAGCCCCCTACTGGGAGCTTTTGCTTACTGCAGCCAGAGCAGAGCTGAGGAGGCTGCATTCACTTTCATTTTACGTTTTCGGTGCTCCCCAAGACCAGGGAAGCACAGAAAACGTAAAATGAAGGCAAAAAGCAGATGTGCGTCAATTAAAAATACAACATTGTTGTATTTGTGATTGCTGTGGTTGGAAAACCACGGAAATCATAAATACAACAACGTTGTTATTCTGACTGCGGCGGCTTTCGTGTGGAGTCTCCTGGGCTCCCCAACCCCGAGGGAGTCCATGAGACTCCAAACGAAAGCCGCCGCATTCAGAATAACAACGTTGTTGTATTTCTAAATACTGCAGCATTTACAAATACAACAACGTTGTATTTCTCACTGCGGCAGCTTTCGCTTGGAGTCTCCTGGACTCTCTCAGGGTTGGGGGAGCCCAGGAGACTGCACGCGAAAGCCACCATAGTGAAAGCACTGCAGCATTTCAAGACACAGCCGCGTTGTGTTTCTGCCTGCAGCGGCTTTCACTTTGGTTCTCAACGCGGTTGTGTTTCAAAATGCCACAGTGTTTCTGCCTGCAGCAGGGGAGCCCCGGAGACCCGAAGTGAAAGCCGCTACAGGCAGAAAAAACACGGCATGGAGACACAACCGTGTTGTGTTTCTGCCTGCAGCGACTTTCATTTTGAGTCTCCTAGGCTCCCCTTGAGGAGCTCAGGAGACTCAAACTGAAAGCCGCTGCAGGCAGACACACTGCAGCATTTTGAAACACAACCGCGTTGTGTTCTGCCTGCCTTGGCTTTCACTTGTTGTGTTTCAAAAACGCTGCAGTTTTTCTTTCTAAGTTTCTCGGGCTCCTCCGGCTCAGAGGAGTGTGAGAAACCTAGAAAGATATCCACAGTGTTTTTTAATACAACAACGTTGTATTTATGTTTGCGGTAGCTTCAGCTTATTAGTTTACAGGTGTAAGCTGTAGAGCAGGCCATGGAACTAACCTGTTTACTGAAGGATAGGGTGGCATCTAGATAGAACCCTAATGTTTTGACTTCTTTGGCTACTTTGATGGGATTGCCGTCTATGCTAAAGCTGGCATAATTATGGTTCTGTTTATTTAAGTTGTGGGTGGTGCCAAGGATGATGAGCTCAGTCTTGTCATCATTCAGGCATAAACCATGGGAGGCCATCCATGCCTGGATGATGAGGTACACCCTGTTCACCAAGGTCAAATCCTTGTCATAATCTCCCGTGAGCGTGATGAAGATCTGGGTATCATCAGCATAGTTAGTGTAGGTGATACCCAGACCATCAAGATCATCAAACAGGGGCTTTGTGAACACGTTGTAAAAAGTAGGGGAGACGCATGACCCCTGGGAAACCCCGCAGGTGATGGGGATAGGGTCAGCGGAGGCTGTGGTGGAGAAAACGCGCATGGACCTATTGTCGAGAAGTGGGCTGCCGAGCCTAGGTGGTTGCAGAGAATTTTGTGGTCTACTAAGTCAGATGCTGCGGAGAAGTCAAGTAGAAGTAGTAACGCAGTTTTCCCGTTGTCTCTAAGGGTGTCAATTTGAGCTTTGAGGTTGATGAGTGCAGTCGATGTCCCGTGTTGTGGTCTAAAGCCTGACTGGCGGATTCCCAGAAGATGGGTTTTTTCTAGGTATTGTTGTATTTGCAGATATGCTGACTTATCTAAAATTTTAAGCAGGAAGCGAACGGTGGTGATGGGTCTGTAGTTAGTAGGTATTGAAGGGTCTAGGGAGGGTTTTTTGAGTAAGGGGTGGACCCAAGACTCTTTGAGATTGCTGGGGGTTCCTGAGAAGTAGGAGGCATTGATGAGCTTGGTAATGAAGGGAGAGAGGTCTCTGGCAGCGTCTTTGATGATTTGTGAGGGACAGGGGTCGCCCTGGCAGTTTGAGGGTTTGAGGCAAATAATGATTTTTTCCACCTCTAGCGTGGTAACTTTAGAGAAGCTGAAGCAAGAGGGAGGTTTAGGTGTGGAGCTATGGGGACGAGGAGGAGGGGTGGTGTTAGATGTGTGAGCTGCGCAGGCGAGGGATTCTTTTTTGTTATTAATTTTGATTTGTAAGCCTGCGACTTTATTAGAGAGGGCATTTTGGACACTGGTGCACCATTGTTTGTCTTTCACGCAGGTGTCAAGGACTGGAATGGGTGTTTCTAGCTCTTTTATGATGGTGAACAATTCTTTTATGCTAGAGTTAGCTTGTGATATTCTCAGGTTGTAGGACTCTTGTTTGGCGATTAGCATTTCTTTTTTGTAAAGTGCAATTGTTTTATTGAGTCTTGACTTGTTGTTATCCGAGGGTGATTGTCTCCAAGCCTCTTCTTTTTTGAGTTTCTCAAGTCTGAGAGAGTTTTAACGGTGCGATAGAGTCTAGTGCTGATTTCATGATTTTGTTGTTATCCGAGGGTGATTGTCTCCAAGCCTCTTCTTTTTTGAGTTTCTCAAGTCTGAGAGAGTTTTAACGGTGCGATAGAGTCTAGTGCTGATTTCATGATTTTGTTGTACCATCAACAAGGGAGTGAGGGTTAGAGAAGGCTAATATTGAATTCAGAGTTGGGAGGTTAAGAGGGATGAGTTTTTTGGTTGTAATGTTTTTCTTATTTCTCGTTGGGATGGCTGGGGCTAGTGATTTATTAATGGGAGGAGTTGAGGCCTCCAGGGAGAATGTGAGGAGATGGTGGTCCGACCATGACTGGGGCGAGATGGCGGTGTAAAGTCTTGAACATTTTAAAATGTGAAAGTTTTGAAGTGAAATGTTTTGAGTAAGGAGGCAGCGGGGATCTGCATATGTGTCCTTGAGGGATGCCAAGGTGGCAGTGAGGTCTTCCATAGTTAGTGTCTTGAAAGTTGTCGCAGGTAGTTGTGGTGTTGCAAGATAGGATGTGTGGTGTGCTGTCCGTTGTAGCATTGTTGTATATGTGTTGGTAGATCATGTTGATCTTGTTGATGAAGAATGAGTGGATGGCGGTGGATTATGCTACGGGTGATTCGGGAAGAGGGTTGATGCAGTGCTTGTTGGCTTTGAAGGCTCTGCTTTAATTGTTGGCTTTGGCTAAGGTGTATTGGTAGTAGTTGGCCTTGGCAGTTTTGATCAGTCGCTTGTGTGTAAATAGAGTTTCAAGAGCAGGGCGAGGTTGGATGCGCTGCAGGCTTTTTGCCAATTATTTTCTTCTTTTCTGATGATTCGTTTGTTGAGTTTGAGTTGTTGGGTGTACCAGGGTGCTGAAGGTTTAGGCTTGAGGGTGCACCATGTCACTGCCGCATAGTGGTTGATGTTGTTTGTGAGTGTGGGGAAGAGTTCTTGCAGAGGTGAGTTGCAGTCCTGGTTCATCAGGGGTAGATCAGACCATGTGAGGTGGAGTTTGGTGAGGTCTTCTGTGAAAGCCTCCACTGGGAAGGTCTCGAAGGATTAGAAGGCTTGATTGCTTATTATTATTAGCATTATTATTATTATGGTATTTGTTGAGCACAGACCTAGCTTCGAGAAGCAAAGAGAGCGGTTTACAGAGGTATCCAATGCAGATACATAACAGAGCTCTTTAAAGAGGTATACAACAGAACAGATATACAGCATTGGAGGATTCATAAGGGGCACAGAGGAGGGGTACAGCGTTACAAGGGTGCGGGCGGAGTGGGGCGTGCAGCGTCTAGTGAGTCAGGTGGTGCAATGGGCAAGGTGATGGCCTTGGTGTTGAGGAGAGACTCCTTGAAGAGGTGGGTCTTAAGTCCGTTTCTGAATCGTGGGAGTGGGGGGACAAGCCTGATGCTGACGTGAAGGAGGTTCCATAGTCTTGGGGCGTAGGCAGAGGAGGCTTAATTTCTGGTCCTTTCCTTTTTGCAGCAGCAGATTTCAAGTCTGCACGTGTCCTGGCTTCTGGTGGTGCGCTGCCCGCCGGAGATGCTGAGTTTCACTGTGAGGTAGCTGGGAGACGTGGGGGCGACTGCCTTATAGATGATGCAGCAAGACTTGAAGGTGATTTGTGCGTGCAGTGGGAGCCGTGAAGGTTGATGCAGGCCGGGGTGATGTGGCTGTATCTGCGTAGACTGTTGATGAGGCGTGCGGTCACGTGTAGGACACTTCTCAGGAGCACAAGGGAGGAAGATGGGAGGCCTTCGAGGAGTGCATCACCCCCATTTAGGTGGGATAGGACCAATGCTTGAACGGTGGATCCAAAGCTGTCTGGAGGGAGGAAGGCCTTGACGTTTTTGCAGGAGGGGGAGCTGATACCAAGCTGTCTGAGTTTTCTTAGCTATGTGTGTCTTGAAGGAGAGACATTTGTCGATGTGGAGCTTGATGGATTTAGCAGCTCTGCAGTGGTAGCCAGGGAGAAACACTGGATACGCAGGGTGCATTTACCCCTTAACGCCTAATTGGGTGAAGAAGGGTCCAGCAAAGCCTTTAAGGTCCAGGAAAGCCTTTAAGCCCCATACTATATATCAAGAATGTTTGAACTTTTATTGTATTGTTTTCCTCATGTTTGTGTTATGTAATTTAACTCAGTTCCACTTAAGTTCTATATGCTGTCTTTTTGTGCACACCCCTTGGCTACCAGGCACAACTTTGACATTGCTATCATCACATAGGGGCAGAGTCCCAAAAATAAAAGGAAGTGTACAAATCCAAGACGTACCATAAATGCGACATAAATAGATGCACAACATTCACAGAAGTGAGCATCTAATAGATGTGCCACTTTAGGAAAGGAGGGGGAGGATAGCATGCAAATACAGGAAACTAAGCATGCAAAGGGGGAGGGACCACATACAGTGAGCAAAGATGCACCAAAATCCTGATTCACAAAACTTGATCCCATAATTTGCTCCAACAAATGCCCTTTAATAGATGCTCCATTCAAAAGTGGAGTTAGAGGCCCAGAAAAGAGTGCAACTGACCTATGCAACCAAAGAAGCACACTGGCCATCAATTACAACCAACAACACAGTTTAAGGGCCCAGCATAGAGAATCAGGTAGTCATCCCCAACTGGCCAATCTATTAGGTATCATGGTGCTGCAGCGACTGATGAAGATTAGTAGAAAGAGAAGGGATAGGTTCTATAGGAGAAAGATCACTCTCTTCCAACTTAATGATTATGAGGTCACACAGCGTTACCACTTCCCACTCCTTGTCACACTGGAGATAGTAAGTCAGTGGGAGGGGTCCCTTACCACACCAACAATGCGAGGCCATGCCATACCTCAACTACTGAAGGTGCTGTAAACCTTGGATTTATGCCCAGGACCTGTGGCATCACCTCAGAGAGTCCTCTGTTCTCACAGTTAAGGGCAATACACCAGGCACATCAGCCAGACAACACATCATAATCCCCCATGATGCATGTACAAGGGCAGCCATAGTGGGGGCATTGCATAACAAAGCAGGTCTCGCAGGGGTGTGTGGTACCATTGACTGTATGCATGTGGCCTTCATAGCTCTGGCTGATACAGAACACATATACAGGAAATTACTAAACTGGTACTCCATTAATGTACAGATGGTGTGTGATGTTGCAAACATCAGCATGAACTTGAATGCCATGTCTGTACTTTACAGCTATATCTACCAACACTCCTCCATTGCATGACAAATTGAGTCTGGTGAATACGAAGAGACCTGGTTGCTGGGTAAGTTCAGACAGACCACACACAGTGCACATCCATTTACACCATGCATTAGGACATCACATGATGCCTCTAAAATCTACAGGTGACAGTGGCTATCCTCTGAGAAGACTCGTTCTGACTCCCTACAAAGCCCTGCGCCCAGCAGAGATATAATGCAGCACCCAGAATTCCATTGAGTGTACGTTTGGGATTCTCAAGTCACGATTCATGTTTCTGGACCATTCGATGGAGTGGTACTGTAGAAACCCTTGATTGTATGCAATACCATTGTAGCCTCTGCAGCCCTACCTAATATAGCCCTCAGATGTGGTCTGCACATTCATATCTCTCTCAAATTGTGGCTCAGCCACCTGTCCCACATGATGATGCTGCTGATGATGAAAGAAGGGATGTGGCATCTGCATTACATGATGATGTGGCTGTCAGATATTTATTTTTAATGATTTATTTTATTTATTGTGCATTTGTTAGGCGCTTATACAGCAAGTAAATTGTGTTTCAAAGCGCCCATTTCCCATGAGCTACCAGGAGTGCCTATCGGGCCCCCCTTCATGTGGAACATGTATGATGAACAGGGCAGGCTACCAGGGCAGCCTGTAACTGACGTACACTTACTCCCTTTGTTGCCTCTGCCCATCCGCTGGCTACTCTGATGGTGTCATGGGCTGTGGCTACTACACTGGTGCTGACCTTGAGGGGTTTTGTATGGCAAGGCATGTGATGTTACAGTATCTAGTGGTTTCACTGTGGTACTGGGTTGTACCTTTGCATGCGTGTATGCTCTGGCCTCATGAGGGAACAGTGAGTACAGATTGCCATTATATTGCTTTACTCACCTTAACCTTGTGCAGCTGGATTAGGTCCACCGATGACTCCTACTGCCACTAGGTTAACCATGCCTACCATTGCCTCTTCTGCTGATGTGAGGTTGTTGTATGCTGGTGGGCCACCTCCTGCGCCCCTGGCATTATCATTCTGATCTGCCTGCGTCTCTTTTTTTCTCGCTTCAAGTCTCACGATTATTTTGTAACCTCTTTTTTGCTCTTCAGCACCACTCACAAAGCATTGACATTGCTTGTGAGTTCACCCAAAGGGCATTATGGCAATGCCTGCCCCATTGCCCTTTCAGGTTGTGTAGGGTAGCCTCATGGTCTGACATATAGGCTATCATCACATCCAGCCCTACCTCAGTGAACTTTGATGCACAGCTTCCTTTCTCGCTTTTTGGCCACCTCCAGGGTTGTTGGATGTCATTTTGGACCCCTGGATGTTGTTTCGCCAGTTTCTTTGGTGAGTTGCATACATGTTATGTGTAAAAGACATAACGCGCACCTTTTGTTTTGGACCGCGTCTCATTTGTTACTACACTATAGAGCACTTCTGCTAGATGAGCTTTACACAGCAACATCCTGCTAGTTGTGGCCTTTTTGCACCATTATTTGCATTTCTTTTACGCAACTATTTGTGTCGCGGTGCGCCAAGTGCATTTTTGGTAATTTATTTGTGGATATGTTTCACAATGAGATGCGCAATGGCACAGGCGCATCTTTGTGCTGTTTCGTATCTCATTGAGGTGCTGTGAGAAACGTGAAGGTGTCTTCCTAGCTATTCACCGGGGATCTGTCATCCAGGAGGCCAGGACGCAGCCATCGCTATTGAATCCAGTTCCTGGGGGTTGACCAGTGAGGGAGGATCACCTGGATGGGAGACCTGGGGGAGTGGGAGACAGACGGGTGAGACGCAGAATCCCACTTCTTTCAAGACTGTTTCCCCATCTTACCACGTAGAATATTCTAAAATACTACCCTCCCCCTTTTCTGATAAGAACACTTTTGCACAACATGAAAGACAACGGACTAACACCAGAGCAGTTTACAAGACATGTCCCAATACAAGGGTCAGGCAAAATCAGGCAATTGACCTGAATCACACACAATCTTATAGCACTTTTGCTTTCCCGCAGGGATAAAAGGTGGAGCATGAGAGCACTCTATGAGCAAGGCAGACCGCACAGTTTAAGAGGAGGCGAATGACGGCAAATACCCAGAGGGTGACAAAGAGAGATGTGACCTTGCCCTTTCCGATCTAAGCCTGTGAAACCTCTGTAAAAAGGAAATATAAAACCATGAACAAAGGCCAGCCTATGTTGCAGGAGATGCCTACGGTGCACAAGACACTCCTCCACTGATAACCAAGCCGGGGAGAGACGCTTATCTCAGTGGTACCAACCTTGACTCGAAGGAGAAGAAAGCCAAGCGGTTCATCACAGCCGGTGAGTCGAGGGGAGAGTCAATAAGAAACCGATCTGTGTTGAATGAAAACTATCAAGAGCTAATTTGAGCTTTGAAAGGAACTATTGAGAAAAGAGGGGCAAAACCCGTAACAGAGGCGATCGGCACCACGTGGGTGCTCACAGAGGAAACTCTGGGCAATTACCCGATAAGAGACTATCATAACCAGAAGGCCTTGGGAGAGGTGAAAGTGGTCATACAGGGGTCTTGTAAAATCCTCTGTACCGTTGAAAGTCTTTGACTGATCAATGATTGTGAAAGAAAGGGAAATTAACCCTGTATGGTAAAAACTGGTACGTGAACTGTAACAGTTGGCAAGAGTGACCCCGGCAGAGGGAAGCCGACAATCAGGGACAAAGCCTTAAGAACCATTTAAAAAGACATTAAGACTCGTGAAAGCAAGAAAGGCCATAGTGAATCCAAAGGATTGAGGCTGGGAGGCTGTCCTCTGAAAGGGGTTCGAACCCGAAAGAAGGAGATCCGGGGTCGGGAAGTTATCACCCAAAGTTAATTGAAAAAGGAACTATTGAGAGGCCACCAGGGGGCGCAGAGATGAAGTAGCCTCTGTGTTCTGCTCCTCTCCCCAGGGTCGAATTGTGGATAGATCCCCCCTCACAAGGCCCCCATTTGAGGAAGTTGCCCCCCCCTGGGGTGTGTGAAACCCAAGAGCACCCCCCCCGGTCCAACTCCTGTGTCATTAGGTGCAGGGAGACCAGAGAGATGAGTGTCGGAAGCAGCAGCCGGGAGGGCTGTCACTCAGAGCCGACATAGAGCTCCAGGAGGCGAAACTAGGAGAGTGCAGGCCGAAAGCGGCCTTGAATGAAAGTGTGGACCGGTGGTTCGGGAGGCCACCTGTGATGCCGCCAGCTCCCTGCCCCGCCTGCTGCAGAGGAAGGAGACTTGTTTGGGCACTGGGGGCACCGAGAAGTGGTGGGCGGATTGAAGGCCAATCCACCAAGACATCAGACGAGAGGTGCCCGGAGCCCGCGCCAACCCACCAGGGCCATGGTAACGAGGAGGGCAGGCACGCCGCCCCAGAAAGCGCAACCATTTCCACAACGGAACTCCGCACCCCCCGAATTCAGAGCAGTATTTTCCCTTGGCCACCCAGCGCAGCTCTGCCCAGAGGCCCCCCCCAACCGGAGCTCGTGGGTGGCCCCTCTGTGGAGCGGGTGGCTGCCCATGGACTTCACAACCCCACCCACCCGTGAGCGGGAGTGAGGAACAACTACCTGAGGGTCACTGGGATCGTCGAGAACAGGACAGGGTTTCTGATCCGGTGGGCAGAGGTTCAGAAGGCCAGCCTAGTTTCTTGGAATAGGGTAACCTTCTGGACAAGCCAGACCGATCAAGGTAGCATTGGCGGCAGTCAAGACTAGGTCTCAGGAGGGGTGATGGTGACTGAAAGACCTCAATGAGCACACAGAGTAAAGGACACCTACAAATCACTCCCAGTCAGGTGTATATATATATATATATTAAAAATACAATACATTTATTCAAGACCTTTGAAGTACATCACGCAGTAATAATCACAGTAACAAGACAATCCTATCAGAATACACATATACAAGAACCAAGTGCCTAAAGAGTTAAATGCACGAAATGGGTCCCCAACCTAGAAAAAGAGAAGGAAGCAGGTAGAACAAAGAGTCTTTAGGCAGTTCAGCATCAATCACAGTCCTAACTGAAAGGCAGTCCAATCCCTACAATGAGAGGACCCTATTGCTCAAATGTACTTGCAATGCTGGCGCGCGCAGTAGTGCAGATGGGTGAAATGGGGTCTCTTGTAGGGTCTGTAGTAGCTCAGGAAGGCGGCAGTGGAAAGGAGAGGGGCCCTCAGGGGCCACTTGTGCGTAAAAATGGATGGATGCGCTAGGGGCCACCGGTAAGGGTCGTTAGTACTCACCGCCCCTTGGTGCCCTCCAGACCAAACTTTGGCAGTCAAGTCCACTTCGGTTGCAGGTTCAAATGTGACAATTTCTGTGACTCTGCGGCCTTCACAGGCAAAGCTACAGCTTGATTCCCAAACGGAACAGTGGCGATTTCTCCGCTCTTGGCGGATGGATCAGGCCATTTTCACTGTAGCAGGCTTCAGGGACAAGAGGGATACAGCAGCAGCGCACCTGCAATGTTCGTCACCCTGGCTGGGTGACACAGTAACCGCGTGTACTCCGGTTCGGGCTCTCTCTTTACTCCAGATCTGGGAACACCAAGTGTATGAAATTCAGTGTGAGAGTGCCGTGAACACAGAGCCTACCGGATACGAAGTTTCGAGGGCCGCGGCGGAGACAGAGCAAAGGTCCTGCGCAAGCTGGTCAGCCCACTGGTTGGCCCAGGGACTCTTCCGAGAAGGCTTACTTGCAGGGTTTGATGAAGGTGCCGAGAATAGTTGATCCCACTATTGCAATGGGTCAAAGCGTCTTCGCAGACCTTCTAGTTCAATCAGATGCAGAGGGGTCCAGCGGGACAACAGTGAGCTCAGGGTGCCAACCCTTCTAGCAAGTCACCAGCAGTTTCTCGACTCGGCTTCTTGGTTTCAGGATACTTGGATCCTATCCTTCATTCAGTGAGAACTCCAGAGATCGACCTGGTATGGCTGTGCGGGGCCTTCTCTTATCCAGAATCTCCTTTGCGCCAAAATGAAGAGGACCCAGTGGAGGATCTTCTCACAAACAACACACCAAACGTGGACCAATCATTGACCACAGCGGTCCTAGGCATTCAGAGCACACCAGTCTCTCTGGCACCCAGGATGTGTGTTGGAACTAGACAGTCCAGCCCACATCCTGGGGGTGCACACACAAGGCATGCAGAAGCCCGCAAAAGCTGGCCACCTCGCGGGAAAATGCATGCTGAAATAAGGACTGACCCGGTTCGACTGGACCTGGGGAAGGGGAAGGAGCAATATGGCCAAATGACAGAAAAAAGAACCATGTGGCATGGCCATTTTGGAGCCAGGCCACCTTTCTGTGCCAAAAAGGTAAGCTGCCTCCAGCCCTGTCCAAGGCTCAACCGCACTTCTCCGAAAAATCCCTTTGAGAGTGTTTATGGCCCTGGAAATTGACTATAGGACCCAAGTGCACTGTACTGGAAGGTACATTGTGCACTTGTAACATGTTGCAGAAAAGTTGTAACATTAGCAAGGACTAAGGGAAAGAAAATGTCCCATCACTGACTGTCTTTAAGGGCATGTCCGTTTCCCCATAACCAAGTGAGCGAAAAGCCCAGGGGATTGCAGCTGAAGGTTGTGCTCCTCTGACAAAGTCAGACTATGGTGTTTAACATGAGCAAAAAGTTGGGGGGTAGACAACTGGAGAGAAAATTACACATGAAATGGAAATCTTTCCTAAAAGCTTTGCCCGCAGGCCTGCTGATGAGGAAGGCAGGCATGCCACCCAGATACGTTTTTATGGGAGGGCAAAAGGGGCACTTGCCCAGGGCCCCCACCTTGGAGGCGGCCCCACAAGGCTGCCTGATCTAAAGAAGTAAGATTCCTTTGTTCCCCAGACTTAAATAGCACACATCATGATATTTTTTGTCATGGTGCTAAGGCTCTAAACCTTTTGCCTGTTTGTCTGTTTTGGCAAGTACATCCTGCCTCCATCAATTCAGCATGTAATGCGTTCTGTGTTCACTGTGGTATACATAGTTCGTGGTGTCCTTGTGTTACAACTCCTGTAGCATTCTTTCCTTCCTGTGGGAATTATGTTGATGATGTGCCATAGCCGCATTTGAAATGCATATTGGTAAATTGAGTACCACAATGGTTCAGAAGTTAGCTCAGTGTGTTAAGCACTCATTGCAGAGATATGTGTTCCTAGGCAAGAATCAGAATAGCACATTCCTCTAAGGCTGGCTGAGCCTTTCCCATGCCTGAACTTTATAAACCTGCCTGCATATGTACTTAGTTCTGCAGCACAAAGGTGCTATTATCAGCAATGTACCTGCACCATAAATGGGTTGTAATAAAAACAAACATGTCATCCTTATGGTGAAGGTCTAGAAATTGGTTTGTTCAGATGGGGTAAAACCTAGGCCAACACCTCCAATGAGGATCATAAACTGTTAGTCCAAGAGATGAATAAGTACCCAAATTTGGAACCAAAGCATTCATGCTTGTATCTTGGTTTCGCCAGCAGACAATACAATGATCCTGGTCAAATCAACTAATATCTCGTTTATTACTCGTACATTACTGTACTGTCTTCTCTGAAGTTTGACTTCTCGTGTGCTGGTGGCCCATTACTTGATCTTTCTTCTTTCATAGGCCATTCGTAGGCCATTTGAGTGGAAGGGGTGGTAGACAGAAGGGAGCGGACCAGTTGGTGCAGGGCTCGGGCAAGCATATTTTAAAGTCTGCTCGTTTGACACAAAAAAAGCTATGCATTTTTGTACAAGTCAAAGATTTTTCTGCGTGTTTATAAATGACAATTTCACAAGCCAGTTTTTAGGAAGTATGTAAAGCTTTAAAATACAAAGGACAAACCCAGATTAAAATTGTTAAATCACACTGATTGGCATGCTGGTATATGTACTTCTCTTGATGATGGAAAGAATGAAGCTAGAATAATTCTGTGTTACCGAGAAGTGCCCGGAAGTGCCTGTTTCGCCTGGGGAGAACCTGCTGTGCCTGCCGTGCTTGTGATCACCGTGTTTCTGTGGATTTTCATGTGGACTTTCATGGACTGATTTAAGCTTTTTATGTTGCTAAGGAGACAAGCCCCGCCCACAAACCCGGAAACGTTGACGAATAGGCACTGCCGCGCGCACCAGCGCACGCGCACCGAGAAGTGCCCGGAAGTGCTTGTTTCGCCTGGGGAGAGCCTGCTGTGTCTGCCGTATTTGTGATCACTGTGTTTCTGTGGATTTTCATGTGGACTTTCATGGACTGATTTAAGCTTTTTCTGTCGCTAAGGGTGAGGCATAGTACCTGAATATCTGAATATGCATATATACTTTTCAAGTATACATTAAGTGCCCTAAATATTCATATATATCTCTTTTAGAGAACAGCCCCGCCCACAAACCCGGAAACATTGACAAATAGGCACTGCCGCGCGCACCAGTGCGCGCGCACCGAGAAGTGCCCGGAAGTGCCTGTTTCGCCTGTTTGTCCTGGGGCTCAGGGGCTCGGGGCCACGAAATGCTGTTCGTGTAATTACGAGCATCTAGTGAGAGAGGTTGTAATTGGTCTTCGTCATAGAGGTAGAACAAGAGATATCGCGATTGAAATATCATTCTCTATCTCGGGCTCTGTCGAAGGGCTTGTTCACTTTGCTGCATAGTAGCAGGCGGCAAAAAAAGTCCTGTGTCCTCTCTGGTGAATATGTTGCTACAGTAGCACAATGACGTGCACTTTGATAGTGATTTCCGATAGTAAGGGCTGTGTTACATGTCCATCACACGTCCATTAAATCCAGCTTCTGTACAAAGAAGTAAGCAAACTCCCTGTGGGTTGCCGTGGGACTGGAAAAGAAAGGTTTGAGTCCTGGAGAAATAAGGGCAGTGTGCTATTTTGATGTGAAGGATTTCAAACGTGTTGCATTCTACATTGGCACTAACTAAACATCATTTGTAATCTGTGGTGGCAGAAAGGTTTTGATTTTTGATTGTTAAATTCTGTTTGGGTGATATAGGTAAGGGAGACATTGTCAGTGTGGATTCTCCAATGTATGCACGCAAAATTAAGCGGATACCTTATAAATGACTCAATTGGGCTAAAAGAAAACGGCGGGAAGGTAAAAACTGTAAAAAAAAAGAAAAAACTGCCCCAGGGAGAGGGTGTTTCTGTACGTGGAGTATGGTGGGTACCCTAAGGAGTGGCACAATACCAACGCAGTGTGGGGCCCATAATAAAGTGGAGAAGCAAAACACAAGAGGCAAATTGACGAGGCAAAATACAATCATTGCAAGTGGGTCTTTTGTATTTAAACAGACAATAAATCCCTTAGTGATAAGTCCCCTCCCCACTAAAATGAATGATGAAGATACTAGGGGTGCCCTGGGGGTGGTTGAGATGGACAAATGGGAACTAAGTGGTATAGACTTTCCGCCGCTAATGAATGTAGTTAGTGATCGGATAATGGCACAAATGGAATCATTCAAGAAGACAGACCTCCTTGAACAGACAGCGCAGAAAAGTTTCTTAAGCATGCAAGAAATACCGGTAAGACCGTCGGTACTAAATATGGATGATTCCCTGCCCTCCACACTTCAGCCGGACAGGTCCCTCCTGGCCCCAGCAGTAAGTGCAGAGTTAGACAGAAGGGTCAGGCTGTCTACTGGCCCTTCCACTCCTGCGAGGGCTAGGGGAGGTGGACTTGAAAATGTACACCTATGGAAATCCACTATTGGAATAATGGACGAGTACGAGATTTTAAAAAAACATGACCATTATGAGAACAAAATGGGTGAAACAATGGCCATTTTTGTAGGTGGGGAAATGGGCGATGGCAAGTGAACTCCAAACAAATGCTCTAACCCGATCAACTCTGTTCCCCCTAGGAGTCAAGAGACTGAGGAACTGATGTATACCCAGCCCAGCAAGGAACTAGATGTCACTGCCGCCGGCGACTGGCGTTTGTGGCGAAGGTGGAAACCGGGACGCCATTGAAGTGTTCCGTTACGTTCCTTCTCCATCTACCAGACACGGTCTAGTTGTTTCCAAGATGGCCGCCACCGTTTGTTTATCTCACTCGGCTGCCGGCGGCTCTGCGCGTTGCAACTGAGTTCATTCTCGCCCCGTTGCTTGCGCTAGTTTCCCTGTGACAGTCTTGTCCTTCTATCACGCCTTGTTCGGCGTCTGTTTGTTTCCTTCTCCTCCCGTTCCGTTGACTTTCCCCCTCTCTCTGTTTTCCGCTTGCCTTCTCCCTTGCTTCCCGTTGCAGCTTTCCCCCGCTGCCATTCTTCGTTCTTGGATTCCCTCTGTCTCCCGGATTCCCCCGTTCTCGCTTGTCCTCCACGCTGTGGGGAACTTACCTGTATCCAGCTACCTCCAACAACCGGTCTGCATAGACACGCCGACCTTACTGTTCCTGGGTATTCGGCGGAGGACAAATCCTACCTACTACGGATCCGACGACTTCCATTGCCTTTACGACTACTCCGGATCCAGGGGTTTTTTGCCATCCAGTGGCTTTTTCCCCTCTGGCTGTCGCGGAGGGGAGTCACCGAGGGTTTTCTCTGTCTCAGAGTCACGGTGGCTTCCTTCCGAGGTAGACCTTATCTTCAAAAAAAGAAGAAGCCTTACATTGGACTTACCCGCAGAAAGAAACTGGACTATTCAGGTGAGGAGGAGGTGATTGGGGAATGTAGTAGCTCGAGTGAAGACGAAGACATTGCTGACCTTCTAGCTGATCCCGTAGCCTATCGCGCCAGTTCTGATACTAGAAGGGGGTGAAATCATGTCAGAAATTGAGTCTTTTCCGGTCCTAACCAGGATACTCAACCTCCTGGATAAGGGGCACGAAAGGACCCATGGCGAGATACATGAGTTAAGATACACGATGGTAGAGTGTACAGAAAAAATTAGTAGGCTGGAGGGATTTGTATATGCCTTAAATATGAGTAAAAAAGAAATGTCTACAGACCCCCCCTAAGAGTAATAAGATAATGCTTAATAAAGGCTCCCAAACAGAAAAAGAACCTTGCGAGAATGAATGTAATGGGAAAATAATTTGGGAAGATGCTAATGAATTGAAAAGAATGATACTAATTAACCAATATAAAATTAAAACTGTGGAGCAACAAGGCGAGAGGCTGTGGAGGAAAACTGAAATTAATAGAGCAATGACCACAGAGCAGAAAGTAGGAAAAATGCTGGATAGTCCATCAGCATTACTGAAGGTGATGGAGGATGAGGATGCCCAAATGCAAGTACAAAATCAGGAAAATGGAGGTGATCAGAATCAGGAAGAAGAGACACCGTATTTGTATGTCGTTTCACTCAGAGAAAAGAAAATGAGAGCAAGGGCCAAAATTGAAAAATCAACCTTCTCCTAAAATGAAAAATACCTCCTCTAACATTAAAGATAAATGTAGCCTATCAGTAGAGGGAGGCCAACTAGACTTCATCCAGTTAAATGAAGAAAGCAAAATAGCTTTGGAGGTGAAGGAAATACGGGATAAACAAGATTCTTTCAGGAAGAATGAAATGGACACTACTGTGGGTACCCAATCGGAGAAGCCACGAATACACTATCAGAAGCTATGAATCATAAAGGGAAAATGAGCAAAGCTAATTCTAAAAGGGTCCAAGGCAAATAAAAAAAATCATAATAAAAAAATACAAAAGAAACAGAAGGAAGTAAAGTCGAAATTATTAAGCAGGAAAGGAGCATTCAGCAATTTTTTGGTGTACAAATTAAGCAAAAGCCTATAGCAGACAGAGTCCCCGATAAGGAGGAAAAAGCAGAAGAAGTCAAAATACCCAGTAAGGCAGTAGATAGCCAAAACAATCTTATTAGCTCTAAACAGTCTGAGGAGACGAAATCAGCGGGAGAGCATGGTAGTGAGGATACAAATAGTAGTGAGCTGCAAATGACACTTAGTGAAGATATTAAAAAATTGGTACAAGAGGCTCTTATCAAAATTCTGCAGAACCCCTCTATGTTGGGATCTACTTCTCCACCTGGACCATCGTCATTTGCTCATAAATGTTTTGAGAGACAACAGCAGAGATTTGTTTTGCAAGGAGTTGTGGAAGAAAATAAAAATCAGGAGGAGCAGGGACACAGGGCCCAAATGAATGAAGCTGGTCCTGATACACGAGAGATCATACAGAAACAAGGGACGTTTCCGATAAACACACAGGAAGGTGGGAGGGACCAGAGAGCGGAATGTAAGGACGGGGGGCCAATAGTAAATAAATCTAGAAATGAGCCTAAGGATTTTGAAGACCGGATTAGGGAGATAGCCGAAATGTGGAACATAAAGCAGGACCATGAACAAGGCAGGGAGCACAATTGTGATAGGAAGGGAAAAGGGACAACGAGAGAGGGAAGAATAAGGAGGGGGAAACTAGTAGAAACTCAAGGATAGAAGAGCAAGAGCAAACTCTATATAGTGCTTGGCCAGAAAATCAAAGAGAATGGAGAGAGCCGAAATTTGTGGATGACCCCAGTGTCAAATTAAATTTCATGCTCACAATAGGAGGTCCCTCCTCATTACACAGAGGACGGATACTCTCCCTGTTCAATGAGATACCCCGGCTCTCCCTAATTACATCAAGTGATATTAAGCGCATTGATTACATACACCCTACACGATACGATTGTGTTAGGATTGTGTTGTAACCAAAGAGCCACATATGAACTGGCACTTACGGAAGGAGTGGCACTTCAACGATTTGGGTACGACATAGTAGACTTTAGTCAGGGCTCTGGGGAAAAACAGGGAAGATAGATGGGAGGATATCCCAGTGAGACACAAGGGAGGAAAAATCGAGAAGAAGAAAGAAGCTCGACAGTAGAGACTCATTTAAATGAGATGGCTGAGTTAAGGCGGCTTGCACTGACTCTGCAAGAATCAATCTCCAAAATTCAAGGCATGAAAGATTCGACCTAGAATATGGCAAAACTCAGCTTCCTATCATGGAATTCTAGGGGATCGCAAGCCTTGCTATACTCTTATGATACATGTTCGGTGCTCTCTACCTATTCTGTCCTATGTATACAAGAAACGTGGGCGGTTACCCCAATAGTATTAGATGGTTTTCTGTATTTAAGGAACTAGCACAGAAAAAGCTAAAGGGGAGACCTTCAGGGGGTCTCTTAATTGCTTTGAAGAACAATATTGACTTTAAAACCTTAACTTTTTTAAATATAAGTAAAGGATGTATAGCCACCCTCGTTAAAATACGTTGCAGGAAGCAACCCATACTCCTCTTAATTTTAAATATATACTGGCAACCTGAAGATGATCTATTTATCGATGCCATAGACACTGTAATACAAGAATCTCAGGGTATGAATGTCATTGATCTTTGCAGGATCGGGCGACATGCCGCTGGCATGAAAGATGAAGCCAAAAAACCCAATTCTGTCTTTGAAAAACTCACATTTTTCACGGTGTAGGGTAAGCCCCAAATCTTCTAGCCTCTTCAGCGTGCACTCCAGTCTCTTCATGTGTTCTGCCTCTGAGTCTGCAAACACCAAAATGTCATCGCTCATATTCAAAACACCTTTCAGTCCTGCCAGCGCCCACCTGATGGTATTCTGAAAAACTTCTGCAGCAGATGAAATGCCGAAACTCAGGCGCTTAAACTGATAAAGGCCATCATGCGTCGTAAAAGTCATGATATAATGTGAGTCCGGGTGGAGCTCGAGCTGATGATAGCCCGCCCGCAAATCTAACTTCAAAAAAGACTCTCGCCCCTTGCAGTTCTCCTATAATATCATCGAGAGTGGGCGTAATGTGTCTCTCCCTTTTGATAGCCGCATTCGGGAGGCGCATATCGACACAAATGCGCACCTCTCCCGGCTGTTTTGGCTTGGGGGCCACCACTATGGGTGAGACCCAGGGTGTCAGGCCTTCCACCCTTTTGATGATGTCCATTCAGACCAGTGATCGGAGTTCTTCCTCCACCTGCTCCCGGAGATGGAACGGGATCCTTCGATGTTTGAGAGCCGTGGGCCTGATGGTGTCGTCAATTTGGAGACGCACAGGAGGAGCTCTCAACTTTCCCACTCCTTCGAAAATGCCTGAGAATCTGGCCAGTAGCTGCTCAAGGTCTACTTGATAGACTGCAAACGCAAAATGCACAAGGTCCAATGCCTCTGACGCTGCACAGCTAAGCGGGGAGTGGGGGCTCACGTCAGTGACAAAAAATTGTGCTTTTATGGACTTGCCGCCCTTTGAAACAGGCGCCACGAAGATGCCCTTGATGGGGAGTGGTGTGTCGCCGCCGAACGTGAAGATCTTTGCCCTCGAGAAATCCAACGGTGGTGGTCCCGGGATCGACTGGTAGTGATCAGAGGCCAGCACACATACCGAGGCTCCCGTGTCAATCATCACTTGTGTAGGGACCCCTTGGATGTCCACGATGCATTTGGGCTGCCTCTTTTTCCTTGCCCCTGTGGCTATGCTCGCATGAAGAACACCTCATCCTCCTCTTCTTCCTCCTCGGCCATGTTCAGCCTCTGCATATCCTGTTCAACTGTCGCAATGCTCTTTTGCCCCCTCGACCCGCTGCCAAACAACCTGGCCGGACCCCTTTGAGTAGCCACCGGCGCAGGAGCGCGGCACATCCGGGCATAGTGTCCGAGTCCGTTGCATCTGCCACAGGATCTGGATTTGGCGGGACATTCTTCGGAGTGCGGCAAATCGTATCCGCAATACTGACAAATGGGCGCCACTCCATGCGTCGGACTTGCTTCTTGGCGTTTCTGGCTCCACTTAGTCTTTGATATGGACTGCCTCCCTACCGCAAACGCCTCTTCTGACCTGCCGGGACGCACCGCCGCGTCCATTGTGGCACCCCTCGACTCTGCCAGTTCATATATTCTTCCACTGTCCAGGATCTGTGTCAGAGCCCACCCTGGCTCCCTTAACACCTGTCTGCGGAGTTTGCCTGAGCCACAGCCTAGGATGACTTGGTTTCTAATCATGGCCTCCTCGTTGTCCCATCTGCACGTCGTGGCCATTTGTCTTAGGCGAGCGCAGAATTGATCAAGCGACTCTTCTTCCCGCTGTTTTTCACTATTGAACAGGAACCTCTCATAGTCCACGTTGGACAGCGGAATAAAATGATTCTTTAAGGCAGTCTTGACCGCATCATAGGTGACTACTTGCAGGTTAAGGGACTCATAAATGCGTAGGACGTCCATACCCGCGGAATACAGTAGAGTTGCCCTTTTTGCGTCATCATTGGTTTCTCCTGTTGTAGTGAAGTACATGTCCAATTTTCTTATCCACAGCAGCCATCTTGGGCCCAATTTGGAGGGTGGACCCGACGTGTCGAATTCTTGCATGGGTAACAGCGATCCCTGTTGTCTCCTCCTTACACCACCTGCGCTGTCCCTGCATCTTCGTCACTCTCCGCCATGTTCACAGGTCGCACTGGCACCTCCTTAGGGTTTAGAGGCCGCAAACCTGACTTGTGCAGACAGTCGACGTACCTCAGGCCACTGTGTGGCGGGGATCAGCGTGGCCGTGGACCCGTCCAATTACCGCTGCTTGAAGGACAGTCATCTTGGATGTCGAGAACTGTCAGGTTCACTGTAGTTTCTGTGGAACGTGAGCAGCGCACAAGCACCTTTTCAGGGTGCTACTGCCACATGTCCTGCGTAGAAACCCATCCGCTTTGCTCGCACTTGAATCTGGGTATGCTCCGGTATAACGTTGCGGCAGTGTACATGCAGCGTTTGTCAGCAAAATGCTCCGTTTGCATCTCGCCTCGTCGCCAGATGTTGTGGGCAGGCCTGTGCCTTGGGCCGCCCCCACACGCACTCGCTCACACGTATCCACACAAGGAGACACAGGAAACGCGTGCACTGCCCGCACGGAGGTTATTTATTGTGAATGCGCATGCGCGGACCAGAACGAGGCTCGCGCATGCGTCGTTCATGCTTGCAACATCACAGTACAGTTGCACCTCTTCACCGTTGATTCGGACTTTACCTGCTATCCTCAGGATCGTTTCCTTCTGACCATAGGATGTTAATGCAACCAGGACGTCCCGGGGTCCTGCTCCCAGTTCCCCTGCTCTTCGTGGGCCCACTCTATGTTCCTGGTCGTCGGCTCCCTCCAAGAATTCTGCTTTCCTACGTTGTCTCTTATTTGGGGCTTAGCGATACGTCCATAGCCCCCTTTGATCCACTCTTCCACAGAGTGGTAAATATGTCGAGTGACCCTGTGTCCGTATATTGCTTGAGCCTCCTGTTGTGGGCCCCCGTGTGATCTTCTGCCCTGTTGTCCTTACGTTCTCTGTGTGGGGGTACCCCACCTCACATTCGCCCTTCATGCAATGTTTTGGTCTCCCATAGCGTGCCTCAGGGTTTGTGCGGGTGGCTGCCCTTGCTTTGTCTTGATGGGCTCAGCACTACTGTCCTGGTGGCTTGCTTCCCAGTCCCCACGGTCAAAGCTTGTTGTTTGGTGCTTTATTAATTTGTTGCGGCCCCTCTCATCTTGGCCTGAATATGTTGGGCACTTGCTGTGCCCCCTACTTGCCTGTGCCTCCATTTGCACCTCAAAAAATGTTTTTATTTGTTTTGTCTTATTTTCTTTTTTGTGGGGGTGTCGAATACCCAGGCTCGGCCGTTGTTGCTGCCACTTCTACTCACTCGTTCCCAGTCGCGTGCTGCTCCTTGACACTCCCTTAGGTTTCACGGCCTCCCTTATCTGTCTTCCGACACGGGCCACTCCTCACTGTGCTTCCCTGTCTGTCTGCTGTCCTTGATGTGGCCACTGTTGGGCACCGCTGCCAGTCCATTCTTCAGCTGGGGCGCTCGTCTTCTTTGCCTCACGTCCACTCCCACCCAGGAATGTCGACTCTGCGCGACTGTTAGGGAGAATTCTCCAGAATGGCTAATTTCCCTTACCTACTGAGTCCCTCAGCAGCTTTGCTGGATTTCTAGGATGTATGTGTCTCACCTGGTAAGAGTGTGAGCCTTTTTTCCCACTCTTGCATGTGTTTTGCTGTGTGTGTTTAACATTTTCTTGTGTTCATAGACTCTGGTGCCTCACCTACTGCATAGGCATCATCTTTTTACTGTGTGTGACACAGCACCTTCAGTGCAGTGACACAGGGTTGTCTTTTTCAGACTTCCCAACTCCGACTCTATTTTCTGACACTCACTACTGTCTCTCAGAACATGTAAAGTTGCGATTGACTTTATTAGTCTCTTTTAAACCTCACAGACCCAGTACAAACTATCTTACATAGAGTCTGGAAAGGGTTAATACTTATCCCTTTTTGTCTGTTTCTCTTGGAACACTGTTTTGTTCCCTTTTAATTAAGACTTGGCTGGTGGCAGTGGTAACTACCCTATTTTTCCTACCGCGGTTATCTCAAATAACCCTGGTATTGTTTTAGGCTATCTTGGTAGCCTCTAACTTAAACCCGCTTGACCATATACGTTTTTATACGGTTCCGGCTGGGTTTATTCGCCATTTCTTTTTTTCTCGTGTTTTACTCTGTGCGCCAGGTTTGGTTCCTTTGTTCGCCGTCCTTTCGCAGGCTTCTACACAGAAGCCCTCCTTAGGCGCCTGCATGTCTGGGGGGGACAGGATGTGCGGGAGGGGTTTAGCACTCCCTGCACAGGGTCTCCTTGGAGACCCATGTCGCACTCTGGTATGATTGGCTGTGGTGACTGTCCCGGTGGGACAGCCACCCTGCTGTGTGATTGACAGCCAGGCTCTGTGAATGGGGGAAAACTGCATAAAAAGCAGGTCTTTGGGGCTGGAAAGGCAGAGTCGCCACTGGAACGAGAGAACCGAAGAGGAGCTGACAGAAGAGGACCCCTACAATGACTGAACTGCCCGGTGAAGCCCTGCTGCAGGTCCTAATCTTCAGGCTCCAGCAACAGAGGAGATCTGCAAAAAATCTTCTTCCTCTGAGCTGGTGGGACCAACCATTTAATCCAAACTCCAAGCAAGACCTCCCTCTTCTGGTCGAATTTGCTGTACAGAGCTACAGTGAACCGGATAGCCAGGAGGACCAGACCCTGCTTGCGTTTTAAGGAACTCACCTTTTATTTGTTGCTTTGCTCTGCTGCTGGTTTCTTCCCTGGGCAGTGCAGGACCCTCCAGTCTTCCTACTTCGTGTCAGTCCGACAGTCGCTTCAGGAACCGTGAGCCTGCATGACCTGCCAGGAGCGTCCGCCTCAGCTACGGCCTTCTTCTCCATTTAAGTTACTGTTCAAATCCGGTTGTTCGTTTCGTCCAGCTGCGGCAAATGTGTGTGCAACCTTTTGCCAATCTAAGGGGTTGTCCTTCCCTATTCTTTAAACTACTTGTCTGCCGACCTTCTTTGTCCAGAACTCTTGGCAAAGATTTAACCGCGAACTACCCTGAACTGTGTGATCTGGAGCAAAATAATTTTGTCCCATTGACTTGATTTGATTCCCTCACTGTAGTTCCTTTTTGTAGATTGCCCTGCTTACTTACATGTTGGTGCTGTCCCATTTCTGTCTAACCTTGTCTTTCCCTCCCTTTTAAATTACTGGAGTGCCATTTTGCTCACACTTCATTTTGAGCCTAACTTGTCCAGAATATATTGGGTGCGGTGTAGTGTATTAGTAACGTGATCAACTGTTTGATAATAGTGAAATCTTTAATAACTGATGTGTAAATAAATGTATATTCTTTTACTCAGAAACCTTGAGTCAGTGTTTGTTTGAATCATAGTAATTGCTGTCCTTTGTGTAACTATTGATACTGCTCACTTGCTCTTGAGATAAGTCTGGCTGCTCATCCATCGCTACCACTTTACTGTGTAGAACAGGCTTGTACCAAAGGTAAATGTGTACTGTCACTTGTAGTCTTAATCGTGTGTGGTGTTCCCAAAGGGTACTGCATATAGTTCTGCCTAACAAGGACATCTGCATTCTGCCCTGGGGTGCCTCTGTCTCCTTCTTGAGTGGGGGACAAAGCGGATCCTTTCATCCGGCGTCCTGTACCAACGGTGCTTCCTCTTCCTTTGTTGAAGATCACATGGTCGCCTTGCCTGTTGCTCCCAAAGCTCACTGTGCTCTCCACGAAGACCTGGCCTTCCCTTCTTCACCACCAGCTTCGATCGAGTTTTGAACGCCGCTCCGCCAATGTCCTGTCCGTTATTCCTCCAAGAGGCGTAGTCAAGCTTCGAATGCCATTCTGCACACCTCTGGTCAGTTGTCCCTCGGAGATGTGTGATCTCCACCGCCAATGTTGCTTTATTTACTCCTTCTTTGCGGCTCTGTGGGGAGAAGCTCTCAAGCACGTCCTTTACCCACGGCGGCCATCTTGGAATTCACACACAGAATTTTAAAAATCTTTGATTAATGGCGTAGAAGTTGCCAGAAAAGGGTACAATGCAGTGCCTTGCAAAGGACATATAGGCATCACTGCATACATTGGGAAATGACTACCATACCATATGTTTGTACCACAAGGTTAAGCATTTTTCCAAATTTAACTTGTTTGTGTGTGTCTGTGCGCATGTGTGCCTCAACCTGGTAATACAAATCACTGATTTGCTTTTTACGAATTGCTTTAAGCGTTAAGTCTGTAGATATGACCCTTGGCCTTCAATGATTCTAGGATTCAGTATGTATATTTCATCAGTTTCCATCTAATTGTGGTCTTTCTTGCTACGTAATCCTCAACATACAATTATATGTTTCCCACCAGAAAACAAGAAAGGGTTTCTCTGACTGACGCACGTTCCCTCGCTGTAGGCTGCCTGGGTTTGTTTCAGTGAGGTCGCTGATCTCAACGCCAGCATTAAAACAGACGCCCCCTGCTGCTTTGAAGATGTTCCTGGAGTATTTTGTTTTTAGAAAGGAGGAGCCGTGACCCAGAGGTGGAGGCGAGTAACAGTCTGCAACAGTCTGTGAGGATATGCTTTTCGCTCCCCTGCTGCTCCTGTGAATTTTGTGGACTGCTGCTGCTTTAAGGATCAACAAGACCCACTGCCTTTAAAAACTCTGTTTCAGCGCGGAGCGCATGTGGAGCGCGCGCGGAGTAACGTGCAGAGTAACAGTCTGCAACAGTCCGCAGCGGGAGGCGGGGGGAGGCCCGAACAACTCAACTGAATGCCGCCGATGACACTGCTGATATTACTCCTGCGGCTGTGAGGTAGGCGGCTTCTTTTAATGATCATAACGCTAGAGACTTTGTCATCTTGTTGAACACCAGTTACGTTGGGAACCCCCTGCTCCTGCATTGTAAGCTCCACTGGTTCCCCTATATTCTCGGCATCTCCTACACACGCATTCATTTTTCACTTATTTGCACAATATGGAGGAATACTCTGATCATTGCTGTTTGAGGAGCCACATGAGAAAAAACTCTGTGCTCACGCTCCAAGCGCCAAGTTTAAACAGCCTAATTCTCACACCCAGGACCGGGGCTGCACTCGAATTTGTACCAGACTTGCTTGATCCATCTGACCCCTTGGACCCGGCTGCTATTATGGGCTCCCGTTCCCCCGTTTCCCCGTCCCCACTTCCCTTCCCTTCCCCAATGCCTGTATCCCCCTTAAGCGGGAAAGAAAACAACGACGATCACCTACCGGCCCATCTGTTCCATGTAACTGCAACGCCGGCGCTGCTCCTATCTTCGGCGGCTAAAGGGGGTGGATCCTCTCCGTCGGCAGAGCAAGCGCGGGCGGCCCCGCTCGCCAACGCCATCCTCCCAAGCACCGCCTCGGCGAGTGGTCTAGTCCGCGAGAGGATCGGAGGATCCCTCGCGGCGGGCCTGAGGCCGGCGGACAAGGCGGTCGGAAACATGCCAGTGCTACCCCAAGAGCCTCGAGACCCAATGACGGGCCTCATTGAAGAAACTCCACGCAAGCTAACAGTGTCTCCCCCAACCTTGCTGCCGGATACCACAACAGAGGGTGCTGGGAAGTGTGACACACAACCCAGCTCCCGTGACCACCGTCAACGGACCATTGTTGCTATGGTCCACTCGCAGCCGCAAGTAGCTTTCACGGAACAAACTGACTCAGGTCAAACACTGGCTACAACAAGTGCCTAGTGAGCGACTTCAAAAACTTATAATAGACCCTTCTGCTGAATCACCAAAGAACTTCACGACACCAGCTCTAAATATGATGGTGACCCACGACATAGACGTGGGCCCCTTCAATCATACTACTAACTCAATATCTAATTCAGAGTCAGCTGATGACCAACAAACCAGGGACCTGGACACTGTAAAGATAAAATCAAATTCATTTGAATTCTTTGATAAATAAGAAACGAATAAAGTACAAAAAAAGTGGCAAGCCTAAACCAAAACTTTCTCTGGCACAAGGAATCACTGAGAAATCGATGACACAAAAAAGAAAGAGCTCAATGTAAAAGAAATTCAATCAACCAAAAGCCGGGCTCTGCTCAAAAAAAGGGGGCCAGGATCTATTTCTCTACAGTCTCCACTTATTTCCAATGCCCTCCTGAATTTCTTTAGGATTCAAGGAAAGCGAAAATTATCCAACAAGTCTGAACTCTCAGATGCAGAAATACTAGAAGCACTGGACGAAAATGTTCCGCGAGCCAAATGTAGAAAAAGCCTACGCCCTCAAGACGAAAATCACGATATCCCACTGAAAGAATCTTCTCACATGCCGCCCATGGATGAAAATACTAAATTGACAGAGCCTCGTACTGATCCCAAAATAACTGCACTGAGAGAAGTTCAACTGGACCCACCAAGTCATGGCTCTGCTACAGCTAAAACACCTCCTGACAAACTGGTCCCGATGAGATCGGACCAACCGATTCAAACTAAACAGACTGAGGTGCCGTCAGGGCAATCCCCTTGCCTTCACCCAAGGATACAAAATCTATCCACAGAAACGCAGGCAGGAAACCCTATTCACCCTGAAGTAACCATTATGGACAAAAAAAAGAAAGCCCAGAAATAGAAGCTCGGCCGACCCAGCATGAAATGGTAGATATATTGGACCTGCTCCAGCCAACATTATACCCAATACATAGAGAAATTAGTCTGCAGTCTTGGACTAAAGCTCACCTATCCACTCCAAATGTACGGGCGTCTACACAAGAACATCTAACAGCTTCACTCCCCCAACGGAGCGTGGGCCCTGGCCCAGGGAATTCATCTCCAAAATCCTTTAACCAGCTTGAGGCTGGCGGCCCTGCAGTCAGACGTCGACATTCATTTACAAGCACCTTAATGGCAGACTGCAGAGAAACACCCTCAAAAACGGGAGACTAAATTAATCTCAAACAATTACACAAAAAGACCCACCAAGTAACATGAAAGACATGACAACGATCATGTCTGCAATAACTATCGCAATGGCGCCATTTTGCAAACTCTACGAAACTCTAGGTGACGCCTCTAGAGACAAAACAGCCACACTGTCTATCATACAATCTAAGTTGACTTTTCTGGAGGGCTTTATAACGGCCATAGATTTGAAATATGATATTTCACAAAGGAAAAGAGACATAATCGAGCTTGACTGTGAAAATGTCATGGCGGGCATAAGTCATAAAGATGCTCAACTGGGCCAGATGGAATCGAAATCAACACAGACGCTGCTGAAGAAAGGAAATGATGAAATTGCTCAAATATTCCTCAATAGCCCGAAAACACCTGCAACAGTGAGCAGAAAACAGCTAAAGACCAATCCCGGCCCAACCCAAATTGCCAGCCAAACCCAGAGGCAGGAGAAAAAGGTATTGACACTGGCGGTGAAGGAGCCAACAGAGCCGCCGATTCAACCACATATACAGGCAAAACCAGCTACAACCACGATGGAACACAGGGTGACTAGAGACACTTCGAACCAAGAGTCAGCCGAAATGACGGCTGCTTTGTCAATTGACTTAACTCACTCACCTAAATCGAAAAACGATTTTCTGAATTCAAGCATTTTAACCAATGCGCCCCACCACAAGGAACAAGAGTCTCCGGAAAATTCTGGTTCTCCTAATAAGGCTGACACAGGCCTCACCGAACCTCAAAACAGTACAAACTCTACTAAGAAGACACCAATCCCAAGATCCACAGAGGGCCCTCGGCCCCATCACCAAAGTCAGATCGATCAGCCTTCCTCAGCTTCAACAACAGAAACGCAGTCGCCGTTTAGAGGTTCTGCCAATGAATCTACACATGGAAGTCTGGTGACACAGGCACAGAAATCACATAGGCCAACAAAAAAAATAGAGGCGACGGTCCCTATGGACAAATCAACGCGCCTGTTCAAAATTGAGTATCAAGCAGAGATAAATATATAGTTCTAAACCGCAGAACAATCCTAAAAATTACAGCTGCTACATCGGGTCTAAAGCATTTGAAAACGGAAGATTTCAAATTAATAGAGCCATACCACAGAGACAATAAGGCAAAAGCATATCTGCACATTAAAGAATCCGCAATCCAACACATGAGCCGGGACGTAGGGAAAGAACTAAACTCGGCCGGACTGATACTATCTGAATTAAAAAATCCACTACCATCACACAGAAAACGAACCCAAAAAGTGCCGGAGGCCCTAAAGAGTGGGCAGGCACCGAACGCACCTGCTCAACACACCATCTGTCGAGCGGAACTGAAGGCCCACTTCAGGGATAGACTTGAAAAGGAAAAGGAATCTCGGGGAGATGATCTTAATACACTTGGAAAAACAGATCTGAGGCCGGCAAGGGGAGGATACACAGAGAAATCCTATCGGAAAGACTTGGCTGAGGCATCGGAGGTCTTCCTACCTCAAGACCCTGTAAACAAAAGTAGGCATACAGTGGACCGCTCTTCATTGGACATGTATCAGAGATATGAAAGAAGAGAAAGGATAAGAGACGATTCTCCCCAACAAGGAAGTCTGAACAGTAATAGAAACCACAGGCATCAGTCACGGAACAATAGATTCTCTGATACATTGGACACCGCAAAGAAAGATCTGACTTCGGGTGGACCGTGGAACTGGCTAAAAGGAGCACTCATCTCAAATCGAAGCAAATAGCAATTATCCAACGATGCCAAACAAGTCTATTACCCAAAGGTGTTGGCGTTAGCCTCGTGGAACACCAGAGGCCACGCACACCTAACCGACCCTAACAGCGAAGATCTTGGCTGCTTCGACATTTTGTGTCTTCAGGAGATCTGGCTGCTAGAAAAACCGTCCATGAATGGATTCGAAATTGAGGTCTCTCCAGCGGTGAGAGGACTCCTAGGCCAGCCCTCCGCTGGCCTACTCATTGCTGTGAGGATGGGCCAAAACTTGAAAATTGGCAAAACCATTGTTAGAACCTATGGAATTCTGGCAGTTCTTATTGATTGGACGCACTTTCGGGAGAACATAAGAGAATGGACAGAGACGTCTCTTGCAGTTATAATCACCTACTGTAACCCACAAAGAACATCAATCACAGCTTTTTGCCAGGACATGGCCGACACTATAGCTGCTATTGTAGTTGATTGGAACACCACGCACGTCATAATATGGGGTGATTTGAACGCCAAATGCCCCCATCCGAAAGAAGCAGCTCTACATTCAGTGCCGGCGTCGTTAACGGAATCAAGGGGCCAAGCCTGGATGAACTTGATGGCCGCAAGGAACCTACACAATGCAGCATGGATTAAAGAGTGGCAAGTGCAAATCCCCACCTTGGAACGAGGCTCCTCTGAGGCCACTGTGGAATATATTTTCATTTCGAATGACTTGTGTGCCGACATTGATAGTTTCAAGGTAACTAAAACAGACTCGAGCGATCACAACTTGCTCACTCTCGGATGGTTTTCGGCCGCTCTAGAAACTAGAAGCTACACAGCCTCGGTGAAGTCCAATCCCCAGCAAACTCGACTCTGCCTAACTGCTGCTACGGTGAGAGCCATGACCCAACAACTTGCTACAACTGGTGATCAATCTACGCCCTCCAAGACATCTCAGTGACCTAACTATATCTCGCTCTTGATTAAGTACAAGACTAAGAAGAAAGAGGCAACGCCTATGCCCCTCACCTACAACCACACATATGATAAAATAATAACTGGAAAAAAAAAAGGTGGTGAGAAAATTGAAACGCAATGCAAAAGCTGCCAACACCAGTCAGGGGTGGGAACTATGGACAAAGGAACAAAAAAACTACAAAACTTGGATCAGACTACGTAGGGCAGTTCTGTACCAAAATGATGCTGAAAATATGATGAGAACATTATCAACAAAAACATCAGCTGATTTCTGGGCACTGATTAACATCTCACAAGGAAATACAGGAATAAATATGACCAACTCAGTTCCTGAACAAGCTTGGGTCGAGATCTTTACGCAACTTTTTGTTTTGCTCCTCTGCCAACAAAAGCGACCCCTACCCTGGACTTAAACTTGGCTCCCTGGGTAGATCTCTCTGCCAAAGTAGACATCACAGCGACCATTCGCAAGCTAAAAACCTCCAGAGCCCCGGGACCTGACGGCCTTACGAACACCGACTTAAAAACACACATCACAGAATGGACAGATTTTATCAGTCTTCTGTTCAGTCGATGCAGAGAGAGCGGACAGATTCCAGTTTCCTGGACAAAAGCTACTGTTATTCCAATTTTTAAAAAAGGAAGCAGAGAGGAGCCAGCAAACTATCGACCAATAGCCCTTCTGGATATCATGGGTAAACTGTTTGCCACTCTTCTTCTCCAACATTTTCGGCTCTGGGCATAATCGGCCCCATGCGAAGATATCTTCCTGTTGGGCTTCAAGAAAAACGGCGGAACGGCAGTGAATATCCTTATACTCAGTTTGATTAAGGCCAAAATAAAGCAGGGAGCGCCAGCAATCTATGCGGCCTTTATAGATCTGTCGCAGGCTTTCGACAGAGTCGACAGACCGATGCTATGGAAAAAGCTTAAAGGATGGAGTTGCCCAGAAGAAATCTTACAACCAATCCTAGCCCTCCATTCAAACACCACCTTATGTGTCCGCTTGAACAAACAAGGCACTCTAACTAAAGAAATCCCGGCTGAAAGAGGAGTGAAACAAGGCTGCCTGCTGGCTCCGGCTCTGTTCCTAGCTTTTTTGGGTGACTTTAAAGACTCAGAAGCAAACGTCAGGAGCTTTCCCCCATAGCTGGGCAATACCGTGGTGTCTCGAATCCTCTATGCTGACGATATGATTCTCTTGGATCAGACCCAAATAGGCTTACAACGCCAGCTGGACAATTTGGCAGAGTACATGGCCTTAAATAACCTCACTATCAACATCACCAAAACAAAAATCATGATCTTCGCCAAGAATCGTCATCCCAAGACCGCAGCTCATACTTGGTCTGTGAAAAAATGCCGTATTGAAGTGGTCCCTCACTTCAAATACTTGGGAGTCATGCTCTACGGAACACCACAGGAGTCCCAAATGCAATTACATCTGTGGGACAAAGCGAAGAACTTGGCCTCGCAACTGAAATTGATTGACCGCAAGCTCGACAAATTTTCATTGATTCCTGCAATCAACTACTATAAGGGGAAAATTGTTCCAGCACTAATTTACGGCATGGACGCCACGATTAATATGCCGAGCTCAATCTACATTTGGAAGACGATCTTAGGTCTACCTGACTCAATCCCAATCGCTGCTGTAAGAAGAGAGCTGGGCCTATTATCACTGGGGGCCACTGTTAGTCTGTCCGCACTGGCTACGTACAGAAATACTCGATCCAAGATGGTCTGCCGATCTTTAACATCATTGGCAAAGAGCTGGTGGCTACCAAATGCGAGGGGATCCAGAAGTGGACTATTTGCCAGGAAAAAAAACTGGAAGAGATGGTCTGCACTAAAGATGACTTAATTTCCTTTCCTCAAAAAGTGATTCAGAAACTGAAATACCAAGACTGGATATCCACTGGTGACCGGATTTCGACGATTAAGTCCGTAAAACATTTGCCTCCAACATACAACAAGCTAAATGTTCCTCTGGCCTACTGCAAAAAATTTCCGGACAAAAAATTACGAAGTCTCCGTCTGAATTTACTCCACACCAGAGAGATTCTGGGGATAAGAAGCCAGGCCACCGCTACAACATGCAGACTGTGTCTAAATGAGGACTTGAAAGAAACAGTTCGCCATCTGCTGTTAAACTGTCCCACTAATAATCGAGAACGTTCAGCAATCTTGGTCCCACTATGGGTAAACTCTGCCTTGGTAGAAGAAGACACGTGGTAGTGCCGACTTATTTCTGGTGAAAAAGCACGATGGCCAGTAGTCACAAGCAAACTAATGGAAATGGCATTTACAAAGATAAACGCCAAGATTCTAGCTAGTGGCCAGTGATCGATCACTACATCGTGAAATGATATTTCAATGTAAACCTATTGGGTCAACCTGACTTGAGTATCCAGACGGGACTCCATGCGCTGAATTAACGGTCTAAAAGACCCACCATCTGGAACTTGGAATTGAAGTCCTTTGTTGACTATAACATGGCTGATCAAATCAGCCAAATGACCATGATCTATACTTGGATATTGTGAGGAAATTGCTGGAATTTGGTAGAAAGTTTATACGTATCTACATGAAATCTTACTTCGTTTACTCCTTGTAAAAATCATTTGTCTCTTTTTGATTAAAAACAAGTAAAATAAAAAAAGAAAGAATAAATTGATTCCTTTGAAAGCAAGCCAAAATAATGCTACACTGAAAGTAATTGATTTACAATAGTTAACTCTTATAAAGTGACACATTGCCATTAATTACAAATTGTGTGTTATTAACAATTCCAAATTCAACATGCTTGTTTAAAAAAAGAAAATGCATTCTTCTTCAGAAAAAATATATGAAATGGAAATGTTCTTACTCAATATTATCAATTTTTGAACTAAATGCTCTACAAAGATTTTCTTGCACCTCAATGTTAGTCCAGAATGTATTAAACTCAAATGTAGTGATGATATGTCCACTTTCATAAAGTAGCTGTTCTGCTCCTTGCTTGACGACTGTCTCGTCATGAGGACCAGATAAAAGAATGATTTCTTTTGTGAACTCAGCAGGCCATGAAAATGCCTGAAAAGTAAAGTCAATGTGAATGTTAACCTTCAAAGCTGAATACAGTGCGAGACTAAAAACATACTACACAATTTAAAAAACATAAAGGTCGTGAAAGGCAAGGATACATTCTTAGATGCTACAATGCGATGAAGATGTATACGATGGTGTAAATTGTAGTCTACTGGCAGAGAATTCCCCTCAGAGTCATGGTGATGTACCAGAAATGAAAAGGAGAGAATGTAGTTTGTGCCCTCACCGAGTCTTCAAAAAGGTGCCCCTCTCAATGGCGTTGTAATATTAAAAACACTGAATGAACACAGCTCCACCCTACTGATGAGGTCTAACCAGACCGAAACACATGTCTGGGGTTGCTGCTGGTACTCTTGTTCAGAGGAGAATTGCCCAGCATTTCAGTGCTGGACTGCCCCAGGGCAGGGCAAAGACTGATATGTTTTGGATATTTATCCTCTGTGAAAGATAATGAGCTAAAGAATCTGGGTAAGTCTCTCATAACCAGGACTAATGTCTGGCAGAGGGACTCCCAGAGGGACTCCCAGGACCCCCCTTGTTAAATTGAACTTGGCACTGTGGAAGGACCCAGTATTCTTGATTACGAGATGACAGTCAACTAAGCCAAGGAACATTGTATTTACTGTGGCCCAGGGCACCCAACTGTTCCCTTTCTCATTTTTACTTATTGGAAATTTACATTTCCTAAAGTTGTCGAAATGCCTTCAAGATTAGGCTTCCTTGTTTTCAATACCTTTTCCTTTGTAACACTGCATGGCCACCCTTTTTTTTTCAAGACGTTTTATCGTGTGTGTTTGCCTTTTGCCATTGGTACTAGTAGATGATGTTCTAAAAGGGGGGCTACATATGAGCTTCAACTATGTCAGGCACAACCTCCCTGCCACCACACATTATTGGGCCAGGTTTTATATGTTTTACCAATGCAGATATCAGCATGATTATAATCAACTATTTTAAAGCTATGCACAGCCCATATGAATTGATGTGCCCACACAAAGACTGGATGTGGCGGTCAGTTCGAGTGTTTGTGAGTGGATGGGGAAATGATTGGTGACTAGCTGTGAGAAGCGAGCTGAGAAAGGGGCAATAGTGAGACATATAGATGGTGCACATGTGCGAGCACCTTTTCCAAGCAATTAGTGTACAGAGATTTTCAAGAGGTAGAAAGAGCTGCCAGTTTGTGTTAGAGTGAAGTGGGGAAACAAAAGGAAGAAGAGAAAGGGAGGTAGAGATCAGTGAAAGAGAGAACGAGCAAAGAGTGAAACACTTGACTATATGCTTTGTGGACTCGTAAGACTGGTGCACAAGTCAGGGCACAAGTCAGAATAAGTGCATATAAAGAAGTTTGCATGATTTTAATTGGAGTCCAAACTGCCCAGAGTCAAGCAGTGCCATGGAAACTGAAATGCCGAAGTGACAGAAGAAAGTCACATTTAGAATATGTTGATCTGTCTTCAGTGCGGGAGTCCCTCAGGTATAGGTAGACAGGCTACACTTAATCATTACACAGTGTGAGCTAGGAGTAGAATTGCTGATTTGGTGAGAGCAAAGCCAGCTCATGATTGGAGAAGTGTGTCAAAGTGCTCGCTATTTGTTGCTCAAAGACTCAGCTTGTGTCTGGCAATGATGTTAGTAGGACCGACTCCTTGAGAACAGAACTAGATGGACTAGGTAATAGGTCGACCTGATGGATATCTAGCAGAGAGGGTTTGCAGGCATGTGCATGATTCCTAGAAAACTAGGGCTTCATATAGTAAACGTATAAAAAAGAAGCCTGTGATATTCAAGTCTTTCCTATGTTTGTCAATGAGTCCCTCTATGTGTAAAGGTACCCTGTTGAACTCATTTCAAAACATATACATTAATATGCCAAATGGCATTTTTTGTTACCATCATACCTTGGCTAGAATAATACATATCTTGGCTAGAATAATAACTTGTGTTGCCTGCCTGAGTCGATGTGTTGGTATCCTTTATGTTTCTTGTTGCTGTCTAATGTCTAGTCTAAGCTGATGAGGAAATATGCATTTGTGCACAATCCGAGGAAATGGTTAATAGTGTTCTAAGTAATTATTTGGCCAGTTGCAAGACTCAACTTAATTTGCTGTCAGCAGCACACATGTTACCCCAGGGCAAAAGGATACATAGGGGAGGGCCTTTCTCTTGTTTACCATAACATTTCTCATCTTTATTCAGCAAGCACTGCCCCTGACCGCTGCAGTGCCTATCCTTGACTTGCACACCTTCTCCACCGCACCCTTCCTTCATCCATTCCCTGCTGAGGGCCGGTGAGCTGCAACACCCTCTATTGTAACTCAGTGGAAGGGATGAATCACAGAGGGTCCACCCCAGAACATCATACCGAGTGCCACATAGTGCCCCGAGTAAGGAAGCAAGGCTGAGGGTCATGGGAGTCACTCATGGTGGAGGACCTTGGAGGAGATGGCACCCTGGATGAGCTACAAAACAGTAATGTGCCAGTTGCTTCTCACTCACAGGTCACCCCGGCATGCACCCCTTCCGTGTGAAGACAGCAGACAGCAGCAGCTGTGTGTAGGGGTGCTGGGAGTTCTTTAATATGAACTCTGAATATATAGTGACAGGCTGACATTAAATAGCATTAAAAACAAACTGCTCACATATACTATATTAATGTTGCTACTACATAAATTACATTTTACAAGCCAAATGTACAAACATGTTTTGGAGGAAAATAAAGTATAGTGAAAGTAAGTATAGAACTTGGAATCTTACCTCCTATTGTATTTTGCCCGCTGCATTCTCTCGGAGTTCATTCTTCCGAAATTGTGGGTGAAATGAAACATTGATGATTGTGTCATACTGTTTGGCTCATGCGTATAAGAGCACTGATCCATATTAGTTGATGACCTTTGTGAACTACAACATTCCAATTGCATTGAAGAATTCCTCCCTCTTGAAATAATTTGCCTGACTTTTTCCTCCACATTCCGAGTTCTGTCCATAAATTGCGTATTATAATTAGATCTAGAAACACTGTGACTGCAGTCATTGGCACGACTAGACCCTGCAAGGGGATAATTCATAAGAGCATGGCTTTGTGGAGTTCTCGTTACATCATGGGTATTGCTAATAGCCTCCAAAATCGTAGGTTGTGATAGAAGTGTATCAACTAAGTCACACACAGCTTTTCACTCTGCAGTCATCTTGTTCATTAGATCTGTAAAAGACATAATATCAGCAGTTCATTAATATGCATGCCAAAGTACAAATGTTTAGTCTTGGTCTGCAACAATCTCTTTGATTTAGGGAATCTAAGTGATCGATCTGATGCCCCACAGGGAGGAAAATGCTCATAGAATTTTGCAATTCTAACCAGTTTCTCACAAACATCATTTTGTTCAGGTAGTGGGCTGATACTTTGAGGAATCTTGCCATACGAGCAGCCTACAAATGAATGTTCTTTTGATGGGCTAATTCCCGCAATCCCAGTGCTAGTATGCATTATGCTCCTCTATATGTCGATGTAAAACGTTGTTGTGTTGCTGTCTTTGAGTATCATCATGGATGGGTTTTATCTCAGTAGCAAGGGGAACTGTAGGATCCAAGAAATAGAACACATTATGTCAAAAGCTATCTGGAGAAGATTAAAGTAGCATTTCCAGAGTCACTCCCACTCTCCTAGATCTGCTGTTTCTGAAAGAGATGTTCCAAGTCAGTGAAAAGGTGTCTGAGTTCCATTCCTAGTGAGTTACCAGAAGAGGATATATAAACTTCTCATTTGGGCAAAATGTGCCCTTTTACTATGAATAACAATCATAATGAATAACAGATGTGGTAAACCAGAAGTATTGTATAGAAGGAGGGAGAGAGAATCACATAGGTTTCAGAAAGGTCCTGAGGAGTCAGGAGAGTCCAGATGGGTGTTGAGGTCACCCATCAGGAGGAGTTGAGAGGAGGAGAGTAGGGAGGCCAGGTCAACCCAGAGAGTTCACTGTCCTGGTGGCCAATAGAAGGTGGCCATAAGGAGAGAACATTTTGGAGAGAGTGAGAGCCTGCAGACTAGGCATTCGACACAGAAGTAGTCCTGAGTGGGCATGATGAACACAGGTATCCATTCTGGGAAGATCAATGCCACTCCCTCTCCTGACACCTTGGGTCTGGGCACAGAAAGGATCTTGTATCCTTCAGGGAGGAGTGTCAAAGCTTGTCACCGAGCTGTCCTTGAACCATGTCTCTGTAATGGCGAGCACATCTAGATCCATCCGTT
Organism: Ambystoma mexicanum; assembly: GCF_040938575.1. Taxonomy (NCBI): domain Eukaryota; kingdom Metazoa; phylum Chordata; class Amphibia; order Caudata; family Ambystomatidae; genus Ambystoma; species Ambystoma mexicanum. The sequence continues at coordinate 148,814,978 of NC_090927.1, forward strand.
CAAGGAGGTTGCAGATGTCAGACGTATGTTTGAGAGCAGAGCAAGAGTTAAGAGTGGCAATATGGAGCAACTTGCCATCTTTGAAGGTCTTCCGCGGGGGCACAGGGGATGGTGGTCCCCTCCTCCCCCGAGAGTTGCAAGAGAGCCAGAGGGATAGTGGAGGTTGGCGGAGGAGGCAAGGCAGGCAAGGTAGCAGGGACAGTGGGGAAGGCAGGGGTGCCTGTGCAGAGGAGGAGGAAGGCACAGCAGGCAAGGGAGCCTGAGCAGAGGAGGAGGAAGGCACAGCAGGAAAGGGAGCCTGTTCAGGGGGAGAGGTAAGGTTTGAGAGGCGAGGTAGGAGCCTGTCGGAGAAGAAGGTTGGGTTGAAAACCCTGAACCATGACGGTTCCATTCAGATAGACATTGATAATGACCCTGGAAATGGCAAAGAGGTCGAGGAAGACCTCCCAGCGGGTGCCACCATTAATGGGAGAAGAGGCGATAGAAGAGAGAAATATGACCATGTAACGGGTCCATAGGTCGGGTGAGGGAACGACAAAGAGGAGGTTTGTGAGAGTCTCTGGCGGAAGCCGTGATATAGGTGTCTGCAATGGTAAGGGCTGGAGCGGAGCTCAGTATGTCCTTCTTAAGTTTCTTCCGGCCAGATTTAGTGATAGGAGAGGGATGGGAAATAGAGAAGCAGTTTGAGAAGATAGGAGAGATGGATAGTGACATAGATAGCTGCAATGGTGAGGGGGACACTTACCCGGTGGACGTACTGAGGCACTTGGAGGTGGGATTGGGTGGTGTGGGCCAAAAACACAGGGGGTGGGGGACAGAGGGTACGAAGGGGGGGCACTGAGGACAAGGTGGGACGCGCAGGACGTTAATGCAGGATGAACTCAACAGCAACCACTGTATGCAAAACAGTAGTACGTAACAGTTGTGCACCCAGCCAAAACGATTTTCACACAAACAGGTACTTTCAAAGGGGAAGGAGGCACAGCTAAAAACGATTTACAGGCAGACAGCTATTTTCATTGTGGGGAAGGAGGCACAGTTAAGAACGATTTTCGGGCAAACAGGCATTTTCAATGGAGCGTAGGAGGCATAGCTAAGAACGATTTTCAAGCAAACAGCTATTTTCAATGTGGGGAAGGAGGCACAGCTAAGAACGATTTCCAGGCAAACAGGTACTTTCAATGGAGCGTAGGAGGCAGAGCTAAGAATGTTTTTCAGGCAAACCGGTACTTTCAGTGTGGGGAAGGAGGCACAGCTAAGAACGAATTTCAGGAAAACAGGCACTTTCATTGTGGGCAAGGAGGCACAGCTAAGAACGATTTTCAGGAAAACAGGTTCTTTCAATGGGGGAAGGAGGCACAGCTAAGGACAATTTGCGGGCAAACAAGTACTTTCAATGGAGCGTAGGAGGCACAGCTAAGAACGATTTTTAGGCAAACAGGTACTTTCAATGTGGGGAAGGAGGCACAGCTAAGGACGATTTTCAGGCAAATAGCTATTTTCAATGGGGGAAGGAGGCACAGCTAAGAACGATTTTTGGGCAAACAAGTACTTTCAATGGAGCGTAGGAGGAACAGTTAAGAACGATTTTCGGGCAAACAGGTACATTCAATGCAGGAAGGAGGCACAGCTAAAACGATTTTCAGGCAAACAGCTATTTTCAATAAGCACTTCAAGATCCATAAGGCACTGCACATTGCAGCTTGTAGGTGTGTCCCTATTTAACCATGATTGTGCACGCAACGCGCGCACGCACCCGTGGAAGCCCCGTAAAGTCCCGCTTTGCCGTGGCCCGCTCTGCAACTTTTGGCGTTTTATTCCCCACGCTTGCGGAAAATAAGCACTTCAAGATCCATAAGGTGAAGGATCACTTTAAAGAAGACTAAAAAGACTTAGGGCCACATTACACGGATGGCGGTAAGGGATTAACGGTGCTGGTAATCCCTTACCGCCTTACTACGCCTTACTACAAGGTAGTTTTACCAGCCGTTAAGGACGGGACCCACAAAGGGACCTTGGAGGTAATTACGGTACCACAATTTGCGGTACCGTAATTACCGCCTACCCCATTCCCATTGAGCCCTATGGAGGCTCAAATGGGAATGAGGAAGGGTGAATGGGGAATTACTGCCCCGCCAACCTTGGAATGGTGCGGTAATTCCGCCATTCACCATGGCGGAATCGGTAAATTACCGGCGGCAACCATGGCGCTAATAGGGCCATGGTTACCGCCTTCCATGTAATGAGGCCCTTAGTTATTTATATTCCCTTTCTTTTTATTTTCTTTCACTTTTAGGCACTGCACATTGCAGCTTGTAGGCGTGCGCGCACCCGTGGAAGCCCCGGAAAGTCCCGGAAAGTCCCGCTTTGCCGCTTGGCCGCGGTGACCGGGCTGGGGTGCCTCTAATTTTTATTTTTTTATTTTTGTATTACTTTACTATTTTATTTTTATCTGCAAAATCCAAAGGATAAGAATCATCATCTTGTGATTGAACATGCATAGGGCTGTTGGCATTTAAGTTTAACTGAAGCCTCTATTGTTACATGCTGCCAACGCTCGTTTCGTGTTCTATTGCTAATCCTCTGACCTCTCTTTGTGTTATTTTCTCACCTGGCACCTGTTTCTGTTTATGAACTAGTGCCCGGCTCGCATTTCTAAGACAGCTCGTGGCTGAGTGCACGAGCCCTGGTGTGTAGGTCTTGATGTCTCGAGTTATGTACACTTAAATCTGATATGCCTGGTTTGCCAGCCCAAGTTGCTTGTGAAAATAATGATAGTGCCACTCCGAATATAAGTGCCAATCCTAATGGCTCATTATCAAACAACTCATGCATAACCCCAATCAATGGTGCGTTGCCCAAATCGTGTGATGAAAAAAAGCGCTTATCTCGCATATATAAGAAATCTATAACTCTTACCCCAGTTATTAAAACCCAAAATCGAGATATTAGAAATTTTTATGAAAAAATAAGTGATTTCTCAGCAGTGACCAATCTGAGATGGTCATTCAGCCAGTGTCCAGCTCATTACTTGAGTCCACAAGCACAAACAACTTTGATTTCAGTGCGATTATTCCTTCTGTTATTATTTCTGACCAAACCTTATTGACAATTCCCCAGTCACCTAACAAAATTATAAAGCGCAAAAGAATGGTTTCGGTAGTTGAGGAAGAAACTTTGAATTGTTCTGAGGCAGCAGTTAACGCTGCCTCTGATGCCGTCTGTATTGTGAAAACTGAGGTTCAAAGCATAAATGTCTCTGCTGAGAGTGTTGTATGTGATGAAGTGATTGAAATTGTTGATGTAAGTGCCAAAGAGAGCCCCATGATTGATACTCCTCTGCACCTGAGCACTAACGATTTGGAAAGTTCCAGACTGTCTGTTATTACGGACTACACCTTCCGTGCTCTATGGATTCTACGAGACATGCTATCGATGAATTCTTCATTAAAACCAATGCCGCAGCATTGTTTGTCTTCAAGGATTCCTGGTGAGGCAGCTGCGAATCCTGCGCTCCTAGAGATTACTCTGGGGGCCGTTAATACAACCATAATAAGCCTTTTCAAACTTTTTGAAGTGATGGATCGCAAGATAGCTCACCAATCAATAAAAATAGACCAGATTGGTGAATGGATGAAACGTAGTTTGCATGAATCATCCACCACTGAAACTATTAAGAACATAATGCAGAGACTTTCTGCACTAGAAATTAAAAACACCTCTGGCTCTATGTCTTCTGAACAGCAAAGTTCTAACATCGTACAGAGATTGTTAGTATTAGAGAAAAACTATATTTCTCGACCGCAGATCCTAGATACCTCCAATACAGCTTTACCCACGTTCACGAAGATCATACGACCTGTGGAGTGTGTGGAGGTCATAGGTGACAAGAAAAATGACTCGTGGGTCGGTGTTGATTCACCAGAAAGAACTAATCATATTGTACCCAAGAGAGCCATTCTAAGCGCAGTTTGCTGATTTACAAAAATGGCAAGAAAACAATGTTACCAAAAAGAGCCAAAACATCCACATATAAAGCGTCTGCGGTGGGGAAAACTAGTAAACTTAATACTAAAGTCAATCAAACTCTAAACCCTCCCACAGCTGCTACTACTTTGTTTAGTCTTCCGAAAGGTGTGCCCCCACAGGGCACAGGAGGCACTAATGACATTGCTTTGCCACAAAACCCTATAGCGGGTACAGGTCCTATCTCAATGCCTCCATCCATCCCAATGGTTGCAAGTCAACTTCAGACCCTGCCCGGTGGATATGCACCATTGAACGAACTTGTTGAACTGCTTGATCATAATTCGTTCACAATGCCTCCCCTGCAGAATCTTACCTCTGCTGAAGTTCCATCTTCCCTTCCGACTCGAGCAGTCTCACTGGGAACAGTAGGACAGCATGCCCCTGCATCTGCTCCGGGTTTTGAAGATCGTTTGTCTACCTTGAAATCGGCGGTAGATGCATATCTTCTGAGAAGGCTTTCTGAGGTGATCCCGAAGGTTAACCGGGAAACTGTCAAATCCTCGTCCGTTCAAATGACCTTTGCTTCTAAGCTGCAAGAAGTCCCCCTTTTCAGAGAAAATACCATGGCTTGTCTAAAAAATGTATCTTCAGAGAATGCGTATACCAATCGTGACCCATCCTGTAAAAATAACGTAAACCCTAATGTTTCAAACTCTAAATTGCAGTTGAATAATCAAAAAAATTCCAAAATGCAAAGATTCAACACCTTCCATACCTTGATTCTGAAGTGTCGTGATGGACCATTTGCAAAATATGATTTGTGTCATTTGAGTGTTTTGAATATTTTTGCTGAAATTCAATCTTTGGAAGATCTCTCCTCGAGTGACTTTGACCAAATTGAGTTCCTCTGTGACAGAAACGTATCAATTGTAAGGTTATGGATTAAAAAGGGCTGGTTCGCAAATACATTATGCAAAGTGAAAATGGATCTCTGTAACATGGGTTTTCTGCTTGCCTTAGATCCTGCCCGTCAAAACCCTCAGGAGGTTAATACGGAACTGTAACCACATTTTTTTATTCACTGGCCAGCACGTCCCAGATGTGCTTATAAGCTGATTCATGAACAGCGTGTCTGCGAACAATACAGCTGTGCCATCAGCACGTCTACCTTTTTGCCATCATTTCCTTACGTAGCATCCGGGATAAACGCTGTTACAAGAGGCCCCAACAATTTGGAAGAACATTACAGAGGACAATGTAGTAACCGACATCCTCATGCACAATGGTGTAAGCACATCATTCATCACACTAAAGCCACGCCCACAATCAGCAGGGGATGTGGAACATGTTTCCATAATTCTTGCAAAAGGTTTCAATTTTATATGTGTCATGCAATCTTGTGTCAAAAACATGTAACTTATCACAAAATGCCTGCAATTCAGCATCACCATATTGAATATCCACATCACTGGCATTTCATCTGTCCTGCATGCAGGCACTGGACTAAAGCTGCTTTCCCCGCCTCCATTTTCTGCCACTACTGGGTCTTCTACTCTGACATCTGAGCTCTTTTGAGCTGTTTCCATAGATGTAGGTGCAGCATTATTCTTTTTCAGCCACTTTAGCATTCTACGTAAATAGTTTTGTAAAGACAGATACTTTTACAAACAATCGTTATAAGCCACTAGTTAGACATAAAGGTCACTTGCCATTGTTAATGAAAGCCAATTCTCCAAGTTCACACAACACAGCCTTTCTTACTCGCCCATAGTGAATATTCACTCGCCCGCGGCGAACAGTGTCTTCAGGTTGCATTTCACAATGTGTCTCCAAGTTGCATTTCACAATGTTTTAATTGTTTCTTTAAATAATCCATCGTATGCTTGTGTTGGGGGTTTTACCTGTCAGGGATTCACCTGTACAATGTAGGTCTGAATTGAACTATTCAGGAAGGAGATAGCCCCACCTCTTGGGGATATATGTCAGATTTGGATATTGAAAATACTATTCTTTGGTAAGGGTGAGATATGCAGACCAATTTGCATGGCAAAGGATTTATGCTTAATTTAGAGTCCCCAGAATTATTTCTCTCTTTACCTTAGCAGTGATTTGAGTAGACTGGTTACAAGAGTGGGAGACTTCATAGACTGTGGCTCAGATTGGGGATGGATGCAGCCATCTATGGACCTGCTAATGAAACAGTCCTGCTTTTCCTGCACCTTATTAAGTGGCCATATGTGTACTCTTTTGGAAACAGTTAAGTGTAGAATCTCAGCCTACAGGCCAACATGGCAGGTTCATGGGTACATATGATCTGAGAGGCATGCGGATAGACCACCACAACAGCTACACCAGGGACAATCTGCAGCTGCTTCCTACACATTCAGGAGCCATGTGGGGTGGACTAGTAGCTATGTAAACAAACTGAATGCTACACCAGGGACAATCTGCAGCTGCTTTCTACACATTCAGGAGCCATGTGGGGTGGACTAGTAGCTATGTAAACAAACTGAATGCTACACCAGGGACAATCTGCAGCTGCTTTCTACACATTCAGGAGCCATGTGGGGTGGACTAGTAGCTATGTTAACAAACTGAATGGTGTCTTGTCTTCCTTCAAGTGCTTCATCTGTAATAACATATGGAAGATATACAACCGTGTTTTCTTACCTTGAGCAGTCTGAGCAGTTCGGAAAAGCTACTTCCTGGATTCCTCTGGCTTGGCTGGGCAGGATTCCAGTTACCTGGTTCTTTTGTGGACAGATGAATCCTAGGGAATGAAGAACAGACATTCACATGTTAGAGAACGTTTACAAAGCATGAATCAGGAAGGATACTGAGAGAAGGATGCGTGCAGGAAAGATTGAAGCTTGAGGTTGAAGGACGTGTAATACTCATTCCAAGAGTCTAGGAAGTCAAGCATTTAAGAAACCAGGGCACTACGAGGAGCATGCACACACGCGTGGGATCGCAGGTACGGTATTCTTCATCATATGCTTGGTACTCACACCATTTTCTGGACATTACTTTACACAGATACTCTTATCATTTGCTGGGTCTTATCATGACAATCCCTTGCCTAAAAATGTGTTAAGAGCTAGGTGAAGGTATGGCATACAGGGGTGAACATTTCAAGTTGCAACTACTAGCCAGCCATAAAAAATCACATATCACCTAAATTGCACACATACAGCACACCATTTTCCAAATCAATATGTAGCTATATAATAATACTTCTGGATATCCGGTGGGAAGAGAAAACACAGCGAGTGCTGCAAAGCACACATTTTAAGCCCCAGAACGAAAATAGAGAAATTAATCTATTGCAGTGTTACAAAACTGATGACTGGCAACATGGGGGCTGTTGCTGGGGGCGCACTTGACATGAAAAAGCTGAAAGACCCCGACGCTGTCCCTGTCACAGCTCAATACATTTTATTTAGGAACTCCACTATGCTACCACAAATATTTCCCGCGATTGAACTTTGTTTTTCTGCTTTTGTGGGGTTGGGTAGGAAGCTGGTGAAATACCCACACATCACTGCTTCCAAAGCTCATCAACTTGAAAAAGATACTTTGTTAGGTAATACAAATAATACTGATTTTTTTTATAGACTCTTCAAACCTAGGGTTCTTTCAGATCCTGCAGTAATGGATGACATTAATATTACTGTATTCAAAAGTATTCATTTTTGTTAACTTTAGAAGGTTAAAAGTGTGTGCTCGTCATATTGGGAGGCTATCCTTTGATTACATAACATTCTCTGCAGTCGCCACATTACCCTCCTTTGACCTATTTATTAAGATTGCATCCCCCATCCATTACATTCTCTCCCAAAGAATCAACCCCAGAAACTCTCCCTTCTCCCAGCAATCCACTCTGGAGCAACACAAAGCATGTAGTACTCAGTTTTGTAGGCTGCTGTCCTTTTAGAACGGGTTGTGTGAGAGTGCGTTAGGGTGCAACTAGACTAAAATTTCAGGGCGGGGCTAACCCTTCAAATATTGGAAGAGGTGCTAACTTCAGAGACGGTGGAGGAGTGGCAAACCTACTTGTGTACGGGCATCTAACTTCATTACTCATTGTACTGAGACTATTCTAGTGCAGATTCAATGTTCCAATCAGTTAACTCTCTCCTATAAGTCTGAAAACACCCACTTCTTGCAGACCCTGAAGGTCCTACAAAGTTTGGAGAATGGCAGATGGTGTGCAATGAAAGACTCAATATCATGGCATAGCAGGACATAGCAGAGTGGGGGGGGGAGTTCTCTGGACAGACCAAGCAACTTCAGTGGCTGGGAGCAACAGGGGAGCACATGTAATGTTGGTTCAACCACAGTTAGTCTGTTATACTAGAATCTCTGGTGCGCTGATTGACTGGTTAGACTTTGTCTACCTGTCAAATCAAGTGATACGAGACTGGGGGAGGGCCAGTGCAGCAATAATGCTATCCTATATGACAGTATTGGAGCCACTAGCAGAGGAACACCAGGGTACACCAATTTGTCCCTACACTTATTAAAACTGTCCTATTGTAAGGGTGTAAACGCAATTATATCAACAGGTTTTAACCCCCATGACCATTTATGGACTGGAAGCCCTGCAGTTGATAGACTTGGGATGGCTCCAGATACTAGAGGGGAAATTCTGGAAGAAAATTCTCAGACTCCCTAACTGTATTCCAATGTCTATCCTCAGATTGGAACTGGGGCTCATTTCTTTGAAAGCGCAAGTACTCAGAAAAAGGGCCGAACTCTATCTAAAGATGATTCCGCAAACAGAAAAGTTCCTGTTGAATGCTATGTACAACGAAATCAATAAATCCTCTACATTCCCTTTTATGAAAAAACAGATGGTTGATTACCTGGAAAAGATCGGCTGGATTAATAGGTCCAATGGGATTCAAGCCACTACAATGCATGCTTTGTCTAAAAAATCTGAACTAGATGACTGGATCGACAATTTTGCTCATTTAGAAGAGTTGAAACGCTATAATTTTGTCCACCATATGAGATACACCTTTAAGAAAACCTGCTCCTTATTTGTCCCTGTGCCCTACACCACGATTAAGATGATTTATCCTATTATTGAGGATTGATCAATTACCGTTACTGGCTATTAGTGGGATTATGAGTAATATTACTAAGTCAGAACGTTCCTGCCGGCTCTGTATGAATAGATCTGTCACAGAATCTGGTAAACACGTACTAACTAGATGTCCTGCCATGCTAAAAACGTATGCAACATGCTATGGAGACTTTGTCCACCGAATGGACCATATCAGCATTAATGACTTCTGGAAGAGGGCGCTTAATGCAACTGGAATGAAGCTTTATATTGCATTATACAATGTTTGGTTGACAGTCGAGAAACTATTAGATATATCTATCTAGAGATTTCCAAGCGTCTGTACTAATAGTTGATATGCAAGTAATATACAGTTTCAATGTTAATTTATATAAAAATGCATTGCATATGGGTGTACAAAGTACAATATTAAGGGACTGGTGGTAGGTAACTGTGATGACATTTTAAATTCACTTTTTATTCTTGACACTATTCTGGCATAAGGTGATCTACTTTACTTATTTAACAAAGTTTGTTTTTTCTATCTTTCTTTTCTTTTTGGTCAATTTACTATATTTATTATATTTTATGTTGTTCTTTTATCATGAATATGTTTAATGAAATTTATAATAGCATTTTTATATTTGTAATTCTTACTGAATTTTGATATGTGAAAAGCTTATGTTAAGCTATAACACATTAATAAATAATAATCATAATAGTAAACAAGCTCACATTTTTGCAGTTGAAGTCAGGATGAGATTACATTCTATGCCCAGGATTCCACACTTACGCTAAACAGTGAACATGATGTTTTAACCCAGTCTGCAATTTGGGCATGGCCGCATTCTTCCACGCTTTACTTGGAACAAATATTTAAATTTTGGGTGTCAAGACCTACAATAATAATGTCCTATAGAGTTTACTTGCAAAATACACAAATTGCGTTGTACAGCATCATGACAACATGTAAATCCTTATAGCAGCATGTTGGGACAAAATAAAATCAGTGTACCTTTTTATTTTCCACATCCTTAATGGAAAACTGTAAGATGCAAAAGGCAAAATATCTATTTAACCACTTTATTTTCAGCGCTTTAAGACACACTCACAATAAAATAAGTTGTGTTATAAGTTCACTTAGATTTGGAGATTCGTCACAAACCTCCAGTGTGTTGTTATTATTTAAGACTATTCAACTGAGGACATCAAAGCAAACTTTACTTTTTAGCATATCAAGCTATTAGACATTATGGGTGTGAACACATTTTCAAAGGGTGCTTTATGTGTTGCTCACTTTAACTGTCAGTCACATATTTGCAAGGTGACTGGTGGTCTTGCAGTTGGAAATTGACCATCATGCATAAGAAAGGCTTTGCTGCTGATGACAAAGTTCCTTAAGGCACTGCCTGCAGAGCCAGGGATGCAGCCTGTGAGCCTCAGGGGGGCTGTGAGTGTGACTCTGGGAAACGGGCAGAACAATGAAAGGCAGCCGCAGACAGGCTGATATTATAAATTGTTCTTTTGACTTTGTATTAATCAGGGAAATACTGTCAACTTGACAGTGCGGTGTACCCACTGAATGCAAAGTTAAAGGCATGGTCTAGTAAACATTTTTATTGTCGCTACGGGTCGGCCATGTTTTTTTAAGCCTAAGTGGCTCGATTTTAGAAAACTTTCCTATGGACCTTACCCGAGTTTTCATCCATTGAACGCATGCGAAAACAAGCACCAGGGAGCCGCCATTTTCTGATAATCCTATCTTTTCCCCGATCGCCCTGGCTGACCTGCTTTTGCGGCACTAAATCAATTCCCCCGCCCCTGAGCCTGACATTAGCAAAACATTCATATTTCCCGCCTCTCCCCGTGATGTTACTGTGCTGCGTAGGCAAACGCGCCCAGTCGTCTTCTGCGCGACTCCACACAGAACCCGGAAACCAACACAGATCAACTCACAACACAGCGCGCCACAATTCGGAATATGAAACTGTACTTTAAAATGAGACAACAACATGGTACTTTTGGTAAAGTACATTTATTTGACATTAAATGTTTAGAGAATATTCAGCAATTGACATATGAACTCCGGAAGCCATTTATTTTCTTTTATCTGTATCCGCAATAACTGTTCCGTTTCATCTTGAGTCGCGCGCTGTTCCTTTATGGTACACAGGGTGTTCATTTTGGTAAAAAGAATCACTTTGGAAGCACGGTGAACCGCAAGGCTGTTCCATCGACTAGGCACTAGTCCAGTCTAAAGGTTGATATGTTGCTTCTAGCCACTAGTACAGCGTAAGGGCATGTGGGCCCTTGGCTATCGTCCCATAATATGGTGATCGTGCTCCAGTTGTTGACACGAAGCTGCAGGTGTCTGCTGAAGAATCCATCCGCCGATGTCTCAAACAGGTGGCAGTGGCAGAAAGGGATCAAATACCTGTTATGAAAACAAAAAAATGATAATTAGTCTCGCTAGCCGAACTTCATTAATATTACTCATTTTATTTATTATGGCCGATCAGAAACTATTTGCTTGCAAGGATAGTTCAATGGAGTATGTTCGTCTCTAAAATCAATGCGAAAAGTAACGAGATAAATCGAGGCCAACACACAATGATAAACGACAGTCTACATGCGTGAGGAATGATATGATATATGATATGGCATTTGTAACGCGCCTATACTCAAGTGTTTCTAGGCGTGACGAGGCAGGTGGGGAACAAGAGCAGACAGACAACGATCCTACTAGGCCAGGTGTCTTTCTGATCGCGCATGGGGAAGGGCTGTACATGGTTAGTTGAATACAAATTAAATAATAGGGCCAGCTGGTGGCAAGTGCAAGGTAAATGCCGGGAGAAGTGGCTGAAGGATACAGAGACAGTCCCGTAGTGCAGGGAAAAGTGGCTGGGCCAAGGACCGAGATCGGTGAGACCAGTGGACCTGCATGCCCATGTGCCCACTACGAACAGTTTTACTTGCTTTTCCTAGCTCTTCATTCATTCATTTATTCATGCATCCATTCATTAAATCTCCATTCCGGTATAAAAGCGTGTAAAGATTTACTTACATTATATTTGAAATTTCCATTGTGTCTCTTCGTAATGCAGTCTGTAAAACGGACCGTGCTCTTGACAATGATTTTTCGTATACTGACCTAAAACTGAAACTCGGTCTAGTTTCTGAATTTTCAACCTTATCGTCTCTTACGTTATTGCGCACTCCCTTCAAATGTAGTTCTTTCGGCATGGTCCCTGTCTCAAGGTCAAAAAACAATAGACCCTTACACTTCCAGTGCGACTTGTGGGCCTCATCTGGGCGCTGTCCTTCGCATTCTTTATTTGCAACATCACGTAGTATAGGCATCTGTGAGAACTTGAAGTTTAGAATCCGTCTATGTAGTGCGCCTCAATGTGCAAATGCGAACTGGCTTCTCTCCCAAATGCCACGGGCCGCTTGGCTGGCGCGTTCTAAGTGCCCCAATTTTGTCCCAGTTGTCTGCGAGCTTTGCAGCCCAAATTGAGACATTTAATTTTTGGCGGAAGGTCAGGGAAAGTATAAAGTGCCACAGGAGTTGAGTTAAAAGTGAGATTTATTGTTTGTTTTTTTATTATTTGCAATACGCAAGCCTCCACCCCGTTAACAGTGCACAGCATTTACATTTACATGAGATGAGACATGAGAAAAATATATACATACACATATATGAGGTGAATAGAGAGTATTCAAAGATGACACCCAGCTTGTTCGCCACCCATGATGGTGAAGGTAGGGGTTAGGGTTACAGGTACACTGTACAATAACATTTATTTACAAAAAGACAATCATATTGCAATTATTTAAACCGGGATTTGTACTTCACAATCAGCTGTGCTTCGGGTGGGCATGGCACAGTCGCAATGTTCGGTGGCAATGGATCACTGCTCTGCACAGAAACATCCAAAATTCCATATCTGTGCTTCTCTAACACAGCAACAATAAGGCCTTTCACAAAGTCGAACTGCATTTCATCATAGACTGGTTTGATCACCCATTGCTTACTTCGTTTTGAAAACACCTTAGTGTAGCGAGGCATCCTTACTTTACCGCTAGTCCTAGATTGTTTACGTCCGACATTGCTGTTATGGGCCAAGGCCGCTAGTAGAGTGCGATGTTTCATGCCCCGAAAGCTAAAATGCAAGCGCTTTGGCCTGTACTTTAGGCACGTATTGTGGAACACCTCCAAATCTCCTGTGTGACAGAATTCTGTCAGTCCTCTCAAATCTCTTGATAGAGTTTTGTCGAAAACAATCTTCTCAATGGCTTTGTGTGTCGGTGAAGATGGAATCAACCACTTCTTCTTCCGTGCCTCCTCTGGGGACAAAGGGCCATGTTCACATTGGTGGAAATGTTCATTTGCTGTCCAGCGGTGAACGTTGGTACAGTGGTGCATCAGTGACCGCCATTTTTCAAGTAGTATTTCCACTGACCCCTCACAAGTTTTGGAGCTCCACCAAAGATGGTTGGTGATAGAATGTGACCACTGCAAAATACTTTCAAAACCTTTTTTTTTCCCTGCAGCCGAGATGTTCTTATTGATTGATTTAGCAAGATGCCATACGTCAAATTGATGTTTAATATGTGAGAACTGCTCTCTCATTGTCTTGGCAATTGCAACGTGTCTATCCATGGCTATGAGGTCGATGTGCATTCCCCTCAATTGTAGATATTCCACTGATTTTATAAAACCTAGTTTCTCCATGGCCACTGAGGATGTACATTGTGTTACCTGCACGACCACCGAACTCACAATTTTCTTACTATCCATGTCCTGAAAGTGGTAGGTGTAGTACTTGGCAGAAAATCCAGGGCTGTCGCACTGTCCATCGCCGGCTAGCCTGAATCATTTGCCTTCGAATGTACTTGCTAGAGACAATTGTTCAATTTTCCAAGCATCACTAATGGCCGGAAACAGATAATCACGTTGGTATGTGTAGTACAGCGCTTTAGAAATGAAATGGAGTCCCACAAACTGAAAGAAAGCCTCTAACTTTCTAAAACTGGAGCCACTAAAAAGTGATGCAGCTGCACACAGTAGATTGCCTGCTGGCAGTTTCCCCAGTATCGGTTGTGCAGACCATGAGAACCTATGATTTAATCTACAGGCGAGATTTATTTTGATGTTACTGCCTTTTATTTGACAAGTCACATTAATCAATGGCTTCCCACATACTTTCCCTCTAATGGAATGCACACATTTCAGCATACTTATAATTTCCATCAAACAACTGTCGAATACAATGTATTTGCTCTCTTTCATTAGACTGTCATCCTGCGTCAACGTTGTTTCGGCCTTTGACGTTGTGGAGATTTCAACACATTGGTAAGTAATATCGCTGATATCAAGTTCTGATGCGTCTATGGATGCTGCGGCTGGTTCATTCTCTGTCATTTCAACATCTATTACTTCGACATTGATGCGAGAACACAACAATGTCGACAGGTTTTTTGGTGGCAAATTTTTGGCGGGTGTAGATTGTGTAAATTGATCTGCAACTACTTCAGAGCTATCTTCAATACATTCAATAACATCTTCTTGTGGTGGTGCGGTCGCACTGTAGCTATGGTCCAATGCAACTTTGCAGTAGTCTCCAAACACAATTAATTCATGTTCTGGCCATTGGACATGAGCATCTCGAGCCTCAACACGCCTCGCCTCAATTAATAGTTCCTCCATAGTGTACACGGTCTGGCAAGCCACATCTCTCATTCGCTTCACTGTCTGTGTGTGTATAGTTCTGACACCCACGGGTAACTGGAGGAGAGATTGGAAAAGGGATGTTCAGTTTAAACACAAGATGGAGTGTAGTAGAATTGACTGGAAAAAAACATAAAATAGTCCCCAGCACAAACATTTTTTTAAAGTTATGAACTATTTGTAACTAACCTTTTTTTGTTTTTTTTTCTTTGCAACTTTTTTGACTGGACCTTCAACATCTGCACGCTGTAGCTCCGATTCGTTTCCGCATGTCCTCCCTTCCTCTTGAGCTGCAACGACTATATTTTCTATATCCGCATAGACAGCACGGAATGAGGCTCCATCATCTCCCTGAAACATAGTACTTTCATTACTATGTATCAAAATATTGTTAGCATAAAACACACGTGAGGACGAACACACAGGTACATCTCAATAGCCAAATACGATTTAAACATTGTGTGCAACAATCAAACGACAAGTATTCGACCAGTGATGATCTATTTCGATGGAACTGTCAGTATCCATACCTCTGGCTCTGCATGGACTGCCATGAATGGTTGTATTGGAGAGGAGGCATCCGCATCTCCCTGAAACACAGTACTTGCATTGGTATGCTTTTCAATATTGGAAACACAACACACACTTGGGGTCGACGGCACAGGTACATATAAAGAGATAACCGCAAATGATGCATTGTCCAAAAGAATCAAGGAATATCCAAATATGATCACATTTCATCGACTTATTTCAGTGATTCCTTTACATCTGCATCATCTAAATGAGATGTTCTGATTGTGGTGGAAGCTCCGTCGTCTCCCTGAAACACAGTTCTTGGATTAGTATGGTTTTCAATATTGGAAACATAACACACACTTGGGATCGAACGCGCAGGTACATATAAAGAGATAACAGCGAAAGATGCATTGTCCAAAAGAATCAAGGAAAATCCAAATATGATCACATTTCATCGACTTATTTCAACGATTCCTTTACATCTGCATCATCTAAATGAGATGTTGTGATTGTGGTGGAAGCTTCGTCGTCTCCCTGAAACACAGCACTTGCGTTAATAGGGAAGAAAGTATAGCAAATGGAATCACGTTATATGATCACGCATGATGGAGCTGTCATTATCCATACCTCGTGCTGCTGAAGAATATCTATGGATGTTGCAAATGTAGTGCGCACTTCCGAAAGCTGTTGCGCCGATTCGTATACTTGAATGTCAGGCTCTGCATCAAGTGCAGGGGTTGACGCTCCATCAACTGCCTGAAACATAGTACTTGCATTAGTGAGGATTACAATTGTGAAAACATAACACACACCTGGGGTCGACAGCACATGTACATATGGCTAACCACGAATGAAACATTGTGTAGAACAATCAAACGACAAGAATTCCAGCTCTGATGATGACGCTCGATGGAGCTGTCAGTATCCATACCTCCTGATGTTGAAAAACATCTAGAAATGTTGTAGATGTGGCGGACGCTTCAGCATCTCCCTGAAAGACAGTACTTGCATTAGTATGGATAACACTAATTATAACTGAAAACAAACACCAGTGGACGATAACTAAGGTGTATATCAATTGGAAAGCAGTAACCAAACATTCGGTAAAATAATTACACGATAGAATAAAACTATTACTTGACATGCATAAAACAAGTATGTAGCGGATTAGCCTAGTAAGATTACCTGATACGCGCTAGAAGTGGTTGATAACTGCGACCACGTCAAGGATGTAGAATGTTCTTGCTTCAGATTCAAGGGATAGTCAAGAAGTTGTAAAGGTCAATTAATGATTGATAATGAAATGCCAATATTAAAAATAGCCATGTAAGCCGACAGAATACTTGAAAAATGCTCAATACAGCACAGTTCCCTGTCCCCATATATATATACATTGCGTTTGTGGGTTATGAAATAGAAAAAGAATATATTGATAAATGTCAATATTCAAAAAACTATACACTCATATAAATATCAAAATTATTACAAGGGATAGAACACCTACAATATCTATTAATCCATTCGGCTACACACTACCGCAAGGCCGAAAGCTAAATCCAGACACTTGACTCACCGGTGGCGGAATGTGGACGAATAGAGTGGGAATAGCGTTTTCGCGCAATTTCCGTGTCGTTCGCCGTTTATTCTTCTTTGTTACCCAAGAAGTTGTGTACATGTCCAAGGAAAAGTGCCGGCTGCAGATGCGGTATCGATCACCCCTCTTGTCCTCTAAGACTTGTTGGACTCTACTTTCCAGCTCATCCAGTGGATATCCGCAATGTCTGACCCATTCTCTTATTCGATCAACAGTTTTCGGGAATACATGCATTGTAGTTCCTTCAGATTTCGCATGGGTCTTCGTAGGGCAACCGCTAATTGAACAGGCAGGCATTGTTGATAAATCTGAAAAGTAAATATCGACATTATTATACAATCTTCAAGAGTAAAGATTTGATACAAAAGTAAATGAATCATACAATGATCAATGCAAGGTTTGTTTTGGTCGCAGGAACTATACCAGTTCATTATGTGCTGCTTAGTATTTGCATAAGTTGCAGAAATGTATAATGGATGTGACTGAAATCTGAACATGTGACTCGTCCCTTGGATGTTCTGTCTTGCACGAGAAGGAAACATGCTAACATTATTGACTGGACCCCCGAAGGATGCAATTCAATCCCAATAGTCACATATGCAAATAAATAGATTTATTGATAGCATAGCAATGGAAACTCAAGTCAATACCAATGAGACCAATGAACATAGCACTATTGTGTACTCTACTAAAAATCTGCGAAATATGACCAGGATACATGGCCTTACCTTGACCAACAAACAGTTGGATTCAGCAAGCAGAGCAGTATGTTGCAGAAGAATAGGTGGATGGCCACAGGTAGCGCACTGATGGGTATGCTCGAAGTGGTCACAGAAGTTCACGGATAGCACGACGACGAGCAGATTAGCATAGATCTCAGTGGTTCCCAGGTAGCACGTTCAAGAGTTGACTTGCAAAGCACAAAGATGTTCTCATGAGACATATTGAGTGGTTTTTAAAGTATTAGAAACTGGGGTGTGTTTGTGAATGAATGTCGTATGTATGTCGTGGTATTAGGGGGGAGGCCTGCTTGAAGGGGAGGCCTGCCTGGAGACACGGGGTCTGAGGAGGCCATGTGACCGATGGCCCCTTGGCGTGGGACACCTTTTGAAGTGTACATGCAGTTTGGCACCTTGGCCGTTCGCGCCCGTCACAGCCCCCCATGCCAGCGCGCATCAGTATATCGTTGCTTATCATTAACAAATGCCACATACCGGAGATTCTTGTGAGCACAGACCCACACTTCAACCGGTGTATTATAGTGGTCAAGACTGTATAATCCAATGGTAAATGTTAGTATAGATATGTGTGACTTTTATAGAGACATAACCTACTGAAAGACTTTGAACAAGTGTGTTTTACTGCATGCATTATCGAGAATATGTTATGTTAGCTTAGATAGATAGTGACCACCCTACTTCCCAGCAACCAGACCTTCACCCATTCGGAGCACAGATGTCTGACGTCCATCCTTGAATGGAGACACACTTGATTCATTTAAAAAATCGAGACAACCGTTGTTAAAATGTATGTGGTGTTTTATTTTGTATCTTATTTTCATGACACAAAAATACAAGACTTTAAAGATTATACAGGTCAGGTTGCAGCACAGCGAGAGAAAATCCCCTGTACTGACCGCTGTCACTCGGGAATGTTTCTCTAATGGCACGAACGGCACAGGCGGGTATCACTCTTCGAACGCGGTGTCCAAGCCTCCCGTGAAGCCACCATGTAAAGGAACAATAGGCCACCAGCCTGAACCACCTGTGAAAAGGAATGAAACAAACTGTTTTTAAATTACCAAGATAAGTTTAATAAACATTTGTTGTCAATGACAATTCTTGTAACTAATGGCATTTTACACGGACAAATGCTATCTAGACAATGCACACTATTCAACGACTTACATGCGTTACAATGATATGTAGATGAAATTTTGGATATAGTAGAAGACCATGAAATAGGAGTGGCATGACAAGCAGAGTATACTTACTCGTTACTCGGATTACGAGGACGAACAGTTGCTCGAAGTTCGTGCATAAGCAACATCATTATTCTCAACACGGCCCGTGTGAGGCAGGCTGCCCTGAAGTCTGGCAGCTCGGTGATGCATTGCAGTCGTGGCTCGACTTCCGAAATGTAGGCCAAGCATCCTGAGTTTTCTCGGCAGCAGCAGTTCCCGTCCTCGGTTGGCATTAGCTCACACTGATTGCATGTGCACCAGGTGGAGACGCCGTCCATTCGACTAGGCCCAGGCTCTTCATCTGTTGATTCGTCCTGCCAACTGCCGTCCGAATCCCCATCGTTTTCGCGTGCTTCCCTTTCCAGTAGTTCCTCCTCGGTATACTCGGGCTCGTACATGTAGGGCATTATTGTAGCCATTGTGTGTTAAACAAACTAAAATAATTTATAGCGGTGGTACTGGTATCTGTTCACACGGGCTACAAGCGGCGAAGGTAGCTGACCAAAGCACTGAAACGAGTCACAGAATACTCAAAGTAACACAGAGAGAGGAATGGAATCGAAAATCGGTGCTGTGTGTTGTGAAACGGTCTGTTTATACTTATTGAGGAGAGAGGTGTCCTGCCATTTCCATGGCGACACGTCATTAGCTGAAGCGCAGCGAATGTTGACACGAGACGTGCTTTGGCGTTGGGAAATGGGCGGTACGAGTCTGCTGATGACAGGCTCAGGGGCGGGGGAATTGATTTAGTGCCGCAAAAGCAGGTCAGCCAGGGCGATCGGGGTAAAGATAGGATTATCAGAAAATGGCGGCTCCCTGGTGCTTGTTTTCACGTGCGTTCACTGGACGAAAACTCGGGTAAGGTCCATAGGAAAGTTTTCTAAAATCGAGCCACTTAGGTTTAAAAAAACATGGCCGACCCATAGGGACAATACACATTTTTACTAGACCATGCCTTTAATAAATAAAGTACAACTCATATATTAAATAATTACACAAGTGTAATAGGGTTTGCATAGTTGTCTATTCGCACATAAAAGCCCATGTGTCTAAATTGGACCTGGCTGTGAACTCCTTTTTTCGTTCCTTACTGCTAGTTTTTTTATTTGTTTATTTAAGTGATTTTTTGAGTTTGAATTTGAGTTTGAGTTTATTTATTTATAGCGCGCGCCAGACCCGAGGGTAACCGGGCGCGTTGTTCAAGGATACTTTAAACTTTACAGGTTACACATGATTACAAGTAGTGGTTATACATAGTAGAGATTACATAATGCAGGCCATGGTATATACATATAACATAATATAAACAGGAAATATGCAGTAGAGAGATAAAGGGTATATAATTATGTACATAGTACGTTTGTAGAACAGTGGTTATGGACTATCGGTCATTTTCTTTGATCCAATTGATACAGTTGGATCTGAAGAGAGCGTAGGATTGGGGAGATCTCAGGCCGGGCGGGAGGGAGTTCCAAAGCTGGGCAGCTTTGACCGGGAAGCTGTTTCCTCCGGCCGTACTTAGTTTGAATGGGGGTATCATTAACTGGTTAGAGTATGCTTCTCTGGTGGGTCTAGTGGAGATTTTTCTGTTGAATCTAGCAGCTAGGTATTTAGGTGCTAGATGGTTGATACTTTTGAAGGTTAGAGAAGCTGTCTTAAGTTTGATTTTGTCCGCTGTGGAGAGCCAATTGGATTGTCTTCTAGCTTCTGAAATATGCTCCCTTTTTGGAATTCCTAAGGCAGCTCTAAGAGCATTGTTCTGTAGTGTTTGAATCTTTTGCAACGTGTGTTTGTTGGCCCCTATATATAGAGCGTTACAATAGTCCAATTTCGACAGCACTAATGCTCGGGCAAGGGTTAGGCAGTTGGCAGTGGATAGGTATGGTTTTGCGGCTCTGATCAGCTTGCAGGTATATGCAGTGCTGGATGCCATTGCGCTCACCTGTTTGGTTAGGGAGAGGTGGGAATCAAGGTAGAACCATAGTGTTTTTACCACTTTTGCCACCTTGATAGTGTTACCGTCTATGACGAAGGAGGAGTATTCTTCTTTTAATCTTTTGATGTTTTGTGTGTTCCCCAGTATGATGAGTTCCGTTTTGTCATCATTCAGGCATAGCCCGTGGGTGGCCATCCATGCCTGAATGATGAGATAAATCTTGTACACCAAGGCCAAATCTTGTTCATAATCCCCTGAGAGTGGTATGAGAATCTGAGTGTCATCCGCATAGTTAGTGTAGGTGACACCCAGATTATCTAGATCATCGAACAAGGGCTTCGTGAAGATGTTGTACATAGTGGGGGAGACACAAGAACCTTGTGGGACTCCACATGTGATGGATACTGGGTCTGCAGCAGCAGAAGTAGAGAAGACTCTCATAGTTCTACCGGTTAGGAAAGATTTGATCCATGTGATGGCATGCGTGGAGAAGTGGGCAGCTGTTTCTAGGTGGGTGCATAGCACATCATGATCCACTAGGTCGAAGGCTGCAGAGAGGTCCAGTAAGAGGAGTAAGGCCATCTTTCCGGAGTCTCTCAGCTCGTCGACCTGAGTTTTAAGATCGATGAGTGCGGTTTCAGTTCCGTGCTGAGGTCTAAAACCTGATTGTCTTGTGCCTAAAAGGTGGTGCAGCTCCAGATGTTTTTGGATCTGCAGGTAGGCTACCCTGTCTAGGATTTTTAACAGGAAGGGTACCGTTGTGATAGGCCTGTAGTTAGTCGGGATGGATGGGTCCAATGTTTGTTTTTTTAGAAGGGGGAGGACCCAAGATTGCTTGAGGTTATCTGGAATAGTACCTGAAGCAAAGGAGGCATTCATAAGCTTAGAAATGAATGGGGAGAGGTCTCTGGCCATGTCTTTTATTAGTTGGGCTGGGCATAGGTCACCTCGGCAATTGGATGGCTTGAGTGAAAGTATTATCTTTTCAGTTTCAAGTATGGTTACTTTCGAGAAGTTAAATTTATGGTCTAGTTTAGTGCTAGTTGGTAGTTTGCCTCTTAGGTTAGTTGAGGGTGGAATATTCTGTTTCTTTATCTCAATTTTTGTTTGGAGTGTGGCAATTTTGTCATTTAGTGCTTTTTGGATGTTCGAGCACCATATTTTATTTTTATCACAGTTATCCTGGACAGGAATAGGGTTTTCTAGTTCCTTTAGTATAAGAAATAGTTCTTTCGTACCAGATTTGGCCTGCAGTATTCTGTTGTTGAAGTTCTCTCTTTTTGCTTTCTTTATTTCATTTTTGTAGATCTTGGAGGCATTGATGAGTGTAATTTTATTTGTCTCTGTTGGGGCTAGTCGCCAAGCAGATTCACATTTACGTTTTTCAAGTCTTAGTGATTTGAGGTGAGGAGTAAACCAGGTGTTTAGGTGGGCTCTGGGCTTACTCTTTCTCAGTTTCAGTGGGGCAATAGTATCTAGAGCTGTAGCCATAGAAGAGTTGAATTCATTTACTAGTGATGAGGTGTCCGATGAGTCAGGTAGAGAGTTTAGTCTGGGGAGGATGAGTGGTAGCAGTTTTTCTGTAGTTATAAGTTTTTTGTTTCTGGTTGGCAGGGGGGGAGCCAGAACAATTTCAATAGGTATGGTCAAGTTAACATTTAGGAGGAAGGTTATCAGTACATGATCTGTCCAAATTTGTGGTTTGATGTCGACAATCGTAGTATTGCAGTTATAGTCAGCAACCCAGTCAAGTATACGGCCTTTTGCGTGTGTGGGTTGTAGGATTTTTTGGGAGAAGCCTAGTTCTGAGATGATATTAGTGACATTGGTTGCTTGCAGGTCTTTAGGGTCGTTGTAGCCTAGGTTTAGGTCTCCCAGAAGGATAGCTTGGGATGAAGTTTTTAGGTTGTTTGAGAGGATCGTGGAGATGTCCTCCTCGAACGTGCCAATAGGGCCAGGTGGTCTATAGATAAGGTGGATAGTAATAGATTGAGAGGGAGATGCGAGGAGTTTAGCAGTTAATGATTCGCAGGAGTTAGTCGTTGAGCTTGATTCAATTTTTAGGGTGAGATTATTTTTAGCAATAATAGCTAGGCCACCTCCTCGAGAGTTGACTCTATCTTCTCTAAGTATGATGTAATTATGTGGTAGGGCTTATTGGTTACATTGTGACCTTTTACACTCGAATATAAAATCTACATTAAAAATGAAATAAGTTAAACACTTTACATTGATTATTACATTCATCCAAAACCATTTAAAACTATTATCAGCAAGGTAAACTGTAAGCAATACAATTCTCCACATCCTAGATCAGGTTTGATAAGGAAGCGGAAGTCTATTAACAGCTGACTTTAGTGTCACTATATGGAGCGTTATAAATTAGAGAAGTTTTGACCTGATGACACCGTCAAACTCTACAGTGTAGTCAACACAGCAAAGGTACAATGCCTTCCCTGGATAACTATTGGAGTCCGAGGTATAGGTGAGGAGAGTCCACATTGAGTGCGTCTGATAGCCCATCTGTTGATATTTTAACAAACCTTTATTGATCACCCATTCTGTCAGCAGCTCCAGTAATAAGCTGCTAAATAACTTGGAGCTGCAAACTAACATCGCCAGTAGACAATAGTTAGAGGGCTGAGTGCGTAAGCCCTTCTTGAAAACTGGAATAAGGATTGACACCTTCCAGGAAGTTGGTTTGCATCCTGTTTTGCTGATTGCATTAAACAATTGAAGGAGAAGCAGAGCCAGAATGAAGGGTTTCCTTTTAGCACCAAATTGCATAGGCCATCTGGGCAAGTGGCACTTAAAGCCTTTACTTTACTTATGCTGTTGACCAAGTCTGCCTCCGTTATATATCTACTGACCAGCGTATTGTGCATGGATCTCACTTCCTGCCCAGGGTCTACAAATTCCTCTCCACCAAACACCTGACCAATAAATAACCCCCATTGGGTCCCAGGGATGCCCACAATCTCTTTAGCTAAGCTACTGGCCCCACAGCTGCCTTATCGGTGTCAGAATGTCACGTCGTTGATATTTATAAGCTGATTTATGGATTTCCAGCGTCATTAGCAGAGAATCAATGTCCCTTTAACCAGTTCTTATATCTTGTCTGCAATTTTGTAATTCTTTTGTATTTCTCCCTCCCTGATAGTAGGTCAGATCTCCTCGTTTGGCGAATAGCCACATTTAGTTCCCTCTTCTTAAAGGCTATATCTGCATCATAGTGGTGGCTTACTTTAACCAGATTGTTCCTTTTTAAATAGCATATAGGGTCCATAGGCCCCAATAATACTCTGAGCTTCCCTAATTCTCCCTGACAATATAGGACAATTTCCTCCTTCTGGAGTCCACAATTAAATAGTAAAGTGTTACATGTTCCTATTGTGCCAACAGTCCACCACAATCTGTTCCCCTGGGGATTAACCGAAGGGTTATAATACAGTGCATCTCTAGGTTGTATTGCAACACTTTTACAGGTTATCAAAAGCATGGAGTGATCACTTGCCGTCATAGGTCAAATCTCGAGCACCAGGGTGAGAGTCTCGCTTTTAGAGTTTGTTAATATAAAATCTGTACAGCTACGGTAGCAGCCGTTAGACCAGGTGACATATTTGCGTTCTCCCTTATGTGCTAGAGGACAAAGTTCGAACTCGGCCATGGCCTCAGCCAATCCACGGCACTGATGCTTTTCAAGTTCTTTACATAACCTTGTTTTGGTATTTTAAGGTGCAATTTACATTAAAGTCCCCCGTTAAAATAATACGACCCCTCGGAAAAAGAGCTTGCCAGTTTCTAAAAGACTCAATCACAGTATCAATTAATTTAGTTGTTAAAGCACCCCCTTGGGGGTCATACAGAGTTGCCAAAAGGAGGGGATCCATTTCCAGACTATACACCTTAATGTGGACAGTCAAAAGTTCCTGCAAACTCTACCAAAGTGATACTCCAGGGCATTCAATGCAACTTTGATTCCAATACACAGTCCACAATTAACCCCATCTAACTCAAAAGCTGAACTTTACCGGGTCTCCTTAAGGCAAAACCAATCAACATTCCTGATCATTTTCAATGTCGGGGGGTTGTTAATAAAGGACCCATGACCCCTAGAGCTCCATGAAAGCAGTTGAATTCATCCATGCTCATTTTGTGTAGGGAGACAACACTGTTTTTGTGTAACCTGAGTCCAACTGGCTTTTTGGCTAGCCAGTACTTGCATATCGGCACGTTTCCCGACATCCTTTGGAGCTTAACTAGAACGAGATGACATATTTTGTATCACATTTCCGTCTGTTGAATAGAACACAAAAATTACAAATCCCAGTTGCTGAAGGGCCCTTTTATTATTAAAGATGCGTTCGACCACCAAAGGAGAAATAAAAGTGACCAGTGCTCAGTTGGCCTTACTATCAAATAGTGGTAACTCAATCACAGAAATATCTTTGGTAGAGATCAGTGCTTTAAGTGGGTAAGAAATTGAGGGGAGGCCCTCATTTAGTGGGGGGCTAAGAATTGGTGGGTGTGGCCTGACTCATGGGCTTGGCCTAAAGATGAACATATAAAATTGGTCTGCCTACATTACTAAGTTCATATTGTGTAACAGTCTGCTTGCTACATGCCTTTAAGTATAACAAATCAAAGCTCAAGGTCATTATTTATTTATGGGACCCTTAACTGGGCCGTTGACGAAAACATAGGTGTTGAGTTACATTAGCAGGTGCATTCAAATTTGTAAACAATTAACTGACAATTTTCCTGAACCACACATAATAATCTTCAAGGGAGTCCTTCTTTGTATGAGGTTGCTCACAGTGCCTTTCCTCAGCTGTTCGTCTCCCTTTTGCCTGCCGGCGTTTCACAAAGGACAATGGCTTAAAAGCTTTTATTGGAGGGCCATTAAGTTTCAGCCATAAACATGAGGAAATAGTGGCCACATGGAGGGATGCTCGACTTGGCGAAGCAATGAAATTCATGGCGCTGAAGCCCCTTTTGCGATCTGCATTACCTGAAGGCAACGTTTCCATGCAAGCAACCAAAGCCCTAAATGCTTCAGGGCACCTTTTGCCACCAAAGTCCTTAACATCCCTGAAGGTATGGATGGTGTCTCTGATTGGGAGCTGACATTTCGTACACAGTCTTTAAATCTCATTTTCAACATAAAGTACAATGTCTTCATCATTCGGTACATTCTTTGCATCCAAGACACTGAAACTGGGTACAAGTTCTTTATCCTAGTCTGGAGCACACCTTTTGGCAAGGTTAACTGAAAGGCTTTGATTTCATTCAGAGACACAGAGTGTGCCCTTCCCAGGGAAATATGAACACCCTTGAAGTGTCCACAATCAACTGCACTCTGAGCAGTGGAGGCAAACTCCCCCAGAGATACCTAGTTGTGTAGTCTTTTTAAATGTACGAACCCAGTACACCCTATCTTCCAATAGAGTACTGGAGGGGTTAATAGTTATCCCCTTTTGTCGGATTCTCATGGAACATTGTTATTTTACCCTTTCTCTAAGATGTGACTGGTGGCAGTGGTATCTACCATTTTTATTCTACTGCAGACTATGAAAATAGCCTCAGTACCATTGGAGGCTACGGTGGTAGCCTCGAACTCCAACCCGGTAATCCACGTTTATTTGAACTTGGTTCCGGTCGAGTTATTTTGACATATCTTTTTGTAAAGGTCTTTCTAGTGTTTTACTCTGCGCGCCATACCAGGTTTGGTTCCTTTGTTCGCCATCCTTTGGCGGGCTTCTGCACAGAAGCCCTCCTTAGGCGCCTGAGTGTCTGGGTGGGCAGGATGTGAGGGAGTGGTTTGAGGCCCCCTGCATAGGGTCGCCTTGGAGACCCAAGTCGCTCTCTTGTTTGATTGGCTAGGTGGCTGCCCTGCCAGGACAGCCACCCTGATGTGTGATTGGATGTGTGAATGGGGGATTTGGTGCATAAAAAGCCAGTCTCTGGAACTGGAAGGCAGAGTCGCCACTGGAACGAGAGAACCAACGAGGAGCTGAATGAAGACGACTGCTGCAACTACTGGACACCTGGTGAAGCCCTGCTGCAGGTCCGAATCACTTGAAACTTCGACGACAGAGGAGATCTGCAAGGAATCTTCTCCCCTTGAGCTTGGTGGGAACAACCAGCATGCCAAACACCAAATACCGGTCCTCATCCTGCTCGAATTTACTGTGCATCGCTGCAGTAGATCGGATAGCCCGTGGGAAGAGAACCAGTTTGGGTTTTAAGGAGCGCACCTTTTCTTCGTTGTTTTGCTCCGCTGCTGGCTTCTTCCCTGGGCAGTGCAGGACCTTCCAGCCGTCCTCCTATTTGTCACCACGACTGAAGCTTCAGGAAACGCGAGCCTGCAGGAACTGCCAGGAACAACTGCCTCAGCTTCAGCATTCTTCTTCTTTAAAGGTACAGTGCAAACTCGGTCGTTCTTTCCGTCCAACTGTGGTGAAAGTGCTTGAAATCTTTCGCCTCTCCGAAGGCTTGTCCTTCCCTTCTCCTTTAAATAACTTTTCCTATGACCAACTTCGTTTTGAACTCTTGGCAAAGACTTAACCGTGAACTACTCTGAACTGAAGGCTAGCTATTGCTTCCTCCTTCCTCCCAAGTTCCCTTTGTATATCTCATAGTATTCCCAGCTCTGTGGACATGGCGATACCCCTGATGTAGGCCTTGAATGCTTGCCATAGAATTGCCTGTCTGGTGACAGACCCCTCATTGTTCTTGAAAAACTCTGTGACATGTTGTGATAGACTAGTTTGGAATACTGGGTCTGTTAACCCGGCAGCTTTGAACCACCATGGTGTCTTCTATGGGGCACCCTCAGGGATATCCATCAACAGTGATACCAGTGAGTGATCTGATAGTGTCCTGGGCAGTATTTTAGTCTCTGTCGTCCAGCAGAAAGCCCTCTGGGATACCAGCCATAGGTCTATCCTGGAGTGCATATTGTGGACTGATGAATAAAAAGTGTAAGCCCTTTGTGACCCATGTAGTGAACGCCAGGCGTTCCTTAGACCCAGATCTGTAATATGTGTATGTATTGTGCGCGCTGCTCCATTTAAGGGTCTAGGGGCAGTTGATGTTCTGTCTAGGTCTACATCTAATATGGTGTTGAAGTCCCCTCCACATATGACTTGGGCGGTCGAGTATTTAGCACATTTCTGAAAGACCTCTGCATAATATTCCGGGTCGTCGATGTTGGGGCCATATATATTCATCAGTAGTACTTCGGCGCTGCCCAATTTGCCATGCACAACCACATATCTGCCACCAGGGTTACTCACTGTCACATAATGGGTAAATGGTAGCGATCTATGTTCCAGGATCATAACTCCCCGGGCTCTAGTGGAGTAGAAGGTATAGAATCGGTGTTCACCCCACCCTGGGGCGGGGTTACGTGCTTGATGTTCCAGTAAGTTTGTTTCCTGCAGAAATAGTATCCATGCTCCTTGTCTGTTTACATATACCATTACTTTCCTCATCTTCACAGGCATGCCAAGGCCCCTCATGTTCCTGCTAAGTAGTGTTATCCCCGCAAACCCCTTATCAGCCATCTCTCATTCATGCTCGTTTCACCTTCACACTCCAGAACCTTCTATTAAGATTGCAGTAACGTATTGCTGTCTGTCTGTCTGTGCCTTATTTTTACTTTAACCCCCAACTTCCTCCTTCTCCCCCTCCCCCTCTCTCATAGTTCACAGAATTTCAACTATGCATGACAAGGCCCTCAGCAGATTTGCTGGATTTCTAGGGTTTATTTTTTTCACCTGGTAAGGGTGTGAGCCGTTTTCCCTTCTCTTGCATGTGTTTTGCTGTGTGTGTTTTTACTTTTTGTGTGGTCTTGGGCAATGGAACCTTACCTACTCCATAGCATGATTTTTCATGTTTGTTACACAACACCTTCAGTGCAGTGACACAGGGTTGTCTTTGAGACTTCCCAATGACTCCATTTTTCTGGGGCTGACTACTGTCCCCCAGAAAAGATAAAGTTGCCATTAACTAATGTTAGTCACTTTAAACCACAGACCCAGTACACCCCATCTTACATGGAGTATTGGAAAGGGTTAATTCTTATCCCTTTTTGTCTATGTCTCTTGGAGCATTGTTGCGCTCCCTTTACTTCAAGACTTGGCTGGTGGCACTGGTAACTACCCTATCTTTTATACCGCCGTTATCTTAAATAACCATGTTATTGTTTTAGGCTATTATATTAGCCTCAAGCATAAACCCATATATATTTTATTACGGTTCCGGCTGGGTTTATTCGCCATTTCTTTTTGTAAATGTCTTTCTCGTCTTTTACTCTGCGTGCCAAACCAGGTTTGATCCCTTTGTTTGCCGTATTTTCGCAGGCTTCTGCACAGAAGCCCTCCTTAAGGCACCTGAAAGTCTGGGTAGGCAGGATGTGAGGGAGGGGTCTTAGGACCCCTGCCATGGGTTCCCTTGGTAACCCAAGTCGCACTCCTGTTTGATTGGCTAGGTGACTTTCCTTGCTAGGACAGCCACCCTGCTGTGTGATTGACAGCCAGGCTGTATGAATGGGGGAAAACTGCATAAAAAGCAGGTCTCTGGGACTGGAAGAGCAGAGTCGCCACTGGAACGAAAGAACCAACGGGGAGCTGATGGAAGAGGACCCCTACAACGAATGAACCACCCGGTGAAGCCCTGCTGCAGGTCCGAATATTCAGAATCTGACGACAGAGAAGATCCTCCAGGAAACTTCTTCCCTTGAGCTGGTGGGACCAACCAGTACGCCCAAACTTCAAGCCAGGACCCCTCCTCTGGTCAAATTCGCTGTAGAGAGCTACAGTGGGCCGGATAGCCAGGAAGGTCGGACCCTGCTTGGGTTTTAAGGAGCGCACCTTTTATTTGTTGCTTTGCTCTGCTGCTGATTTCTTCCCTGGGTAGTGCAGGACCCTCCAGTCTTCCTACTTCTTGTCAGTCTGACAGTCGCTTCAGGAACTGTGAGCCTGCAGGAACTACCAGGAACGTCCGCCTCAGCTACAGCTTCCTCTCCGTTTTAAGGTACTGTGCAAATCCGGTTGTTCGTTTCGTTCAGCCGCGGTGAAAGTGTGTGAAATCTTTCTCCAATCCGAGGGTTTGTCCTTCTCTTCTCTTTGAACTAACTTTTCTGTCAACCAACCTCGTCCGGAATCCGTGGCACAAACTTTACCGCAAACTACCCTGAACCGTGTGATCTTGAGCAAAAGACTTTTAATCTAGTGACTTTGGCCCTAATGCTTTTTACCTGATTCTATCATTGTAGTTCCTCTTGCTCAACTGCCCTGAGTACTTACCAGTTGGTGTGGTTCAATTTTTATTAACTTTGTCTTTCCTTCCATTTTAAATTGCTGGAGTGCCATTTTGCTCCCACTTCATTTTGTGAGCTTAACTTGTCTGGAACTTATTGGGAGTTGTGTGGTGTATTAAGAGTGTGATTACCATGGTCTTCCCAGGAGATCGCAAACACCAAAGTGGGTTTCCATGCACTGGCCGGCATACCTGGTTGCATTGGTGCCATCGACTGCACCCATGTGGAATTGGTGGTCCCACATGCCATGGAGGTAGCGTACCGCAACCGTAAGCTATTCCACTCAATCAACGTACAAATGGTATGTGACTCGAACAGGATCATCACACATTGTTGTACCAATGCATACTTTACCTGGCTAACATGGGGGGGGAGATGCATACTTCACCTGGCTGACATGGGGGGGGGGGAGAGATGCATACTTCACCTGGCTGACATGGGGGGGGAGGGAGGGCAGATGCATACTTCACCTGGCTGACCTGGGGGTGGGAGAGATGCATACTTCACCTGGCTGACATGGGGGGTGGAGAGATGCATACTTCACCTGGCTGTGAGTACCAGAGGTAATGGAGCCAGCTCATACCCTAAAGCATCCCAGACTTTAGCTGACACCTGACCACATAATGCCAGATGTAAGCAGCCCTACCAGGTGAATGAAGATGTGTCCCAACCATGACACAACCATCTGCATGTGCACTGTACCAAATCAGACCGCATCCACCTCAACGAAATGCACCTACATGCAATGACTTCAGTCAATACACGGCACCAAACACCATCAACTGAAATGCCAGTCCCCCATAACTGCGCACAAAGGAGTCACATTACGGACATAAACATCAATACACCACTACACTGACACAGAGGCCCAAATAAATTGCATAACAACATTTGTAGTGCTCAGTGGGGTCGTCATGAGGCTGACAGCAATGGTGCCATGATGAGAGCATTAAATTCACAAGGACATCGGCCAGATCACCTAAACAACCGCCATGTACTCACACAGTGGATGGGCACTCATAAGGTACTGGAACCCCCTGCATACACTGTTTGATGGCATGCAAAACAGTCCATAAGAGAAATACGCATATAGCGGTCACATCGTGTGACTCCATTCGCGCATGGAAATGGAGTTCAAAGTAAGATGAATGCATGCCATGGTGTCACATCATGATTTGAAATCTGATGTCATGACTGACACATACATTGTTGCCCACATACAGGTGATGCAGGCTATGTCTTGAAGAGGTGGCTTCTTACCCCAGTCCGGAACCCACAGAACCGGCACGAAGAGGACTTTAATTGTGCACATACACAAACCCGTGTGGTGATTGAGCAGACATTTGGCCTCTTGAAGGCACGGTTTTGCTGCCTCAGCAGGTCTGGTGGGGCACTCCTGTACCACCATGAGAAGGTGGCAAAGATCATCATGGCATGTGTAATGCTACACAATATGTGCATCGGACGGAATGTGCCCCTGCCCCCTGATGCTGAACTGCAACCACCTGACGATGAGGATGAGGAGGGTGGGGATGGGGCAGCACCTCAGGGAGGAACCGATGCACAAGAGGGACGTGCCATGCGTCAGACTCTCATTAACCAATGCTTCTAGCACACATGGACGGTGGATGTCACATGGAGATGGCATGGAGAAGGCATGGAGATGGCACTTGGGGCACTGTGTGTGTCTGGGACATGCACACTGTGGACTGTTCACCAATAAAGCACACGTACACAATGAGCAATGTCCACACATGTGATTTGTGCATAACCGAAAAGAGTATTGATTTTATGATTTGAATGAACACACCCCCTCCCCCCTCAACTCCCCAACACACCCCATCCCTCCTCCCCCCTCAACTCCCCAACACACCCCATCCCCCTACCCCCTCAACTCCCCAACACACCCCATCCCCCCTCCCCCCTCAACTCCCCACAAAAGTGTGTGGATGCCTGTGGTCAAGTGCATCATGTGGAATTGTTCTACTGGGCGGTCTCTATTGGCATCCCCCTCTCCCTGCACCCGGGGCACCCCTGCCTGTACTCCGCAGGTTCCTGGCCGATCTGCGGACGGGGCTGGATGGGGCAGAACTGGCAGCCGAGGAGGTACTTGGCTGCTCGCAAGGACGCATGTCCCTCAAGGTCTGAACAAGGTCTGAGAGCACGTGCCGCACCACGGCTAATTCTGCACAGATATCCTTGGAGGTGGATACTATTGCTGCCTTCACAGTTTCTGCACATTGTTGCATTTCCACCCTTGCATTTCCACATTCGGCCACATGCTGATTCATGAGTGAGGACAGTTGTTGTTGGCGTGTGATGATTTGTTCCATCGGCTCCTGGTTTTTCTGGACTAAGGATAATGCCAGTGGCGTGTCGAATGTGCTGCCCCCCTCCTGCAAATCTTCCACTGGGCATGGAGTGGCTGTCCAAGAGGCATCAGGGGATTGCCCCTGTATGCCTTCATCATGCTGGCTGCATGGGGAAAGGTAGGGGGAATGAAGGTGGGCAGTGGGGGGACCCACAACAATATCAGCATCCCCTGCATCATCGTCCGAGCCAGCTGCGGTGGCAGCCGTCTCGCCTATTGTGCTGCTTCCGGCAAACCCAGTCCCTTCGGTGGGCACCACTTGCTGGATGTTTGTTGCTGGTGGTAACATGGTGCTTGGCTTGGTGCACATCTGTGCCCTGGCTTGTGTCGTGGTTGTAGATTTCGGCTGCGGAGGGATTTTGCTTTTTACAGCAGAGGAGGAGGGTTGGTGTGTGGGGACATCGGGCCTGGCCTTCTTGGCAGGTGTGGTGGCAGTGTCTTCCTCGTCACTGTCCGAATGAGAGCCTGTGGTGGAGCAAAGGGGGGAAAGGGTTATTGATGGGTCTGCGGACATTGAGCAGACATTGTGATGACTGCATTCATATTGATTGCTAGATGTTGCACATTGGAGGCAGTGACATACAGGTTGTCTCACTTTTAGGTGGTAGAAGCATGGAGGCATGTGGGTGCCTACAGAAAGGGTGTGCATACTGCATGTGTACATGGTGGAGGTCAGAACTGCCTGTAGGCAGTCTTCTGCTCATGTGTTGTGTTAACCCTGTCAGGTATCATTGCACTTCCCATGAATCTGGACTTCAGTGAGTTTGGCATGGCTGGATTTAAAGCACCTACCTGCGTCACATGATGTCGGGGCTCCTCTCTCCATGTTTCCGACCCCTTCTATGCTCTCTTTGCCAATGAGTGTAGCACATATCTCCTCCCACGGCTGCATTTTGATTGGTGACTCTGCTCCTCCACCAGTTGCCACGGCCAGTTTTCTGTTTGCAGAAAGTATACTCCTTACGCGGAGGCGTAGGTCATCCCACCATTTCCTGCACTGTCTTGCATTGCGGGGTGTAGTGCCAACTTCACTGACCCTCTGTGCGACCATGGCCCATATGGCCTTCTTACGTGCTATTGCCGGTCTGGTCATCTCGGTTGAGAACACTATGTCGGCATGTTCTTGTAGTGTTTCTGCCAACATGTTAAGCCCCCCCTTAGAGAAGCGCTCCTGCCGCAGTCGATCGCAACTTTTTTTCACAACTTTAGGCATTGTGAGGATTGATGGATGTAGGTGAAGGTTTGTAGTGGTTGTGGGGGTCAGGTGTCCACTGGATGGGGAGAATGGCAATGGATTGTGTTTTTGAAGATGGCCGCCGTGCTCTTTCCCGTTCCTGTGCGGTTACGCAACTTCCGGATCCGCTTATTTGCGGTAACCGCTAATAGCGGTTTCCGTTATTTGCGGTCACCGCTATTAGCGGTGATCGTTGATATCGATGGCTAGGGTGGCGGACATGCTATTTTCACGGCATACGATGCCGGTAAGTGGCGTTTTTTGGACGTTACCGCCATGGCAGTAATTACATTGCCTGCATGGCGCAATGCTCGTGCCTGAGAGGTCATAATGTGCCGCTTTTAGCAGTATTTGGCCAGCACGGACACGTTACTTGCACCATGCTGGTAATGTCCACTACTTACCGCCAGGGTGGTAATGAGGGCCAAAGCCTTGTTTCATCTATGTAAAGAGGCCCTGCAGATCCATGATAGCTGCAGATCCATGATAGTTGCTGTGGACGCCGATGGGGATGGCTCTGAGCAGCCTGAACCATTATCTTTCGTGGTATTCCCTTTGTGGGCCGGTTTGGCAAACTTATCCATTGCTCCACTTTTCTTGGAGGCAGCACCTTTAGGCATTTTACTGAGCTCTAGGCACGCATTCCATATGTTGCTGCAATTTTCGCAATGGTGTGGATTCTTCCGAGGAGTCCTTCACTAGTATACCTCTTCTGTGATGATCAGAGATCAGGGCTAGTGCAGTTTGCGTGGATTTCGCACTTGCCGAGTACCTCCATGAGCTGGGCGAATCTTCAGCCACCCTTGCTCCTTTGCATGCAGGGCCGCCAATTGTGCACCACTGCGGATTCTCAGCCTTTCCTGCCTGTTGTGTTATGTTGGGTTGGTCCTTATTGCTGTGCTTCTTCCTGTGGCTTGCTCTATAAACATAACTAAAGCACTCCAGCGCGTAACTTAGTTGCAGCAAGGTTCAAAATGTTCACCTGAACTCGTGTACCCTCCATCTCCAATATCTGATAACTTGCCACCAATGTTCGCCGTAAAGTGTCTCCCGAACTGGAAGTTTTTCAGTGGTCTCAGAGGGGATATATAATGCCTGTGTCCGTTGGTGAGTGTCCACGGGGGGTGAGGGAGGGGGAGAATTGGTGCTATCCACTGTACTTACGACAGATCGTATTATGCTCCTGCATAACACAAGGGCTTGCCATATGTCCAAATCTGCCCCCGGTCCGCTCTCGTGTCCCTGTATATTTCTGCCCACGCCCGTTCTGGGTACTCTGTGTGCGGATTAAGGCTGGTGCCCCTGCTCAATTAATGCAGGGTTAGGGCTTGCGTGCTGGGTGTGAGGTTGGGGGTACCATTTGTCCAGATGCCCCAGGGACAGAGATTGTTGCTGTTGCGCTTGCGTCCTCACACCAGGGCACGGGGCTCATCACGCCAACGTCCCGGCTTTTTCCTGGCGTCCGCCGATGCTGCAAGGGCTGTGCTTCTATGAAGGGGGACCGAAGGAGGTCGCTTGCCCCCAGTTGCGTTGTGTCCTCGCCATCCTCATATCCTGGGTCAGTCTGCCCCCGTCCTATTCAGCGTTGGTGAAACCGCTGGGGTAGCCCGGCATGCCTCTCTAGTGCTACGCAACTCAGCTGTGATCCTTGGTAGTTCTTTCCGCTGCGCAGGAGGCTGGGGTAGCCTCCTTGCCTCTACCGATCGGCCTCGGCTGCTGAAGAGGTTGCTGTGCCCAGTTCGTGGTGAGTAGGCTATCCAGGTGCTGGGTATAGGGCTCAGGTCTAGATGTCCCGGACTCCGCCTGGGTGACTATGTAGCTCCCTAGCAGGAGTGGTCTGCGAGGACACAGTGTTTGTCGTTCGGAAGGCCCTCATGGGAGGTTGGTCATATCTTCGGTTTTGACGGAGCAATCTTTACGATTTTTAAGATGAGTGTGCATGAGACCTTCATACGCCTTCTTGTGCAGTATGACCAGAAACCAGCCAGTATTCAGCAAGTATTACGCCCAGGACCCGGGCTCGCCACCGGAGCTCTCACACGAGGCTGCATGTCAGTTATTCTTGAGACTAGCCCATCTGGTCAGACTCAGGAGAGAGGGAGTGAGGGAGGGAGAGAGAGCGAAAGAGGAGCAGAGGGAGAGGGTGAGGGAAAGGTGGAGAGGGAGGTCTGTGTGTGTTTACAGATTTTATATAATCAATACTTTACAGAAGTGTTCCCTCATTGATTAACACACTTCCAGATCCAGTTTAAGCATTGGCTACTTTTGTAACAAACCAATCAAAATGTGACTTAATTGGCTTTCTTATGTTTCTGCGATTATGTTGATGTCCCCACAGAGGTTGTGTGTGATAATATTGAAGTCCACACACAAGATTTTACACATATCGCGTGCACTGATGCTGTCTTGCCTATTGTCTAATATGTGAATTAATTGAATGTTGGCTAAAAATGTTGTCTGATTATATGGAAATGCTCCTAGGGTTGATGTTTAATTGATTCTAGTTTGTTTGTTTGTTTGTTTATTTGTATGGCGCACCGGACCCGAAGGTATCTGGGCACCTTTAGCACAGAGGATACAAGTATACTTTTAGCTTGGTTACAGTAGATGCAATATACAACATGAAACATAAATATATACACTTTATACAAGAAGAGCAATTCTGCATGCTATGCAAAGAGTAATGCAGTGGAAATCTTTATAGTTGGGTATCATTATAGGTTCAGCAGTAAGGGGAAAAAGTGGCGGTAATGGAAATGCTGTCACTTTTACCACTCCACTGAAATAAGCGTTCTTGAAAATGGATTGAGAAATTAGCGCTGGTGGAATTAACGATGAAAACCAGTGGTAAGTCCACCAGGGCTAAACCCATCAGAGGAATCAGCGCCGCAAACACAAATGCTAATTCCATTGTATTACAAGTTGAAATACCAGATGAAAAACTACTATCGTAAACAATAGTAGCCAATTCAACCAACTCCACCAAAAACATAGAGGTAAAAGTATTCAGGTGATGGAAGTGAAGCCACAAGTTCACCCAAGTGGCCGTGGGAGGGTGTCCCAGGCTCACACCTTCCTCAAGGACACTTTAGAACACTATACAGCCACTATTTTCATGCATGCACAGAAACATCACAGAGTACAGCCAACACAATGTTGGATGAGACACCTTGCAAGGAGAGCACCCATTCCCTGGGTCAGGCCATCTCCCTGAGCACTACCGATGTGCAGCTGATAATGTAGCGCGAGAGAGACCATAGCTAAGCTACTCTCCCTGATGCAGGCACATCTACAAATGTTGATCAACATAAGAACAGCCATCCCACCACTGCTGAAGCTTTTGTCGGTACTGTACTGTTCGCTATAGTCACCAACGCATTGTGGGCATGCAGCATGGCATGTTGCAGCCCATGTTTTCAATTTTGCTTGTCCTGGTGCTGGACACGTTCATGCAGCATGCAGCCCAGTACATCTCCCTGTCCACCATCACTGCCCAGGTAAATGCAACAAAGGCACACTTCCGTGTGACTTCCCACTTCTCCAACATCATTGCAGCACTGGTCACATTGGTGGCGCTGTAGGCAATGGAAGAGGTGTATCATGACAGACCTCAATATGACCCATTCCCATGCCAGGTTCCACCCATGACGCCATGGTCTTGTTCAACAGTACACTACCAGCATATATGGAGACCCAACGAGGGCAACCGACCTGGATCCTGGGTAAATGCAATCAGCATCAAACACACAGGGTTCACAAGTGCAAAGGCTACGACCGATGATTGAGTAGGGTTTCATCTATATGATTGTAATGTAATGCATGCCCTATTACAGCCCTGTGTTGGAAGGGCCTACCCTCTGACCCAATACATAAGAAGCACTTCCCCACTGGAGAAAGCCCTGCAGAACAACATCAGGTCACAAAAGAAATGCAAAAATCAAAATGTAAATATACTGGTCTACAGGTCCTACAATGTATAGGAAAACCATACCTAGACTTGACACAGCACAGTTCTCTGGTGCAAGATAGCTGTGCAACAATGACAGCCAGCGAAGGTACAAAGGCTGCACCAAATGCATTCAATTTTCCAAGAGCAGGATCACAATCACAAAGTGCACACAATTATCAGAAAGCATATGAGAGCACATGCATGAATGCACAGTACTGAGGATCCAAAGATTACATGCCCATTGGCAATCCAGTTACAACTTATGTCTGTTACTTCTGGTGGGTCAGTGATGTTGGAAATGGGGAATTCACCTAATGACAATAACCATTTCCCCCCCCGCATTCCATGAGGCTTAAGAGGATTTAGGGAGAGAGAGAAACAGTGTAACAATCAATTATGCCATTCGTATATTACCTGCCATATTTACCATCTTGCCATGACTGCTTTTTACTTTTGCTGATTGTTTTGCAACCAACACCTATCCCCATTGCCTTTGACAGTGATTCCGGCTATATCCATCTCCTGTCTGTGTTCAAACGCTGGTGGCAATGATTCAATGGAATAGGAACAGGTCAAGAGGGGGAAGAGGGGCCAGCATAGTGGTTGTCAGTGTCAACCGATGGGTGGCTGGTTTGGTATCTGAGAGGTTACTGGTCTCCACAGGGCCTGATGGGGCTGTGGCATCAGCAGCAGTGTTGGTTGGGGGTGGTGGCAGGTAGTGGTGTGACATTAGTGGCAGTGCCATTAGTGGTGAATTCAGGAACCAGAGCTGCTCTGGTAGGGCCTGTTTGGCAAGTGGGTGCAGCTGGCATGCTGGTGGCAGATTCTGTTTTGCGAAGGACCACTTTGTAGCCATCTGCCCAGGAGAGTACAACATCGAGCCTTCTGCAGCATGTTCAGCATGCCTGCATTCATCGGCTGATTCCGGTGAGTATTCCATCATGGCTGGCGTGAAATTAACCGGAATTGACATGGGCCTCACAGCCCTGCAGCCACCTACCACCACCGAGCCATTCGATTGGCTCCCCGCAGTAAGAAAGGACTCCCAGCCCGGAGCTGGAAGGTGGAACCATCCTTACACCAAGGCTCTACATAAAGGCTCACTTCTGGGCCTGTCTTGGCCTTTCTGGGAGAGGATCCCAATCCTATGTGCAATACCTGCCCTGGTGACCTGCTGCGCGGCGTTGCATCAACCTATGCATCCTATCATGGCGAATCTAAGGTAAGAGCACCAACGTGAGTTTGACTCATAAATCCACATTTACTGTGATGTTCTCTTCCCCCGTCGCTACCCAATGCGGGGCCCCTTATGTTACTACCTGCTTCTGTTCCCGTCACATCTCTGTGCCTTGCTAAGAAACCTGATCTTGCTCCCCCTGCACCTCTGATCTGACCCATTCCGCCCCCACTAACTGCTCTTTCTGCTGCTCTCATCAACGTGCCACTAAAACAGACTGCCGCTATGAAACATTGCTTCTTGGCCAACACGTGGACTTTCGCATCTAGATGGGACCACACTACTCTTCTTTATTCACGGCTATCCCTAACTACATGTCGCTGATTTATACACAACCTGCTGCATTGTTCTAACTAAGCCTACCTCACA
The DNA here is from genome assembly GCF_040938575.1 of Ambystoma mexicanum. Classification (NCBI taxonomy): domain Eukaryota; kingdom Metazoa; phylum Chordata; class Amphibia; order Caudata; family Ambystomatidae; genus Ambystoma; species Ambystoma mexicanum. The sequence goes on from NC_090927.1 coordinate 148,854,240, forward strand.
TAATGTCTGCACCACTTGTAATATGTACTTCGCTGTGCATCTATACCACTTATTCATTGACTTACACTGCTCTCCCATGTCTGCAAGTAACTTGTAAGTTTAGGCGTACACAGTAGTTGATGCACTCACCTTTCCCGCCTTTGCCATGCTTGTTATCATGCACACCTGAAGTAGCCCCCTGTTCCATGAGTTGTGGCTTTCCAAGAATGTGCACCCTTACCTACTTTGTCATGCTTGTTATTGTGCATATCTGAAGTAGGCCCCGCTCCATGAGGCGCAGCTTTCCCAGAATGTGCACCCTTAGCTATTTTGTCATGCTTGTTATCATGCTTATCTTGTAGTAGCCCCCCTTAACATGAGGCAAGACTCTCCAGTGCATCATGTAACCTATCCATATGTACCATGCACTTCCTGTAACTAGCGCCTAGATGCCTAAAGGGTTTTGTGCACTGAAATGTAAAAACAAATAAATAAATAAATCTGGTAGGTGGCATGACTGTGGCATGCACGGGTGGTGATTGGGGTGCTCGTGATTAGTGTCAGCAGCTTGGTGCTCTGTCACATGTCTCATTGGCACTGGTGTTCTGGGCTAAGCTTCCTCTCCTCAGTGGCATGCAAACTGGTTGGATGATGAATGAGCTACAGTCACTGATCATGTGGACTGATACATGGCAAATCAAGCCACTTATGCATGCTGACAGAAGGCTAATAGGGGTAGGGTGGGTTCACAAGCAGGATGCTGACTAATCAGTCATTGGCACATATGGCCGCTGAGGTGTACACACCTTGCAGGATGTGAGGGTTGAATTTTGTTTCAGCATGGTATTTGTACTATCATGGGCACAGTATTTTGTCAGGGCCCACGCACATCACTGGCGAGGTTGGACGAGTGTAAGGAGACATTGGGACTTGGCCTACCATTCATGAGAGCCCTCATTGGTAGATGCATTGCATATATGACATTTTTATGGGTAAGGCCAGTCATTGTGAATGTTGGCTCTAGTAATCACTTTGTGAGCAATCTAAAATACAATGTAGATTACTTTACCTATATATCGCTGGTCAGATTAGCAAATATTCAGGCATCTCAAAGCAGCGCAGAAAAGGCATTATTTTTAGATAAATTTTTCACAAATGTGAACTGCACATTTCTTATGGGCTGTGCATCATTACAAATGATCATCTAGCCCACCCCTTGAATACTTTAATTTTGACGTGCATGAGCCTAAAACTAATAAAGGCACAATATATGAGCATCAATATGGGTGCTGGTAGTGCATTTCACTGTGATGACCTGCTATGGGAATAGGTCAAAACTAGGGGTGTACCGAACTTCTGCTTTGAGTAAATATTCGGCCGAATTCCGGCTGAAATCAGCTATTCAGCATTCGGCAGAGTACTTTCTGGACTCTTACTCGAAGCCGAAGTTACACCCGTAGCACATACTAAGTCTGGCTGCTTTTCAAGCTTGAATTATTCTCATTACAGCTTGCATGAAGGTGAGCTATCATTATTATTATTGGCCAGCAGGTAACGCCATTGCATCACCGTTCACAATCACAAAGCGGATGGGATACCCTTACCTTTAATGTCAAACTTTATAACAATGTCTGGCTCAAAGGTTACAATTGTGCCATTAGGAACGGTTTTGATATGGAGAACATGTTGAGTCTTGAGTTTCAGGCTGGCCCCGCTCATTGAAATCCAGCAGAGCTGCTGATGGCATCTATTAAGTTGAATGTAGAAGTTAAGTCCAGAAAAGCATCGAAAACAAAGACAATTTGCATTTCAAACCATGGCTAGCAAAGAGGGAATTACAAGTGGCGCGGTGAGCTTTGCAACAGGAGCCCCTGTCAGGGTATAAAGACACTGCTCGTTCCACCCTCCTCAGCAGCTCCAATTGTCAGTAATTGAAAAGCTGGTGAATCACTATGCAGCAACACAGTTCCTGGAGTCTGCCTTTTGCCAACACAACCGTAAACAGTAATGACACCCCAGAAGGCTGTTTCTGCTCGCATGCGGGCGTGCTGGCGATAGATTTATTAGCGTGTCTGGCTTGCTTTGCCCGGTTGTGCATACTAGGTGGGTGTTTCTTTGCATATGCATGGCTAACTAGCGTGTGCCTTGGCTTGTTTGTTTGTTTATTTTATTTATATAGCGCACCTGACCCAGGGGTATCTGGGCGCTTAGGTAAAGATAATGGTTACTGGAGACATTGTATATATACATATTACAGATAGTAATTACAAGTAAAATGCATTTACAAATACAGTTTACAGAAACATGTTGCAAATTGATAGATTTAACACAGCAAAAGGGTGCAGGGTGGATGGGAGACAATACAAAGATGGGATACATAAGGATGAAAAAGGGTAGGGGGTATAGGGTGTGAGGTAGGTGTAGTTACTTTTTATTTAGTAGCCAAGTGATGACATGGCTTTGGTTTGGCTGGTTATTATCATGTGGAAGAGTATTCCAAAGATGGGCGGCTAGAACCGGGAAACTAGTTCCGCCAGCTCTTTTAAGGTTGTACCTGGGCACCACCAGGCAGGAGGTGTTGGTGGATCTTGTGAATCTGGCAGACCGTTTCAAAGTGAATTTGTCTGTGAGATAAGGTGGGGCTTGGTGGTTCAGAGCTTTGTAGGTGAGGCATATGGTTTTTTAGGTCCATTTTTTTCTTGTATGGAGAGCCATTTGCAAAGCTTTCTAGTAGCCGAAATGTGCTCTCTTCTTAGTATATGTAAGGCAGCTCTAAGCACATTATTCTGCTTAACCTGTAGTTTGTGAACTAGCGTTTTATTAGCTCCTAAGTATAGGACATTGCAGTAGTCCAATTTGGACTGAATAAGTGCTTGGGCCAGTATGAGGCAGCTATTGGAAGACAGTAGAGGTCTGCAAACCGTGATCAGCTCGCCAGTGTGGGCGGTGGCTGAGGCACTCATATTGATCTGGTTTGTTAGGTTAGTATTGGCATCGAGGTAGAAACCAAGAGTTTTAACATTTTTGGCTATGGGAATATTATTCCCATCAATGAGGATGCTGTTGTAGTTGGGACTCAGTTTGGACAGGTTTTTAGGTGAGCCAACTAGGAGCAGCTCAGTGTTATCATCATTCAGGCAGAGGAGAGTTGCATGTTTTAGTGGGCCTGGGTGCATTTTTCAGAGTGTGTGTGTGTGTGTGTGTGTGGCTGGCTATAAGGTACGAATGTCCACAGGCACAAAAAAAAAGTTAAAGGGGCCGCTCTGAGTGAGCAGAGCCAGGCTCTGGAGCTGGTCCCAGTGAAGGGCAGCCCAAATCTGAGAAGGCCTGTTATGTTTCAGGAAAAGCCGGTTCCCCTTTCAGGAAACGTTCCCAAAGAAAACAAACCAGAGCCTACTCTGGGGGAGAAGGGGGGTGGGGGTGAGAGAGAAAGGGGAGAAATGCAAGGTGGGGGCAAGAGAAAGGGCTGGGTGTGGAAGGAAAAAGTCTCAGATTAAACTGGAATGGGGAAAGGGGGTACCAGCTGGGGAGTAGGTGGAGGAGAGAGAGAGAGAGAGAGAAGAGGAAAAATATGGGAACAAGAAAAAAGATCACGAGGAGGGTGAATGGGTGGGTAACAGCAACAGAAATGACCAGTGGGTATATAGAGTGACGAGGTGGGGAAAAGAGACACAAACTCAATGGCTAGAGCCACAAGTTCTGTCTTCCCACCCTCCAAGGAGGACCAGAGCCCAGTTTGCCCACACAGGACAACCTGCACAGGTGCAGCACAACCTCTGGGGCTACCAAGCTCCATTCCACAGCGCCATCTGCACTTCTATTGACTTCTGGGTAGTGGGTGGAATCAGACACTGCATACAACTCTAAAGGAAGAAAGGCTTGAGAAAGATATATAGTGGTTTACTACTAGACAAATTTCTAGTAGTAAACCACTATTCGGCTGACTATTCGGTTCCGGCCGAATAGTTTGGTCAACTATTTGGTATTCGGCCGTATAGTACATTTACTATTAGGTACACCCCTAGTAAATACAAAGTTTTAATTCCTGTGTGAGGGACAGAAATAAAAGTACACATTGCTTAAAATAAAATAACATGAATAGAAGAGTCCAACTGACCCTCATATTAATTGCACACATGTACCTGCACTGTTCCAAACATGTTTCAGGATATGTGGCTTTGCCTCATATAGCAAAGCTCATCCTGTTTGAGAATCAGGTTGCGCTAGTGTACAAAGGTATTAAGAACGGGCTCAGAAAGTGAACTGAAGTCCCATAAATACTATGCTGTGGTATGAAGTGCCCATACAAATGGTGTGCAGTAAAGCAGACATCTCCACAGGGGTAAATAAGCAATTGCAAATATATATGAATGGTTTTAATCAAAAACTAATGCAGCCTGACACGTGTTTCGAGCTGATCGCTCTTCTACTGAGGCTGTTTGTGCAAAATTATAATCAATAAATGTATGGCAAGAAAAGGAAACATTTGTTGACCATGATTCAGTAGGAAAACAAACCAAACCCCAATCCCAGGGAAGAGAGGCAGTTGGGAATTGTCAAACCAACACATAAGATGAGTGATTAAAAGTAACAAGCAGATACACCAAATGCACATAATAGGTATACCAAATGCACATAATAACACAATTCAAAAGAAAAGAAAATCACAACGAGTGAATAATTAGATAAGGAAAACCACATCGCATAATAACCATGATAAGAAAGAGGGGAGAGAGAAAAGAGAAAACAACAAAGTTATTCGATGAGAAAGGATGCTCGTGGTAATCAGCCCAAAGTACATGTATAAGGCCACTAAACAGTGGAATTGTACCTTAGTCTTGGCTTGAGTAAATTGTAATTACTAAAGAAATTGCAAAATTGAAGAAATTGTAAAGGGTGACAATTAGGGATGTGTTCGAAACTGTAAAAGGACAATTTTTTAGTGTGTATATATCGTTATACCCTCACTTACCTAAAATTGAGGTGTAATTAATCTGTCATAAATTATTGACCATGGGCTCCCTATAAAGCAAGAGTAGAATAATAGTTTATATCTAAGTCTAGCTGGCGCGATATGTACCTAGCAGTAAATTAAAGGATAAAGAATTTTTAAAAAAAAATTTTTAAAAACATTTTTTAACCTACCATTGATTTGCAGTTGCACAGACAGGTTATCGGTAAATTATTAACTTACTGCAGCACGGGAGGAAGGCGAGGAATGCAGAGACGGCAAAAGCCAAAAGAAACAAGATAACAAAGAGTCAATTGACTAATTAGGCAGTTTGTCTCTAAGTACATTCGAGACAGCAAGAGAAGCGCACAAAAAGGGGCCGTGTGCAAATTAACAGCGTTGACTCACCAGTGCGTTCACTGTTAAGTGAGGAAATGGAGCCAACCGAAGACCCTCCATGGCCGAGAGCCATTATTATCATGGCTGCAACAGCTGAATACATTCTAACCAGAGATGATGATATCAAGGCCCTATTTGCCCCAAGGGGCTCGACACTGAATCCCTTCAAAAGGATAACTCCTGAAGTAGAGGATCTTAGATCTAAATTCACTAAGCTTGAACGCCTTAGCATCAGAGAGATCAATAAATTCTGGGAAAAGACTACTCTTACTCACTACTTACAAGAAAACAAAATACCTAGAGGTCTACGTATATTAATTCTACCTGACTTTGATGATCCTTTAGATAATGACCTCGCCTCGGACTGGGAAAGTAATCTATTCACTAGCTCCAATAATATGCTCAAGTTATTAATAGAACATGCCGAAAGAGAACATGCTAGAATTGTTGTTCAAATTGACAGTTTGAAAGAAGAAATCGCTCTTTTTGATGCACCCAGTACTACGATCGACAAGAACTATAAAACTCTATATACCCGTTTGCGCAAACATCAGGATGAAGTGAAACTACGCAAATCACGGAAGTTCTCACGTGACGACAGAGACTACCGTGATAATAGGGTCTATACTTATCAACCCAAATACGATCAAGTATCTCGTTCCCGCACGAGTAGTATAGCTTCGTCCCTTGCTAGCTCGGAAGCTGATAGTGACAGTGACAAACCATCTTCTCAGACAAATTCAGAAGCAGGTATTGCTATCTCTGCATCCAATTTCTCTGATGCTATCGAGTCCAGGGAAGTGGAACAAATACCCACTATTCAACCCACGTCTTTTTTAGATCAAATACGCAGGTACAAAAAAGGCAACCGCCAAGCCGCACTAGCTGCGGCCAAACAGGTTCGATTCCAATTACCTCCATCCGCCAATATTCCAACCCCAGACCCAGGCCCAGGGGCACAAGGGGCGGCCAACCAACCAGGCGCAAACGCCCCGCTCGCCCAACGCAGAGTCACTCGGTCATCATACCAACAGACTCTCAGGAACCAAATCAGATAGACCTAATTCATAACCTGAGTAGTTATTCGCTCTCTTCAGACGAACGTTCTGTCCTAAATCGTGGGCTTTCCTTTGCGCCTACTGGTTTCAATGAATATGTTCAAATTCAGATTGATCTATTTAAATTTGTTCGTAAATTAAAATTAAAGAAATTTTTCGCTACACAAGTTAAATTTTACAAAAGCAAACCTTCAGAACCACAACCATCTGACATCACTTTACAAACCATGTTGAGTACTCATGTACTCCTGTCTATTGATGAATTTGGACTAGACCCAAGCATGAATATCATGAGTTTGATGCATGACCTTAATATTGAACAACAAACTTTGAAAATAAAAGAATTATCAAGTAAATCCAAATTTACTCCTGTATTTCCTAAAGATAACTTGATTGATACTTTCCACCAAGTTGTAACCAATGACATCCACAAATTACAAGACTCTTTCACTAAAAATAAGAAGCTGAAATCTAATCTTTCTAGTAAAGAACAACAAGCATTACATACTCTGGCCTCTATCGATTCGATTATCATCAAGGAGGCAGACAAGGGAGGTAATGTTGTGATTTTGGACAAAGCAGACTACATTACAATGGGCCTCGCCCACCTTAATTCTCCAGGATGTTATGAAATTTTACTTGCTAACCCTACGCCCTCCCTCCGCGTAACAATCAAATCAGTAGTGGACAAATGGCATACAGCAGGTCTGTTAACAGATGTGGAAAAACAATTCTTAATTGTAGATGGGCCAACAATGCCAACTGCTTATTTTCTGCCAAAAATTCATAAACCTTTTGTTAAAATACCAGAAGGGAGACCAATACTGAGTGGAGGGGGTGGTATTTTGGAGCCTACCTCCCTGTACATCAATGAATGCATTTCACCATTAGTTAATAGCATACCCACTTTCATCCGTGATACAATGCATATTCTCCAGATGCTTAATCAACTACCTATGCTGCCTAATCTTGTACTGGTTACACTTGATGTAAAAGCGCTCTATACATCTATTAATCATCAGTTAGCAATTAGCAGTATAGATTTCATTTTTCGTGCTCATTCTGCTTCGTTTTTCGAACATATCGAAATGATCAAGGATCTATTATCTGTTGCCCTTACTAACAATGTATTTCTTTTTAACAATACTTACTATATACAGTTGATCGGAGTTGCTATGGGAGCAAGTTATGCCCCTGCATTAGCTAATATTTTCATGCATAACTATGAACAACAATTTGTTTTTTCTAACCAGCTCTTTACGCCACATATTCATATGTGGAAACGTTATATTGATGATGTGCTTTTGGTTTGGAATGGTTCGATTGAGCTTCTCAATAATTTTGTTTCTTATCTTAATTCTAACAACTGGGGTATTCAATTTACACAAACATACAGCCCCACAAGCATACATTTCTTAGATCTTACTATCAGTATCTCTGATAATCAGTTTGTAACCAAAACTTTCAGAAAATCTACATCCGTGAATGCAATTCTGCATGCTACCAGCTGCCACAGGAAAACTGTAGTCTCTAATATACCCAAAGGCAAATTCATTCGGGCAAGACGAAACTGTCTGTTACCGAAAGACTTCGACCAGGAGTGCTCATTGATACGCAACAGGTTTATAGCCAGAGGCTATGACGCACGTTCTGTAGCAAAAGCAGAATCTGATGTACGGGCTATGAAGAGATGCGATCTACTCACTCCAAAAATAAGGCACGAGACTATCCATTCTCAGAAACTCAAATTTATCACCAGATTCAATTCAGATAGTTCGCTGCTTTACAATGTAATCAAACGGCATTGGCACATTCTACAACTTGATCACGACATAACTCCTTGGGTGGACAACTCACCAAGTTTCATTTATACTAAGGCGAATAATCTCAAAAATATACTTTCTCCTTCTTTTATGTCAATTCCACTCAAGCAACATACTTGGCTACATCAGCCCCCACGCCCTGGTTTTTACAAGTGTGGGGGTTGTTCTATGTGTACTCATGCACTGGAAACTACCTCTATTGATTTCGGTAATTTAGGCACATATAAGATTCAGTCTTTTATTAATTGTAATTCAAATTTTTGTATTTATTGCATTAAATGTGTCTGTGGACTGTTCTATATTGGGAGTACCATACGCCCGCTGAAAATTCGTATCAGAGAACATTTGCATTCAATCACCCAACCTGATTCAAAATATCTGTTGGCTCTGCATTGGCAAAGATCCCATCAAATGGGCAATAAAACAAGCATCCAATTTGCTGGGATGATGAAGGTGACTCTTCCACAACGTGGAGGCAATCAGATCCTTAAACTCAGACAATTAGAAGCACGATTAATTTGCAAATACCGTACTGTAGAGTTTGGCCTGAACACAGACCATGAACTATCTGTTTTCCTATGATTTTAAATAAGTCATGCTACAAGTGTTTTATTATGTTCTTTGCACATGTATGTCAATAGACATTGACTTGGTCTAAGGATGTTAATGGTAATCAGCCACTATCTACATGATAGTAATTAATTATTGTGTCATCTATCTGGATGGAGTGGGCTCCCTCCTTTCATTTTCTAAAGGCACACATTTGTGAGCACGGACGTGGGCGTGGTGTTCTACTTTACACTACTGACACCCGCGGACAGCCCAAATGTTTTCATACTCCAATTATGATCACACGGTCCTCTTTTGTTTCTTCATTCCGGTCAATTTTATACTGTTTGTACAACCGGTATGCATAATTTCCTTGGTATACCTACATATAATATGCATCCTTGCCCAATCTAATTAAGCGTACCGGCTTACATTACATAATATTCACACTAGTCCATCATGGCGCCTTCCTTTTCCACTTATTCTTGTGTTGATTCGCCCGAGCGCGGGCGTCTTTGCTGTCGCTTCCCGGACAGTTCCGAGTTATACTCGGCCATGGAGGGTCTTCGGTTGGCTCCATTTCCTCACTTAACAGTGAACGCACTGGTGAGTCAACGCTGTTAATTTGCACACGGCCCCTTTTTGTGCGCTTCTCTTGCTGTCTCGAATGTACTTAGAGACAAACTGCCTAATTAGTCAATTGACTCTTTGTTATCTTGTTTCTTTTGGCTTTTGCCGTCTCTGCATTCCTCGCCTTCCTCCCGTGCTGCAGTAAGTTAATAATTTACCGATAACCTGTCCGTGCAACTGCAAATCAATGGTAGGTCAAAAAAAAATTTTAAAATTTTTTTTTTAAAAATTCTTTATCCTTTAATTTACTGCTAGGTACATATCGCGCCAGCTAGACTTAGATATAAACTATTATTCTACTCTTGCTTTATAGGGAGCCCATGGTCAATAATTTATGACAGATTAATTACACCTCAATTTTAGGTAAGTGAGGGTATAACGATATATACACACTAAAAAATTGTCCTTTTACAGTTTCGAACACATCCCTAATTGTCACCCTTTACAATTTCTTCAATTTTGCAATTTCTTTAGTAATTACAATTTACTCAAGCCAAGACTAAGGTACAATTCCACTGTTTAGTGGCCTTATACATGTACTTTGGGCTGATTACCACGAGCATCCTTTCTCATCGAATAACTTTGTTGTTTTCTCTTTTCTCTCTCCCCTCTTTCTTATCATGGTTATTATGCGATGTGGTTTTCCTTATCTAATTATTCACTCGTTGTGATTTTCTTTTCTTTTGAATTGTGTTATTATGTGCATTTGGTATACCTATTATGTGCATTTGGTGTATCTGCTTGTTACTTTTAATCACTCATCTTATGTGTTGGTTTGACAATTCCCAACTGCCTCTCTTCCCTGGGATTGGGGTTTGGTTTGTTTTCCTACTGAATCATGGTCAACAAATGTTTCCTTTTCTTGCCATACATTTATTGATTATAATTTTGCACAAACAGCCTCAGTAGAAGAGCGATCAGCTCGAAACACGTGTCAGGCTGCATTAGTTTTTGATTAAAACCATTTATATATATTTGCAATTGCTTATTTACTTTATGTGTGTGCGCAGCTGGAGAGCAAAACCCCCCCTTTTTCCTTCAATTTCCTAATCCAGTGGGAACTTGGCAGGCTCCCACCCAAGCTCTTAGCCGCAGCCCTTTCACAGCCACATTATTTGCTGACCTATGCGCTGTATCCTGTTGGCTTTCTGCCACCTTTTTCCTTGTACCCATTTAGCCTAGTGACACAGCAGCTTTACTCAGCATTACTATTTGCCTTATTATCATGGCTGCAACAGCTGAATACATTCTAACCAGAGATGATGATATCAAGGCCCTATTTGCCCCAAGGGGCTCGACACTGAATCCCTTCAAAAGGATAACTCCTGAAGTAGAGGATCTTAGATCTAAATTCACTAAGCTTGAACGCCTTAGCATCAGAGAGATCAATACATTCTGGGAAAAGACTACTCTTACTCACTACTTACAAGAAAACAAAATACCTAGAGGTCTACGTATATTAATTCTACCTGACTTTGATGATCCTTTAGATAATGACCTCGCCTCGGACTGGGAAAGTAATCTATTCACTAGCTCCAATAATATGCTCAAGTTATTAATAGAACATGCCGAAAGAGAACATGCTAGAATTGTTGTTCAAATTGACAGTTTGAAAGAAGAAATCGCTCTTTTTGATGCACCCAGTACTACGATCGACAAGAACTATAAAACTCTATATACCCGTTTGCGCAAACATCAGGATGAAGTCAAACTACGCAAATCACGGAAGTTCTCACGTGACGACAGAGACTACCGTGATAATAGGGTCTATACTTATCAACCCAAATACGATCAAGTATCTCGTTCCCGCACGAGTAGTATAGCTTCGTCCCTTGCTAGCTCGGAAGCTGATAGTGACAGTGACAAACCATCTTCTCAGACAAATTCAGAAGCAGGTATTGCTATCTCTGCATCCAATTTCTCTGATGCTATCGAGTCCAGGGAAGTGGAACAAATACCCACTATTCAACCCACGTCTTTTTTAGATCAAATACGCAGGTACAAAAAAGGCAACCGCCAAGCCGCACTAGCTGCGGCCAAACAGGTTCGATTCCAATTACCTCCATCCGCCAATATTCCAACCCCAGACCCAGGCCCAGGGGCACAAGGGGCGGCCAACCAACCAGGCGCAAACGCCCCGCTCGCCCAACGCAGAGTCACTCGGTCATCATACCAACAGACTCTCAGGAACCAAATCAGATAGACCTAATTCATAACCTGAGTAGTTATTCGCTCTCTTCAGACGAACGTTCTGTCCTAAATCGTGGGCTTTCCTTTGCGCCTACTGGTTTCAATGAATATGTTCAAATTCAGATTGATCTATTTAAATTTGTTCGTAAATTAAAATTAAAGAAATTTTTCGCTACACAAGTTAAATTTTACAAAAGCAAACCTTCAGAACCACAACCATCTGACATCACTTTACAAACCATGTTGAGTACTCATGTACTCCTGTCTATTGATGAATTTGGACTAGACCCAAGCATGAATATCATGAGTTTGATGCATGACCTTAATATTGAACAACAAACTTTGAAAATAAAAGAATTATCAAGTAAATCCAAATTTACTCCTGTATTTCCTAAAGATAACTTGATTGATACTTTCCACCAAGTTGTAACCAATGACATCCACAAATTACAAGACTCTTTCACTAAAAATAAGAAGCTGAAATCTAATCTTTCTAGTAAAGAACAACAAGCATTACATACTCTGGCCTCTATCGATTCGATTATCATCAAGGAGGCAGACAAGGGAGGTAATGTTGTGATTTTGGACAAAGCAGACTACATTACAATGGGCCTCGCCCACCTTAATTCTCCAGGATGTTATGAAATTTTACTTGCTAACCCTACGCCCTCCCTCCGCGTAACAATCAAATCAGTAGTGGACAAATGGCATACAGCAGGTCTGTTAACAGATGTGGAAAAACAATTCTTAATTGTAGATGGGCCAACAATGCCAACTGCTTATTTTCTGCCAAAAATTCATAAACCTTTTGTTAAAATACCAGAAGGGAGACCAATACTGAGTGGAGGGGGTGGTATTTTGGAGCCTACCTCCCTGTACATCAATGAATGCATTTCACCATTAGTTAATAGCATACCCACTTTCATCCGTGATACAATGCATATTCTCCAGATGCTTAATCAACTACCTATGCTGCCTAATCTTGTACTGGTTACACTTGATGTAAAAGCGCTCTATACATCTATTAATCATCAGTTAGCAATTAGCAGTATAGATTTCATTTTTCGTGCTCATTCTGCTTCGTTTTTCGAACATATCGAAATGATCAAGGATCTATTATCTGTTGCCCTTACTAACAATGTATTTCTTTTTAACAATACTTACTATAGACAGTTGATCGGAGTTGCTATGGGAGCAAGTTATGCCCCTGCATTAGCTAATATTTTCATGCATAACTATGAACAACAATTTGTTTTTTCTAACCAGCTCTTTACGCCACATATTCATATGTGGAAACGTTATATTGATGATGTGCTTTTGGTTTGGAATGGTTCGATTGAGCTTCTCAATAATTTTGTTTCTTATCTTAATTCTAACAACTGGGGTATTCAATTTACACAAACATACAGCCCCACAAGCATACATTTCTTAGATCTTACTATCAGTATCTCTGATAATCAGTTTGTAACCAAAACTTTCAGAAAATCTACATCCGTGAATGCAATTCTGCATGCTACCAGCTGCCACAGGAAAACTGTAGTCTCTAATATACCCAAAGGCGAATTCATTCGGGCAAGACGAAACTGTCTGTTACCGAAAGACTTCGACCAGGAGTGCTCATTGATACGCAACAGGTTTATAGCCAGAGGCTATGACGCACGTTCTGTAGCAAAAGCAGAATCTGATGTACGGGCTATGAAGAGATGCGATCTACTCACTCCAAAAATAAGGCACGAGACTATCCATTCTCAGAAACTCAAATTTATCACCAGATTCAATTCAGATAGTTCGCTGCTTTACAATGTAATCAAACGGCATTGGCACATTCTACAACTTGATCACGACATAACTCCTTGGGTGGACAACTCACCAAGTTTCATTTATACTAAGGCGAATAATCTCAAAAATATACTTTCTCCTTCTTTTATGTCAATTCCACTCAAGCAACATACTTGGCTACATCAGCCCCCACGCCCTGGTTTTTACAAGTGTGGGGGTTGTTCTATGTGTACTCATGCACTGGAAACTACCTCTATTGATTTCGGTAATTTAGGCACACATAAGATTCAGTCTTTTATTAATTGTAATTCAAAATTTTGTATTTATTGCATTAAATGTGTCTGTGGACTGTTCTATATTGGGAGTACCATACGCCCGCTGAAAATTCGTATCAGAGAACATTTGCATTCAATCACCCAACCTGATTCAAAATATCCGTTGGCTCTGCATTGGCAAAGATCCCATCAAATGGGCAATAAAACAAGCATCCAATTTGCTGGGATGATGAAGGTGACTCTTCACAACGTGGAGGCAATCAGATCCTTAAACTCAGACAATTAGAAGCACGATTAATTTGCAAATACCGTACTGTAGAGTTTGGCCTGAACACAGACCATGAACTATCTGTTTTCCTATGATTTTAAATAAGTCATGCTACAAGTGTTTTATTATGTTCTTTGCACATGTATGTCAATAGACATTGACTTGGTCTAAGGATGTTAATGGTAATCAGCCACTATCTACATGATAGTAATTAATTATTGTGTCATCTATCTGGATGGAGTGGGCTTCCTCCTTTCATTTTCTAAAGGCACACATTTGTGAGCACGGACGTGGGCGTGGTGTTCTACTTTACACTACTGACACCCGCGGACAGCCCAAATGTTTTCATACTCCAATTATGATCACACGGTCCTCTTTTGTTTCTTCATTCCGGTCAATTTTATACTGTTTGTACAACCGGTATGCATAATTTCCTTGGTATACCTACATATAATATGCATCCTTGCCCAATCTAATTAAGCGTACCGGCTTACATTACATAATATTCACACTAGTCCATCATGGCGCCTTCCTTTTCCACTTATTCTTGTGTTGATTCGCCCGAGCGCGGGCGTCTTTGCTGTCGCTTCCCGGACAGTTCCGAGTTATACTCGGCCATGGAGGGTCTTCGGTTGGCTCCATTTCCTCACTTAACAGTGAACGCACTGGTGAGTCAACGCTGTTTATTTGCACACGGCCCCTTTTTGTGTGCTTCTCTTGCTGTCTCGAATGTACTTAGAGACAAACTGCCTAATTAGTCAATTGACTCTTTGTTATCTTGTTTCTTTTGGCTTTTGCCGTCTCTGCATTCCTCGCCTTCCTCCCGTGCTGCAGTAAGTTAATAATTTACCGATAACCTGTCCGTGCAACTGCAAATCAATGGTAGGTCAAAAAAAAATTTTAAATTTTTTTTTTTAAAAATTCTTTATCCTTTAATTTACTGCTAGGTACATATCGCGCCAGCTAGACTTAGATATAAACTATTATTCTACTCTTGCTTTATAGGGAGCCCATGGTCAATAATTTATGACAGATTAATTACACCTCAATTTTAGGTAAGTGAGGGTATAACGATATATACACACTAAAAAATTGTCCTTTTACAGTTTCGAACACATCCCTAATTGTCACCCTTTACAATTTCTTCAATTTTGCAATTTCTTTAGTAATTACAATTTACTCAAGCCAAGACTAAGGTACAATTCCACTGTTTAGTGGCCTTATACATGTACTTTGGGCTGATTACCACGAGCATCCTTTCTCATCGAATAACTTTGTTGTTTTCTCTTTTCTCTCTCCCCTCTTTCTTATCATGGTTATTATGCGATGTGGTTTTCCTTATCTAATTATTCACTCGTTGTGATTTTCTTTTCTTTTGAATTGTGTTATTATGTGCATTTGGTATACCTATTATGTGCATTTGGTGTATCTGCTTGTTACTTTTAATCACTCATCTTATGTGTTGGTTTGACAATTCCCAACTGCCTCTCTTCCCTGGGATTGGGGTTTGGTTTGTTTTCCTACTGAATCATGGTCAACAAATGTTTCCTTTTCTTGCCATACATTTATTGATTATAATTTTGCACAAACAGCCTCAGTAGAAGAGCGATCAGCACGAAACACGTGTCAGGCTGCATTAGTTTTTGATTAAAACCATTCATATATATTTGCAATTGCTTATTTACTTTATGTGTGTGCGCAGCTGGAGAGCAAAACCCCCCCTTTTTCCTTCAATTTCCTAATCCAGTGGGAACTTGGCAGGCTCCCACCCAAGCTCTTAGCCGCAGCCCTTTCACAGCCACATTATTTGCTGACCTATGCGCTGTATCCTGTTGGCTTTCTGCCACCTTTTTCCTTGTACCCATTTAGCCTAGTGACACAGCAGCTTTACTCAGCATTACTATTTGCCTTATTATCATGGCTGCAACAGCTGAATACATTCTAACCAGAGATGATGATATCAAGGCCCTATTTGCCCCAAGGGGCTCGACACTGAATCCCTTCAAAAGGATAACTCCTAAAGTAGAGGATCTTAGATCTAAATTCACTAAGCTTGAACGCCTTAGCATCAGAGAGATCAATAAATTCTGGGAAAAGACTACTCTTACTCACTACTTACAAGAAAACAAAATACCTAGAGGTCTACGTATATTAATTCTACCTGACTTTGATGATCCTTTAGATAATGACCTCGCCTCGGACTGGGAAAGTAATCTATTCACTAGCTCCAATAATATGCTCAAGTTATTAATAGAACATGCCGAAAGAGAACATGCTAGAATTGTTGTTCAAATTGACAGTTTGAAAGAAGAAATCGCTCTTTTTGATGCACCCAGTACTACGATCGACAAGAACTATAAAACTCTATATACCCGTTTGCGCAAACATCAGGATGAAGTCAAACTACGCAAATCACGGAAGTTCTCACGTGACGACAGAGACTACCGTGATAATAGGGTCTATACTTATCAACCCAAATACGATCAAGTATCTCGTTCCCGCACGAGTAGTATAGCTTCGTCCCTTGCTAGCTCGGAAGCTGATAGTGACAGTGACAAACCATCTTCTCAGACAAATTCAGAAGCAGGTATTGCTATCTCTGCATCCAATTTCTCTGATGCTATCGAGTCCAGGGAAGTGGAACAAATACCCACTATTCAACCCACGTCTTTTTTAGATCAAATACGCAGGTACAAAAAAGGCAACCGCCAAGCCGCACTAGCTGCGGCCAAACAGGTTCGATTCCAATTACCTCCATCCGCCAATATTCCAACCCCAGACCCAGGCCCAGGGGCACAAGGGGCGGCCAACCAACCAGGCGCAAACGCCCCGCTCGCCCAACGCAGAGTCACTCGGTCATCATACCAACAGACTCTCAGGAACCAAATCAGATAGACCTAATTCATAACCTGAGTAGTAATTCGCTCTCTTCAGACGAACGTTCTGTCCTAAATCGTGGGCTTTCCTTTGCGCCTACTGGTTTCAATGAATATGTTCAAATTCAGATTGATCTATTTAAATTTGTTCGTAAATTAAAATGAAAGAAATTTTTCGCTACACAAGTTAAATTTTACAAAAGCAAACCTTCAGAACCACAACCATCTGACATCACTTTACAAACCATGTTGAGTACTCATGTACTCCTGTCTATTGATGAATTTGGACTAGACCCAAGCATGAATATCATGAGTTTGATGCATGACCTTAATATTGAACAACAAACTTTGAAAATAAAAGAATTATCAAGTAAATCCAAATTTACTCCTGTATTTCCTAAAGATAACTTGATTGATACTTTCCACCAAGTTGTAACCAATGACATCCACAAATTACAAAACTCTTTCACTAAAAATAAGAAGCTGAAATCTAATCTTTCTAGTAAAGAACAACAAGCATTACATACTCTGGCCTCTATCGATTCGATTATCATCAAGGAGGCAGACAAGGGAGGTAATGTTGTGATTTTGGACAAAGCAGACTACATTACAATGGGCCTCGCCCACCTTAATTCTCCAGGATGTTATGAAATTTTACTTGCTAACCCTACGCCCTCCCTCCGCGTAACAATCAAATCAGTAGTGGACAAATGGCATACAGCAGGTCTGTTAACAGATGTGGAAAAACAATTCTTAATTGTAGATGGGCCAACAATGCCAACTGCTTATTTTCTGCCAAAAATTCATAAACCTTTTGTTAAAATACCAGAAGGGAGACCAATACTGAGTGGAGGGGGTGGTATTTTGGAGCCTACCTCCCTGTACATCAATGAATGCATTTCACCATTAGTTAATAGCATACCCACTTTCATCCGTGATACAATGCATATTCTCCAGATGCTTAATCAACTACCTATGCTGCCTAATCTTGTACTGGTTACACTTGATGTAAAAGCGCTCTATACATCTATTAATCATCAGTTAGCAATTAGCAGTATAGATTTCATTTTTCGTGCTCATTCTGCTTCGTTTTTCGAACATATCGAAATGATCAAGGATCTATTATCTGTTGCCCTTACTAACAATGTATTTCTTTTTAACAATACTTACTATAGACAGTTGATCGGAGTTGCTATGGGAGCAAGTTATGCCCCTGCATTAGCTAATATTTTCATGCATAACTATGAACAACAATTTGTTTTTTCTAACCAGCTCTTTACGCCACATATTCATATGTGGAAACGTTATATTGATGATGTGCTTTTGGTTTGGAATGGTTCGATTGAGCTTCTCAATAATTTTGTTTCTTATCTTAATTCTAACAACTGGGGTATTCAATTTACACAAACATACAGCCCCACAAGCATACATTTCTTAGATCTTACTATCAGTATCTCTGATAATCAGTTTGTAACCAAAACTTTCAGAAAATCTACATCCGTGAATGCAATTCTGCATGCTACCAGCTGCCACAGGAAAACTGTAGTCTCTAATATACCCAAAGGCGAATTCATTCGGGCAAGACGAAACTGTCTGTTACCGAAAGACTTCGACCAGGAGTGCTCATTGATACGCAACAGGTTTATAGCCAGAGGCTATGACGCACGTTCTGTAGCAAAAGCAGAATCTGATGTACGGGCTATGAAGAGATGCGATCTACTCACTCCAAAAATAAGGCACGAGACTATCCATTCTCAGAAACTCAAATTTATCACCAGATTCAATTCAGATAGTTCGCTGCTTTACAATGTAATCAAACGGCATTGGCACATTCTACAACTTGATCACGACATAACTCCTTGGGTGGACAACTCACCAAGTTTCATTTATACTAAGGCGAATAATCTCAAAAATATACTTTCTCCTTCTTTTATGTCAATTCCACTCAAGCAACATACTTGGCTACATCAGCCCCCACGCCCTGGTTTTTACAAGTGTGGGGGTTGTTCTATGTGTACTCATGCACTGGAAACTACCTCTATTGATTTCGGTAATTTAGGCACATATAAGATTCAGTCTTTTATTAATTGTAATTCAAAATTTTGTATTTATTGCATTAAATGTGTCTGTGGACTGTTCTATATTGGGAGTACCATACGCCCGCTGAAAATTCGTATCAGAGAACATTTGCATTCAATCACCCAACCTGATTCAAAATATCCGTTGGCTCTGCATTGGCAAAGATCCCATCAAATGGGCAATAAAACAAGCATCCAATTTGCTGGGATGATGAAGGTGACTCTTCCACAACGTGGAGGCAATCAGATCCTTAAACTCAGACAATTAGAAGCATGATTAATTTGCAAATACCGTACTGTAGAGTTTGGCCTGAACACAGACCATGAACTATCTGTTTTCCTATGATTTTAAATAAGTCATGCTACAAGTGTTTTATTATGTTCTTTGCACATGTATGTCAATAGACATTGACTTGGTCTAAGGATGTTAATGGTAATCAGCCACTATCTACATGATAGTAATTAATTATTGTGTCATCTATCTGGATGGAGTGGGCTCCCTCCTTTCATTTTCTAAAGGCACACATTTGTGAGCACGGACGTGGGCGTGGTGTTCTACTTTACACTACTGACACCCGCGGACAGCCCAAATGTTTTCATACTCCAATTATGATCACACGGTCCTCTTTTGTTTCTTCATTCCGGTCAATTTTATACTGTTTGTACAACCGGTATGCATAATTTCCTTGGTATACCTACATATAATATGCATCCTTGCCCAATCTAATTAAGCGTACCGGCTTACATTACATAATATTCACACTAGTCCATCATGGCGCCTTCCTTTTCCACTTATTCTTGTGTTGATTCGCCCGAGCGCGGGCGTCTTTGCTGTCGCTTCCCGGACAGTTCCGAGTTATACTCGGCCATGGAGGGTCTTCGGTTGGCTCCATTTCCTCACTTAACAGTGAACGCACTGGTGAGTCAACTCTGTTAATTTGCACACGGCCCCTTTTTGTGCGCTTCTCTTGCTGTCTCGAATGTACTTAGAGACAAACTGCCTAATTAGTCAATTGACTCTTTGTTATCTTGTTTCTTTTGGCTTTTGCCGTCTCTGCATTCCTCGCCTTCCTCCCGTGCTGCAGTAAGTTAATAATTTACCGATAACCTGTCCGTGCAACTGCAAATCAATGGTAGGTCAAAAAAATGTTTTAAACATTTTTTTTTTTTAATTCTTTATCCTTTAATTTACTGCTAGGTACATATCGCGCCAGCTAGACTTAGATATAAACTATTATTCTACTCTTGCTTTATAGGGAGCCCATGGTCAATAATTTATGACAGATTAATTACACCTCAATTTTAGGTAAGTGAGGGTATAACGATATATACACACTAAAAAATTGTCCTTTTACAGTTTCGAACACATCCCTAATTGTCACCCTTTACAATTTCTTCAATTTTGCAATTTCTTTAGTAATTACAATTTACTCAAGCCAAGACTAAGGTACAATTCCACTGTTTAGTGGCCTTATACATGTACTTTGGGCTGATTACCACGAGCATCCTTTCTCATCGAATAACTTTGTTGTTTTCTCTTTTCTCTCTCCCCTCTTTCTTATCATGGTTATTATGCGATGTGGTTTTCCTTATCTAATTATTCACTCGTTGTGATTTTCTTTTCTTTTGAATTGTGTTATTATGTGCATTTGGTATACCTATTATGTGCATTTGGTGTACCTGCTTGTTACTTTTAATCACTCATCTTATGTGTTGGTTTGACAATTCCCAACTGCCTCTCTTCCCTGGGATTGGGGTTTGGTTTGTTTTCCTACTGAATCATGGTCAACAAATGTTTCCTTTTCTTGCCATACATTTATTGATTATAATTTTGCACAAACAGCCTCAGTAGAAGAGCGATCAGCTCGAAACACGTGTCAGGCTGCATTAGTTTTTGATTAAAACCATTCATATATATTTGCAATTGCTTATTTACTTTATGTGTGTGCGCAGCTGGAGAGCAAAACCCCCCCTTTTTCCTTCAATTTCCTAATCCAGTGGGAACTTGGCAGGCTCCCACCCAAGCTCTTAGCCGCAGCCCTTTCACAGCCACATTATTTGCTGACCTATGCGCTGTATCCTGTTGGCTTTCTGCCACCTTTTTCCTTATCTCCACAGGGGTGTTGCCAGTTAATATCAAAGTTTCCACAGCAATGTTTGAGGTTCATTTTAAAGAATCATCTGAGATAGCGTATGGTGATATTAATACCCCCAGGTGCATATACTGAATTACCTACAGGATCAGCAGGGGATTATATTAAAGTGCCCACAAAAAGATGCATAATCTTAATTAAGACCCTGCAATGGTTGGTGTATCATGGTATAGAAGGTCCCATTATAATGGTGCATGACGTCCATGCAGAAATGGCCTATGATGATATTTCTTCTACCAAAGGGATGGCGTGTGATATCACGATCCTCAAAGAATGGTATGGGAGGATATTGAAGCACACTAGAGTGTTAGTATGTGGTTATATTCAGTGATGGTGTGTAAAAATATTGCAGTATGCATGGGGCAGTGTGTGGTTATGATATGGCATTTATAACGCACCTGTAAAAAAGTGCTTCTAGGCGTGACAAGATAAGGAGGGGGAATTAAAGGGAGGACAAAACAACGATGTTACTAGGCTTTGTGTCATTCAGATCGCGCAAGTGCATGGAGGCAGGAAGAGGACAAGTGCCGGGGGGGCAGGGGAAGGCAAAAGTGCAGGTAATTCAATAATTGAAGCCAGCCGGTGGCTCATAAGTGCAGAGAGAAGGGACTACAGGGTTGCAGGGTCAGACCTTTAAGTGATGGAGGAGCAAGGGCAACTGGACATACAGGAGCCTCGGTCCGAGTTCAGAGGGTATCCAGGTGAGCAGTGCGTGGAGCAGTCAGGAAAATCAGCATCAGCACGGCAGAGGAAGAGAGAAAGCGGAAGCGAAAAGGAAGGTCTTGAGTTGCTTCCGGAACTGGAGGTTGTTCTGCTCAAGTTTGAGAGAGGCAGGGAAGCTGTTCCAGGGGTAGGCCCCAGCCGAGGAGAGAGATGATCCCCCAACTCTCAGCTTGGAGAAGCATCTGACCATCAAAGAGTTGGAGGTGGATGAGCGGAGAGCTCAAGAAGGAAGATGTTTTGGAAGAGAAAGTTGGAGGTAGAGCGGTCCCAGGCCCCAGAAAGCCTTGTGGACGATATTATGATATTGTTTTTCCCACAGCGAGGGTGTGTGAAAATATTGAATCCCCCATAAGCATGGCTTGGACTGATTTGTATGAAATTACCATACAAGCTTTGAATACGACAATCAACACCTTGGTAAAACTGTTTGAAAAGCTAGACTAAAAATATCAGCTGAAGCCAAACAGATTGACCTGATTGTGAGCTGGATGAATGACAATGTTATACGAGATGTGAATCACTTAAGCAAACACACACCAACGAAATGTAACAAGGATCATGTAAAAGCTTACGATGTTCTTGCACAAATGCCGATTGGAGTTGTGTGTTTAATTGAGTTGGACAAGCCCAGGGCGTTTGAAAAATCAAGGGTTGATAGCAGTAACAATAACATGGATGTCTCTGTTGATATACGAATATGAGTGCAAATAAGTCTGTCATTGACCTTGTAACGCAACCTGTAACTAGTCCCTGTTCTCAAATCGTTTTAGCTGATAACTCTGTGATCTATCATGAAACTGTTGGCTCAACTATGCATCAAATTCAGAAATTATCTGTTGACACAGAAGGGCAGTTGGACAAAAGCAAAAAGGTACCTTATAGGCTATTCCAAACTAAAACAGGTACTATGCGAAGGAGTGGGAATCTAGGCCTAACGAAGAACCAAATGCTAACTCCTTCTCGTCCTAGAGCTAATCTCAAACAATTGTTGAAACGTCTAATACCGCAAGTGAATACTGGGCCTACTCTAAAAACAAACGTTTGTAAAAAATTGCCTAGTCCACCTGCAAATACAACACTGATTGTACCTATTGTCCCTACAATTGAGGATTATCAACCTTTGAATGAACTTATACCATCTATCTCTGATCAGAAATCTACCTCCATTGGCACTCCGGAAGCCACCAAAGCTAGCATTGTTGAGACTCCAGATGCTTTAAAAATAAGCTCTGTAGAGACTCTGACTGCTGCGTTGGTGAGCACTGTTGAAGTGGCTAAGGTTGTGGAAGTGGGTGCCATGGGGTTACTAGCCGGTTGTACAACATCTAATCCTATTCAGAAAGGAGTACCACTGCCAATTCATGAAGATAGTACCAGCTTTGGTTTGACAGATATTCGCCAGCAAATTGAATGCTCCATTCAGAAATACATTGATTTCCAACGAACACATGTGAACACTAAATTTAAACAATCTCCAATACCTGTGATAAGTCATGTTCCCTGCCCACTGGCCAAAACTATACAAACTTTAGGTGCTCCAGCTAACACAGCTATCGTAAATGATGTGCCCCACTCATCTGTGGTGCACTATTATCAAGAAGTTGATACTCTAATCCCAATGTATGCAGTGTCTCAGGAACAGGTGACAAGAGAAGTACACAGACATGTGGTTGACCTCCGTCTGTCACAAGCTGAGCTATGTCAGGCTAACATACCTATGGTAAGCAGAAAGGAGTTCCTCCAAAACTCTGAAGCCCCCTCTTCGCAACGTCACGCTTCCATACATGTTGATTGGGCCCACAGTTCACGACATCCAGCCACACGAGGGGCAGAAAATTGAAAATCAAATTGCTAAAGCAGTACAAAGTTACTTTGACAATAATCAACCACAGTCTGATTCTGTGACTCAGGTCCCTTTATCGGCCAAAAAACAATTGACCAAACTGAGACTTGGCTCTAACTCTGACTCTCTAAAAACAATCTCTACTCCAAGAGGCTCTGAGACACTGAGAATGAGCTCAAAACAAGCTAAAACCAATATTGCTAATAATAAATGTGCCAACTTCTATCGTCTAATTCTCAAGTGCCGCCCCGCACCCTTCATTGCCTACAGAATGAACAGAATGAGTATTCTAACCATTTTTGATGAGATCAGTATGCTGAAAGGCATAACATCGGCGGACATCGGCCAAGTCGATTTTGTTCAGAGCAATGACAACTCGATTGCTAGAATATGGTTGCAATCCCATTACATAAGAAACGCCTTATGGCAGGCAAGGATGGATATGTTTGCCCTGGGGTTTGTCCTAGCAATCGATCCGTTCACATTGGATATAGAGGGTATCTTAATTTTTCCAAGTCATGCCATGAGCTCTGAGAGAGTCAAAACCCATAATAACATCTATGGAGTGAGCCACTCAAATAATGAAAAATCACTTCAGCATTCCTTTCCTGACAAGGCCAACCACAATCGAAAATCTAACCAAGAATTGAATCAAGTAAACATGACATTCTAACAATTAGTTGAAATACATGTGGAAATTCACATCTTTTTGGTGAAAGTGCGGCTGTTTTGTCCAAGTATGATATAATCCTAC
This sequence comes from Ambystoma mexicanum, assembly GCF_040938575.1. NCBI lineage: Eukaryota > Metazoa > Chordata > Amphibia > Caudata > Ambystomatidae > Ambystoma > Ambystoma mexicanum. Next base: position 148,878,568 of record NC_090927.1, read on the forward strand.
TACAGGAGACTTGGTTAAAGGAAAAACGGGTTTGGGATGATCATTCAATTGTGTTTCATCCTGCCAAGACCTCGGCCACAGGGGCGCACTTCATCTGGCATGTTAGTTGCAATTAAAAATCACAGGGACTGGCAACTTGTTTGGTGGGTTGCTCCAAATCCCTACTTTCTACTTACCAACCTGACCCTCCCGGGAGGAACAGTGGCAATTTTGAATATCTACCGCAAACCAACGGGGCTGTCAGATGATAATTTCTTTTGTGATTTGGAATCCCTACTAAATGAAGTCTCTGAATCCTCCGACATTACTAACATCATTGTTATGGGTGATTTAAACCTGCAAATCCTCCCAGAAAACAATTCAAAATTCAACTTGGTTTGCTTAAGATGGCTTCTGATGGTAAAAAATAGAGGCTTATATATGTGTAATGGTGCATTACCTGGAGATATGACTCCACAAATCACATGGCAGAGAGGAGAATGTACATCGATTCTTGACTATGCCTTTGTCGACATAAGCACGTTTGAGGTGGCTATGGGTTTTAGAGTTATACCCCAAGTTTTTAGCGACCACAACATGTTAACTCTTGCATGGTCAGTTAACTTGGGTTCTTCTAACAATGGTCAACTTAGCTTTCCTCAGGAAATGACAGTCAACAATGCTTGAAAACGTTTGAGCTGGAACCCTCAATCTCTATTGGCTTTTCACAACCAGGTGACAAATTGCAATCAGGATACCATAGTGATAAACAATGATTACACAACCTACACACATTGCTACCGTGAGAGGGTAATCTCTTGTTCACAAGTTCAATTTCAACTGCGGTACAAGAAAGCGATCTTGCGCAAAAACAAAAAACTTGTAGCTTCTTCTAATTGTGTGATAAACAGGAGCGGCTCCGTGCATTGCAGTGTCAGTATCGCAATTGGATGCGCAGTCATCAAATACAGTTACTGCAAACCAATGGCGAAAATGTTGAGAAGTGTTCTATGCAAAAATCTCTCCCAAACCTGGCTATGATAAATATTGCGAACAACTTAACTCAAAAATCTGTCCAGATTAATGGTGTCAGTGAGTCAGACTGGATAGCACACTTCTCTACCCTGTATCAAAGCCGACAGGGTGTGAATCTCATGTTCCCATGGAGGCTTCCAGCTATGATGGCCTCATTGATGAGGGGGACATTCTTATAGAAATCAAAAAACCTAACAATTCTCGTGCCCCTGGCCCCGATGGGCTAAGCAATTTTGTCTTTAAACAAAATGATGAACTGTGGGCAGAAATTCTCCAAAAAATGTTCAATCAAATCCTGGCTGTAAATAAGATCCCTTCCTCCTGACTGTCTGCCATATTTGTGCCGATTTTTAAAAGGGGAGATCGGTCTGTGGCTAATAACTACATCTCTCTCTTAGATGCCCCGGGCAAGTTGTTTGCTAAATTCATACTAAGAGATTTCAACAACTGGACCCGTGTTGAAGGTATTAGAGACCCCTTCCAAGCAGGTTTCATTTCGGGGATGGGTACTGTAGCATTTAGCGTTCATTAAAGTACGCATGGACCAGACTGGAGGCAAGTAAGTACAAATAGAAGTTTCTTTATTAGTTACAGGATTAGGCTATAAAGAGGGAGTAGGAGCTACAAGGATATGCATCTTTCTTCATGTTATCTCCCATCCTGAATCCCTAATTGCTATTCATGGGACCCTGAAACCCCACAGGGTTCCATGTTACTTCATCCCATTCCACTGCCTGCATCAGTGCACTTGATACAGAGCAGCTACATTCAAACACCAGACACTACACATCCCCTTTCTTTCAACAAAGCACACACAACCAAATTAAAGGACCAGGCTCTCTCCATAACACATCACCTCCACCACAAACCAACCAGACAACACAACCACACTGAAAACCATCACAGCGTAACTAACATTTGCGTAACTAACATTCCCCTACATCATAAAACACTAATCCACCATTTACTGCCACATCAGAGTCTCGCAGCTGCCACCTGCAAGCACTAACCATCATCAAACTACATTCCATCACCTTCGCAGCTCATACAGCATAACATACAGTCCTTCCACTCCGCATGCCACACAGAGCCTCGGGCCTGCCAGGCCCGCAGCACTAAACATCACCAACCAGAACTCTACTAACAACCAGATACAAATTGACACATCACCTGTTCTCACATTCACTCACTAACTACCCCGAAGAAAACATTTAAAAGTAGGAACAAGAAAAGAAACGAACTACACAAAGATCACATAAAAACAGTGTAACTGCATAGGCACAGCACGTGAAAAGAACACACCACGACAGGAAGTTGGCCAAACAACCTATCACATGTACATACTCTCAATTTATGGATATTCAAATAAATCATCTAACTCAGAAATTATGGATCCATGTCATTTTTAAACCTTACTACTTAACCAGCACACAACCATAACCCGGTTCATATCACTTGCCCACACATCATCACACAATTCATCCATGCACAACTTGGGCTTCACAATAATTTCACTGACAACCAATCCACTCATGTGGAAACACTAACAAGCATCATTTATGCTCTCAAAAGCTTGGCACTTCTATATTCTCACTACTGGGGGCGCGACCTCCCTTAATGCATTTGCATATGCATTTCATTTCACCTTTAATAATTCATGTTGACACAAAATCCACAGTACCATACTCATTCAATACATTTACACAGAGCTTACATCTATACATGTCACACATGTTCACACAACAACCATGTATGTGCTTCATCACCCACATTTTTCACATTAGCACATAAAACCTTACGTATACTTCTAATATAATGCAATTCATTTCCTAGATTTCTCATTCTGTTTTCTTATGAAATGCATTAAAATTGAATCAACAGGTGCTTAAAAGTCCAAGGTGCATGGCAGCATAACTCTGCAAATCCTCAAACTTGGTTAAACCTACACATTAAAATGTACATATTTAAAATGCACTACCAAAATTCACCTTACTGCACTTTCCAAAACTGTTGTGCACCTAAAAATCCTCAAACTGGTTACATCTACATATTCCAGCGCAAGCAAAAAAAAAACATACTATCATGTTATCACAATACTTTTTCTAATTTACCATATTGTGCAATTTTTTAAACCATTAAACCACTGTCATTTCCTCTTTAAGAATGCATTCTGAGCCTACGCAGCCAGGCCAGACATACATACATACTCAAACATTCACTTGCGCAGTAATTCCTTTTGACTTTAACACTGCCTCCACACTAAACTGTGTCACAGAAACATTTCCTAATCCCAAAATGCATCATATATAAATATAGAAGGCAATTTACAAATACTATTTGCTTTAAACATGCTGCTTTGCATTAACCTGAATACATTGCACATATTCCTTAAATCACCCGTAGTCCGTAGTCTGTAACTTGCTTGCAATTCCAAATGAACGTTTGTCCTTTGAGATTCCTTGCACATAAACAACAATATCATCAAAAAGTCTCAGAATTACACGTAGAATGCAAGCCAGTGCACGAGAACCAACAAAACATAAAGCAGTACCTCTTTGGGGAGTATTCCAATCCTTCCCTTACCAGTCAGCATTGTACGCATGTGTACCACGTTGCTGCAGGAATGTAATTTATCCCAGCACTTGGTGGAGATCCTTTTCTGCTGTGCGCTTGCAGTCACACCCACATCCAAAATATCTCTCTCATAAGAGTTTCAGTGCAGAGTGTTTCAGTGCGGAGGCCCCGATGCACAGCCACGCTGCACACAAAAAACAAAGAGAAAGACCTAATTTTCCTTTCCTTTCCAGCGATTCCTTAAGACTCCACAGTCCTTTACTGACAATGACGCATTGAAAGAAAGAAACAAAAACAACTCGGGGACTCAGCATTGCATCAGGCTCCAACGTTTCACTGTGAATTAAAGTATACAGAACTCAGACCCTTCTGTATACGTCATCACGCTACCGACGTCAACATGCTCTTTCTTCTCAAGGATTGCTTTTCTTTTATGGAGATCCACGCTGGCACATTAGCATTCGGGGCTACACCAACCCCCTTTGACATTCCATAACGTCATTATTTACAGAGCAGCTGCCCAACTGCACAGACCTGCAATATGCGACCATCTCCAACGGTCAAATGCAGTGCCTCACAGCTCAGTTCCAAAGCACATACAAGTGCAGTGTCACGAAATTTTACAGTTCCATAGCCACTTCAAATGAGCATAAATCTTGTCTCCGCTAGCACACATCATAACCCGTGCATCTGTCCATTTGGACCCATAACATAGCAAATGCTCATTCCCTTTTTTCTCCCCCAGAAATGTGTAGAATGAGTCTTGTTTTTCTGTTTTAGGCCGCAGATTTATTTCCCACAACATCATAAAAATCACACTGCACACAATAGTGGAAATAACTCTGAAGATGCGGCGACTGCTCCGTGTCCAACAACTTGCTTCCCCCTTTCTATCCCAAAGTCCAGTATAGGCCCAACTCTCCCAACCCTTAGCGCCTGAGCCTCGCCTGCCCCTACAGGTGTTCGTGAGCGGGGAGAGTGCCATTTCCTTGGGGGAAGCTGAGCCCTTGTTGTTCCCCCCAGACGCCCTGCTGCTTAGGCTCCCAAGGGGCGCTGGTCTGAGAAGGGCGAAGACCCTTCCGGCTTTCTTCTGGCTCATCCGGAGTCTGTCTCTTGTGCTTGGTTGCCCAAACACCGCCACGCCACGGGTGGGTTTCCACCCACAGTGGCTCCCCCCAGTAAGCTCCTTCACATTTCCAGGATCTTGGTGGAGAGATTCCAGTAAAAAAGCTCCATCCCCGTCGGTGACAAGTGCACCCCAACCTTAAGATAATACTCTGGGGACTTCAGTTAATCAGGCCGTGCCTGATCTGCCCAAATCCTCTGCCCCTGCAGAATTTGGCCATTGTACAATTCAACTTCCGCCTGGATCTCTCCACGGCCGCGTGATTATCCGCACCTCTCCATTCTGGTCTCGGGATGATCTCTGACCAGATGATTTCTGTTTCCCCCAGTTGTCCTGCCAGCTCCTGTAATGAGAACATCATTTCCCGCATTAAAGCCCCCCCTCCTCAGGCTTGTCAAATCATTACCTCCCAGATGTATGACCAGAATGTCCGGTTTTTGCTGTTTCCCCAGCAATTTGCACACCTGCCCCTGCAGTTGCGCCCATTTCATCCCTCGCACCCCTTGCCACCCAATCCTGAATTCGCCGGCCGTCAGCTCCTCCTGTTCTGCCATCCTGCTTGCCCCAGCCCTAGACACAAATGAGTGCCCTATCACCCATACCGCTCTCCTTCTCCTCCCGGCTGGTGCTAATGAGATGAGAAGTCAGCATGTCAACTTTACAGTTTTTCTGGTCTGATGTACCTCTTAAAACACCCGGACCTCCATCTCCCAATCTGCTTAATCTCTGCCGGGCCTAGGCATATGGCTGCCGCCGACGTGGCTGTCCCTATCCGAAATGAGCGTGTCCCAAACACTCCGCTTGTTTCCCAATTCTTTCCAAGGCTAGCTCCATAACCCTTCTAAACTGGAATCGGCTAAGAGCAGCCCCGTCCTGGTGAAAGAGCAGTGGAGCCCCCCTCCCTCCCCGCCCCCCGAGGACGGTCTCTGCCCGAGAAAATCCGACACGGCCCTGACTGGACAGACTATGCTCCCCGTGATGGGCTGGAGGACCACTGTGCACCCTTTCCCCTCCTGATCTGTCTTTGATCTTTTTAACCACAGGGTCAACCTTCCTTCTGACCAATGTACATCCCCCACTTGTAGGAAACCCGTTCCCTTAGCCCCTTTTGTTCTCCGAAACCAATTTGCTCACCCTAAAAGCCCCAAAGAAAGCTAATGTAAAAGCCGCCCTGAATAATGACACTTCATATCTGTCCCGACAAACTTCCTCCAGGCATCCTATTAGTTTATGTAGCTTGGCTATGTCTATGGGCCTTCTTTCATCCGCCTTTGGCACGCCCTGCTTGGCTCAGCCTTTCATGGCCATCACAATTTAGTGTTCCTTAGTGGGGTCACTTTTCCCTTCCAGTTTCAAATAATGGGCGATTGCGGCCAAGTGATAGGCCATCCATGACCTAGTCTTCCCCTCGTGCCAGCCCCAGCCCACAAAAGCCCTCACCGGCAGTTCTCTCTGCCCCTCCACCAATACTTCCCTTTGGAAAGCCAAGTACCGTTCCCAGCATGCCTTGTATCTACTTGCCGTGGCCGGGGCCAATGCTGTGTGAATCAGGGAGCTCAGATCGCCCCAATCATGTCCCACCACTGAGTTCTGAACAGGGTCATCGTCTTGTCTGCTCCGGGACAACTCCCTTGACATTTTTCCCACTGCAAACGAGAGAGAGCATCAGCGGCCGTGTTTTTGACCCCCGGTATGTGTCTTGCTCGCACCTCTATGTTGAGTGCTAGCATGCTTTTGTTGAGCTCCCTCAGTAACCGCAGCACCCTTGTGTTGCTGGCAGACCCTTGATTTATGATCTGGACTACTGCCAGGTTATCTGACCAGAGCATAACTTTTCTGTCTTTTAGATAGTCCCCCCAAAGTTTGAATGCTATCACAATGGGAAAGAGCTCCAGCAACGTGATGTCCCTAGTGATGCCTTGCTGGTGCCACTCTCCTGGCCATGCCATGCCGCACCACTTGGTGCCCAAGATTGCCCCAATCCCCAGGGACGCAGATGAATCTGTGAATAGCTTGAGCCTGTCATTGCGGCTCCATTCCCCGCTCCACAGTAATACCCCGTTGAAGCTGTCCAGGAAATTGTCCCACATGGCTAGATCCTCCCGTACTTCGCTCCGCAACCTCACATGCTGCCCTACATGCAGCAACCCCACAGTCTTGAGTTTGATGTTTCTTGCAAACACTTTAACTGCCGGGATGACCTTCCCTGCAAAATTGAGGTTCCCTGCCAGTGACTGGAGCTCCTTCATGGTTGTCTTATTCTTACCCATCAAGCCTTTGATGATCTCCTTCAATTTCTTCACCTTGTCTTGCGGCAGCCTGCACTCCCCTTTTACTGTGTCAATTTCTATCCCTAAGAAAGTCAAACAGGTCACTGGGCCTACCGTTTTCTCCTGTGCTAGTGGTAGCCCAATCGCGTTCATCAGCCCCTGGAATGTACTCATGAGAGACCCATACTCCCCGGAACCTTGCTTTCCAATTAACAGAAAATCATCTAGGTAATGAACCACCGCACCTTCCTGACACTCCTGTTTGACTGTGAACTGCAGGAAAGTGCTGAAGGCCTCGAAATATGCACAGGAAATGGTGCACCCCATAGGTAAACATTTGTTATAGTAGTACTGATCCTGCACCTTGAATCCGAATAGGTGATAACTTTCTTTGTGAATGGGCAAAAGCCGGAATGCTGACTCTATGTCGGGCTTCCCCGTTACGGTACCCCTCCCTGCCGCCCTCACAACCTCCACTGCATCCTCAAAAGATGAATAATGTACCCGACACAGTTCCTCGGCTATGCCGTCGTTCACCGACTCCCCTTCTGGGAAAGAAGGGTGATGGATCAGTCAATACTGTCCCTTCTCTTTCTTAGGGACCAGGCACAATGGAGAGACTACCAGATTGGCCATAGGTGGACACTTGAATGGACTGGCCACTCTACCCAACTTGACCTTCTTGAGGACTTTCCGTGCCACTACCTCTGGCATCCCCAGGGCTGACCGTAAGTTGAGAGCCTCCTTGCCCTTCTTGACCCCTGTGTATGGGATTTTGAAACTCCACCTAAATCCTTCCCACAGCAGACTTGCATACGCACAATTTTGATAAGTATTTAACCAGGGAGTCATTGCTTGGAGGTTAACCGGGGTTGGCAGATCATTTTTAATCATAATCTTACACATCTGTGGCCGTGTCATTAACATGTTGTGTTTCACCTTATTCCCTCTTGACCTTATCCTTTGATTTGGGGCTGCTCCTATGTTTCCCCTCACTGGCTGAGGAGCTGCGGTCCCCGGTACCTCTCCCTCTTGGGTGCCTAAATCGGTAGGTTTTGCCAAAGGGGCAACCCCCTTCAGTATTAACCCTCCAGAAATCTGCTTGCTCCCCTTGGTAGCTGGCCCTGCTGTTCCAGGAGGAGTATCCGCGAAAGGACACCCTCCCCCGACGGGCGTATCCTCCCCTGCCCCTCCAACTCTGGAGCTCCTTTCCTGGTGTTTTCTCTCCCCCTTCTCCTGAGGGCACCATTTTGTCTAAGAAACCTCCCACGTCCATCTCATCCCAAGACACAGCTGGCCAAACCTGCATTTTCAACCGGAAACCCTGATCATATTGCAACCACCCTTCACCCTCATGCTTTAAATACAGTTCGTGAATATACTGTTCATAGGCAATCATTCCTAGTGCATCCTGAGGGAATCTTTCTAACATTATTGACATATACACTTTGAACGCCTTTAACCAGTTATGTACGGATGCTTCCACCTTGGGTTTCTCCCTGTCCCTCTTTTCCTTCTCTTTTTCGGACAATTCTTTTATTCCTTCTCCCAGCGGTTCCATCCCCACAAAATCCAATATTTCTATAAATTCCTTTCTCCACATCCTCTCCGTAGTGGCCCCTGGTATGTGCCATGCTAAGGAGCTTACTAACACCCGGACAGGGGCTAAACCTGGCATTGGTCTTCCGTCATATTAGGCCCCCACGCCCCCTCTTGCCAGCCATTGGTATTGGTGACTGAGGGTAGCCCTGGCCCTGTCACTCCTTGGCCCCACCACGCTGGAGCTTGTGCTGCCCCTGCCAGGGCTGTCCCTTCTTGGTTCACTGAATTACCCCCATTTATGGAGTTTGCACTGGGCCTTGTAGTGACCTGTTGTCCCTGTGGAAACCGCACCCCCACACCCTGGAAATGCATTGCCAGGATAAGTAACTGGCCATTTCCCCCCCCCCTGACAGCCTGGTGCTGGGTGTGCTACCTGACAGGTACTGCCCCCAGGCCCAACCGCCCCAGCCCCCAGATTCACCCCTCTCTTGTGTTACAGCTGTCCCACTTGGAATTTGGTCGAAAGCATTGACATTCCCACTCAATAACTGCCCATTGCCCCCAATGCCCCATGCTTGCATACATTGCATCATCATACCTTTCACTGCCTCCAAGGATGCAGGCCCGTCTTCAGTCACAGCCACCGGTCTGGTTGCAGGCGTGCTGGGTGGACCCGGATTCCTTGGTGCCTCCACAGGTGTAGGTGCCGGTACGGCTACAACCTCCTGTGCCTTCCCCTTGCCCCAGGTGCTTTCACAATAAACATAAACTTGGATTCCTTCAGTCCTGTTGTCTGCCCTCTAGTGGCCCTCTTTGCTTCTGATGAAATGCTTGCGTCCCTCGCCGCCTTGTTGCCTGGCTGTCCACAGTGATCAGAGCCGATGCTCCCCACTTCCGCCTTTGTCCCTGGTCAATGTTTTTATAGTGTGCGTGCGTTTGGAAAACCAGGGGGGGGGCCTTATGCCCGCTCCGTTATTAGGCTTGGCACAGAGGATTGGGGTGTCCGACCGGGCCTACCGTCCTGCTGTAGGCAGCGGCTTCACTTGCCCCCCCCCACGTGTTTCACCCTTTAGGACCTGGGTCCGCTGTAGCAGCCACGTTCTGGCTGGTGGCCTGTTATTGCTCTCCCCTTCCTGCGGCTGCCTTACCCTTGTGTCCTTCGTGCCTGCCGTGTTCTCCCGCCGCTCTGCTGTGCCTGCTCCGCGGCTGCCTCCTTTCTGCAGGTTGCACGGCGCCGCCCACTGCAACGCCGGTTTCCACGGGCTGCTCCGCACTGTTGCCCGCCGCGTTGTCCCTTCCGTTGGTCCAGCGCCGCTTCTCAGGTGCTCTGCTACCGCTGTTGCAGCCCCCCAGCTGACCGGCTCGCTGTTGCTCCCACGGCACTGACGGGGTCTCCCCTTCCTCTGCAACTCTGTCTTCACGAGCTGCAGCTCTTATGAACGAACGCGAAACGAATACCTCCTCTTCAAATGAAATCCTCAAACGAAATCCTCCTCTTCGTGTCCGTGTGCGGGCGTCCTTCTTCCAAGGCTGGATGGATGCTGCAGGCAGACAGGAGCCCGCCCGTTATACGGGGGTAGCTCTGCCACTTTCCATTGTGTCCCTTCGCGGGCTTTCCCTATTTTTGCCGTGCTTTCCGCTGGCGCCTTCCCTTCTTCCCCAGGGGGAAGGGGCAGGACAGGAGGAGGACACTGCCCGGGTTATCGGGGTGCCTCCTACATTTTTGTTTTTTCTGTTCGTCGTCACTGGCATTTCTCCTGGCTCAACACAGGAAAAAAGAGCCTGTTCTTCTAGATTTCTCAAATCTGTTTTTAAACAACGCAGGTATTTAAAGGAGAGGCTTGTTTTCCTCCACACACTTATTCTCGTCAACACAGTTGCCAGCCACTTTATCATTTTCCAGTGCCTTTTTCTTTCCTTTATGAAAAGGTTATCTACAGTTCATAACGCTTGCTCTGGGCAGCCCGCACCAATATAAAAACCCCATGTTAAGTACTTTCTGCTGCATAGCACACGCAGCTCCATTTTAACAGGGCTTATTAAAATACAGATTTCTTCCATAGTGCTTCCACTTTTTACTGTACAGTACTTTAAAGTGAATAATGTTCCTCAGCTTGCGCAGACCCCTTACTACTTCAACTGCCATCTGCATGCTACAAGCTTAATCTTCACCTTTTAAGCAGAATGCCATTCCCAGCTATATTTCATAGCCCAATCACAGTACCTTTTTTCTTTTGAAAAGGGCATTTTCAGTCAGTTCACCTCTTCTCTGGCTGCCTGCAAGGGAGAATGTGTCTTCCCATCCCCAACATCTTCCGCTGGCGTCATTCCCTCTGGACTGCCCTCTGCCATCTCTGGACCATCATTTAAAAACATCCTCTAAAAACAACCTTGTCGCCACTGTAGCATTTAGGGTTCATTAAAGTATGCATGGACCAGACTAGAGGCAGGTAAGTACAAATATGTTTCTTTATTAGTTACAGTGTAAAGCTATGAAGAGGGAAAGCTTGCAAGTGGTTCGCCTCTATACCTATTTGGGTGTTGAAATAGCTAGCCAAGGGGCAATCCAAATCTATAAACAGCTTATGATTGATAAGGTCGATACAGCCAAGCATCAAACCAACACTATCCAAAGAAGATACAGCAAATTTTCAGCCATGCCTGCATTGACCTATTATCAACAGAAAGCTACGCCCATTTTGCTATATGCCACGGAAACCAAACCCATCTTGACCAAGGAGTTCTGGTCCCTCTTAAAAGGGAAATATTGGCGAGGAGTTCTAAACCTGCCAAATTGTACACCGCTTCCTTTAATACGATACGAACTTGGTCTCATCTCATTGTCCAGCGGATACACCTGGCATGTGATTGCATTGTTTAGAAAGTGCATTATGGCCATTGAAACTAACTCAGCGTTGGGCTTTCAAGCTGATTATGTGTTTACATCAACTGATCTGTTCATAAGCAAATAGCGATCCTATGTGGTTCAGGCCATGGCTGATATAGATGTATTTTTAACCATACTGCTTCGAAATCCCATGCAAGTCAAAAACCAGATTATATGCAATGGACTGGGCTAACAATTTCGAGAAGTGTGCAACATATCGCGACTGCAATCCTGAAGCTTACCGGCAAAACAAATATAGTATACCTGAAGCATATTTAGTTCAATCTCCATCTACGGCTCATAGAAATGACTTTCTACGACTAAGACTTAATCTATGGCCGACCAGACAGGTCTTAATGCGTAGGAAGACTATTAATGAAGCTTCAAACGGTGGGGAGTCATAATGTCGAAAAAAAAATGTCGACAGACAAAAATGTCGACAAAATAATGTCGAAACAAAAAATGTCGACTTTCGTTTTTTTTAATTATATATTTATTTTAGGGGTTCGGGAGTAAAATAAAAGGGAAAAATAAAAAAAAATCAAAAAAAAGCGGGGCTGGGGGGGAACCCCCCCATTTCGAAAAAAAAATGCATTGAAAAAAAAAGTCGACATTTTTTTTTTCGACATTTTTTTTTCGACTTTTTGACTGTCGACATTTTTGTTGTCGACATTATGACTATAAACCGCTTCAAACATCTGCCGTTTTTGTCTGGATGACACCAAAAGAGAAGATCTACAGCACTTATTCACTGAGTGCAAAGCACTCTTACCGCAGCGCCAACACCACTTTAAAGCAATTGTTGATCAATATGAAGTCAAAACCCCCACCACTTTGTGGCAGATGATCTATTGTGGCTATTCTGTAAAAGTGATAATTCGTGCTTTAGAGCTTCTGTGTGAACCTAAATTGCGAGAGAATACTGGAGTAACAGGCGCAAAGTCTTAAATCTGATAACAAAGATTGTTTGTCCTATACAAAAAAATGTATGTTTCCTCTCAGTAGGTTAATGACTTTTATATTATTTTTTATTTTATAGGTGTGTAATCTAATGTTGTGATGTTCTTTTTTGTGATCTCTTTTATGTTCGGAAATTTTAAAAAGATTTCTTTTAGATGTTCTAAATGTTGTAAAGTTGATAGTTTTCAGCTATAACAATAAAAACATTTTTTTTTAAAAACCCTACTGCTTATGTTTTACCTCTCTGAAGGTGATGGCCTAAAGCCAAATGCGTTTTCTACTAACCTCCCCGAGGTCCTTTCTATGTGTGGGGTAGTCTGCTTCCCAGGTTAATTCTAAGGATTACGGGGGTGCCTTCCAGACACTCAAGCCCCACTCTTCCTCTCACACCTTGGTATTCCTATCCCTACATACTTCTGTCCCTCTCCTGTTCTCCTTCTACTCCCATTGGCTTTCACCTTCTTGTTCCCCTGGCCAATCTTGCCTGCTCCTCCCAGCCCGGGAGGTATTACAAACAAAGAGAGGTCGGAACTGAGGCTCTCCCAACTACCACAGTCCATCTCTGGGGTATGACTGGCTGTGACTTCATTGGTCTCCCACTCAAGGCTGAGAGGGTTTCGCATCTCCTCTTGACATGGTCAGACTACTGACTGTCACATATAGTAATGTTCTTCATCATGATATTTTGATAACCATTCATAAACATTGAACGTCTCTGCCTATCAAATATCAGCCTCCCTCTTTTCTTTTTTCTATATTCCTCTAAAAATATGTTGTCTGCCTTTCACTAGGCATTAAATCATCACCATTCGGAAGAAAATAGATAGGCTCTCAAACAACTAGAAGCAAACAGACCTGTCACTTTAAGCTTCAATAACCCATAGTGCAATACAGTGACATTTGGAACTCTATTCAACATTAATTTGAACATGTACCCATCAGTGCTACATATTTTAGAGCTAAAGCGTCCTTTAAGTAGAGTTAAGGGTCTTTTTGTCATTATTTTCCACTAAAGTTCTAGTGCCGCTACATTTTCCACAGCATCAATCCCCGACGTTTTGATAAATGTTTGTTATGCTGTGACAAAAAGCCAAAGAAAGACAGATTTTGTCTTATACCTCTCACACCATTGAAGATGGCTGTATCTGTCTAAAAGGTGCCTTACATGAGGAAGAAGGAGAGCAAGGTCACTGGTCTAAAAGCCAAGCATGGGGTCTTCTCTCAATGCTATATAACTATTTTGCTTGGAGCCCGCAACCATATTGAAAATATCCCAAAGTAATTCTTAATCCCTGGGGGCAAAATCTGCAGCCAGCTTTGACATCCCTGAGGGTCGCTCAGAATGTCATCAGTCAACATTAATCACATGTTCACTGTCAAATGAATCTCTGATAGTGAGGTGACACCTGACATCAAGAACACTAATGGTGATATAACATTTGTGAGAGAAATAAAAATCAAGTCACTCCACATTAATGAAGAGACCAACGCCTACTCCAAGAATCTGAAAGGTCATTGAGACGCCACAAGAGCCTTCTTAGATCCTCTTCAAGCTTATGGTGGCAACATATGCACTCCTGCAAGAGTCCAAATGCCTAAAGATCCCAAGAGTTGATTAAAACAAATGATAATGTGAATGACTTAAGACATTGGTTCTGGAAAGCACTGACCATTAAGTCCTCTTTATCTCCATCTGCAGGACTCACTACTTCACCAAGGACTAACACTTTGTCAAGAAATTACACCTCAGAACCCGATTTTAGTGAGAAAATACCACACTCTTCAAAATCTATACCATTTGAAGTCTCTTAAACAGATTGCATCCTGTTCTTCACAGAGACCTTAAGAAAATTAGCTCCAAGAGTTACCATCACCTCTTCTGTGTCTGTTTGAAAAACATGCAATCAAAAAAACTGCTTTGTCCACTTATCTGTGTTTCCTCAGCATTCAATGGAGTCCATCCTCACACAGGCATCCAAAGAAGCATGACAAACGCTACAGTGCTCTCTATTTCTGAGGATGCACCTACTGCCAGACCCAGAGGTGGTTTCTGCACAGCCTCAGGAAAATCTATGGCGTGTCCAGCAAATGCTTTTTTTGTGATTTCCTTGAGCTTAAGTGTGGTCAGCCATGGCTCTTTTATGACAGCTTGGTAGATTTCAGTTTAAGCACTTCAATACTTGGCAGCTTTCCTTTTGCAAGAGAGGCATAAAGATATCCAGGAAATCTCGAGGGAGATCAAATCATGGACACCAATCATGTCATTAGCCAATCAGTCACCAATCTTCAGGGGAATACATTACATTGGGTTGGCCATTCTCTAAGCCTCTAAAAGCAAATAACCCTGCCCTCTGATATATTCTTTGATCCAGTCCATATAACATGAGGCAACTGTGGTAGGTCAGAATCAGGAGACTAACACTGTCATCTTCTTAAGGACTCTTTATTGTTCATTATTTCAAAACCTATTATGTCCCTGATTTGTGGAGCCCTACTCTAGAGACATTAAGGGGTGCATGTCAGGATGTCCTACAAAGAAGAATAAGTCTGCCATCCAGACAACCAACTCTAATGTGGAACCGGTCACTACCACTTTGAACACAATACATTTCTTACCATAAACACATGAAGGTATCTTCCCCAACCCAGGAATCAAAACTGACTTCAGACTTCCTCGTAATTTCTCCTAGTCACAGGTTGCACAGGCTCCTGGCACATTTCAGAGGTTCAGTCACAACAACAAGTCTCTATTTTCCTTCTCTCCCTCTTCGGGCTGTATCATAGTCTCTGATTAGTCTGTATTACACTTTATCAGATAGTTTATGTAAGTTTCTGGTTGATGAACCAGTCTGTGGTGTTTTCCGATTCTGTAGTCAATACCAAGTACGTTCCCTGGGGTCCCCACCCAGGAGTCTTGTTCCACTCTCTTTAGTGATTGTTACCCACTTCCGGGCTGTCCGATTTCTTAGCTCACCTTGGGGCTTTGGTTTCCTATGTCCCGTCTGGGGATTGGGTTGCGCTCACCCTGTCTTGTTGTTTGCTCTCTCATACCCCGCCTGGGGGTTTAGTTTATCTTTCCCCACCATGGGGTATCATCATTCTCACCCTGCCCTGGGCTATGTTTTCTAGCACCATGCCTTGGGGTATGGTTTCTGGCAGCCTCCTTTTGGCTATGGCTTCGCTCACCCCCCTAGGGTATGTTTACTGCCACCCTGCCCTGGGGTATGGGTTTTTTGCAGCCTGCCTGGGGCTATGACTAACCCTGGCATATGTTTGCTGACCCCCTTCTTGGGCTATAGTTGGCCTTCCCCCTCTCACGTCTCCCAGAGCCACTGCTTACCTTTCCTTGCGGCAGAGTGGCAGACACAGGCAGATCTTCTCCTAGAAGAGGCAGACTGATGCTAGGTGTGGTGTTCAATTAATAATTTTCACTGAGAGGTGCACATGTGAAACTGCATTTTCTATGATAGTTATCATTAGAGAATTCATCCACTGATGCATGCATTCATTTAGCATGCACTATGTTTGAACAGTATGTTTAAGCTATCATGCCTCAATATTTGCTGAGAGCCATGGGATTTATGTACCCTTGTCATGTATAGCATATAGTGTGTTTTTAGGCGCTAGAGAAGCTGCTTTGTGTCTGCTCATTTCTGAATTTGGCCTCTTGCGCGGAGAAGGACATTATTTTCGCGCACAGCGAACACACAGTGTGGAAATGTTATGATAACTGTCTTTGCAAGCAGTCAGCCCCATTGGCACAGAGAGAGACGGCCTTGGTTGGCTGACTGCAGAGAGAATGTGTTTTCCGGTCTGCAAGAGAATGCTTTAGCTAAGCAAGAGAATGCTTTGTTTTGGGTTTCTGATGAGACTGTCTCAATGTCTCAATGCGAGAATGTTGGCGATAGCTTGTTCTGTTCTGAGAGCTAGAAAAATGTCACAGTGACTAGACACTGTATGCACGTAGGTAGACATGCTGTCTTTCAGGAAATGCTTGATGGCTGAAATTATAGTAGCCATAGAAATGAGTGCGTCACAGCACTACGATGCTAATGTACAAATGCGGTGAGATTTATAAGACGGCAGTAGATTGAGAAGGGGAGTAGATTCAGAGTGTGTGGCTGGGGGAACAAGCGATTTGGGGAAGTTTGTACTTTTCATTTTCCCATTATGCTCTTAGTGGTTTAAGAGAAAAATCTGTTTATATGATATAGAAGAGCTGCAAAGAAGCCAGAACGAATAGACGACCCAAGGTTGAACTTGTGTATAGGAAACGGCTTAAAGGTTGCAGCCCACAGCCACCAACCCGAGTTGCACAGACATCCAAAAGAACAAGCTGTGCCTAGCAACGCAGAAAACCTCCAAAAAGAGGATAACAGATCAGAGGCAAAGAACCCACATTCACCATTATTTTCAGGTCACAATAAAAACATAAAATCTGATTCAACAAAATAAAATGCCTAAAAATAAGTTAAAAAAAGAAATATCTCCAGGTACACAACAAGCACCGGAGCAAGTACTGGGGTGGCAGAAGATTACAAATGCAGGGTTGGCATAAAGGAATATTCCGAAGTCAAAACAGGTGTTTATAGACTGGCTGGTAAAATATCTGGTACTGGAGAAACGGATGGTAAAATGGTAAGACTGCAAGATTTTAGGAAGAGCTGCCCGTCATAGTCTTGCTGATGGGGAATCCTCCACAATCCTCGATAATAGCTCCACTCAGCACTGATCAACATCTCCAGTGATATAAGTATAACACTTATACATAAAAAGGAGGAAAAAGAGCTGGAGCCACGAGCCTCAGGAGACAGCAGGAACAGCAGCAGCAGAAATATCCCGCTCGAGCCTCCACTCCGCAAACGTGAGCAGTGGGGATGAAACAGGTATCCCCGATGCATGTTATATTATGTGCTCCCCCTCTGCTAAGTGTTCTGCACAGACTCAGTGAAGGTAGAGTTCACAGGCAGCAGAAACAGCCCACTCAAGCCTTTGCTCCGCCCTGAATGTAGCCATAATCGGTTACGGCTCATCAATAATGAACGGGGCATCAACACACCCATTGTGAATGTCTTGCCAGTGAGCACTCCTTCAGCTGCTTTTTCGCAGCTGAAGGAGCACATGGTTTCCCTTTGACAGTTTATTTTCCCACATATGTGCCAAATGAGCTATGCAAGGCCAAAGGCATTTTGCTTCCCTAGCCTTGCGTGCCCCATTGGGGATGACAGCTGGGTAGTGCAGCTAAGAATATGCGTCTGCACTTCTCCACGCATTCAGAGATGTCATGATGTCCTCTGGGGGATGCTCAGACTTCTGTGCGCATATGCAGGAACCAGGAAGCGCTTCCCACTTACTGATTCCTATTCATGCTCCACTGGAGCCAGAGAGCGTCAAGCGACCGACCTGACAGAGAGGTTGAGGACCAGGGTAGATGAGGTGAAAAAAAGAAATGTGTGTGTGAATGAAAGAGTCTGTTTTGTGGGTGTGCATGTGGATGTGAGAGTGAATGTGTACTGGTGCATGCATGGATGTCTGTGTGTGGACAGTGTATCAATTTGGGTAATGAATGGAGCAGGCTCAAAGCGGGCCTCTACTCCATCCAGTCTGCAAAAAAAATGACCACTCTCACCGTGTTCGTAGGCTTGCCTTTGATCGCGTCTTTCATTTTGTGATGAATCAGAGAGGCCCACTCAAAAGTACATTGAGCAAGCTAACCCTGCTGATGAGTGGGCCTCTGCTCCATTCAGTCCCCAAATCAAAGGCCCACTAACAGTTGCTCTGAAATGGAATGTATTTACCATTTTGCGTAACTCACTTCCTTTGTTACTTCATAATCAGGCCAATCATATGGCGTTCAGCAGGAGCTTACAAATGCAGACTTCCAAATATTGTAAAAATCACAAAGCAACACACTGAGTTCTATGATAAATAAGCACATTAAAAGATTCTTTAAAAATAACATAACAGAACATGGTTGACTTACAATAGGACTGTGTGAATTTTCTGATTGTGTTGAACAAGTTGTTTGCTTTGTTGGTTAAATTTAACCAATATCATGCCACTAACAGACGAATGTCTAGATTTCGCTTTCAAAATAATCCTGACTTGTACCTTGCCAACTGCCTTTTCCTTCTCATTGACCTACTGTAGCTCTAATCAGTTCTGTTCAGTGAGAAGCATACCCCCACACTAATAAGATGCAAACACACTTTCCTTTCTTTTTCTCTTCAATTTACTTAGGTTGCTAAGCACACACATTTGTCAGCACAAAACAAGAGTTCTTTTATGCTGACAAATGTCTGTATTTTGCGCTCTATAATAGTAAAATACACTATAGAAATTTAAGTCCACTGGAAATAGCACATATTTATATAGCAAATGATGAAAAGGTTTTGTAATTAACAAAAAAATCATCATGTCTCTTAATTCTATCCTACTGCCATGTTCGTTTGCCTTTTGAAACTGAATCAATGTGCTTGCTTAACATTTTAAAACATTCTACATTCAAGAGTCTCCTTTATCAAGTTTTCAGCTTGTAATGCATGCAAGTATCTAAAGGCTTGGGCTCCCAGCTCACATTCCAGCAAGGTCATGGCTTTTGTTATTCATCCCCTTTCCCACTGAGGTGTTTAATACCTTGCCAAGGGCAGTGGAAGCGCCCTGTTTCCCTGGTGATACTGGTGGAAGAGGGGAGATGCAGTAGAGGCCTCTGCATTAGGAAGTAAAAAACATTCTCTTGTTCTCCAATGCACCTTTGTTGTGGTCTTCAGACACAAATTCAAACTCAATGTGTGCCCTTTGACTTTCTATTTAAAGCTGGGCTTCCTTATTTTAGATCTGCACTACAATAGAAAAGTATTGTTAAACTTGTTTTAAGAAAAGGCATAACCTGGGCATTTGTCCATACTTATACCAACATAATTGCTTATTCCATTTGCCTACCCAACTATGGAAAACTTGCAGATGAGACATTCTTTCTTTGTTGGCATAAAAGGCTGCAGGTTTATTTTTACAACATTGCTAATAATTACATGATTCCAAACACTACAAACCAAACTCTGTGAAAATAGTACTGAAGGTGCAGCGACCAGCCCACTGTTCCGTGTCCAAACCTTGCTTCCCCCTTTCCCAACCAAGTCCACTGTAGGCCAAAGCTCCCCCAACCATTCTTGTCTGAACCCCACCTGCCCTTCCAGGTTTCCCTGTGCTGGAAGGGTGCCGTTTTGTTGGGGGAAGCCGAGCCCTCAACGATACCACCAGCGCCATTGCCGCTTAGGCCTCAAAGGGCGCTGATCGCGAGAAGAGCAAAAACCCTTTCCTCTTTCCCACGGCTCTTAAGTAGTCTGTATAGTGCCACTGGTCGCAAAAACACCACCTCGCCGTTCTGCGACAGCAACGGCAAAGCCTTGCACTTCTGCCATGATTATGCAGGCTGGATGGGAAGAGAAGAAACGGATGCCTCCTTCCTCCTCCTCGTCCGGCGTCCTCGGGCTGTGGTGATCCGGCAGCCAGTCGCTCAGCAGCCTATAAGCCTCCTTGTATTTGTATTTGTTTTATTTATAACGCGCAGACCATCAGGCCCAGAGGCATCAGGGCGCAATTTGTACAAAGTTACAACATTGCATATATACAGACATAAATGTTACATTAACAGAATACTAACAGTGTTACTATCTACATACATTACAGTAATTACAGTGCCTGTAGGCTTAACAGTGGATATACCCATAGGGTGTACAAAAATAGTAAGGAGGTCAGCGGGCCAGCGTATGTCCATCTCCTTTGTTGCCTTTTCGCAGGCATTCTAGCCCGTTTGGCGGGCTTCCCGCCCCTCTTGTTTTTCCCAGGCTTGGCCAAAACTACTCCCCCTTACACAGGGGGGAGGGAGGAGGACGCTGCCCCGTTATTTGGCCGCCTCCTCAAGTTACACCACATTGTCACCTCCATAACTTGGGCATTTGTCCATACTTATACCAACATACTTGCTTATTGCATTTGCCACCCTTGCTACCCAACTATGGAAAAAGGTGCAGAATGAGACATTCTTTTTTTGTTGACATAAAAGGCCGCATATTTATTTTCACAACATTGCTAAAAACTACATGATTCCAAAGACTGTGAAAATAGTTCTGAAGGTGCAGCGACCAGCCGACTGTTCCGTGTCCAAACCTTGCTTCTCCCTTTCTGAACCAAGTCCACTGTAGGCAAAAGCTCCCCCAACCATTCTTGTCTGAACCCCACCTGCCCTTGCAGGTGTTCCTGTGCTGGAGGAGTGGCGTTTTGTCGGGGGGAAGCCAAGCCCTCATCGATACCTCCAGCACCCTTGCCACTTAGTCCTCAAAGGGGCGCAGATTGAGAGAAGAGATAAAACCCTTCCCGCTTTCCCAAGGCTTGTTAGTATTCTGTATAGTGCCACTGGTCGCAAAAACACCACCACGCCAGAGGTGGGTCCACGCCCACCGTGGCTCCCCCCTTTCTTATCTTACAACTCCAGAAGTTTAGTGGACAAAATTCCAAAAGAACAGATACGTGCCTGCTGGTGACAAATGCACACCGTCCTTCTCATAGTACTCCGGTGAGTGTCCCCGCTCACTATACTGTGTAGTGACACCCCTACAGCCCCCGCTGCCTTTGTTTTTCTTTTTTTACCTACCCTGCCAAATGACCTACATACCACAAAAAGTTCGAACTTGGTTGAATATTAGGTCTCTTGGTGGGGTAGGTAAATTAGATTCAGTCCTTTTGACCTATTTCGGACTGTGTGGATCAGTGAGCTCAGATTTCTCCAATCATGCCCCACCACCGAACCTTGAATGAGGTCATCCTCTTGTTCGCCTCCGGATAGTTCCCCCAAAATGTCTTTCAAGAAAGAGAGTCAGCTGCCACGTTCTTAACCCCTGGAATGTGTCTTGCTCTTACCTTGGACTTTGTTGGGGGTGTGTCCTGGCCCCCATGCGTGCCCGTGAGCCCCCACACTAGACAGACCAATGTTACGCCACCGCGTGCGCGTCCCACACGGGGCATCGCCACACTCCTCCTTTTTCGGGAGGAAACACAATTGCTTTTTATTAAACACTGCAAACCACACACACAAATAACACCAGTATGATGAGCCCATACCCCTTTAATGTCAGCCGCCCGGATCCCCTCACTCTGGTTGATTCTCCACATGTCGCAACACGTATTCGCTGAGATAAGCGGGTTTCCCTCGCCCAGCCCTCTGGGGGTACCTCCCGCTTACCTCCGGCACGGGAAGTCCATCAGCCACAGCTCCCCGGACTGGAGAGCTCTGGGTGCCCACAGGGACTCCAACGTCCTCAGGCACCTCCGCCATGTCAGGGTCCAGGGGTGGTTCAGTCCGGGAATCGCCCAGCTTCTTGAAGAATCTGACGTTTCGGGTGACAGCAGATCTTTCATCCGATGCCGTCACCATGGACCCTTTCACAGCCACCACGTCCAGTGGCTCCGGTTCGTAGGGGAGCGAGAGCTTCCCGTGGGGGTGTCTGTTTCGAATGAGCACCTCGTCCCCCGGTTCCAGCCGCTGTGGGTGAAGACCCCTTCGCAGGTTCTCCTGGTCAATCCTGCTGATTGTCGATCACCCCGGGCTCCTTTTTTCTGGACCTCGGGCATTAGACCCCGGGGGCATCGCCTGAACAGAGCCTCCGCAGGGGCGACCCCGGTGGAGGCATGTGGAGTGGTGCGGTACACCCACAGGAATTGATAAAGGGCGTGTTGGAGGGGCTGCCCTTGTCCCTGAGCAATCATGAAGGTCTTATTCAGGGTCCGCATCAGCCTTTCAGCGTCTCCATTAGCGCAAGGCCACAACGGGGATATCTTCCTGTGCTTGACTCCGCAGCTCTCCATGAACTCAGAGAACTGCTCACTTTGGAATGGCACCCATTGTCCGAACACAGAGTCAAAGGGAACCCATGGGCCGCAAATATCTTTTCCACTGCTACGACCACATGCTCGAAGGCCACCGACTCCACAAACTCCACCTCCGGGTACCGTGAGTACTCATCAACAATTACGATGAAGTGGGTTCCCACGGACGTTGACCCAAAGTCTGCATGGACGACCTCCCAGGGCCGGGTCCCCCGGGGCATCGCATCGATGGTCGGCTCTCGCTGCACGGGGGAAGCCGCCTGGCACCACACACACGCTGCTACAAAGTCATCCACCCTTCATTCCAATTCCGGGAACCAGCCCTTCAGCCGCAGCCTCGCCTTGGTCTTGGCGGCACCCTGGTGTCCATGGTGGGCCAGAGTGATCACCTCATGTACCTTGGACTGGGGGACCACAATGCGATCAACCCGGAGCAGCAAGCCCGACGTCGAGAAGGACAACTCGTCCTTCACCTTCCACAACTGCTCGAGTCCAGTCTTGGCCTCCTGGGTCCGCCCTGCCAGAGCCTCCAAGATGGACTTCCAGGAGCCGTGCTGCATAAAGTTCTTTAAGATCTGAAAGCACTCATCCGCTGCCGCTGCAGCCTCCAGCTCCGACAGCGGCATCGCATTTGTCGTGGCTCCTTCCACCACCATCCGGACATGGTCATCGGCCTCCTCTGCACAGGAGTCATACTCCTCTCCCCCGCGCACTCTGGGATGTCGGGAGAGGTAGTCCGCTGCATTGTTGGCCCCCGGCCGGTACACCAGGGTGAGTCCATACTCGAGCAGGGCGAGCATCCATCTCTCAATCCTGGCCGGGGGCTTCGAGGATGATCCAGCCAGAATCAGGAGCAGGAGCTTGTGGTCAGTCACCACGGTCACAGGACGCCCCAAAACATAGAGTCGAAAATGTCTGCATTCCCAGAGGACCGCCAGGGCCTCCCGCTCAATTTGGGAGTATCTTTGCTCCGTGTCCGAGAGCGCCTTACTGGCATACGCCACTGGGCAAACGCTCCCATCCCGGTCCACCTGAGTCAGAACTGCCCCCAGGCCAAATGGACTCGCGTCCACAATGATCTCCAATGGCAGTGCCGGGTCGAAAAACGCCATGGTGTCCTCCGCTGTTAGTGCGCTCTTGATGTCCTCAAAGGCCGACTGCTCCAGTGGGCCCCAATGCCAGACTGTCTCCTTCTTTGTCAACGCCCTGAGCGGCTCGGACCTCGAGGCGAGATTTTGAATGAAGCGCCCGCAGTGGGTCACCCTGCCAAGGAAGCTTCTCACGTCCGACACCGACTCCGGGGGCTGCGGCTTCTTAATGTCCTAGACCTTCCTTGGATCTGGTGACACCCCCCCTCCTTGAACACGAACCCGAAGAACTCAATGGAGGGGCGCAGAAACTCACATTTGTCCCTGTGAAGGGTGAGGCCCAGCGACTGCAGCCTCTCAAAGGTCTTTGCCAGCCTCCTCAGATGGTCCACCTCTGTCTTGGCAAATACCAGAATGTCATCGCTAATATTGAGGATACCCTCCAGATCGGCGAGGGCGCCCCGTATGATGTTCTGAAATACTTCCGCAGCCGATGACACCCCAAAGCTCAACCTCTTGTACCTGTACAGCCCCCGGTGGGTGGTGAACGTGGTTATGTACCGGGACTCAGGGTGGAGGACAACCTGATGATATCCTGCTCTTAGATCTAGCTTGGAGAAAAATCGGGCCCCTTGCACCTCGGCGATAATGTAATCGATAGTAGGGGTGAGGTGCCGCTCTCGCTTGATGACCTTGTTGGGCAGCCTCATGTCCACACAGACACGAACAGAGTCAGGTTGTTTCGGTTTCCTTGCCACAACAATAGGGGATACCCACGGTGTCGGGCCCTCGACTTTCTCAATAATATCCAGATTCACCAGGTTGTCTAGCTCTTTGTCGACCTGCTCCCTCAGATGAAACGGCACCCTCTGGTGTTTTAGGGCAATGGGTTGTACAGACTCATCGATATGCAGCCTGATCGGGTCACCAGTTATCATCCAAATGCCGTTGAAGAGGGCAGTGTACTTATCGAGCAGGTCATTGATGTCCTCCAAGTACACCGAGTACGCGAAAGTGACAATTCATAGGGCCTCTGCAGCGGCACAACTCAGGAGATTGTTGTTACTCACAGGGGTGACATAGAACCGAGCCTTGATCGTCGAGCCCTCATGCTCCACCTTCGCCACAAATGCACCATCCAGCGGTATAGGCTCCAGTCCTCCAATAGCAAATATGCGGGCTCTCGGTGTGGCCAAGTCTGGTGGCGGGTCCATGGCATCGTAGTGTCCCCTCGCCATGACATTGACTGAGGCCCCCGTGTCCACCAGCACCGGAACCGGCGAGTGGTTCACCTTCACCACACACCTTGGCTGCTTCCTGCTCTTCCCCTTCAGGATCCACACGCTCGAAACAAAGAAAATGTTCTCTTCCTCCTCTTCCTCTGCCTCATCCACCTGGGCCTCCTCCTCACCTTGGTCTACCTGGGCCACATTTGGTGGTCGGCTCTGGCGTGGAGTCCACGTCCGGGCCGGACCTCTCGGTACCATCACTGGCAGAGCCGCTCTGCACACTCTTGAGAAGTGATCCGGCAGGCCGCACCGGCCACAAACCTTCCCCGCTGCCGGGCACTCTGTCGGGTGGGGGAGGTCATAGCCACACTTCTGGCACGACTCCCCTGATCTTCCTGCCCTGTCCCGGGGTCCTCCACCAGGTCTTCTTGTTCCTCTGCCACCCCGCCAGACAGCACACACCTCCTCCGACTTCATCGAGCGTGACCCCGCTTCCATCTTTTGGCGCGAGCCTCGGCCACCTCATGGCACCGGTCTAGTTCCAATATGCGGGGTAGAGTGAGGCCCGGCTCTCTCAGGACCTGCCTCCTGAGTTTGCCGGAGGAGCATGCCTGAATCAGCATTGTGCGCATCATTTCCTCCGCATCCCCTCCATGCATATCCTTGGGAGAGGCGGCGCAGGCGACCATAAAAGGTGTCCAGAGTCTCATCGTCCTCTTGCTTGGCCGACAACATGACAAATCTTTCGTAGTCCACATTGGCAAGGGGCAGAAAGTGAGCAAGCAGAACTGCCTTGGCCGCATCGTAAGACTGGTCCACCGGGGTGAGCGACTCGAAGATCTCCTGGACCGCAGGCCCCGTCGAATACAACATTGTGGCCACCATGCTGTCATTGTCTGTCACCTGAGCAGCTCTGAAGTACATGTCCAGGCGGGCAACTCACCTCCTCCACCGATGCCCCATGCTGGAAGGTGGGCCTGATGCATCAAATTCAGGGATGGGCTGCAGGGCAGCTTGGGCAGCATGGGCTCTAGCCTTAGCCATGACGGGAGGTCCTTGAGGAGCACCTAGCTGTGCCCCGGGTAAAGCCTGGTGTCATGATGCCCGCTCCTGGGGAGCCGGTTCAAGCCCTGCGTCCCCGAAAGCGGACATCCAGTCCCCAAGAAAGGACCCAGCAACCCCATATAGAGGCCCTTTGGACAGTGTCCTGGCGCCTATGGCGTCAGGCTCATAAAAGACATCAGTCCTGGCACCATAGGCGCCAGGCTCATTATGAATGTGCTTGGGTGCACTTACCTGATGCAGGCCATGCTGCAGGATCCCGGCCTCCTTGAGGCCTGAAAGGAACTACTTTACCTGTGGGACTAATTTGCCATCCGGACGTGGTCGGGGAAGGATACATACCTGATTGGAGGAAGGATACATACCTGGAACTTCTTCCAAGGCTATTTAAACCCCACCCGAACAGCCACACGTGCTTCGCGTTGTTCTGCATCTAGCAGCTGGACGTTCACCGTGTCTGCTCCTGCATCCTGACTTCTGTCACGCCTGCCAGCATCCTGGATCACCTGCAAAGGAAGAGAAGAAGAGAACAGAAGAAGGAAAAGTCCTTACCTGCTAAATCAGCATCCCGGAGACATCTCGCCGACAATCCTGAAAAGGAAGACTTTTATTTAAAAGCTCATCGCGTCGATCGCTGCAGCACCGCATTCCACTCACCTTTACTGGGCGCCTCCATGTTCAGCAGCGATCATCCGGATTCGCAGTCACGCCCCAGCGCCTAAGGAGAAAAAGACCAGAACAAAAGGTGAGAGAGAGAAGGGAATAAGGAAAGCTAAATCTCCATGTTAAGACTTACCTGCTGATTCATTCCCTCTTCATTTCGGGTCCGCGCCGCATCCTGGCATTTCCGAACCCCGGCCCCTAAGGGGAAAAAAAGACATCAGCGTTAATGAGCTAATGAAAAGACATTACCAGAAAACGCTCATTAAAAACTTACCTGATTTCTACAAGGATTTCACCTCTCATCTCAGGTCGGTGCCTGTTCCCCGGCATTCCGTACCCCGGCCCCTATGGGGAAAAAGACACTAGCATTAGTACATTAATGCATGGACACAAGGGGAACCTCTTATCAAAAAACTTACCTGGAAGCCAAGCAAGTTTGGTTCTCACCAATCCGAAAATCCAGTGAAGTAACTGGATACCAATGCGACCCTGCA
This sequence comes from Ambystoma mexicanum, assembly GCF_040938575.1. Classification (NCBI taxonomy): domain Eukaryota; kingdom Metazoa; phylum Chordata; class Amphibia; order Caudata; family Ambystomatidae; genus Ambystoma; species Ambystoma mexicanum. The sequence continues at coordinate 148,905,362 of NC_090927.1, forward strand.
TCAGAAGCAGGATGGAGAGCTCGTCCTTCCAGACCCTAAGGTGAGACGCTACGAGGAATCACAGAAGGGTTTCGAGGAGGGTGAGAGGGGAAAGTGGGAGGCCGATTGCATTACCCCACAGACAGTTAATCCCCTATTTTCGCCTACAGAAGGATACTTCTGCGAGCCAGACAAGCCAGATTTGGGGGCCCGGTCCAGTCCGTCTTCCGAACCCTGTGCATCACCTTAGAAGAGGTCACAGCAGCGCGAACCAGGCCAGCGCCTCCGTGGGAGTCAGGTGAGCGTTACAGAACGCGAAGCCTTCCTACAAATTCCCACCCAGGCACTATGGAAAGTTCTGAGACTGATCAGTTGGCCCAATTACTGGGGGAATTACGGGCCGAAGTACATGCCGCTCGTCAAGAGACTAATGCCCTCAGGAGGTAATTAATAATATCAAAGGAAAGAACTGATGACCTGGCCAGACAGCTTTTGCAAAGTCAAGCTGGGCAAACTCCTCTACCCGGTTCCGGAGGGAACCCCGCTCCTGTGGGTTCCAGTAACCCTGTGCAGATTAATCTACCTGGAAACATGCCGCTGGCCCCACCCGAACGCTTTGCTGGGGACCCCAAACGATTCGCCGTATTCATGAATCAGTGTCGTTTGCACTTCCTATGCAGACCTGTGGCCTTCCCTGATGATCAGACCAAGGTAGCCTTTGTATTGTCATATCTCAGAGGCTGCGCTGCCGATTGGTCAGTTCCACTGGTTACTCAAGATGACCCGATTCTCCGTGATTTTCAAAGGTTTCAAGCAAGCATGGAAAGGTTATTTGCTCGACACTCTCAGGGGCAGGCTCTGGATGACGAACTTCTATCCCTGCGACAGGGCAATCAGGACCTCCTATCCTATATTGCAAACTTTAATAGACTAATTGTGGAAACGGGATGGCCAGAGGATAAAAGAGTCACGTTGTTTTATCGAGGCTTACGCGGAGAACTTAAAGATGTCTTGGCCCAAGTTGTAAATCTGCCCCAAGAATGCACAGAGTATATAGACTTAGTGGTCCAATTGGATCACAGACTTTAAAACAGAAAAGCAGATCGGTCCAGGTTTGAGACCCGGGTGTTGGTCAAGACCCATGCTAATCCCAAGGGAGTTGATGTCTCTGTGCCTATGCAAATTGGAGGGGTTAAAGGACCCTTAACTCAAAAGGAACGTTAAAGGAGGCGGCAGTTAAAATTATGTCTTTATTGTGGGAATTCTGGACACTTTCTACGAGATTGCCCGGCAAAACCGCCCCGAAAGGCGTTAGGAGCTGCTGATAAAAACCATGAAGACTCTGTTTCGGGAAACGACTCCGCCCGACATGTGTAGGGGTCTGCTTGCTGAGCTTGAAAACGAACTCTCAGACCTCGCATTTCATTGTGCCAATGGTTCTCGTAGATCCAGAACAGCCTAAGCGGTTGCATGCAATAAAGGCATACATCGATAGTGGGGCTATTGGAAACTATGTGGATCGTGAATTGGTCTCTAGGATTAACCTCCCTCTCCGTCCTAAAACCAGCAAAGATGTCATCACCACAGTTGATGGAACTGAAATTGCCTCTGGACCGGTAACACATTCCACTACTGAGGTGACTCTTATTGGTCCCGACGGCCATCGGGAGGGTGTTGTGTTTGATGTAATCAAGGCTCCACAGTTTCAGGTTATTCTTGGAATCCCTTGGTTAGAGACACATAATCCTCGAATTGATTGGCGAGCTAAGAGAATAACCTTCCCGGATTGTACACAAACCTGCTACCCAGAAAACCTGAAGATTAATCTAGCATCTGTAACCTCAGCCTCCATGCAACTACCTCCGGAATACCAAGACTTTCAGGACGTCTTCCAAAAGGAACAGGCCAACACATTACCTCCTCACAGATCGTACGATTGCCAAATCGATCTGGTGCCTGGTGCACAACCCCCTTGTAGCAGGATTTATGCCCTTACCGAACCTGAGAATCTGCATTTGAGACAATATTTGGATCAATACCTAGCTAATGGTTTTATTCGCCCGTCAAAGTCCCCGGCATCCTCGGCTTTGTTCTTCGTGCCCAAAAAAGAAGGCGACCTTAGAACTTGTATCGATTACCGCGCATTGAACCAGATAACGGTTAAAAACCGTTATCCTCTGCCTCTGATCCCTGAACTCCTTGACCAGGTGAAGGACGCTTGCATATACACCAAGTTAGATCTCCGGGGGGCTTATCATCTGGTACGAGTTAAAGAAGCCGACGAATGGAAAACTGCCTTCCGTACTAAATACGGATTATTCGAGTACCAGGTGATGCCTTTCGGATTGTGTAACGCGCCGGCTGCCTTCCAATACTTCATGAATGATGTCCTTCGGGAACTCATCGATGTTTGTGTTGTCGTATATATCGATGACATTCTGGTGTACTCCTCTTCGGAATCTGATCACAGAAAACACGTCAGGGCAGTACTTGAAAAACTGCGCCAACACAAACTATTTGCTAAATTGGAGAAATGTGGTTTCCATACCACAGAAGTCGAGTTTCTAGGTTTCATCCTGACACCCAAAGGAGTCCGAATGGACTCAAGAAAAGTGGATGCCATCCTCAAATGGCCATCACCTAGCTCTGTAAAAGGGGTTCAAAGCATGCTCGGCTTTGCCAATTTCTATCGCAGGTTTATCCCGGAATTTTCACACTTGGTATAACCCATTACTGCACTCTTGACGAAAAATAAACGTTTTGAATGGTCTGAAGAAGCCGAGCAGGCCTTTCAGGATTTAAAAGCTAAGTTTACCTCCGCACCTATATTGAAACACCCGCGTCCAGATCTCCCTTATGTCGTCGAGACTGACGCTTCCAGCCTAGCCATGGGAGCTGTCCTGTCCCAAAGAGATCCCGAAACCAACCAACTGCTTCCCGTAGCATTTTGGTCCAGAAAATTCTCGGCACCCGAGGTTAATTATGCAATCACGGACAAAGAACTGTTAGCCATTAAGTCCGCTTTTAAAGCCTGGCGGCATTATCTGCTTGGCGCTCGACATACCATCACAGTGATCACTGATCACCGGAATTTACAATATTTGAAAACCGCCAAGGCTCAGTCATCACGGCAGCTCCAATGGGTTTTGTTTTTCGTTGAATTTGGTTTCGTGATTACCTATCGACCTGGCTGCAAGAATGGCAAAGCAGACGCCATTTCCCGAATTGGAATGGGAGAATCTGATACAAACTCAGAACCAGTACCAATAATTCCCGAACAGAGGATTCTAGGCATGACTTTGTTACAGACGCTTGAAGACATTCAAGCCAGAGTGAAACAACTCCTGGATCCTACAACCTTACAGGATTGGACACAAAAGGGATCAGACTTTACCATAGATAATGGTTTACCTTATTTCCAAGGACGCTTATTCCTGCCATATAAGGAATTACACGAACTAGTTATTTCCGGTTATCATGATACATTAATAGAGGGACACCCCGGTATTGCCAAGACAGAGGAAAAGGTGAAACGACAATTTTGGTGGCCCTCTTGGCGAAAAGATGTTAAATCTTTTGTGATGTCCTGTGGTGTTTGCGCCCAAAATAAAAGTCAAAAGAAAAGACCAGCCGGTCTCCTTCAACCTCTAGACATATCGCCAGCACCCTGGCACACCCTATCAATGGATTTTATTACGGACCTGCCTCCTTGTTCGGGGTACAATACTATTCTGGTAATTGTGGATTTGTTTTCCAAAATGGCCCACTTTATTCCTTTGAAAGGTTTACCTTCAGCTTCTGTCCTAGCCAAAGAATTCCTCGAAAATATTGTTTGGCTACATGGATTCCCATCTATACTAATCTCTGACCGGGGAAGCCAATTCATTTCCCACTTCTGGCGCAAATGTTGTCAAATGGCGCAGATCGATGTAAGATTATCGACCAGTCACCACCCTCAGACCGATGGTCAGACCGAGAGGACAAATCAGACCCTTGAGCAGTACTTACAGTGTATGTTACAGCAATCTGAAAGCAACTGGAAAGACATTCTTTGGATAGCCGAATACGCATATAATAATTCGGTACACTCTGGAACTGGCCACAGTCCTTTTTATACTTTGTTTGGGCATCAACCTCGAACCTCAAACCTTGACTCACCTCGGAACCTCGGAATGCCTGCAGTAGAACATCTGCATTCTACAATTACCCAAGCCTTTAAAGAGGCAACTACAAATTTACAACAAGCTAAGAGAAAATACAAGGAGAATGCTGATTTACATCGGAGTGAAGCACCTCCGTATCAGATTGGGGATCAAGTGTGGTTAGCTACAAGACATTTACCACTCAAAGGGCCTCGAACTTTTAACCCAAAATATCTGGGACCTTATTCTATTACGGCAATAATTAACCCAGTGGCTGTTAAACTTGATTTACCAGCTAGTATGCGAATTCACCCTGTTTTTCATGTGTCACTTCTGAAACCAGTGGTATCCGGAACCCGACTACTCAAACCTCCAGAACCTATTCTAATAGATGGGGAGCCCGAATTTGAAGTGAAGAACATTTTAGACTCAAAAATGTTTAGGTCTACCTAATTGATTGGAAGGGGTACGGACCTCAGGAGAGGTCGTGGGAACCCAGCGACCATGTGCATGCACCTCGATTAGTCAGGAAATTCCACCGACTCTTCCCAGACAAACCAAAACCCCCGGAGGGAACAACCTTGGGAGGGGCCTTGGGGGGGAGTGCTGTCATGATGCCCGCTCCCGGGGAGCCGGTTCTAGCCCTGCGTCCACGAAAGCGGACATCCAGTCCCCAAGGAAGGAACCAGCAACCCCATATAGGGGCCCTTTGGACAGTGTCCTGGCGCCTATTGCCCCAGGCTCATAAAAGACATCAGTCCTGGCGCCATAGGCGCCAGGCTGATTATGGGAGTGCTTGGGTGCACTTACCTGATGCAGACCATGCTGCAGGATCCCGGCCTCCTTGAGGCCTGAAAGGAACTACTTTACCTGTGGGACTAATTTACCATCCGGGCGTGGTTGGGGAAGGATACATACCTGATTGGAGGAAGGATACATACCTGGAACTTCTTCCAAGGCTATTTAAACCCCACCCGAACAGCCACACGTGCTTTGCGTTGTTCTGCATGTAGCAGCTGGACGCTCACTGTGTCTGCTCCTGCATCATGACTTCTGCCATGCCTGCCAGCATCCTGAATCACCTGCAAAGGAAGAGAAGAAGAGAACAGAAGAAGGAAAAGTCCTTACCTGCTAAAAACCGCATTCCGGAGACATCTCGCCGACAATCCTGAAAAGGAACACTTTATTTAAAAGCTCATCGCATCGATCGCTGCAGCGCCGCATTCCACTCACCTTTACAGGGCGCCTCCATGTTCAGCAGCGATCATCCGGATTCGCAGTCACGCCCCAGCGCCTAGGGAGAAAAAGACCAGAACAAAAGGTGAGAGAGAGAGAAGGGAATAAGGAAAGCTAAATCTCCATGTTAAGACTTACCTGCTGATTCATTCCCTCTCCATTTCGGGTCCGCGCCGCATCCTGCATTTCCGGACCCCGGCCCCTAAGGGGAAAAAGAGACATCATCGTTAATGAGCGAATGAAAAGATATTACCAAAAAACGCTCATTAAAGACTTACCTGATTTCTACAAGGATTTCACCTCTCATCTCGGGTCGGTGCCTGTTCCCCGGCATTCCGTACCCCGGCCCCTATGGGGAAAAAGACACTAGCATTAGTACATTAATGCATGGACACAAGGGGGACCTCTTATCAAAAAACTTACCTGGAAGCCAAGCAAGTTTGGTTCTCACCAATCCGAAAATCCAGTGAAGTAACTGGATACCAACGCGCCCCTGCATCAGAAGCAGGATGCAGAGCTCGTCCTTCCAGACCCTAAGGTGAGACGCTACGAGGAATCACAGAAGGGTTTCGAGGAGGGTGAGAGGGGGAAGTGGGAGGCCGATTGCATTACCCCGCAGACAGTTAATCCCCTATTTTCACCTACAGAAGGATACTTCTGCGAGCCAGACAAGCCAGATTTGGGGGCCCGGTCCAGTCCGTCTTCCGAACCCTGCGCATCACCTTAGAAGAGGTCACAGCAGCGCGAACCAGGCCAGCGCCTCCGTGGGAGTCAGGTGAGCGTTACACGCAGGCAGCAGCAGAAAGGCAAGCTTCCTTCACAAACAGACAATATATATAACACATCAGAGCTGACTCTTAGAAATCAGTGATTGGGTGGCACACAAGGCTGCTAAAACAATACCATTATGTGTGTATATTTTTTACATCTCAGGAGCTTGTGCTATATAGAATTCAAAATACTATTTCTTGCACACTCGTGGATTCGATATGTACAGAGTGACAATCAGGCTTGTAGAGGGTGACTTTTGCCATTTTGGTAGTCTCTTGGTGCTCAGTTCATTGGGCGAGGGCAGAGATTGATGGGGGCAGAGGCAAATTAAAGTGTTTCTGTGTAGATTTGCAAGTTCCCGCTGTCTGTGCGTCTGTAAGAATCTGTGACTTGGGTTTTGTGTTGGCATATAGTCTCAGGTTTTATGCTCTGCTGCGTAATTATGAGATATACTCTATGTACATGGATACGTGTGGGCATTTCAAGGTGTGGGGAATGGTGAGTGTGTTGCAAGGAGGTGTATATGTGTAGCCGAACAACTGCTGGTTATTTGATGTATTGAGTGTAAGTTGAAAGGGCAAGTGTGATGGGCAACTGAATCCCATCAAGAGTTGGTGCAGTGTTTGTCAAGTATAAGTGAGCTGGACACTGGTGTTTGCGGGGTGGATAATTGCCAATCAATTTGAAGGCGCTTACATAAGTCTTTCCCGATTGTCTTTTGAGTTGTACCTACTGTTTATTCCTGGAAAGAAATCATATGCCAAACAAAAGGCCAATCTAAGCCATCTTTTCGGAATATTGTATGCATCCTTCTTATCCTTATGACAAGGACAAAACAAAATAAAAAGATCTGACGTCCTAAGAAAGTAGTGCAGGAAAGGTGCTGCATATCTATGGAACCATAGAATCTGAGCACAACCGCATGAACATGGCGGAAGCGGGATTTCACCATTAAGGCAGAAATCAGACATCACAATGAAACAACAGAAGAAGGTGCAGATGACTAAGCCTTCAGGAAGAAAATGGAGTAAGGGATGTGTGCAAAGAAGTGCAACCAGCATATCCAATTCTATGGGCAGAAATAATGATTAAGAGTAAATGAACCTAAGATTAAATTATATTTATGATGACCTCAGACAGGGGTTTGAAGGCGCCCCACGTAGGAACTTGGGATGGTCCCAAGAAGAATTAAAGCATCTGGATGAAGATCTGTCTAGGATAGAACTGTGGGCAAGCTGCCAGGAATAGACCGCCAAGGAGTTGAGGTTGTGGCAGAATTCTCGAAAGGCCCTAAAGGCAGCATTTTGGACTCTAGGGATGATTTGTTCAAGGCCGCTCTTACCAGGATGCGGTTTAGTTTTCTTGAACCCTACACTTTTACCCAAGCCACAAATAAAGCAAATGAACTGCAGCTGAAAGGCAAGAGGAAGGGGTGCCAAGCACTAGCAGAAAAACCTCAGCAGAACTACCTCCATATTGATGTTCCTCAAAGGGATTAGCAGAACAAGGGAAACAGCATGCAAACAGAAGGCCAGCAAGGTAGTTATGGAAGGGTAAAACTAGAAAAATTGAACTGGATACTAATTTCCAGGAGTATTGGGACACCCTTTCATAAAGGAGAATGCGTCTTTTATTCTTGATGGACGGTTCTGGCATTCATGACCCGGAAGTAGTAGTGCGTCAACTTGAACTGGGCTGAAATTGCACAAGCACATGGAAGCTGTAAATATACATACAGGCAATGGCGAAGTGGAAGACACACAAGATCTGCTATAGTGGGTGAGTACAGCAGATGGGCTCCAGTATTCAGATCCCTTGAGCATGACTATTTACAGAGGCTGCATAAAGGCTTCAACACAGTCACCAGCCTCTGAAGTGACCTGCCAGCACACCATCTTCTCCACAAGGATCACTGATTCCCAGGCCAAAGGTGAGTCATGACAATGTGTTCCTTGCCAACACTTGGAGCATCAGGCATCCGGAGATGAGTATAGAAAAACCTGAATACAAGATGTTTATCTCTGACCTGAGGAGCTGGTTTCCAGGTTCTGTCACATGGTCCGGAGTACCTCCAATCAACAAGAACATGTTTATGACCCTGCTGAAAAATGGAGAAACAGATCTCTTGTGTCTCATATTAAGATACAGCAGTAATTAAAACAGGCATGGATAGTTTTGGGTACCTGACAGCAAACTTGATAAGTCCATTTATTTGGTAACTAATACATGATCGGAAAAGGTCTGAAAAATATTGGTGAAATCCTAGATATTTATTTTATTTCATTTATATTGTTTAAAGCGCTGACCTAGCTCAAGAGCAGCGTGTGGGTAGCCGGCATTTGGGCTGGCATCTTTTAACAGTAGAGCAGCACTGTGAGGTCTGTTTGTCGGTATGAACATCCACTGGAATTAGTGCTTGGTCAGGTGTTGTTAAAAGAGCCATGTTTTGAGAGATTTGCGAAATTGGAGAATTGTGGGGGTATTCAGAGCCGGCACCGGGATCGACTTCCTGAGGGTGGGTGCATGACAAGAGAAGGATTGTTTGCGGATCCTCTCTTTGCGGATGAGTTGTGATTCAAGCTGGTTGGTCGATTTGCTGTGAAAGGAGTGTGTGCCACCAGTTATGTGGAGCTTAACCACCAGGTACACTGGTATGGTACTCGTGACTGCTTTTTTAGATGATACATGCAGTCTTGAACAGTATCCTGGCTTGACGTGGAAGCCAATGTAGTTTGCGTAGGATGGGGGTAATTCGGTCAAATTTCCATGCTCCCGTAATAAGACATGCTACAGTACAGCGTGGTGGACTGCATTTAGTGATGGCACTAAATGTTGGATAGAACTCCAGAAGAAAAGAGAACAGACTTATGCCAATCAATGAGCCTGTGGCATAGTTGGAGAATTATGCATGTGTTAACAATAAGGACCAATTGTCCAGAGATACTGTGGAAACACAGATCTACTGTTCCAAGGTTTGGTTCAATAGTTCAGCCTGCCCATTGGTTTGGGATTGGTATTCCAAGGAAGGGTTTGTTCGACTCTAGATTTTTTGTTTCCAAATTGATTTTATTACATTTTTCAAAAGGCAATGCACACATCTTGGGCTCAACATCAGGGTGTAGCGGCTACCATCATTACAGACTATTTGCATTATTTTGCGTCATATCCAACTTCAATGATGCCACGTGATCCCTTACTTATCTGAAAATAACTATTAACAAATTTTAGCAAATACAAACAAACCCCACCACCCCCGAGCTTTAACTTTGTGCCCCCTTTCTGTTAGTTATTGACATGAGCTTCTTTGTTTTTTCGCCTTCATATCAGGTCCGATTTAAAATTCACCCCTAGCCCCTCAAATCCATTCCAACATATACTTGGCTGTGAAGGGGAGCTATTCTTGCTGAAGGCCACGGCTCATATGAGACATAAACTCCACTTTAAAAATAGATTTCCCCTTCTTCGCCCATTCTCGCCTTGCCGGAGTAGATACCCTTTTCCAGGTCCTTATCACATATACTTCACTGTGAAGGGGAGCCATTCTTGCTGAAGGCCACTGCCAGTCTCACTGATCATATGAGACATAAACTCCACTTCAAAAATGGATTTCCCCTTGTTCGCCCATTCTCACTTTGCCGGAGTAGAAACCCTTTTTCAGGTCCTTACCAACGTGAACCTGGCTGCCAATAGCAAACTGTGCAGCATATAACTTTGCCTACAGAGCATTCTCCCACCCCCAGGCCAAACAATAACAGGAGCGGCTCACTTGGCCTTTATATCACATCCAACCTCCCTTCCGTATGCCTGGATCTTTGGGCATGATCACCACATATGCCAGTATGTTCCTAGGGCACCACATCTCCTTCAACAGTGAGGATCATTCCCCAAGTACATCTTCTCTAGCCTTGCCGATGGGAGTTGCCACCTATGTAACAACTTAAATGCATAGAGTTTATACTGAGGTGCCACTCATACCCCAATAACTGATCTACACATTTGTGACCACAGCCCATCGTTCAGATCCCCATCCAAGTATACCTCCATTGGTTCCTCACTGAGAATGCTTTAAGGTGTTCTTCTGTAATAATTGCCCGGTAGAGCTTCAAGATCAAGCCCTTCCCTGAGTCCTGACTGATTAGAATTTGCTCAAAAAGGGTGAGGTCTCTAAGCAGCTTGTTGTCACAACTCTTATCACTCATAAATCCCATTCATTTGCAAGTATGAAAACACTGAGAGATGGGACACTTGCAGAAGATTCTGTTACTGTTGCATCCAGAGGTTTTGAGTCATTTAAAACCTTTCAGCCATCATCTTTGTGTTTTTATGGAGTCTGATAAACTCTCCATCCTTTCTATGAGGGGTCAAACTACAGGGCCATGAGCTTGTGCATCCACTCCGTCATGTGCCTCCCCGAGCGTGGGTGGAACCGGATTTCCTGTGCTCGACCTTCCCCCAGGGACCTGATATTTCTTTATACCCTCTGAGGATGTCACTACCTCATAAAAGATCAATAGACTACAAGTACCAGCATGGCCTGAGAGGGTTGCAGTCAAACCATGGAGCATTAATAAATAACTGTTCAGGAAAGTACATCCAGGTATTGAGAATTAAAACCCAGACATTCAAGGAACTGCAAAATGTCACACAACTTAAGCAACAAAAAAGAAGTGATATGTGACCATTCTGCAAAACACAAAGGGGAGGTTTCATAGTTTTGCGACAGATGCTTGGACAGCTCACAGTCAGGTAGGAATGATGTCCCAGATTAAGGAGATATAGCAGACAGCAGCAGAAAACCACATGGCCACAAACCGAGGCACAAGCAGTTTCAAGATGGTGCTGAGGCTAAATACAAACAATCAAATCCTTCCTTTTACCAATACTCGAAACAGGCTGCTCAGAGAAGAAACCAATTCCAGGCTGGCTCTTAAAAAGTCCAGGAAGCCCATGACTATAAAGGAAGCTGGAGCAGCCACAAGACAGCCAAAGTTGGGAGGAAGCATAAGTGCTACTCACTGCTCCCTAAATATCCATATAGACTGCTAACACAGGGAATGTAGATTGACTGCTCTGGCAGGTACATACCAAAGACCAATACACAAAGACTTGTGGTAGCCTGATGGTGTAACAAAGGGGCAAATTCCTTCTTACAGTATTGAAACACAGGCAAGCCTCCAGATGGGGTGCCTCCTGAATAAGCCTGAGAAGGACCACCCATGAAAAGAAGGTGAGAATATAGTATGCCTGCAAAGGACCTTCAATATGGGGTATACCTTTTACTGTTAAGAGTCAGGAGTGTTTTCTGAGCATCAAGGGTAAGGAAGAGACCGAAGAGAGTTGAATTGAGATTCAGAGGTCATGGAGATACCCAAGAATTGTGAGAGATTGAAAGGTCTCACCCTAAGAAGATTGTGCTGAATACCAGAGGCTTTGAGGAGTCCTGAGAAGAATTACTTATTGAGAGAAGAAGCTGTGAAGAAGCATAGGAAAAGCTGTACTAACAAAACCTGGAAGAGGTCAGATCCATGAGTACACCCTGGAGGAACTACTAATGAAGCAGATGTTATATGTTTGATTCTCAAGTAGGACTGAACTATAAAAGCTAGGAATATGAACATTCTTGGTGGGCAAACCAGGATGATAAAGAACTTGTCAAAAGTAGGTTTGAACTGTATGTTAATCATCTTTGGTTTTAGTTTATAGATTAGGGTGCATGTTTAGGATTACAAAATGTGGCAGGGAAAAGACAACACTCAGATGTAGGAAGCACCTAGAAGATCCCACGTTGAGTTGCCCCAACTGTGAGTCTGTTTTACAGAAGGATTCCTTTTTATCTCCAGAACATTTCCTGCATTCATTTTAATGTTTATCCAACCCAAGACTTGGCATTACTTTACCCAATAAAAACATATAACATAAAACACATGTGACGCATTTTGTATCATTGGGGAGGAAGGATCCTTGCCGGATCCTTCCGTGACCCAGATGCAGTGAAACATACTCACAAAAATGTAAGTCTATGACCTGATTTATTGGGGTTCGCCAATCTGGAACCTTATCCTATGATAATCCCATGAATGCTTTGATTGTATAGACTCAATTCATCAACTCAAGAAGAACAATACAACAGAGAAGCAACTCACCAGCCATCTGAGAAGCCACAATCCAATAGAAAAGCAACCAACTATAGGCTCCAATATCCTGTGATCACGTCAATTCAAGACCACAGGATGTAGTGTACATGACTGACCACCACTTCATCCCTTCTTCCCACTACTCCTACTGGTGCATGACATGGCCATAGATTCACAACCAAATAAGGGGTGCCACTTATTGTATTATGCGGGCAGCATTGAGTGTTAGCTACTCACTCATTAAGTTTCAGGTGAAATGCAGAAGAGCTTGGGGGGTGAGTGCATGCAGTACCCTTCTCAGTTGTTGGGAAAGCAGGTGTGTGACGGAGGTTTGGGGGGAATCAAGGACAAACAGCAGCTCAGTCAAAGCACTCAAATAGAAATAGCAGTGTAGTCTCAGTATCTGTGGATTTGTGCATGAATGGCCACCTCATTGCCACCTTTTTGATCTGCTGGTATGGAAAGATGAGGCAGAACTGATGACTTTGTTTAATTTTGTATTCAATGAGTTCTTTCTGCAGCTCAATGTGACAAACATCCGTCAGGGGTTTCTTGTCCGCTCAGTCCACTGTGTGATATAACACCAAGGAGCGAGCTGTGTCACACAAAGGAGGGGGTTAGGAGACAATGCCAGGACATATTTTCCTATGTTTCTAGCAATGTGTACTGTTTGAGTGTGCAGTGCATGCTGTAAGGGAGAATTCTCAGAAATGTGCTAATTCCCTCCACCTTAGAGACCCACAGCAGCTTTGCTGGATTTTGAGGTCTTTATTTTTTTAACCTGGAGAGAGTGAGACCCTTTTTTCCCACTCTCTCATGTATTTTAATGTGATTTTGAACTCTGTGTTTCTTTTGGTTGTGGAGTCTGACAAACTCCATAGGCATCATCTTTTACATTGTGTCACACAGCACCTTCAGTGCAGTGGCACAGGGAAGTCTTTCAGATTTCACCAAGGTTTAAATACCTCCTCTGGGATAAACTACTGTTTTCCCAGAGCAGTAAAGTGAAATTGACTTTACTTACATTTGTAACTTTCTAGACCCAGCACACACTATCTTACAATAGGGTGATGGAGGGGTTACTTAGTATGCCCTTTGTCTAGTTTCTCATGTAACATTTTTATGTTACCCTTTCCTCGATAAATGGCTGGTGGCAGTGGTTTACTTTTAACTACTGTGATGTGCATTTTTGTCAAAATGGCCCTGGTCTTCTTTTTTCGCCATTTCTTTGTAGAAAGGTCCTTCTTGAGATTTACTCTGCACACCAAACCAGGTTTGGTCCCATTGTACACTTTGCCTTTGGCAGGATTCACGAGTGAAGCCCGCCTCTGGCTCCAGGGTGTCTGGGGTGGGCAGGAAGTGAGGGAGGTGCCCGAAACTCCCTGTGTTTAGTCTCCTAGGAGACCCAAATGCACTCTGTAGTGATTGGCCGGCTGACTATCCAGCAAGGACAGCCACCCTGCTGGGCGACTGACAGCTAGGCTGGAATGAATGGGAGAGAACTGAATAAAAGGTGAGGCTTTTGGCTTGGAATGCAGAGTCAACCACTGGACAAAGGAACCGAAGAAGAACTTGAAGAGGACGCCTGCTGCAACTCCTGGACCGTTGGTTTGCCCAGTGGAGCCCTGCTGCTGTGCTGAAACTCCAAATTCGTATCGACAGAGAAGCCCCTGCAAGAACGACTTCTCCCCTTGAGTTGGTGGGACCAATCAACTCCAAAGTAAGCCACCTGGACATTCTCTCGGAGCTGGTTGCCTTTCCACAGAGTTACTGCTGGAAACCGAAATGCCACGGTGAGGAACACCAGATTGTGTGCGTTGCTTTTAAGTTAGCTAATAGCTCCAGGACGATCCTCAGGACTCCCAGGAAGCAGGACTGACCAAGCCTGAGCCCCCTCAACAGAGTGCGGGACCCCAGAAGCAAGCAAAGTCCATCTCGACAGCCAGAAATCGCAGTGTTGCTATTTGCGGTAGTCAAGAGGAGCTGAAACATCAAAGTGCCACTTGTTGGAAAGATTGCCGGTTGCGGGTGACCATCCCATTGCAGTGCAGGAGTCCCCAGAAGTCCTCCCTCTTGTCCCCACGACTGAGGCCCAGGAACAGTCATCTGCTGCTCTTTTTCTTCAATACAAAGGTACTGTAAAGTCTGAGAGAACGTATCACTTTTTGTAGAGTTGCTTGCATCTTCTACCACTCACAAGCCTAAACAGCTTGTAGCCTTACATTGATCATTATTTTCTTCAAAGACTTCTAAAACATTGTGCAAAGACTTTTTCTACTTGCCTACCAGAAGTACTACAGGCTATGTAAGTCGTTTGCCCATTGACATTGGCTTAGCCTGTTATACTGAATGACTCTGCTTAGGGGATCCAAAAGTATTTGCCTGCTTAAGAATATTTGTTTAAATCTTGTTGTTATAATAACCTTTTCCTTTTACCAACTTCTGAGAGTATTCTAAATGCAAACAGTAATGTCCCCAGCACCCTAGCTATTGAAGTCACCTGAGGGTGTAGGTTGTGATTGTGGGCCATCCCAAAGGGGTCTTTACTGATTTAGAAACTAAGAATGTACAGGTTTGTAGTGTATTTGTGTGTTACTTTTATATTGCTCCCTTCTGAAGAAGGCTTATTCTAACTGACTGATAAATAAATCAATAATTGTTTATTCAAGAAACCTTGTGTGTAAGTGTTTATTTGAATACTAGTCACTGTGAATCTCTGTGTACCTCCCCTACAGCTCACATTGACCCCTCTTGAGATAAGCCTGGCTGCTCAGCCACACTACCAACCTGTGTAGTACAGACTTATACCAAGTGCTGGGTTCCTATTGCCAGGAGGTCAAGGTTATTGTAGTGCACTCTAAGGGTACTGCATACAATCTTGCCTAACACATGCTTTGATAATACAAAGCATGCAGACGGGCAATAGGAGTCCCATGTTTGTATGGGTCATGGTCCCATGCAAATGCAAAAGCAATGCCTTGAGAATGCTTACCTGCAAAAGCAGAGAATGTGCATTTGGGCCTGGGGCTTCTCCTTATGTAATAATACATACCACCATTAGGGCAAGAGCACATTGTGCTCTATTTGCAGGTGGCACCATTTTTTATCATGATACAAGATATGGTTACTTGGTCCCCAGATGACAGGAATTCCCTTTCTTGCCAACTTTACATACCATTTGTCAGTGCATTTCTGTGTGGGGGATGGTTAATCAAACATTTTTGTAGATGACCATTTGGGAATTGAAAAACAAGATGCCAATATATGGAAAAAGCTGACAACGGGTCTGTGTTCATTTGCTGAAGTAAATTACAATTTGGTTATTTACTTTGAAAAAATGACTTTGTTTTTTTCAGATTCTTTTTTTATTATTAATACCACCAATTCCTCACCACTACCATCCCCAATCCCAAACCGCCCATCCCATGTTGTAATTTACTTCGGCAAAAACACAGGACACCCTGAAAAGACATGAGCATATGATGACCAAGTCTTCAAAATGCTCTACCTGGGTAGATCATGGCAACACCTGGCATTCAATAGAAATGCCTCACATAAGATGTGAGTACACTGGCATTTTAGCAGAAGACTTGCAAATGAAAGGAGGATCTTTATATATAATGCAATATCTGGCATGTGGTGTGAGCAACTGACCAAACTATCTGGCAAAATCTATTAAATGCTGGGGTATTTGATGCAATACCTGTCATATATTGTGTGTATGCTGTCATACGATGGCAAAACCTGCCATCTTGGAATACACCACTAGTACACCCCTAGTGCTTTACTCTAGTAAAAGGATTCACACAAGTGACACTTGGGTGCACTTCCCATTTACTAAAGTATTGTTAATACTGTACAATCAAAAATAATGCAGCCTTTTGGAGCAATGCTGGCAGCTCTCCTTCCAAACTATATGTAGCCTGCTGGGAAGTACTTGTACTGTCGCATTTAAAGCATGTCAGGCCTATAGAGACGTGCAGGAACATATATCACATGGTGCTAAATGTTTAGCAGGGCTGCACATTAAAGGTACATTACAGCACTGGATCTACTCCCCTGTTTTACCCCTTCCCCACTATGTCGAATCATCAAATGGAGAAGTCCTGGTGTACATTTCTTTCATTTCTAGCACTCTTAAAGTGCCCATAACACCTTTTACTGCAAGCACACACAGCTCTGCCAATCCAACTCAGTCCTGATGTGCACCTACCTCCTTTATGAAAGTGCTGAGATAATAATAATGTCAGGTTCTTATAAAGCACTGCATGGCAAATTCATTCCACTTCTAAACACTGTAACAATAGGTGTAATTATTACCCAATTTAATGGTACTCTATGTATTGATTTAGAAAGTATGAAAGACTCGGCCAGACAGGCCTTCATGGTTTCTAACTTTTAACTGGAAGTTGTCACTAATGTCTCGGGCTAGAGGTTAACTTACTGGGCTATCTGATCAAATGCACACACCTTTGTGCCAAGGCGCTAGGTTCTGACATGTAAAAACCCTTGTGTATTCTTATTGCTTCGGCCAAACACAGCTCTAACAATGCATATCAATCACAAAGAGGTGCGCCAAGTTTTTTCTAACGCTCTGCAAACATGTAAACTCTGCTACTGGTCCAGTTGCCTTACCTACAATATCGCCGCATTGTGGCACGGATAGCACACACAAACACAGCTCTCCCAAAGGGCCTCTGTTGTACTTTGAGTACAGTGTTTGACGAGATTTATTGTACTGCTCTGTTTAGAAACCCAAGCAAAGATGATATATGTACATGTTTAAATTGTTTCTGTTTGCTCACTGCAACACTAAACTGGTATTTAGCTCTATAACTGTTTCTGAAAATCCGGAAATTTGCACAAGTTTCAGAAACTACTTAAACTCAGGACTCACCCACGCTCTGCCTCTATTGAATCTGCCTGTCAGAAAGCTAGTGTGAATTAGCTCAACCCTTTTTAATTTCAGGTAACTTTTAAAAGGCATCAAAGCAGCTGCTATGTACTGCATAGCTTCCAAAACAATACATGATTTCCTTAAAAGTCAAACAGGGTGCTTTAATTCTGCTGCTGCTTACCTATACGAAATAAAATCACATTTCACCTAATATACAATGTGGTAACAACAATAAATTGCTCTTTATAACATTTTTGTAACGTCTCATTTCTAGTGCCATGCTCGTGGGCCACAACCCACGTGAAATGGCCCATTTCTATTGCTATGTGGGTGGGCTGCGACCCACGTGTTTCATGTGGGCCGGGCTTCCGCCCAAAGTTCAGTTTGGCGTTAGCATTACAGAAGACAAGACACAGATCTCCATGCCTTTATTTAATCCAAAGTATTAATTGCATGCAAAGGCCTCTGTTTGAACGTCTGCTGAGGTATAACAATGGCGACGAGGACTATCTAAGTGACCGGAGGAGTTCACGCGTTTCGTTCCAGAAGCAGCCAAGACATTGACCGCTCCAACCCGACGCATGTACAGCACGGCCCATCCAGGGCACACGCTTGCATCATTCACATCCTGCCTCACCGGTCTACCGCTACATCAAGGTGCCTGTCATTCATTTCAACGGCAGCATCGCTGCAACTGCCAACATTTTACAAAGGAACATTTGCAGGTCACGTAACTGGCGCCGAAAAACGTTTACTCTCGCATATTATAGAACCAGACCGCATTGCCGGCCACGTGTTCGACGAACTGTATTAAAGCACATGCTCACAATAATCACATGCGTGCAGAGGCAAAACTGCAATCTAACTGCCTGAGAACAACACATTCTGCGAGGCACCCGGCCTGTCAGCTCTTAACTGAAATTCCGCGCACAAACGCCCGTGTGACTTGCCACGCTATCACATTGAAGAAACAAGTCAGCCACAGCCTAAGACACCCGCATCTGAGCACAAATGAATATTCAGACACCTGATCGCCCCTGAAGACCCACTCAGGCCTCACAGGGCTGCAATCCATCAAGCTAAAGCAGCAACAAGATGAAATTGCAACAAGGAGACCCACGCAGGCCTGCAAGATCACCCAGTGTCTCATCTACACCCCCAACACAAGGTGAGCGCTACCAATATGTCTGAAAATGAGGCCGATAGTAACACTCGGAGCCCACAGTCCAGCTCCACACCCCGCACACCAGCAGTCAGGAAGGAGGGTGGCACAGATTCTCTGCAGCTATATGCCATGCAACATTTTGACATCTCGGACACCAGCAGCCTGGCACCCAGATGGGCTAGGTGACTCAAGAGCTACACATATACATTGACGCTACAGGGGTCAGAGAAGAAAGACGTCTAAGTGGTATATTAATGCATTCGCTTGGTCCGGTGGTAAGAGACTTTGGGCCTCATTACGAGTCCGCCGTTCCGGAATGCGGTGATTCCGTGATACAAGTTCCGCGTCCACAAGGTTGCGGAGAGCGGCCGATTACGGCTTGTCTGTCGCGCGCACCATACCAATGCGGAAACAGTGTCACTGTCACCACGTAAACACCCACGGAAATGGAAATACCGCCCCAATAAGCAGTGCAGAAACCGTGACCGCCACCGTCGTCACGGACACGGAAACACCGGAAGCGTAAATACCATGACCACGAAAACCGGAAAGAGAGAGGCGGCCATTATATAAACCACAATCCACTGCCATTCAGAGTCAGCACAGGCCAGATCACCACTCTGAGAAGGCAAAAAGAACAACCAGCATGGCATCCAGGATCCCTGCACAAAGACAGCACAAACAGCGCTTCAGCGAGGCAGAGCTCACAGTACTTGTGGACCACATTGTGCAGCATGCCGAAATGCTCTTCAGCGCTGACCAGCGACCTGCAACCCAGCAACATAGAAAGGAGGTGGGGGCTGAAGCTGCACGCAAGTGCACAGCAGTCGGTGTCACAACACGCAGCGTGAAGGACTGTCACAAGAGGTGGGACGACCTCAGACTCAGGGTGCGCAACCTGATTGCTGCACACTGCCAGCAGAGCAGTGGCACAGGTGGAGGGCCTGAATCACCACTGAAACTGCAGACATGGGAGGAGAGCTGCAGCAGTGTACTCCACCTTGAGGCAATACATGGCATTGGCGATGCAGAGGCAGGAGTGAGCCCACCTGCAGATGCCGGTAAGTGCACAGATTACAAAGACATTTTGAGCCCAGGAGTACCCCAAAGGCCCCACCCATAAACCCTCCCACAGTCAGGGCTGGAGTGCCCCAAAGGACCCACCCATAACCCCCCCTCCCCTCAGTCAGGGCAGGAGTGCCCCAAAGGACCCACCCATAGCCCCCCACCTCCCCCAGTCAGGGCTTGAGTGCCCCCAAAGGACCCACCCATAACCCCCCCACCCGCCAGTTAGGGAAGGAGTGCCCCAAAGGACCCACTCATTAGCCAGATGAGAAGTAACACCCCCACAACACAAGGCCCTTGGACATGCTCACAGTGCGTGACTGGGTACAAGCAGAGACACACACCTGAGTGAATCAACAGTCATATACGTGTAAATGCAAGTGCTCACTGATTGTCATGTTTGATGCATGCGATGGACCCATCAAGTACCAGCACACAACTAACAGCATGCCCTCTGTGTCCCCACAGCCATTTCAAGTGACAGCGACAACGCCCAACAGGCGAGGCAACGTGCACCTGCACGTGGACAACGCAGCACCCCTGCCCAGGAGGACGATGCAAGCTGCTCTGGAACTCAGCCACCAGCTGCATCTGGCATGGATGCAACAGCCAACGCTACCATCCCCATGCTGCCTGCTGCCACACAAGTTCCACGCCCACCCACCATGGCCAGAGTTCCCATCCTTGAGGCCAACTGCACTGCGGAGGAGGCTGCATGCAGTAATAACAGTACCCCCAGCCATGCAAGCTGAAGTAGGGCCACAGGGGGAGGGGGACAACTTGGAAGAACTATCATCCCTCCAGGACCTACATTTCAGCCCCCCCTCCATGCATAGTCCCATGAGGTCACTGCCCCCCTCCATGGCAGAGCTCAATGCCCACATGCAGGGGATGGAGGATCAGCATGCCACCCTTACGCAGCTTGTTGAAAGGCAGCTGGAGGAATCCAGGCTGCAGCGGGAGGAGGCCAGGCTGCAGAGGGAGAGTTATTCCACATCTGTGCGTCGGATCTCCAGGGCCATTGGTCGTTTTGCCACCACCATTGTGACCTTGGCACGCCATGTCCGGGAGGACAACAATAACACATCCACCATAGCAGAGTCCATGTTGCTTGCCCAGCTGGCGTATCTCGGAAGTATGCCAACACTGACACCAACAGTGCCGTCCACCAGCACCACCCCATCTACCTCCACCGCTGCCATCCCACGGAGGCGCTCAAGTCGCCTGACAGGGCCCTCAGGCAAGGATGCCCATGCGCAGAAGCGCACGCGCAAATAATGCCATATGTGTTTGGCTGTGCAGGAGACATTCATGAACACAATCGGTGTATGGGAGTGGGTACGCTTGGGTGGTGGGGGAGGTCCGTTAGGGGGTTAGTAGTTTCGGGCCTGGTTGGGGGTGGGTACGTTTGGGTGGTGGGGGAGGTCCATTAGGGGGTTAGTAGTTTGGGGCCTGGTTGGGGGTGGGTATGTTTGGGTGGTGGGTGGGCAGGGGTGTACAGCTTCCCTACCCAATGCACCTTCTTTCCAGTTTTGTTTAAAATATATCACCCTTGAGAATTTCAATAATGAGTTGACATCCGTCATTTCATTTGCAGTCAATTCATTTATTAACTGGCATCGTCATATCCATGCAATGCTGTCAATGTGCAGTCTCAAAAGTAAATGTGAATGAGTGTATCCCATGCTCGTTGGCCATCTTGAGCCATCCCATCCCCATCCCCATCCCTATCTTCAGCTCCATCATCATCCTCTGTGTCTGGGGGCAGCGGAATGTTCCTTCGCATGCACAGATTGTGCAGCATGGCACACACAAGCGCAATTTTACCCTTCTTCACTGGGCTTTAGAGCAGTGATCCGCCAGATCTGCTCAAGCAGCGGAACCTGGCCTTCAGTAGGCCAAATGTCCTCTCAATCATGCCACGTGTGCGGACGTGTGCCCTGTTGTGTGCCTCCTCATGCCTGTTCCTTGGCCTCTGTACAGGCGTCATCAGCAATGGTGTGAGTGCATATCCAGCATCACCTTCATGGGATGTAAATGTGGGGGAC
The DNA here is from genome assembly GCF_040938575.1 of Ambystoma mexicanum. Classification (NCBI taxonomy): domain Eukaryota; kingdom Metazoa; phylum Chordata; class Amphibia; order Caudata; family Ambystomatidae; genus Ambystoma; species Ambystoma mexicanum. The sequence goes on from NC_090927.1 coordinate 148,926,799, forward strand.
ATGTCAGTGTTTGTGGTATCATGTCTTGATCAGATGCAGTGCAATCTTGTGTCATCATTCATTCATCCATATGGGCCAAGCAGTGGTCGGACCGGTGGGCGATTACCATTCCTGGGTCATTGTTGTCGACGTTGGCATTTGGACATTGCCCAAGACTTGCTGTGCATATGTAGTTGCCCTTGCGGACAATAGTGGTTGGTAAATATGGCATTGTGCAGTGATGTACACACATGGCGGAGTCAATCAATAGACTGTGATGATGTGGTCGATGCAGGATGTCTCATGCAGGCATCATGTGTATTGGGGGGCAGTGGTGCATGGTGTGGGTGGATGTATTGAGTGGCTCCAGTTTTATGGGCTTGTGGTAGTATTGGTTGTGTGTCTCATTTGGCAGGGTGTGTACGGGCAGACTGTGGCAACCTGTCATGTGCAGCTTTGTGATGTGTGGGTTGTGCTGACTGTCCATTACATGGGTGGGGGGGGTGATGCATGTGCAGTTGTAGCAGCCCACTCACACAGGTCATTGCCCTGGACACAGACCCCCCTTCCACAGGGCCTGTGCATTGGCAGTTGTACTCACCCAATAGCCATGTGCTTTGTCCAACGTAGCGTTCCATGTACCGTGGCAATGTCGAATTCCGCAGGACCATTGAGTCATGTGTTGACCCCGGGAAACGTGCGCAGCAATGTGTTATCACTTGTCCGGCGTCACATACCATCTGTACATTCAGTATGTGGTACAGTTTCCAATTGCGATACACCATCTCGATTGCACGTGGTACTGTCAGCTCTATGTGGGTGCAGTCTACTGCACCTATGCAATTTGGCATGGGCGAAATGGCATGGAAGGCCAACTTGGTGGCAATGACCTGGGCAACGGTACAGGGTAGGGCAATGTGTTCCGACACATGGCGCAACAGGGCATCCAGTACCTGTTCCAATATTTTAGAAAAACAGGGTTGTGAGAGCCAGTGCAGCTCACCAACTGTGTTCTGATAAGTTCCGGTGCCAAGAAAATGCAGACACCACCTTCCGGAGGGGGGTTGGGAGTGGCGGTGGAAATGCCAATGTGGCTGCTGATGTCGTCCTCAATTATGGTGGCGATGTACATGATTGTTGGACGGTCCAGCCGGTATAATGTGTGGATCTGTCCTGGGGTCAGGTTCCAGGGTGATGCCCTGATGTGGGGCATTGCAGGCTGCCTGCAGGGTTGTGTCGGCTGCACAATTGGGTTTGGCATGGGTAAAGGGTTTGCTAACTGCCGCATGCGCCTCCTCTGCCTCATCCTCCTCTGCACCATTACTGCCACCATGTGCAGTGCTGCCTGTAGGTTCAATAGCCCCAGTCCCAATGCTGCTACAGCTGCTGCCTGCATAGTTGTGTTTGGAGATGGCCTGGGTGTGGGCCTTTTGTAGGCTCCCAGTGGCCTGCTGGGTCTATCAGGGCTAATTTGGTGCACCTGTGGCCTGATTCAGCTCACCAGGCACTGTTTAACGTCATGTTCACGGTGGCAGCGATACCGCCACTGTGTCCACGGTTTTTACGCAATTTTTGTGGCAGTGTTTCCATGCCTGTGATACTCGTAATGCGCACGGTGTTACGTATTACCAGTAACTGGGGGGGTTTCCCTGCCAACGCAGTTTACGGGTGCCTTAACTCTGCGGTGGCAGTTTATGGTCGTGGTATTTCCGGAATCGTAGGTTGGAATTTGCCAATCGCGGAAACGGTGCCGGTATGGTTATACCGGCAACGTTAAGTCCGGACCGGCGGACTCGTAAGGAAGCCCTTGTATTCGGAATGCCAGAAAACAATACGGACACATTCCAATGAGTAATCGATTCACTGAATAATTACTTTGCCCCATTGAGAAATGTAGACTACGTGAGACATATATTTCACACCACCACCCAAGACAAGGGGGAAAATATGGACAACTTTGTGATGAGATTAAGAAAACGTGCCAAATGTTGTGCTTTTGACAGATACTCCACAGAAGAAGCACTCAAGTCGCAGGAAATCGCAGGATGTGAGTCTATAGAATTTCGCAAGAAATTACTTCCAAAGAGCAGCAGCCTCGAGGAAATCCCCCAAATAGCAAGAGCAGAATCTGCCTTATCACAATGAATCACTTGGCAACATTAAAATTATGCAGTCCGCATTCGCACACCAGAAACCTCGGCAGAACAAAAAAAATGCTACCGGTGTGGATATAAGTTCCCACGTGTCAGCCCATGCCCGGCCATTGGACACCACTGCGACAAGTGCGGAGGTGAGAATTATTGCTAGTCTATATGCAGGACCATCAAATTCTTTCAACCAGTGGAAACCAGTAGAGATTCCAAGAGACAAAATGATCATCACTCAAGGCAGGAAAGCCCGCAACACAATCCGCGGCGATCTCCTACCAACAGGAGGTGCAGCTCCGACTCACATGATTGGTTGCACAGAGACAGATGGCGCAAAGAGAAAAGAGATCACTCCAGGAGTCCCTGTGCCAGACATTAGTCCTGGTTACGAGGGATTTACCCAGAGTCTTTAGCTCACTATCTTTCACAGAGAAGAAATATGCCAAACATATCAGTCTTTGTCCTGCCCTGGGGCAGTCCAGCACCGAAATGCTAGGCAATTCTTCTCTGAACAAGAGTACCAACAGCATCCCCAGACACGTGTTTCGGTCTGGTTGGACCTCATCAGTAGGGAGGAGCTGTGCCTCTCTAAGAATAGTGAGCAAGGGCTCCACGTCTGGATTCCCCTAGTAATTTAGGGTGAGACCCAAAGTTACTTATATATGCAAATTGACAAGGGGGTCCTGGGAGTCCCTCTGCCAGACATTAGTCCTAGTTACGAGGGACTTACCCAGAGTCTTTAGCTCACTATCTTACACAGAGAAGAAATATCCCAAACATATCAGTCTTTGTCCTGCCCTGCGGCAGTCCAGCACCGAAATGCTAGGCAATTCTTCTCTGAACAAGAGTACCAACAGCATCTCCAGACACGTGTTTCGGTCTGGTTGGACCTCATCAGTAGGGAGGAGCTGTGCACGTCTGGATTTCCCTAGTAACTTAGGGGGAGACCCAAAGTTACTTAAATATGCAAATTGACAAGGGGGGTCCTGGCAGTCCCACTGCCAGACATTAGTCCTGGTTACGAGGGACTTACCCAGAGTCTTTGGCGCACAGAGTATAGCCCGACATTATTACTACAGTTAAACGGATAGAGCTGTGAATTTCTGTACGACACCGGTGCCACGGTAAATGTGATCAGTGAGGACACCTACAAACCCTTAGCAAGCAGAAAGGAAATAAGTGAAGCTGACACTCAAATCTACCCATATGGATCGAACATACCCTTACATGCTGAGGCATGTTCACTGCTTCATGTCAATACAAGTTTCCGTTCAGCCATTCAGATGGGTCTCATACATATAATGTACCAGATCATGTCTGCATATACCACCAACCCAAAGGACATGATACAGAAGATGTTCCCATCACTGTTCAAAGGACTGGGGAAACTTAAGGACAAACAGATCAAATTACATATAAACACACAAATACCACAGATCGCTCAACATTACAGAGGCATCCCAATCAACATCCAGAGACACCTAGAGAATGAAATTCAGTCACTGTTAGAACAGGACATAGTTGAACCTGCATCAGGGCCCACCCCGTGGGTGTCCCCCATCGTGCCTGTGCCCAAAAAAGAGAACAACGCCAGCATACGTATCTGCGTCGACATGCGGGCCCCTAACGTGACCAAAGAGAACGACATCTTGCACCCAGGATGACGGACATGATGCATCTACTTCATGGAGCGAAAGTCTTTTCAAAATTGGACTTAAACAAGGGCTATCACCAGCTCGAACTACATCCGTCCTCCGGATATCTTACCACATTCTTGACGCACTTGAGACTATTCAGATACAAAAGGCTTAGCTTTGGTTTATCATCAGCAGCTGAAATATTCCAAAATGCAATTCACAAGTCATCAAACACATCCCAAATTACTTAAATTATAGTGATGACATCCTAATCTTCGGCACCACACAAGAAATACACGACGACACCTTAAGGAGAGTATGCATGGCCCTTGAGGATGCATATCTCACGCTCAACCCCGACAAATTTGAGCTCAGAAAGTAGACTTTAAAATTCTTTGGACACATGTTTTCAAGCAGCGGCTTCCAACCCAACCCTGAAAAGGTACAAGCATTGGTAGAGGCTTCATCTCCCACATCGGTGTCAGCAGTGCGATCATTTCTGGGGATGGAGATCTACTGTACAAGATACATACAAGACTTCGCATCAGTGAGCACACCCCTGCGACACAGCTCATCAGACACACTTTATCTATGTCTCCGGAAGGGCTCCTGCTGAAGGAAAATAGAATCGTCATCTCGGCAGACCTACAAGAGCAATTGCTTGCACTAGCACACTCAGGACACAGGGGAATCGTGTTGACGAAAAGACAAATTAGTACCAAAGTGTGGTTCCCCCAGATAGACGAAAATGTAGAACAGCTATTAGGCAAGTGCATTGTGTGTAAGGCAGTCGCTCCACGCACCTTCCCACAGCCTCTCAAGATGTCCCCAATGCCAGAGCAAGTATGGGACGAAGTAGGCGTAGACATGTTCCGCCCACTGGCCAACGGCAAGTACGTACTGGTAATAATAGATGAGATGTCCAGGTTCCCAGAGGTGCACCTCATTCACCCCACCAGCGCCCAAGCGGTAATACCAGCCTTAGACAAGACCTTTGCAGATTACGGATTCCATCTATAGTGAAAACAGACAACAGTCCACCTTTCAGCGGACATGATTTCACCATATTTGCGGAACATCTCGGCTTTCAACATCGCAAGATTGCGCCTCTGTGACCACAGGCTAATGGAACAGCAGAGAGATTCATGGGTAACCTCAAACACACACTCTAAGTGTGCTCCATCACCAATGGATCCTTCATGCAGGCCATATGTAACCTACTAAGGGATTACAGAAACACACCACACAGCTCGACAGGAACCCCTCTGCATTAATGTTTGGACGAGTGGTAAGAACCACACTGCCACACAACCCAAGCGCTGCTCTCCCTGACAACCAGGTCGACATAGCACGAACAAAGGACAAGGAGAGCAAATAAAAGATGAAAGAATATTCTGATCTACGTAGAAGGTCAAAACCCTGCAACATACAAATAGGGGATCGAGAACTGGTAAAACAGTCACAAGATGCCAAAGACGTTCCTGCATTCAAGCCTCAACCAATGACTGTGACACACATACAAGGATCCATGATAACTGCTGCAAGTCCACAAGGCACCATCACACGAAATTCATCATTCTTCCGAAGTTTCAAAGGTGATCGAACTCAGGAAAGCACCCAACTCACTCAAGAAGAAGACTCCTCTTAGCTGGTCTCTGAGTACAGAGAAGAAGACCGAGATGCTGATGACCGTTACAGTGATTGCACCATAGGTGTCGCTCAACCTGCTCGCAGCCCCTCTCGAAGAGTGATAAGGAGAACATCAAGGTGGATAGAGGAAATGAACTGAGAGACTCCACGTCTTGTGTTAAGAAAGGGGGAGATGTAACGTCTCATTTTTAGTGCCATGCTCGTGGCCCACAACCCACGTGAAATGGTCCATTTCTATTGCTATGTTGGTGGGCTGTGAGCCACGTGTTTCCACCCAAAGTTCAGTTTGGCATTAGCATTAAAGAAGACAAGACACAGATTACCAGACTCTGTGCCTTTATTTAATCCAACATATTAATTGCATGCAAAGGCCTCTGTTTGAATGTCTTCTGAGGTATAACAATCTTCAAAACAGAATCATCCCAAAGTAGCAAAATGAAATTTGTAATCAAATGCTTAACCTTCGAAATGTTAAAAAAAATAACACACAAGCCTCTGTGGCTTGCTCTAACAATATATACCCTTTTAAGGATTTCAGCTGGTTTGCTACATTCATTAACTCACATAAAATTACACCCCAGCACTCCACATCTTCCAATTTAATAAGCAAACTACGGATTTTAGAAACTGCAAATGGTATCTTGCAACAGTATTTTGCATTATAAGATTAAAAGTCTGGGCCATGTAAGCAGTGATTTGAGGCACTATATATATACATATATATATATAAAATTATATTGGCAAAGCATAACATAACACCTACTGTCAACTTAGGCTCTTGTGCCAATAGAGATTTCATGAGAAAACAAGTCAGAAATCAAAGGGAAAAGGTCAAACGGTTTTGTATATGTATTGGACCTTATCACATATTTGGTGGTAATTCAGTGGTAAATTCGCTTAATTACTGCCAAAATTGGTTACTGTTATTTTCACTAGGTCCCGTGGATTCACAGCGGGATTTTGAGTTGTGCATGGCGGTTTTAGTCCCTATTTCTGGAGTCCATAGGACTCATGGGGATTTTGGTTGATTGACTACAAGCGGTAATTCTGCTGCTGTAAATCTGGCAATTTCTGGCATTAAAGCAGAGGATTTACCTCCCACATTATGTTAGCGGTAAATCCTTCAATTCAAAGCCAAAAATGGTAGTTCGGCAGTGAAATAAATGCAGCAGTAATTCTGTTACTACCTGTAGTGTTGTGGTAAGTAGGAATCGCGAACACAGTGAGGTTGGGGATACAAGTATTTATTATACCCGGCATTTACAGGTATCTACATCAGGCCCCACCGACTAGTGCATGCAGACGTTGGACTTTGAAACCCGCATCTCCCCGTCACCGGCGCCGTCACGTTCCATAAGACGCTCTTCTCCCTCGCGCGTCTCCAGCTACCCGCAAGGTTAATATAGCCAGTGAAATGCCGATACTACACATCTCCCCTTCTTAACTTATCTAATACTACAAATTTAATGTTCAAAATATATATACAGTCTTCCATTAGCTCAATGATCCCACACAAAGTCTGTCAACCCACGAGGATCACGAATGATTCTTCCTCTGCTTGACTTGCGTGATATATCTGTTTTAGGCTTTGGCAAGGAAACACTTTGCAAGTTCTTCTTATTCTCTACATTCCTACCACATTCTTTCACATCACTAGAACTATCATTACCATTGACTCTCTTGACTCTCTCATCATTACCATGTTTTGGCACATTCACTTTAGGTATATCCCATACACATACCCTCTCCATATTCCAGACTCTACCATCCTGAACCCTCACTGCATGCTTAAACACTTCAACTACACCGACAGGTTTTGACCACTTGCACGGACCATTCCTCAAAACAGGAGGAAGCTTGATTCTCACCAAACCCCCGACCACCAATGGTGACTTCCTCACAAATTTGCCTACGGAGCTATCATAAGTTTCCTTGTTCTTCAATTGCATGGTTCTGATGTTCTCACACACATCTCCAAAATCCTTCTTTATTACAGTCATCCTTTTCATCCAGGATGGCGTCAACTTAGTGTTGGCCTTCCGACCTCTACTCATTTCAAATGGTGATAAATGTCATGATCACAGCAAAGGTTCCTACAATTGCGTCCAAAAAGAGTTGGTCTTCACTCTACCATTCGTGGAGTTTAAGAAAAAGCAACTCAGGGCAGTATTAGGCATGGGCGGTACTTCCCAACTCTCAACAGGGCTGCCTGGTTTATGCTGGTAGAATGCGCAGTGTAGGTCTAGTTGTTTTCTCTCTCCTCCTATTTAAGCCCCTCCCCTCGATCATTCCCTGCTTCGCGTTCGGAAGAATCCAGTCAACGCTTGCCGCTGTCCCGCTTTAGGTCCTGTCACGTTTTAGCGCCACCTGTTACTCTTTCCCTTCAGTCATTCCGGTTCCCTTTTTGGCCCGTTCCAGTTTCCCTGAGCTCCCTGCAATTCCTACAATTTCCAGTCATAGCATTTAGACTTCATTTCGGTCACTCCTTTAGCCCCGTCATTTTTCCAGTCACGGAACGACTTCCATAATTCAAGAGTTTCCTGTCAGAAAAGTTTTCGCAAGTATCTTTGCTCTATCCTGTGAAGCAGCATAAGTCTTTCATGATATAGTGAAATTTAATGTTGCATTGTAATTATTTTCTGAACATTGTCTGCGCGTAACGTATGGAGCTGAGTTGCGCTTCATAACTACTGAGTGTTCCTCAGTGAAGGATCTTAGCTTGGCGTGTGTTCTTTACATATGGTTGTGAGTGCGTTTCCTGAGGTAAATTCGTTTTCTGGTTGTGGTGCCCATGAATGCGTGGGTGTAGAAATTCCTCACACACTCTAGGCACTCCTACATTTCCCAGTCCTAATTCCAGTCACTTCAGTCCGGCCCAGTTATCCTGGTTCCATCTCCCCTCTTCAGAACTAGCGCCCCTGCACAGACGCAGGATGGAGAGCTAACAACATTAATTCCTAAGGTAATTAAAGAAGGGGCTGTAGTGTCATATGAGAGTGTAGAATTAGTCAAACTCCATAGAAGTGCTAATCAAAATTCTTCGAAATCTCTTGTGTTTGTCCTAGGAACTCACATTCGCATAATTGAAGGGGGGACTGGGAGCTACACCAATTGAGAAGAACAGAGTCACGTAGTTCCATCGTGAGTGTCCCCGCAGAGTCCAGGTAAGCGTTACAGAACGCGAAGCCTTTGAAACATACTCTGCCTGGACGTCATGGGAACTCCTGAGGTTGATCTGTTGGCCCAATTGTTGGGGGAATTGAGAGCGGAAGTGCATGCAGCACGTTCCGAAACTAATGCTCTGAGGAAAGAGTTAGTGGTAAACCGGGATAGAACTGAGGAGTTGGCCCGCCAATTATTGCAGTCACAAGCTGGTCAGGTTCCGTTGCCTCCTGGTAACCCCCAAGCTTCAGCCCCAATTGCACCATCAGTTCCTGTCCAAGTAATCGTACCAGGAAATATTCCCTTGGCCCCCCCAGAACGCTTTTTCGGAGACCCAAAAAAGTTTGCAGTGTTTCTGAATCAATGCAGGCTACATTTCTTATGCAGGCCAGGAACGTTTCCCACAGACCAATCTAAGGTGGCCTTTGTGTTGTCTTACCTTGGTGGGTATGCTGCTGACTGGGCAGTTCCTCTTGTCAATAGAGATGATCCTGTGTTGAGAAACTTTCAAAACTTCCAATGCGAACTAGAAAAACTTTTTGCCCGCCACACCCAAGGACAAGCATTAGATAATGAATTATTGTCACTTCGACAGGGTAATCAAGATTTGCTAGCATATGTAGCCACTTTCAATAGACTTGTTGCAGAAACCAATTGGCCTTCAGAGAAAAGAACTACCTTGTTTTACCGTGGGTTGCGGGGTGAGCTGAAGGATGTCCTAGCACAAGTGGTGAATCCCCCAGAAGGAATTGCCGAATTCATAGACTTAACCATCCAGTTGGATCACCGACTTCAAGATCGGAGAATGGATCGAGGTCGCCCAGAGAGTCGGGCATATTTTGTTCGCCCCAAGGAAACTTCTGGAAGGGTGTCATCAGAGAACCATGCCGAACCTATGCAACTGGGTGTCATTCGTGGTCCTATTTCCCAAGCTGAGAGAGAAAAGAGGCGGCAGCAACAGCTCTGTTTGTACTGCGGGAAGGCTGGTCATTTCCTGAAGGACTGTCCTGTGAAACCTTCACGAAAACCACTGGGCGGTGTTAGTCAGGAAAACAAGGAGCAAACTCCGGAAAATTTAAGTGCCCGACAAGTATAGAGGTCAGCTTGTCGAGCGTGAAGAAGGTTTCGGCGACCTCACACTTTGTGATTCCAGTTATCCTATTCAGTCAGGATTGTCCTACAAAAAGATTCACGCTAAACGCTTACATTGATTGTGGGGCCATCGGCAACTATATGGATTTAAACCTGGCAAGCAGATTGGGCATCCCGTTAACTGATAAGTTGGAAGCAGAAAATGTGTCTGGAGTGGATGGCACTCCCCTTGTGTCAGGTCCAGTTACACAACGCACTAACGATATCATAATGCTCTGCCTGGGGGAACACAAGGAGGAGATTTCCTTTGACCTTATTCAAGCGCCACAATTCCAGATCATCCTAGGAATTCCTTGGCTAGAAAGACATAATCCTGTCATTGATTGGCGTGCAAGAACTGTGGTGTTTGGTTCAGAGTGTAAAGAAACTTGTAATGGGACAGAACATGCTCAGGAAAAGAAACTACAGCCGAACACTCCAGAAGTCACGCTGGGTCTCATTGGGTTGTTGCCCTATGAATATCAACGGTTCCAGGATGTTTTTCAGGAGGAGAAGCAAGCTGAGGTCCTGCCCCCTCATAGACCTTATGATTGCCAGATAGATCTGGTTCCAGGAGCCCAACTTCCGTGCCATCGAATTTATGCATTAACTGAAAAGGAAAACCTCCATTTGAAAACGTATCTGGATCAGTATTTAGCCAACGGATTTATTCGACCATCCAAGTCCCCAGCAGCATCGCCTTTGTTCTTCGTGCCCAAAAAGGAAGGAGACCTAAGAACCTGCATCGATTACAGGGCCCTAAATCAAATCACTATAAAGAACCGGATCCCCTTGCCTCTGATTTCCACGTTGCTGGACCAGGTGAAAGGAGCCAGGATCTTCACCAAACTAGACCTTCGTGGGGCATACCATCTCGTTCGTATTAAACCTGGAGATGAATGGAAGACTGCCTTTCGCACACGTTATGGACTCTTCGAATATCAGGTTATGCCCTTTGGGTTATGTAACGCTCCAGCAGCCTTTCAGTCATTCATGAATGACATTTTTCGGGAGCTTCTGGATATCTGTGTTGTGATATATGTGGATGACATCCTGATTTTTTCTGCCGACCCCCGGGAACATGTCAAACATGTAACTTCTGTTCTTCAAATCCTCGAGGAAAACTTCTTGTATGTAAAATTGGAGAAATGTCATTTCCATGTTCCAGAGGTGGAATTTTTGGGATTCATATTGTCTTCGGAAGGAGTGAAAATGGACAACAGAAAGGTTGACGCAATTCTATCCTGGCCAGCTCCAACATCAGTTAAAGGAGTCCAAAGTTTTTTGGGGTTCGCTAACTTTTATCGACGATTTGTGTCTGATTTTTCTCAGCTGGTTCATCCTATCACGTCGTTGCTGCGAAAGAATAAGACCTTTGTTTGGACAAATGAGGCTGGTGAGGCCTTCCAGAAACTTAAAGAGAAATTCACTGCAGCTCCTGTCCTTCAACATCCTAAGTTGGATCTTCCCTTTGTGGTAGAGACCGACGCATCCAACGTCGCCATGGGCGCAGTCTTGTCGCAGCGTGACCCTATCTCGCACGAATTACACCCAGTGGCCTTTTGGTCAAAAAAGTTCTCAGCAGCGGAATTGAATTATACAGTCACCGATAAGGAGTTGTTGGCGATCAAGTGTGCATTGAAGGAATGGAGACATTATCTGCTTGGGGCTAGGCACACAGTTACCATTTTCACAGATCATCGGAATCTGCAGTACTTGCGTTCAGCAAAGGCACAATCTTCGCGTCAGTTGAGATGGGCTCTTTTCTTTGCCGAGTACGACTTTGTTATCACATTTCGGCCTGGTATCCGTAATGGAAAGGCCGACGCGCTGTCCCGAATTGGTAAGGGAGAAGAAGCTTACAGTGCCACAACTCCGGTGGAGATAATTCCAGTTGAAAAGGTGCTTGGAGTCATGGATGTTACAGATCCATTATTTGAAAAATTGAGAGTTGAAATCAAAGCCAATATCAATACTGCAGAATTGCAAAAATGGGAATCCGAAAAGGAACAATGTTATGTACAGGACGAATTGCCCTTTTATAAGGGGCGACAATTCTTGCCCACTCAAAAGCTACGAGAGCAAGTGATCGCAGACTACCATGGTGCACTGATGGAAGGACATCCGGGAGTCACTAAAACATTAGAAAGAATCAAGAGATCGTATTGGTGGCCAACTTGGCGTAAGGATGTAATTCAATTCATCAAGACCTGTGGAGTTTGTGCTCAAAATAAATCACAGAAAATGAAACCTGCCGGTCTTCTCAAACCATTGGAAGTTCCGCCTCTTCCTTGGCATACACTCTCCCTAGATTTTATTACAGACTTACCCAACCGTGGTGGATTTGACACCATACTGGTGGTGGTGGATCTATTTTCTAAGATGGCACACTTTGTGGCATTGAAAGGATTGCCTACTGCATCGGTCCTAGCCAAGGTATTTTTGGAGAACATTGTAAGGCTGCATGGCTTTCCTTCCATTGTGGTGTCTGATCGGGGAAGTCAATTTGTCTCTGAATTCTGGAAAAGATGCTGCAAGATGGCTCAAATGGAGATACGTTTGTCCACTAGTTATCACCCACAAACTGATGGGCAAACAGAACGCACAAATCAAACGTTGGAACAGTACCTCAGGTGCATGCTTCATCAAACTGACGACTCTTGGCAGAAAATATTGTGGATTGCAGAATATGCCTACAATAATTCCGTACACTCCTCGACTGGATTAAGTCCATTCTTCACTGTTTATGGGCGACATCCACGAACCTCGGTTCATGATCCACCTGAACCTCTGGAAATGCCTGCTATTAAGACACTGCATGACAACATTATAACCGCAGTTCACCTCGCCAGAAAACAGTTGTACTTGGCGAAGACTGCTCAGAAGAAGTTTGCTGATCAAAGGCGAAGAGACTCCCCAGAATACAAGGTGGGAGACTCAGTTTGGTTGGCCACAAGGAATCTGAGGTTGAGAGGATCCAGGAAATTTCTTCCAAGATTCTTGGGTCCTTTTACCATTGAGAAGGTCATCAACCCGGTGGCCATGAAATTAACGCTCCCCAAAAACATGAAAATTCATTCAGTGTTCCATGTGTCTTTGTTGAAGGCTGTAAGTCCAAATACCCGAATCCAGGGTCCACCGGCTCCTGTAATTGTGGAAGGTGACCAGCCAGAGTACGAGGTAAAGGCTATCTTGGACTCTAAGGTTGTTCGCAGAAAATTGCATTACTTGGTGGACTGGAAGGGTTATGGGCCGCAGGATAGAACTTGGGAACCCCTCGAAAACATTCACGCTCCTCGATTAATTAAATCCTTTCATCTGAATAACCCCAGCAAGCCAGGGGGAGAAGGGTTCACCGTAGGAGGGGCCTTGGGGGGGAATACTGTCATGATCACAGCAAAGGTTCCTACAATTGCGTCCAAAAAGAGTTGGTCTTCACTCTACCATTCGTGGAGTTTAAAAAAAAGCAACTCAGGGCAGTATTAGGCATGGGCGGTACTTCCCAACTCTCAACAGGGCTGCCTGGTTTATGCTGGTAGAATGCGCAGTGTAGGTCTAGTTGTTTTCTCTCTCCTCCTATTTAAGCCCCTCCCCTCGATCATTCCCTGCTTCGCGTTCGGAAGAATCCAGTCAACGCTTGCTGCTGTCCCGCTTTAGGTCCTGTCACGTTTTAGCGCCACCTGTTACTCTTTCCCTTCAGTCATTCGGGTTCCCTTTTTGGCCCGTTCCAGTTTCCCTGAGCTCCCTGCAATTCCTACAATTTCCAGTCATAGCATTTTCCTCAGGAGGCGTTTTGGAACTCCTGTCACAGACTTCATTTCGGTCACTCCTTTAGCCCCGTCATTTTTCCAGTCACGGAACGACTTCCATAATTCAAGAGTTTCCTGTCAGAAAAGTTTTCGCAAGTATCTTTGCTCTATCCTGTGAAGCAGCATAAGTCTTTCATGATATAGTGAAATTTAATGTTGCATTGTAATTATTTTCTGAACATTGTCTGCGCGTAACGTATGGAGCTGAGTTGCGCTTCATAACTACTGAGTGTTCCTCAGTGAAGGATCTTAGCTTGGCGTGTGTTCTTTACATATGGTTGTGAGTGCGTTTCCTGAGGTAAATTCGTTTTCTGGTTGTGGTGCCCATGAATGCGTGGGTGTAGAAATTCCTCACACACTCTAGGCACTCCTACATTTCCCAGTCCTAATTCCAGTCACTTCAGTCCGGCCCAGTTATCCTGGTTCCATCTCCCCTCTTCAGAACTAGCGCCCCTGCACAGACGCAGGATGGAGAGCTAACAACATTAATTCCTAAGGTAATTAAAGAAGGGGCTGTAGTGTCATATGAGAGTGTAGAATTAGTCAAACTCCATAGAAGTGCTAATCAAAATTCTTCGAATTCTCTTGTGTTTGTCCTAGGAACTCACATTCGCATAATTGAAGGGGGGACTGGGAGCTACACCAATTGAGAAGAACAGAGTCACGTAGTTCCATCGTGAGTGTCCCCGCAGAGTCCAGGTAAGCGTTACAATAAACCTGTGGTGCAGTGTGTTGTGAAACGATGAGCATTAATCTTTTGTCTGACAGCTTCTTCCCATCTCACACCATTTGCCCAGGCCCATCTTACCGCATCTTTGAGCACTCTGTTAAAACGCTCAAATACTCCATTTGTCTGCGGGTGGTATATTGCACTTCTTTTGTGCACAATGCAATTCTCATCACAAAATTTTTTCATTTCTTTCGAACGGAACTGGACACCATTGTCCGTTAACATACTCTTTGGTAAACCTTCCCTTCCACAGACCTCTGTTAGAAATTCAACAACCATTTCGGCAGTCATGCATGGTTTGATCATAACTTCTACCCATCTAGTTAATAGATCGATGACTACTAGGCAATATTGTTGTTTTCCCTCGCTGCAAATTGGGCCTAATATATCCATACCCAGGTCATCCCATACATTACTCGGAAGATCTGTAACTACCATGGGGTATTTCTCATTCACACACCCTCTATCACTCTCTTTGCAAAGGATACAATCACGTATATTTCTTTCGATTTGTAGATCATATCCTGGCCACCAGAATTCATCACGTATTCTTCTCTTTGTCTTCACAACACCTTGGTGACCCTCGTGGCCCAGCGTAATGATCCTTTGGCGCAGACTTGCAGGTGGAATGATTCTGTCACCTCTCATGATTCTATTATTCTCCACCTTGAGTTTATTTGCTACTTTCCAAAATTCTAACAGCCCACTTTCTTCATACTTGGCTTTGATCAACGTATTACCACTTAATAGGATTTGTCTCAATTTCCCAAGTGATATGCCTCATTCCTCCGCATTTTCCCATTCCTTCTTCGATATGGATAGATCTTCAATATTAAGTACGACTTCTGAATTCATATCTTCGTCATCATCTATCTCAGAAACATTGGTGAGTCTTGAAAGACAGTCGGCAGCACGATTTTCCGTTCCTGGTACATACTTCACTACACAGTTGTATTCCTGCAGGAGTATGACCCACCTTTTTATGCGATTCAAAACATTTTCCAAACCTTTATTCATTATGACATGAACCAATGGCTTGTGGTCCATGTGGAATTCCACTTTTGCACCCCAAATAAAATTTCAAAATTTTTCTGCAGCCCATTTGATAGCCAATGTTTCTTTTTCAATGGCTGCATATGTTTTTTCTGCACCTTTCAACAGCCTAAATGCAAAAGCTATTAATCTCTCCTTGCCATTGATCTCCTGTGTGACCACTGCACCAAGGCCTATATTGCTGGCATCTGTTGTGATGATTGTTTTCTCTCCACTCCTGAAATTTTTCAGTGATGGTGCCTTATTCAACTCATGTTTTATCCATTCAAATTCTTCTTCGCATTCTGTATCCCATGCAAATGACTTCCTCTTCAAAAGTTCTCGGAGTGGAATGGTGTGTGTGGCAAAATCGCGCATGAATTTTGAATAGTACTCGGCCATGCCAATGAAAGTACGCACTTCCTCCTTAGATTTGGGTCTTGGCATATTCTCTATAGCATCTAATAGTTGTTTCTTCGGTCGTACTCCTCCAGCTGATATAGTATGTCCTAAATATTCAATTTCACAACAATCAATTTTGCATTTCTCTTTACTTAATGTCATTCCAGCTTCATAAAGTTTCTTGCACACATATTGCAATCTCTCATCGTGCGTCTTTGATCAATAGCATGTACTAGTATGTCATCCTGGAAACATATGACACCCTGGTCTTCTGCAAACAGGTTATGCATGATCTTCTGAAAGACAGATGCAGCCGATATAAGCCCAAACGGTAACCTCTTATATTGATATAAACCATATGGTGTGATAAATGCTGTCATGCACCTAGATTCTCTATGTAATTTTACTTGATGGTATGCTGAGGTTAAATCAAGAAGTGGAGAAATGGTTCGATGGCCCAATGGTGGAAACTATTTCATGGATGTTGGGGAGTGGGTGTCTGTCAGGAATTACACATTTATTTAGTTCCCGCATGTCTACACATATTCTCAATTTCCCGGATTTCTTCCTCAGGACAACTAATGGAGATACCCATTCACTGGCATCAATACTTTCTATGATACCTTGATCTTCTAGGCTCTTTATCTCCTTTTTTACTTCCTGTCTCATGGATAAAGGAATGTTGCGAAGTCTCTGTGCTACTGGAACACACTCAGGTTTCATCTTGATTTTATGCGAGTAACCCCTCAAACATCCAATCTTATTCTTGAAGACACTTTTCAACATCTCTTCGTTATTTTTTGTTTCATTCATTCTCATGTGTTTTCCTGACTTTCCATTGTCAATGTTCATTACTGATTCATCAGCACCGGCATCCAACTTAACTTTGAGTTTACTTTGATGGGTCCAGCTTAATAAGGGAATTCTGCCTGTTCTTGTAATATAGATTTTCCCATTAGCCTTCCTATCTTTAAACTTTAGTGCACCCCAAAACCATCCGATAACATCAATTTTTATTCCACCATAGGCTCTAAGTCTTATATCTGCTTCATGTAAGTATTCATGTCTTCTTTTATCCCACATATCTTGCGGTATCAAGGTGTATTTGGCACCAGAGTCAATCATCATGTGCATATTCACTCCATCAACACACACCATAGCTTTAGGGCTTTCCAATTCCTCTTCATGCTCTTCGTCCATTATGATAAATACGCACTCATCATCACCTTCATTGCTGTCATTATCATCGCCGATCCAATTCATGGAGGTATTTTGTGCTCTGCAACATCTAGCATAATGGCCCTTGCCTTTGCATTTTCCACATATGATCTTCAGTGCTGGGCACTCAGGATTGTCTGCCCAATGATCTGTACCGTCACATCTAAAACATTTTCCAGTATTCTTCCTTCTTGGACTGTTCCTTTGTCTTCGTGAGGGGGAACTCCTCCTTTTCGTGTGTATCTTGGGTACTCCTTTGCTCCTTCTGTCCTCATTCCACAAAGGTTTACGAGTTTTGTCCCACTTGTTCTTCCCACCGGTTACATCCATCACTTGGGCTATTGATTCATTATTCTTGTTAATGTTCATATTACCATTACTCCTTGGTGTATCATGTTTGACTTCGATAGACTGTACTCTGTTCTCTAGTTCTTGAACACATTTCTCGGTATGTTCAACTTCCTTGGCTATTCTTAAAACTGTATTGAGGGGTGGATCGTCTTCAGCCCACAACTTTTCTCTTACCTTACTGCTTCTGCATTCCAGCATAAACTGATCGCGTATTCTCTCATCCATTTGAGCATTGAATTTGCAGGTCCTGGCCAATTTTCTCAAGGTAGTTATGTATTGTTCAACACTTTCACCTTCTTCTTGGACTCTTTTCCCAAACTTGTAACGTTCGAGGATGGTGCTTAATTTTTTTTCATAATGTCTGCTTATCTTTTTTACCGAGCACTCATATTCATTCAAATCTGCACTATCTTCCGGCGATAGTTCAGGCAAGTCTTCAAATTTTTCTTGCCCAGCTGGCCCTAGACAGTGCAACAAAAGTGATTTTCTTTTTTCTATGCTGCAATTTTGGCCACACACTACCCCTGAGTAATGTTCGAAAGCTTTAATCCACCTCTTCCATGGAATTGATGGTTCTCCTACTTCTGATAGGAAAAACATGGGGGGTGGAACACCACTGAATGCCATGGTAGACTATGCGTGTAAATTTATTGTTTATTGGGCATGCAGTTCAACTGTATTGTGGTATTCTACTGGAGAGTACAATGTGATGATAGTTTTCCTTGTGCCTGCCCTGTGCATCTTGAAAAGTCGAATAGACACTTTATGAGATGTGTTCTCCTTGATTTTAAATGTAAAATTATGTGTTTCACGTATTTCTCTCAGTGCTCTCTACACTGAGTTCTTCATAATATGTATATGCCAATTTTAGTGTTCATCTATACCATGTAATACGGTAGTTTCACTGTCCGTATTATCAGCAGTGATTGGCTGGCCTTTATAAGGCAGAGGTGCAATCCGGAAAGGGCGGAGACTTACTTGTTTTGGCCGCTGCAACGCTAGGGGAAGCGGAGCGGCCTCTGTGGAGCAAGTCGTTCTTCCGGTATTGAGGATTGATTAATGTGGCCGCTGCAACGCTCGGAGGGGCGAAGCGGAGCGGCCACTGGAGATGCAGTACTTGTCGCAGACTCGCGGTTCTTCAGGGGGCGGTGGAGCCTGAATCCTCGTCGCCACTTGTAGTGTTGTGGTAAGTAGGAATCGCGAACACAGTGAGGTTGGGGATACAAGTATTTATTATACCCGGCATTTACAGGTATCTACATCAGGCCCCACCGACTAGTGCATGCAGACGTTGGACTTTGAAACCCGCATCTCCCCGTCACCGGCGCCGTCACGTTCCATAAGACGTGCTTCTCCCTCGCGCGTCTCCAGCTACCCGCAAGGTTAATATATAGCCAGTGAAATGCCGATACTACACTACCCAAAAAAGTGGTGGAAACGGAATTACCAGCACTTTTCGCCTGCACAGCTGAACATTTTATGAGTCCCAATGTTTTTTGTGTGCTGGGCATTTGTACTTAATCTACATCGGTTATCTCGGTTTTCTAAGCAAAGAATGTGCATCACGGCTTATTGATTGGAAGCAAGCAGATCCACAGTTGCCATCAGCAGTGAGGGTTTGGTTTCAAAATATTCTTTATTAATGTTCTATTTTGTGATTAATTGCACACCTTTAATTGAACATATCTAAATATATTTTTCGATCCTAAAGTAAAATTGAAAGTTCATAATTTCACTCCTTGCTAAGTTTCTAACAAGGCAGTGACTATTTTATAACCTCATTCAACCCAAAATGGGGGAAATCCATCAAATATGTCATACAACCTCTGTAGATGGTAAATTAAGGATCACCCAGAGGTTCTCTGGACTCCACTTGGACGGCGCCAAACATAGACCCTGCATTCTGCTGAGCAGCCAACTAAGGTGGCTGCTTTCTAACCGCGCTCCAGCGCCAACCGCAAATATCCTTAAGATACATCCACTGCAGCACTCCACCGACCACTCATTTTAAACTCTGTTGCCTGAGGTGCCTGGGGAGATCGACAACTGCACTCATCTCAGTGCTGGCCATATGTGAGTACTGGGAAGTGGGGGCGACACAGTCCTACTGACTGATGCTGCAGGCCTGCCATCTAGTTCCAGGTGAATCTTGGCTACCTTGGATGCTGTACACCTTCTGGATCCTGTGCTAGCTCCCGGGGTCTGGCTCTGGATGGAGGATTGGAGATGAGGGGCCAGTCGAGGCCTGATTCGCAGAATGGCGGGTGCTGCGGAGACGCTTGCTCCGAGTGGCACCGTTGGCATAGACTCTGGGTGCGGGCTCCATGGTCAGGGTAGTTCCTGCTGGGATCAGACAACTGCCGCCATGGGAGCAGTGGCTCTAAAATAGTAGCCCAGCGGGCAGGTTGCTGGGAACCTCATGCCTGTTCAACTTGCTCTCCACCTCAGTGAAATCTGACAGCTGTCTGTGGCAAACACTCCTCTCAGGAGGTATATAGGAGAAACATCAAGGAGTGATATTGTTTTACTCATCAATACCAAGATGGCACCAGGCCCTGATATTTCCTAATCCAGCACTCGCTGATGGGGGATTACCGTTGAAGCAAACAATCTGGTGAGATTCAGCATCTTCAACGCCAAATACCATTTCTACTACCATAGAGTGTTATAGGACCAAATGCTGTGTTTACACCATGGCAGGCCAATCCAACACTACTGAAAAGCAAACGAAAATGGATGGCTTTGCCAAAAAAAACACATCAGCCCTGGACCAAGTGGAGGTATGTGATGATCCACCTGAACTTGGAGCGTCACCTCAGAGCACAGCATACTCTATCACTGTGGGAACTTCAATATATGTCACATCAACCTTGTGGAGATGATAATATCAGAGCAAGCCATCTCTGTAAGGACTTCAGTGCCACTGTATAACACCAGTTTCAGGAAGTCAATATAATCACATAGAATACCTGGGGAACTTTAAACACCATCACGCACTAACAAACTGGTGCTTACACTTCATCCCTGTCGAAACGTCAGTATTATGGCACATCTCTGTGAGTTTTTACTGTCTCATAATATCCCTGTCAGGTCTTCCATATCTCCTTATCCCCATTGAACAGTCAATATAAATCAACCTTTTGGCAACTTTAATATTGTACACATCACTTTTGGGATTTCAGTATAATCCCATCCTGCAGTGGACATGTGCATCATTATACAGAGGACTTGGCAGAAACCCTGGCTGCCCTCAAAGCCACATCGTATACAGACGACATCCTCCCACATCCATTCTCAAGACTCTCCCAGCAGAAGCTCTACTTGGAGATCATCAACAGCTCTCTAACTCAAGGCACCTTCCCATCAACCCCAAAGACAGGACAAATCCTCCCTCTACTAAAGAAACCCACTCTGGATCAGGACAAGCTGGATAACTATCGCCCCATCACCCATTTCTCCTTCCTAGGTAAGGTCAAGAAAGTGGTAGCCACGCTACTGCAGCAACACATTGACACCAACATTCTCCTCAAAACCTACCAATCCGGGTTCAGACCCAGATGCAGCCAGCAACCATACTGGTGGTCAACAACGCCCTCAATATCCTGGACAATGGCTACCCCTGCCTCCTGATTCTACTCAACTTCTCAACCGCTTTTGACACAGTAGACCACAAGGTGCTCACAGGCACCCTACATCGGCACCTGCGGATCAGAGACCTTGTCCTATACTGGTTCAAGTCGTAGCCAACCGCCAGCAGTTTATTCAGATGGACTCCTCTAGATTGCCAATGCTACCCGTCACCAGTGGAGTCCGGCAGGGTTCCATCCTCTCCCGAACGATCTTCAATCTATAAATGGAGCCGCTGGGAGCCCTCCTAGCCACACACAACATCCACATCCACCAATAAGCCGACGACACACAGCTATACCTCAAGATTGACTCCATTGATGACATCCACAGGCTCAAAACCTGCCTGTCGCTGATCCAGTTTTGGATGTCCACTACATACTTGATGCTCAACCCGTCCAAGACTGAATACCTACTCCTCACCAATAACATCGAACACCCAGACATACTGACCTGGCTATCAACCATGAACCCTGAGGGCTTCACACCCGAGGTCACCTCCTGCGCCAAGTCCCTCGGGTTTCACATCGATGAACACCTCTCACATAGCTAAGAAAACTTCGAATAGCTTTAGATCCACTGTTTTTGAGCACTGGTCCTATCTTACTTGGATGGGGCAATGCCCTCCTCAAAGGCTTCCCCTCATCCTCCCTTGTGCCCCTGAGATATGTCCTACACGAGACTGCATGCCT
Organism: Ambystoma mexicanum; assembly: GCF_040938575.1. Classification (NCBI taxonomy): domain Eukaryota; kingdom Metazoa; phylum Chordata; class Amphibia; order Caudata; family Ambystomatidae; genus Ambystoma; species Ambystoma mexicanum. Next base: position 148,948,366 of record NC_090927.1, read on the forward strand.
CATCAAGGGTCTACGACCACATCACCCCGGCACTCATCAACCTTCACTGACTCCCACTGAACGCACAAATCACCTTCAAGTCTTGCTGCATCATCTATAAGGCAGTCACCCTCAAGCCACCCAGCTACCTTGCAGAGAAACTCAGCATCTACAGCAGACAATGCACCATGAGAAGCCAGGATACGTGCAGACTTGAAATCCACTGATGCAAAAAGGTAAGGACCCAAAAACAAGCCTTCTCTACCTATGCCCCAATACTATGGAACCGCATCCCCATCATTATCAGACTTGCCCCCGCACTCCTACAATTCAGAAAATAACTCAAGACCCACCAATCCAAGGAGTCTCTCCTCCTCAATACCTAGGCCATCACATTACCCCGCCCGACCACCTGACTCACTAGATGTCATCCTCCCGCCACCCTGTACAGCTGTACCTCTCATCTGTGCTCCTTTGTAGCCTACCCCCCGCTGTATATCTGTTCTGTTGGTACCTCTGAAAAGTGTTCTGTTATGCGTCTCTACTGTTGTATACATCTGTAAAGTGCTCCGTTGTGTATCTGTATTGTTGTATACCTCTGTCCACACTCAATAAATAACATAGTAATGATAAAAATACCATAATAACAATATGATATGGTATTTTATTTGTATCGCGCTCATAAACAAGTGTTTCAGAAGGTGATATGTGAGAAGGTTAAAAACGCTAATATCCGCTTGCTAGTATGTAGGGGGAAGGATTTCTTTACTATTGCGTTGACTTGTGGTCCTAGTGTTATGTGGTCATCTATCATAATTCTGAGATATTGAACTACTTTGGCTGTTTTTGGCCTGGTTCCCATTCCAGTAGGCATTGGTTTATGTGGTTGTTTGGAGAAGTTGTTGAGAGATCATGATTTCACTGTTGCCCAGGTTGAGTTTAAGACTGTTCCTGTTCATCCGTGAATTGATATTGGAGAGGCAGTTGACCAGGGTTTGGTCTCTGTCTTTGCTGGTATTGATTTTGTAGATCATTTGTGTATAATCTGGATAGTTGTAGCATGCACGTTTGTTCCCCTTGATGAGTTTTATTAGTGGGGTCATGTAAATGTTGTGGCAAAAGGGATAAGCCTTGTGGAACCCCAAAGGTGAGTGTGCACAAGGTTGAGTTTAACGGTGGTAGCCAGAAGGTTTCCATTTTCTGTTAGGAAGTAGTTCATCCAATGAAGTGCAGTGTTGCTTAGCAAAGCTCCTTGTATACTTTTGATGAGTGTTGCATGTTTGACTGTGTCAAAATCTGCTGAAAGGTGTTATAGTATCAGGGCGGAAGAGATGTTGGAGTCTTAGTTCATTTTTAGGTCATCCCATATGGAGAGTAGTGCTGATTCAGTGTATGTCATTGGCCTGAAACCGACTTGTTTCAGGTTGTCCAGTAGGTGGTTGGTTTCCATGCATGTCAGGATTTGTCCATATATTTAGGTTTCTAGCAGTTTTGCCATGATAGGGATGTTTGATATAGTTCTTGTAGATGTCTGGTGGGCAAGGGTCTACTGGCGAGCTGGCTTTGTTGCTTTCTTTCACTAGTATGAGTTTGAGATTGGTGTGATGAAGTTCTGTTCTTTGGTTGCCTCTGGGGTTGGGTCATGGGTGATATTGTTGATTACGCCCGTGGCAAGGTCATCAGAGTTTCTGTGACAGAATGGGGCCGTTATTGCAAAATGTCATGTTACTTATTTCCTTAATAGATTGTGCATCTTTTCCTGTGCATTGCTTGCATCTGAGACGCGTTTGACATAGGGCAGTTTTTTTGCTTTTAGGATTCCTGCTTTAAAAAGCTGTATTTGTTGTTGGTATGCAATGTTATCCTGTTGATTGTGATGTCTCCTCCAAGCTTGTTAGAGTTTTCTGTTGCTTTTCTTCAGTTCTCTAGTGAACTATCTGGCATTTTCTTTTGAGAGGGGGTAAAAGGTTTCTTTGGTGCTACTCTAGAGCCTCTGTGATTCACTTTGGAGTGTCTCAATTCGTTTGTAGGGTGGAATTGTGTCCAGGAGAGTGTCAAGTGGTTTTGTGAATTCCAGCTTGGTGTTGAGGTTCATGGTATGGAGGGGTTGCCAGTTTCTTTTCTCGATTGGAGTTTCAAATATATCGGTGGCTTGTTTTCACTTTGGAGCATGAATCACAAATGGTATAAGATTGTCACTCCAGAGAATCTGTATTGGGGGTGCAATTGTATTTAGTTTTATTTAGCAGATGATTTCAGCTAAAGTGTGTCCGACTACATGGGGTGCTCCTTTACAGTTTGCTGTCGGTGCCTGTTTGATAGGTGAGGTCTGTGGTTTGGCAGGGTTGGTATTCTCTATTTTAAACCATATGTTAAAGTCTCCCAGTATGATCAGATGGTCATGCTCTATTGTGATGTTGGTTATGGCATCTACAACGTTCTCTGCAAAGGTCGAGTCAAATGTGGGTGGTCTGTAGATGAGTAGGAAAGATATGTTGGTTTGATGGTCCAGATCTAGATGGAGGAAACGTGATTCGTAGTCTAGGATCTTTAACAATGGTGGCAATGTGATTGTTAGGTGATCTTTGTATTCTATGACTAGGCCACCTCCTTTTCCTTCATTGTTGTCCTGCCTGAATTTGAAGTTGTTCGAGAGAGACATGTGTGCAACTATCTTAAAGTCATCCATTAGCCAGATATTTGTAAAGAAAAGCATGTCTCCCCTTTTCTGAGCAGCTTGTGTATCTCTGTGCGATGATCTGACATTGAGCAGATTTTTTTCCGGAATGTAATTGTTCTTTGAGGGTTGTATCGTTATAGTGTTTGGACATTGGTTGCTTCTGCCTTTTGATCCAGTGATTGACTTTATTGTGGGGTTTGGGGTGTGCAACTTTGTTGCTTCCAGTTCTTCATTGAGAATCTTCAGTAGGTTGTGTGTAGGGTCGATCTAATTTCCGGGGGTGCTTGTTGGTTTGTAACTTCAGATTCTGTTGTCTTGCAAGTCCTTGGTGACGAACAGTGTGTTCAGGTAGCTTGGTTCTTTTCTGGTTCTATGATCCTCATTTAGTCAATCGGTGGTGTTTTTTCTCTCTCTGTGTAGTTAAGATTTATTTGAAAGGCTGGTTGTGAGGGTTGGCAGGTAGATATGTATCGTGAGACAGAGCAATGATTCTCTTTTTTAAAGAGGATTTGTGCAGGTTTTTCCAGTATTTAGGTTCTAGGAAGTAGTTGGTGGCATTGTTTTGCTTTCTTCTCTGATGCTTGGGCCATTGTGTGTAAATCTTGTTCAGGGGTCATTCTGTGCTCAAGGCATTTCCGTGTAAGTTGTACAGTTGGATTCTGAATGGACCAGGTGCATGCAAGCTCCCTGTATGTTGCTAGGCATTGGGTTTTTTGTTGCTTTTCTTTTTCACTTTTTATCTGGATGTTTTTTGTAAACAGCCATGTCCTGCAGCATGTTTAATCGAATAACCTACTAAAACACTCACAAGTAGATTTCTGACCAATGAAAGGCACAGAAACAATACTTGTTTCTATTTGGACCAACCTCAAAATATCAGCATACAGAAACAACACCTTCGAATGGATTGTGTCCTCCTACGTATTCCTTATCTTTGATAAATCCACTTCCAGCTTGCTGGCCTCGGATAAATGTTTCACAGTAGAGGGCGCAGTGCGTCGACATCCCTCGAGTCGGTGTCCCTCAAAGGACTCTGTATCAGTGCCGACGTCACCATAGGTATAAATAGTCTCACACAGCGTCCGTTGCTCAGTTGCGTTTTTCCGAGCTTCGTAAGCCTTGGAGACGCAACGCTCGGTTCTTCTACTCATCGAAAATCTTCGAAAAATCTCAATATCCTACGATGGCATCTTCGTCCGAAACATCGACGTCACGATCCAGCTCCAAAAAATTGCGAGATTGTGGTAAAAAGATGTCATTATTGGATCCTCACAGGATCTGTTTGTGGTGCCTGGGATCAGAGCACCAGTGTTCGTAGTGTGAGGACTGCATGTCCATGACGGTGAAAGCCTTGAAGGAGCGTAGGGGGAAGCTAGAAAGTGGTAAGGCAGTTAAATCTTCTACCCCTTCAAAATTGTCCTCGACTGAGTCAAGACATTTGCCTCCTCACCATCAAAAGAAACATTCCCGATCAAGATCTCGAAGTGGTTCCCACAATTCTTTGAGATTGAGACACTCTAAGAAGAGGCATCATAGAGCTCCCTCTTCTTCATCTTCAAATTCCCCAGAAAGGGTCACCTGCCCCACTAAACACAGCTCTCCAGCTAAGTGGGAGGAATTTCACAAGAAAATGCTTAGGGTCTTCGAGAACGCGGCCTTGACCCCCTCAGAGATGCCTAGAGGTGATACCCTGGGTGAAAGACCCGAAAAACAAAAACACTGAGTCGTCAAACCCAGCAAACAAAAACCCTTGAGAGTAAAAACAAAAATGTATCGAATAAAACTGCGTCATCAATGCCATCGTCAAAGGTACCTTCGACGCACAAGTCTGTCATCGACGCTGTCATAAACGCCGTCGTCGACCCGATGAAGGATAGGCTCTCGAAGCCTCAAACCTCAACTGCGCCACCGGCACCAGAGTAGTCGAAGGTCCCGGCCAAGGCGTTGAAAGTGGCGTCGACAATATCGACGACACCGAGTAGGATTCCGGTTCTCTTGCAGACATAGGGGCCTTTTTCAAGTTTTTCCAAGCCATTTGCGGGTTTGTCGAGACCTATAACGTCTGCATCGCAACCACAACTTTTTCTCAAGCAGTATCCACCAATTTGGCTCCTTCTTCTCTGGAAAAGGGTTTTACCCCTTATCCAAGATCTGATTATTTATTTCAGAGCTCTATCCTCGATATATGAGGAAGGGGAGGACTCTGACAATGAGAGACCTTTTGGGTTACAAACAACAAGAGTGCCCATTCCAGAGGAGATAATTTCTGAGGAGAATAGATTGAAAGATCTACAAGAATCTTTACAAAATGCCAGTGGCATAGATACCTCTCCAGAGGCAGATTTTGCCAGACCAGAACCTGGAGAGAATTCAGAAATGCCTTATATAGCCCTTATGGCAAGAATTATGCAATTTATGGCGAGGACAACACCTGCACCCTCTTACCAGCAAGATGATCTTACGGACAGCTTAGATAAAGGGCCTCAAGAAGACCCTGTAGTCCCTTTTCATGCTGCATTGTAGAAAAAAAATTGCTGCAAATTGAGAAACACCTGCAGTTATCCCTGCAGTAAATAAAAAGCTCTCTGCAAAGTACAGAGTGTCCACCTCAGACCCTCAATATTTAAGCAAGCACCCAACTCCAGAGAGTTTAGTAGTGCAGGCAGCGACGTCGTCAAGTAGTAAGTCGGCATACCCCACTATCCCACAAGACAGACGACAAAAGATTTGATGCCATGTCTAAAAAGATCTTTTCAGCATGCAGTATGGCACTTAAGTCTATTAACGCCTCTTGCCCGCTAGCGAGATTCAGCCACACCATTTGGGAGTGCGCTTCATCAGCGGCTGACTGTCTCCCAGAAGGGGAGGAACGAGACGCATTCTTGAACATCATCAAGGATGGGAAGGATGCGATGTGTGAGTCCCTCCAAACAGGTCTCGACTCTGCTGACAGCATCAGCAGAGCCATGGCGGCGAGTACCACAATCCGCAGATTTGCGTGGTTGCGGAAGTGTGGTTTTGCCCCTGATGTACAAGCCAGGCTTTTGAATATGCCCTTTGACGGCACCTCTCTTTTTCGCAAAAAAGCTGATCACAGCCTGGAGAAATTGCAAACCTCAAAGGCGGCAGCAAAATCACTTGGGGCTGCAATCCGTTCCTGGAAGGGGAAGCCCTTTCGTTTTTATTCCGCTCTCGGAAAAAACAGAGGGCAGCCAGCTCAAAGGGGCCAGAAACGATTCATCCGTGATGGACGGGCCAAAGGTACCAAGCCCGTATCAACAGGTGCTGCATTATCCTCAGCATCTGCGTCAGCTGCTTCTAAACCCCTCTGAGGTCTCCCCACACAAAACACCAGTAGGAGACAGGTTAACTCAACATCTGACAGTATGGCAGGCTATTACGTCAGATGCTTGGGCATTGGAGACAGTTGCCCAAGGTTACTGCCTGCCTTTCCTACACACCCCTCAGAGTCATCTACACACATCAGACCTGCTAGAGAAAGGTGCCATAGAACCGGTAGATGTAGCGGAGAGGAACAAGGGTTGGTATTCTTCCTATTTTCTAATACCGAAGAAGGACGGAGGATTGAGACCCATCTTGGACTTGCGGGAATTAAACAAATTCCTCGGGAAAGACAAGTTTGAGATGGTAACCCTTTCTCAGATCCTTCAGGCCCTCCAGCTTCAGGACTGGTTGGTATCTCTAGACCTTCAGGATGCTTACTTTCATGTGCCAATCCATCACAAGCACAGGAAGTACCTGAGGTTCGCCATTGGCAACTCTCATTATCAATTTTGAGTTCTGCCATTTGGGCTGACCTCCACCCCAAGGGTCCAGGCTCAGATCCATCTAGATTTTGTTTGCCACTTCCTCCACAAGCTGGGCTTCTCCCTACACTTAAAGAAGTCACAGATGATACCATCACAGAGACTCCAGTTCATTGGAGCAGTCCTGGACACATCCCTGGGAAAAGCCTCACCACCAGAGGTGAGGGCTCAAGATATTCTACAGATGGTCACCGGGTTTCAAAATGCCCAGCGTCTACCAGCCTTCCACTTTTTGAGGTTGCTGGGCCTCATGGCATCCTGCATTTTTCTAGTGCCAGAGGCTCGCTTGAGAATGAGATCTCTCCAGTGGGCGCTAAGGACATAGTGGTCACAATTCTCAGGAAGGATGTCAGATCTCCTACTAATCCCGGGCAGAGTGGCTCGAGACCTTCAATGGTGGGCCTGTCGGGAGAACATCTTGAAAGGAGAACAGTTTTGGCAACCATGCCGGAGATAACAGTAGTCACGGAAGCTTCACTCACGGGGTGGGGAGCCCATGCCAACAACATGACCATCAGCGGTCATTGGTCTCCATCGGAGTCCAGACTACACATCAACCTATTAGAGCTGAGAGCGATCAGACTAGCGCTGAAGGCTTTCCTGCCATCAGTACAGGGAAGGAATGTCCTGATAATGACAAACAACACAGTGGCCATGCACTACCTCAACAAAAGAGGAGGCATAGGGTCACTGCCACTGTGCAGAGATTCAATGCAACTCTGGTTTTGGGCAATTCAAGAAGGAATCTCTCTATCGGCAGTTCACCTACCCGGAGAGAAGAATTTAACGGCGGATGCTCTGAGCAGGCAGATCACAGTCTCCCACGAGTGGGAACTAGCTCAGAAAGTCATTCTAGAGATCTTTGCCCTTTGGGGAACCCCTCAAGTGGATCTGTTCGCCACCAGTATCAACCGGAAGTGCGATCAGTATTGTTCAAGGGAATTTCCCCTGAGAGGAGCTCTAGGGGACGCGTTTGTGGTGGACTGGGAGTTTCCACTTCTGTACCCGTTTCCTCCAGTCCCCGTCATTCCTCAAATGATCAGGAGGTTGAGGACATTCTGGAAACCCATGATCCTAATTGCCCCGGATTGGGCCAGGAGAACGTGGTACCCGGATATTCTAGACATGTCCATCTGTCCTCCATTCGTCTTCCGCAAAGAGAGGATCTTCTCTCGCAGGAGGGAGGTCGGGTTCTACATCCGGATATCAGGACCCTCAACCTTCACGCTTGGTTTCTGAAAGTTTGAGATACAAGGATTGGGACCTCCCGGATGATGTAATGGAGGTGTTGCTTTCAGCCAGGAGGCCAGCAACAAAATCTTTATACCGCTGCTGTTGGAATAAATTCTGCAGCTGGTGTAGAGATAAGAACCTTTTTCATGTAGTACACCGATGGTGTTATCTTTCTTACTATACTTGGCAAATTCAGGCCTTCAAGTAGGCACAATCAAGGGTTACCTTGCTGCACTGTCAATCTTTAAGCGCCCGGCTTAGGAGCCTTCATACTTCAAATTGCCCATAGTCATTCAATTTCTGAAAGGGTTAACTAATGTCTTTCCCCCAACTCCTTTTCAAGTTCCACTGTGGGACCTAAACCTAGTCTTAACATTTCCAATGGGTACTCCATTCAAACCCCTTCATTCCTGTCCATTAATGTTTCTCACTCTTAAAACAGTCTTCCTAGTGGCTCTAACTTCTACCAGAAGATCGAGCAAATTACAAGCGTTATCTTGCAATCTTTCACAAAGATAAGATAGTTCTTCAAGTGAAGCCAAATTTTCTCCCAAAGGTGGTCTCAGAATTCCACATCACACAAAAAATAAGCTTACCTTCATTTGACCCTCCTCCCCATCCAGGGAAAGAGGAAGAGAGATTGCACAGGCTGGATCCAAGGCGTGTCTTGACGTTTTACATTAGCAGACTTGCGAAAATTGGGCAAGCAGACCAATTGTTTGTGGGGTATGAAGGGCATAATTTAGGTTTACCTATTACGAAACAGACCATCTCAAGATGGATTATACTAACTATTATAGAGTGCTATAAACTGGCAGGGAAAGAGCCTCCTCAACACCTCAGGGCTCATTCAACCAGGGATATTGCAGCTTCTTCAGCTCTCCAAAGAGGAGTTCCCATTAAAGACATATGTTCGGCTGCCACATGGTCATCTGCACATACGTTCACCAAATTCTACAGTCTAGATTCCTCCACTAGCCAGGAGACTAAATTTGGAAAAGATGTGTTGCACTCTGTGCATTCTTAAAAAGTCACTAAGTTTTACTCCCACCTCCTTTACACATTACTGCTTTGGGAGTCTATCAAAGATAAGGAATACATGGGAGGACACAATCCATTCGAAGAACAAGTTACTTACCAACTGTAACGTTCTTTCGACTGGATGTTCCTCCCACGTATTCCTTATCGCCCCTCCCATCCTTTCCTGCAGTAAAACTTCCCTTGTAGTTGCAGCCTAAGCTCCTTCAAGGGTATTAACCATCTCATATAAGGCAAAAACAGCACCTCAAAATGGAACTGAGCAACGGACGCTGCACGAGACTATTTATACCTATGGTAACGTTGGCACCGATATGGAGGCCTTCGAGGGACACCGACTCGAAGGACGTCGACGCGCAGCGCCCTCTACTGTGAAATTTGTTTCCGAGGCCAGCAAGCTGGAAGTGGATTTATCAAAGATAAGGAATATGTGGGAGGAACATCCAGTCGAAAGAACGTTAGAGTTGGTAAGTAACGTGTTCATCTTTATCATGCTCCTGGACATCTCAGCTGTGTTTTTCATAGCCATTCACGGTACACTAATCAAAAGCCTGGCAAAATCATTCAACTTCTGAATAAATAAAATGCTAGACAATTGACTCCATAATATAATTAGCAAGGAAAGCTACCATTTGCTGGGTTTCATGGTAAAGGGCTCTTACTATTACGGCAGGTGCTTACCGATAGGTTGCGCAATTTCGTGCACTTATTTTGAAAAATGTAGTACTTTTTTGGAGTATGAACTGAAGCAGAAGGCCCAGGGCGGGGTAGTAATGCACTACCTCGACAACATCTTGTTCATTGGGAAGGAAGGGACAGATGAATGTGGTGCTCTCATGAACAGGTTCCAGTCATTGATGCAGGAGATGGGGGTCTCCTTGGCTAAGGGGAAGACAGTGGGCCCACTCACAAGGCTGACATTACTGGGAACAGAGATAGACTAAGTGGAAGGGAAGTCAAGACTGCCAACGGTCAAAGTGGGGAAACTTAAAGAAATGATCAAGGAATTGAGGGGCAGGGGTAAGGCCACTTTGAGGGAGTTGCAGTCATTGGCGGGAAATTTTAACTTTGATGGTTAGGTGATCCCGGCAGGAAAAGTGTTCGTCAGGAGCATTGAACTCGAGACTGTAGGGCTGCAAAATGCTTCTCAGCATGTGCGGCTGGGGGCTGAAGTTAAAGAGGATCTCTATATGCGGGATGGTTTCCTGGATGATTTCAATGGGGTACTACTTTGGTGGGAGCAGTGGGCAAATAGCGAGAAACTCAGGCTTTTTACTGGCGCTTCAGGCTCTTAAAGATTTGGGGCGATTCCGGCGACATTGCATCAGGAGGGAATTATCAGAGACATCACTTTGCTGGAGCTGTTTCCTATTCTATGACAAGACCGGGGGCAAGCATTATGCGCATTCTTCTTTAATACTTCCAAATCACAGCCTTTCAAATATCTTTTTAAAGATCAAATATCTTTTTTTTAATTTATTTTTTACCAAAAAATAGAACTTCTCAAATTAAAGAAACTGTCCATAACATGGTATAGTGGTCACACTACAACTCCCATGGGGCTCCAGGGGCTCAGTAGTTCTAGCCTCGATCCCATGCTCCAATGAATATGTCCCTGAAGGTATAAGACTGTCTAAACTCCGGGTCCCTTCCTGTTCTTTTTTGCTGACAGACTCAGCTAAGTACTTTGCCCATTACCCTTGTGATAACGTCGTTTTTTATTGTTCAGGAGAGCGCTAATATGATTTAAATAATTTGTGACGGATACCGAATGTGACACCGCCGCACAGCGTACATGTATTAATTAATTATATGTATGCGCGTAAAATATGGCAAATGCACACGCGTATGAGCAGTTCGAATTAATCATAGCAGCGATAGAGTGGGACCCGCGAGCATTATCGCTCGCTCTTGGGTTCCAAGAAGTTGCACGGAATAAGGCATGACACACGTATTTAGTCAGAGATTCTGAAAACGGCTGTGGAGCCAACGCATAACGTTAACGGTCAGAATAGAGACGAAGGAGTCGCATATCATTACGAAGCACCAAAGCCATTTAGAAACTTCGTTTAACAGCGATCCTGCTCCCATTGAAAGACTTGCATAGATTTAAAAAAAAAAAAAGATTCTAATAGTTTCGTTGTATGCAGTCCCAATAGAGCAAGCTTGCAACAACTAAACAAGCATAAAGCTCAGATCCTCCTATCTGAGGAATACTGCCTCACCTTAGGAGACAGACATGGCCTCAGACAGAGCTGAGGAATACTGGCAAGAATATGAGGAGCAGGAAACAGAACTTCTGGAGGAAGAGATGGATCTTTCTCTTAGTTTTAAGAAGGCGCTTGGGGACTCCCTGGTGATAGCTGTGGCACGGGGGTGCAACCCATCCAAGAGAGGCTGTCCTCGAGAATATTTTGGGCACAAAGACTGGCTTGCAGGATGATCCTGGTGAGGGGACCGCCACTAAGTCTCTAGAAGATGCAAATAGGGGGTGTAAAGTGGCCCGGAAGAGGAAGCACTCTTCTACCGCACCGGGCTCTATGAAGGGGATACGAGAGAAGCCCCAGGAAGCTGCTGATGCATTCTTCAGATTAAAAGAAGCTTTCTTGCCTAAATCAGCAGTGCCCAGCCTCCCACACCCGACCCCAGGGGAGAATAATATGAGGGAATCAGGCTCATCATTGGAGGAGTTTGACCACGAGGAGGAGGATGATGAAACCGTAAGCTCTAACAAGGTACCGGAGAAACACACAGTAGGTACCGGCAAAGCCAGTTTAGTGGCGAGTGCCCCGGAAGAAGATATATCTGACATGTTTGAGCTGGAGGCGATCAGGCATTCAAGATCCACAGAGTGGACTCCGTCGCCAAGAGTTGCAAAGTATATGGCTCAAAGAATTAAGTAACCCTTAGATAAAGAGATAAGATTTCGACTCAAATCAGAGTGTCCAAGATCGGAACTTACTGGCAAAGTTTTCGAGACTCCAGATTTAGACCCAAATATGCTATCATTTGTTTCCAAAGCGAGTAAGGACTTATGCAAAGGTATGGATCGCGCATGGAGATCTTGTCAGGATAAAGTGCTTGACCTGACAGGTCCCATAGCAAAAATTATGGATCTCGCAGAGAGAGCCAACGATACGGGAGAACTGATAGATCCTTCCATCCTGGCAGGTTGGGCACAACGTGCCGTATGCTTGCTTGGGAATGCCAATTCAGCCATTTCAGCAGAGCAGAGGAGATCCATGCTCCTCAAGATAGATGCAAAGTTGGGCGATCTAGCATCTTTCGAGGCAGGAGAAGGAGCTCAAGGCCTGCTTTTCGGGGACACATTTGTGAAGGAGATGAGTAGATTTGTTGGGACCTATACGGCACTGGAAAAGGCTCAAGCCTCTATCAAGAAAGTATTTCCCAGTCGAGTTTTTGCCGGGGCCGGTCAATTCAGAGGCCGTTCGACCGGCCATTTCAATGCTAATAGAAGGCCCCAAGGACCTAGAGCCCAATATTGGGAGACGCGTCAACCGGACTCATTTTTCCCAAACAGAGGCAGAAGCTTCAGAGGAACAAGAGGCAGAGATTTCTTCAGGCACCAGAATGCCAATTCAGGTGAGAGAGCGCAATGCAACATATCCGCCAGTGGGAGGCAGGACAGGGCAATTTATAGGGAATTGGCGCAAGCTTTCAACAGACGCTTGGGTCATTCAGACAGTTCAGGGCTGTCACCTAGAGTTAATGGGGACCCCTACACAGAGAAGTCCACCGACACACATACACTGCCCAGAGGAGGAGAAGGTCTTGTTAGACAAAGAGATTCAAGCGCTAGCAGACAAGTAGGCTATAGAGAGAGCACTTCCACACTCAGTAGGTTTCTTGAGCAACATGTTTTTAGTTCATGGAAAAGGAGAGGTGCGGCCGGTTATCAACCTGAAGGAGTTGAACAGTTGGATAATTTACAGGCACTTCAAGATGGAAGGAATCCATCTGCTTGCAGATCTTCTCAGGAAATAAGACTGGCTAGCTCGCATAGATCTAAAGGATGCCTATTTGACAATTCCCATTGCCCATCAAAATCGTCATTTCCTGCAATTCGAATGGAAAAGCAGAGATGGCAGTTCAAGACCCTGCTGTTCGGCCTAGCATCCGCTCCGTGGGTATTTACCAAGCTAATGAGACCTCTTTCAGCAGCCTTAAGAGACGAAGGTTGCCGAATGATCATCTACTTAGACGACATTCTAATCATGGCCGAAGACAAAGTCAGGTTACAGCATCAGGTCAGACGAGCAGTATCTCTGATCATAGGGCTAGGATTCTTAATAAACGTAGAAAAGTCAGCTCTCATCCCATGCCAAAGAATAGAATTCTTAGGCTGCATGATAGACACAAAGAAAGCTATGTTAGAACTTCCCACAACCAAGATCAGAGCAATAAAAAGAGACCTCAGAGTAGCCCTGAAGAGACCGGTTATATCGCTTCGGAATCTAGCCAGGATAGTTGGGCTTCTAGCAGCATCAATCCAGGCGATGTTTCCAGGACCTCTACATTATCGAGCACTTCAGAGGCTCAAGATAAAATACCTACGGGAGGGATGGAGATATCATCACTTAGTTCCCCTAGATCAGGACAGCAAGGTGAATGGTGGCTCAGCAACATGGAAGCCTGGAACGGCCGCGCCATATTCGGGGATTCCCTGCAGATCACCATAGAATCGGACGCCAGCAGATCAGGCTGGGGAGCGAGATGCGGCCACATAGAGACAGGGGGGAAATGGGCTCAAGAGGAGCTGCAGCTGCATATCAACTGTTTAGAGCTCTTAGCAGGATCATTTGCAGTACAAGCCTTTAACAAAGGTCAAGCGAGATGTTGCATCCTACTAAGGATGGACAACATTTCAGTGGTGAAGTATATCAACAAGCTAGGGGGTACGCGATCCAGGATGCTAGCAGAGTTAGCCAAGGAGTTCTGGCACAGGTGCCTGGTGAGAGATATAGCAGTCAAGGCAGAATATCTGCCGGGGTCGAGGAATACGGTAGCAGACTGGAACTTCGGGTACCTGACAGACTCGAGCGACTGGATGTTACATGCATCAGTATTCGAGAAGTTACTGCGGAAGTGGGGTCTGTTCGACACAGATCTTTTTGCGTCGAGACTAAACACCCAACTGCCCAAGTCTTTCAGTTCGAGACTGGACCCGGGATCCGCAGGGTCAGATGCGTTCCTGAACAGCTGGAAAGGTCAAACACATTATGCCTTTCCCCCCTTCGCGATGCTGGCGAGGGACTAGCGAAGGTCCGCAGAGAGGGAGCAGACATAGTCCTAGTGACACCCGAATGGAGATCGCAAGCCTGGTTTCCAGTTCTGATTGAACTTTCTATGGATTTTCCACTGAGGATTGCACACAGACCAGACAAAAGCATTCAGGACAGTGGGAGTCTATAGATCAGCCATATCAGCAGGGCACAAGCTAATAGACGGAGCTCCGGTAGGAGAGCACCCAGCAGTCTCCCGTCTGCTAAAAGGGATTAAAGTTACGAGACCTCAACTACCTAAATACTCAGTCCTATGGGATGTTAACAAGGTGTTGCAGCTCTTCGAGCTATGGCCTAGGAACGAACTATTGTCAGGTCGACAGCTATCAGGAAAGTTAGCTACTTTACTCTGCTTAGTATCATGTAGGAGAGTATCTGACGTAAAAGCGCTAGAGATCGACAGGAAGATTTTCTATCCTGAGGGTGTAGCGTTTAACATAGCGCAGCGCACTAAGACAAACTCAAAAGTGGTCTCTTACCCCTATTTCCCTGATAACAGCCAGCTATGCGTAGCGCAACGTATCAAGCGTTACGAGGTGGCGACAGCAAGACTGCGCCCACAGGGTGTGACCCAGTTACTCATAGCGCGCAGGAAACCTTTTAGAGCAGTGGCAGTTGCTACTATAACGAGATGGGTGAAAGAAGTCATGGAGCAAGCTGGCATAGACATTTCTGTCTTCGGAGCTCACTCAGCCAGGGGATCCAGTTTGCACAGTGTCAGCAGAGTAGCAAGTGCAGTTTATGAGAGGATTAAAGTCAAAGAAGTTATCAGTTTCGCAAAAAGAAGAGGAAGGGACCCGGAGTTTAGACAGTCTTATACCTTCAGGGACATATTCATTGGAGCATGGGATTGAGGCTAGAATTACTGAGACCCTGGACCCCCATGGGAGTTGTAGTGTGACTACTATACAATGTTACGGACAGTTTCTTTATTTTGAAAAGTTCTATTTTTTGGTTAAAAAAAAAGATATTTGAGGTTTAAAAAGTATTTGAAATGCTGTGATTTGGCAGTTTTAAAGAAGAATAAGTATAATGCTCGCCTCTGTGTCTTTAATAGAATCAAGAATTCCTGCGCTATGCGCTTTGGCAATCTTCATTATAGTTGCTTTCAGGCTATGGGAAGAGTCATTAGCGAATAGGAGGGTGATTCTGTGGTTGGACAACCTGGCAGTGGTGCAAATCATTAATCAGGGGACGTCCAGCAATTTAAGGGTACTGAGGTTACTGAGGGAGCTGACAACAAGCCTACTCAAGTTGAACTCTGTGGCGCTGCCCCGTGTGGAACGCGCACACGGCGGCGTGACGTTGCACGTCGCCGCGTGCGGTTTAAATAAACGGGGCGTTCCCGGACGCAGCAGAGCGACCGGGGGGCCCGAACTAGATAGACGTGTGTCGTGTGTGGTCTGTCTAGTGTGGGGGCTCACGGGCACGCATGGGGGCCAGGACACACCCCCAACAGTGGCGATGAGTGCAGACGGATGCCCGGGCCCGGCGGTGAAAGGCATTCTGAAATTTTTCTCCATGATACGGAACGTTCGTGAATGTTTCGTTTCACGCCGTGGCTGCGAACCGTACACGCGACTGGAGGCCATTTTGTTCATGAGGCCGTGGAACTTCACCAGGCTCCGGTTTGGAGGGTGAAAGCGATCCAGGTCCAATTTTTGGATATTCTGATTGCAGGCAGTATAACCTGCATGCCCATGCCTGGTTTGTGTATTTTACTCCAGTTTTGGGATTCCTACATTGAGTGAAAGCTAGGGGAAGGACTAAAATGGCTGGGCCGGATTAGTCCACTCCACCATCTTAGCTTAATTTTTGGGACTTCCACACCACTGTGGCCTGCAGCAAGGTGGAGACACAGCTCTTCTTTGTTCCCTTCATCATCAGGACGCTGTGGCTTCTTCTTTGTCTCCTTCATCATCACGAGGTTGGCTGCAGTGGATGCTCTTCTTCGCTTCTGGTGGCTCGTGGTTGGAAGCGATCCCAGGTGAGCTTGGGGACTAGTCATCATCACCTCTCCCCCAGTTTGGACTGCCATTGTGCCTGGAGAGGGGGAGGAGGTCTGTTGGTGTGGTGCTGAGGGGTAATTGAGCTGCGGCCCCCAGGACACAAGGTGGGGGTGCCTGTGCGATCAAGCCCATGAGTGACTCTGATGATCGGAGGGTGGGGCCGCCGCAGCTGCTGAAGATCCTCAGGACGGTGACCAGGTGGCACAGCCTCAGCAGGCCCTACAGCCTTCAGTGCTTCTAGGACAGCAACCAGCGGCACAGTCTCAACAGGCCCCACAGCAGCCCCTGCACGGAGGGGGTCAGGCGCCTGCACTCCAGGTGTAACGCTCACCTGACTCCCATGGAGGCGCTGGCCTGGTTTGCGCTGCTGTGACCTCTTCTAAGGTGATGCGCATGGTTCGGAAGACGGACTGGACCGGGCCCCCAAATCTGGCTTGTCTGGCTCGCAGAAGTAACCTTCTGTAGGCGAAAATAGGGGATTAACTGTCTGCGGGGTAATGCAATCAGCCTCCCACTTTCCCCTCTCACCCTCCTCGAAACCCTTCTGTGATTCCTCGTAGCGTCTCACCTTAGGGTGTGGAAGGACGAGCTCTCCATCCTGCTTCTGATGCAGCATCGCGTTGGTATCCAGTTACTTCACTGGATTTTCGGATTGGTGAGAACCAAACTTGCTTGGCTTCCAGGTAAGTTTTTTGATAAGAGGTTCCCCTTGTGTCCATGCATTAATGTACTAATGCTAGTGTCTTTTTCCCCATAGGGGCCGGGGTACGGAATGCCGGGGAACAGGCACCGACCCGAGTTGAGAGGTGAAATCCTTGTAGAAATCAGGTAAGTTTTTAATGAGCGTTTTTTGGTAATGTCTTTTCATTAGCTCATTAACGCTGATGTCTTTTTTTCCCCTTAGGGGCCGGGGTCCGGAAATGCCAGGATGCGGCGCGGACCCGAAATGAAGAGGGAATGAATCAACAGGTAAGTCTTAACATGGAGATTTAGCTTTCCTTATTCCCTTCTCTCTCTCACCTTTTGTTCTGGTCTTTTTCTCCTTAGGCTCTGGGGCGTGACTGCGAATCCGGATGATCGCTGCTGAACATGGAGGCGCCCAGTAAAGGTGAGTGGAATGCGGCGCTGCAGCGATCGACGCGATGAGCTTTTAAATAAAAGTCTTCCTTTTCAGGATTGTCTGCGAGATATCTCCGGGATGCTGATTTAGCAGGTAAGGACTTTTCCTTCTTCTGTTCTCTTCTTCTCTTCCTTTGCAGGTGATCCAGGATGCTGGCAGGCGTGGCAGAAGTCAGGATGCAGGAGCAGACATGGTGAGCGTCCAGCTGCTAGATGCAGAACAACGCGAAGCACGTGTGGCTGTTCGGGTGGGGTTTAAATAGCCTTGGAAGAAGTTCCAGGTATGTATCCTTCCTCCAATCAGGTATGTATCCTTCCCCGACCACGCCCGGATGGCAAATTAGTCCCACAGGTAAAGTAGTTCCTTTCAGGCCTCAAGGAGGCCGGGATCCTGCAGCATGGTCTGCATCAGGTAAGTGCACCCAAGCACATCCATAATGAGCCTGGCGCCTATGGTGCCAGGACTGATGTCTTTTATGAGCCTGGCGCCATAGGCGCCAGGACACTGTCCAAAGGGCCCCTATATGGGGTTGCTGGGTCCTTCCTTGGGGACTGGATGTCCGCTTTCGGGGACGCAGGGCTTGAACCGGCTCCCCGGGAGCGGGCATCATGACACCAGGCTTTACCCGGGGAACAGCTAGGTGCTCATCAAGGACCTCCCGTCATGGCTCAGGCTAGAGCCCATGCTGCCCAAGCTGCCCTGCAGCCCATCCCTGAATTTGATGCATTGGGCCCACCTTCCAGCATTGGGCATCGGTGGAGGAGGTGAGTTGCCCGCCTGGACATGTACTTCAGAGCTGCTCAGGTGTCAGACAATGACAGCATGGTGGCCACAATGTTGTATTCGGCGGGGCCTGCGGTCCAGGAGATCTTCGAGTCGCTCACCCCGGTGGACCAGTCTTACGATGCGGCCAAGGCAGTTCTGCTTGCTCACTTTCTGCCCCTTGCCAATGTGGACTACGAAAGATTTGTCATGTTGTCGGCCAAGCAAGAGGACGATGAGACTCTGGACACCTTTTATGGTCGCCTGCGCCGCCTCTCCCAAGGATGTGCATGGGGGGGATGCGGAGGACATGATGCGCACAATGCTGATTCAGGCATGCTCCTCCGGCAAACTCAGGAGGCAGGTCCTGAGAGAGCCGGGCCTCACTCTACCCCGCATATTGGAACTAGGCCGGTGCCATGAGGTGGCCGAGGCTCGCGCCAACAAGATGGAAGCAGGGTCACGCTCGATGAAGTCGGAGGAGGTGTGTGCAGTCTGGCGGGGTGGCAGAGGAACAAGACGACCTGGTGGAGGACCCCGGGACAGGGCAGGAAGATCAGGGGAGTCGTGCCAGAAGTGTGGCTATGACCTCCCCCACCCGACAGAGTGCCCGGCAGCGGGGAAGGTTTGTGGCCGGTGCGGCCTGCCGGACCACTTCTCAAGAGTGTGCAGAGCGGCTCTGCCAGTGATGGTACCGAGAGGTCCGGCCCGGACGTGGACTCCACGCCAGAGCCGACCACCAAATGTGGCCCAGGTAGACCAAGGTGAGGAGGAGGCCCAGGTGGATGAGGCAGAGGAAGAGGAGGAAGAGAACATTTTCTTTGTTTCGAGCGTTGGGATCCTGAAGGGGAAGAGCAGGAGGCAGCCAAGGTGTGTGGTGAAGGTGAACCACTCGCCGGTTCCGGTGCTGGTGGACACGGGGGCCTCAGTCAATGTCATGGCGAGGGGACACTACGATGCCATGGACCCGCCACCAGACTTGGCCACACCGAGAGCCCGCATATTTGCTTTTGGAGGACTGGAGCCTATACCGCTGGATGGTGCATTTGTGGCGAAGGTGGAGCATGAGGGCTCGACGATCAAGGCTTGGTTCTATGTCACCCCTGTGAGTAACAACTCTCTCCTGAGTTGTGCCACTGCAGAGGCCCTATGAATTGTCACTTTCGCGTACTCGGTGTACTTGGAGGACATCAATGACCTGCTCGATAAGTACACTGCCCTCTTCAACAGCATTGGGATTATGACTGGTGACCCGGTCAGGCTGCATATCGATGAGTCTGTACAACCCATTGGCCTAAAACACCGGAGGGTGCCGTTTCATCTGAGGGAGCAGGTCGACAAAGAGCTAGACAACCTGGTGAATCTGGATATTATTGAGAAAGTCGAGGGCCCGACGCCGTGGGTATCCCCTATTGTTGTGGCAAGGAAACCGAAACAACCTGACTCTGTTCGTATCTGTGTGGACATGAGGCTGCCCAACAAGGTCATCAAGCGAGAGCGGCACCTCACCCCTACTATCGATTACATTATCGCCGAGGTGCAAGGGGCCCGATTTTTCTCCAAGCTAGATCTAAGAGCAGGATACCATCAGGTTGTCCTCCACCCTGAGTCCCGGTACATAACCACGTTCACCACCCACCGGGGGCTGTACAGGTACAAGAGGTTGAGCTTTGGGGTGTCATCGGCTGCGGAAGTATTTCAGAACATCATACGGGGCGCCCTCGCCGATCTGGAGGGTATCCTCAATATTAGCGATGACATTCTGGTATTTGCCAAGACAGAGGTGGACCATCTGAGGAGGCTGGCAAAGACCTTTGAGAGGCTGCAGTCGCTGGGCCTCACCCTTCACAGGGACAAATGTGAGTTTCTGCACCCCTCCATTGAGTTCTTCAGGTTCGTGTTCAAGGAGGGGGGGGTGTCACCAGATCCAAGGAAGGTCTAGGACATTAAGAAGCCGCAGTCCCCGGAGTCGGTGTCGGACGTGAGAAGCTTCCTTGGCAGGGTGACCTACTGCGGGGGCTTCATTCAAAATCTCGCCTCGAGGTCCGAGCCGCTCAGGGCGTTGACAAAGAAGGAGACAGTCTGGCATTGGGGCCCACTGGAGCAGTCGCCCTTTGAGGACATCAAGAGCGCACTAACAGCGGAGGACACCATGGCGTTTTTCGACCCGGCACTGCCATCGGAGATCATTGTGGACGCGAGTCCATTTGGCCTGGGGGCAGTTCTGATTCAGGTGGACCGGGATTGGAGCGTTTTCCCAGTGGCTTATGCCAGTAAGGCGCTCTCGGACACGGAGCAAAGATACTCCCAAATTGAGCGGGAGGCCCTGGTGGTCCTCTGGGGATGCAGACATTTTCGACTCTATGTTTTGAGGCGTCCTGTGACTGTGGTGACTGACCACAAGCTCCTGCTCCATATTCTGGCTGGATCATCCTCGAAGCCCCCGGCCAGGATTGAGAGATGGATGCTCGCCCTGCTCGAGTATGGACTCACCCCGGTGTACCGACCGGGGGCCAACAATGCAGCGGACTACCTCTCCCGACATCCCAGAGTGCGCGGGGGAGAGGAGTATGACACCTGTGCAGAGGAGGCCGATGACCATGTCCGGATGGTGGTGGAAGGGGCCACGACAAATGCGATGCCCCTGTCGGAGCTGGAGGCTGCAGCGGATGAGTGCTTTCAGATCTTAAAGAACTCTATGCAGCACGGCTCCTGGAAGTCCATCTTGGAGGCTCTGGCAGGGCGGACCCAGAAGGCCAAGACTGGACTCGAGCAGTTGTGGAAGGTGAAGGACGAGTTGTCCTTCTCGACGTCGGGCTTGTTGCTCCGGGGTGATCGCATCGTGGTCCCCCAGTCCAAGGTACATGAGGTGATCACTCTGGCCCACCATGGACACCAGGGTGCCGCCAAGACCAAGGCGAGGCTGCGGCTGAAGGTCTGGTTCCCGGAATTGGAATGAAGGGTGGATGACTTTGTAGCAGCGTGTGTGTGGTGCCAGGCGGCTTCTCCCGTGCAGCGAGAGCCGACCATCGAGGCGATGCCCCGGGGGACCCGGCCCTGGGAGGTCGTCCATGCAGACTTTGGGTCAACGTCCGTGGGAACCCACTTCATCGTAATTGTTGATGAGTACTCACGGTACCCGGAGGTGGAGTTTGTGGAGTCGGTGGCCTTCGAGCATGTGGTCGTAGCGGTGGAAAAGATATTTGCGGCCCATGGGTTCCCTTTGACTCTGTGTTCGGACAATGGGTCGCCATTCCAAAGTGAGCAGTTCTCTGAGTTCATGGAGAGCTGCGGAGTCAAGCACAGGAAGATATCCCCGTTGTGGCCTCGTGCTAATGGAGACGCTGAAAGGCTGATGCGGACCCTGAATAAGACCTTCAGGATTGCTCAGGGACAAGGGCAGCCCCTCCAATGCGCCCTTTATCAATTCCTGTAGGTGTACCGCACCACTCCACATGCCTCCACCGGGGTCGCCCCTGCGGAGGCTCTGTTCAGGCGATGCCCCCGGGGTCTAATGCCCGAGGTCCGGAAAAAAGGAGCCCGGGGCGATCGACAATCAGCAGGTTGAGGCTGATAGGAGGACCAGGATTGACCAGGAGAACCTGCGAAGGGGTCTTCACCCACAGCTGCTGGAACCGGGGGACGAGGTGCTCATTCGAAACAGACACCCCGACGGGAAGCTCTCGCTCCCCTACGAACCGGAGCCACTGGACGTGGTGGCTGTGAAAGGGTCCATGGTGACGGCATCGGATGAAAGATCTGCTGTCACCCGAAACGTCAGCTTCTTCAAGAAGCTGGGCGATTCCCGGACTGAACCACCCCTGGACCCTGACATGGCGGAGGTGCCTGAGGACGTTGGAGTCCCTGTGAGCACCCAGAGCTCTCCAGTCCGGGGAGCTGTGGCTGATGGACTTCCCGTGCCGGAGGTAAGCGGGAGGTACCCCCAGAGGGCTTGGCGAGGGAAACCCGCTTATCTCAGCGAATACGTGTTGCGACATGTGGAGAATCAACCGGAGTGAGGGGATCTGGGCGGCTGACATTAAAGGGGTATGGGCTCATCATACTGGTGTTATTTGTGTGTGTGGTTTGCAGTGTTTAATAAAAAGCAATTGTGTTTCCTCCCGAAAAAGGAGGAGTGTGGCGATGCCCCGTGTGGGACGCGCACGCGGCGGCGTAACATTGCACGTCGCCGCGTGCGGTTTAAATAAACGGGGCGTTCCCGGACGCAGCAGAGCGACCGGGGGGCCCGAACTAGATAGACGTGTGTTGTGTGTGTTCTGTCTAGTGTGGGGGCTCACGGGCACGCATGGGGGCCAGGACACACCCCCAACAAACTCCAAGGTAAGAGCAAGACACATTCCAGGGGTTACGAACGTGGCAGCTGACTCTCTCTCTTGAAAGACATTTTGGGGGAACTATCCGGAGGCGAACAAGAGGATGACCTCATTCAAGGTTCGGTGGTGGGGCATGATTGGGGAAATCTGAGCTCACTGATCCACACAGCCCGAAATAGGTCAAAAGGACTGAATCTAATTTACCTACCCCACCAAGAGACCTAATATTCAACCACAAAAAATTTGAACTACCAAACGTTCAAACTTTTTGTGGTATGTAGGTCTTTTGGCAGGGTAGGTAAAAAAAGAAAAACAAAGGCAGCGGGGGCTGTAGGGGTGTCCCCCGCAACACCCCGCTCACTATGCTACACAGTATAGTGAGCGGGGACACTCACCGGAGTACTATGAGAAGGACGGTGTGCATTTGTCACCAGCAGGCACGTATCTGTTCTTTTGGAATTTTGTCCACTAAACTTCTGGAGTTGTAAGATAAGAAAGTGGGGAGCCACGGTGGGCGTGGACCCACCTCTGGCGTGGTGGTGTTTTTGCGACCAGTGGCACTATACAGAATACTAACAAGCCTTGGGAAAGCGGGAAGGGTTTTATCTCTTCTCTCAATCTGCGCCCCTTTGAGGACTAAGTGGCAAGGGTGCTGGAGGTATCGATGAGGGCTTGGCTTCCCCCCGACAAAACGCCACTCCTCCAGCACAGGAACACCTGCAAGGGCAGGTGGGGTTCAGACAAGAATGGTTGGGGGAGCTTTTGCCTACAGTGGACTTGGTTCAGAAAGGGAGAAGCAAGGTTTGGACACGGAACAGTCGGCTGGTCGCTGCACCTTCAGAACTATTTTCACAGTCTTTGGAATCATGTAGTTTTTAGCAATGTTGTGAAAATAAATATGCAGCCTTTTATGCCAACAAAAAAAGAATGTCTCATTCTGCACCTTTTTCCATAGTTGGGTAGCAAGGGTGGCAAATGCAATAAGCAAGTATGTTGGTATAAGTATGGACAAATGCGCAAGTTATGGTGGTGGCAATGTGGTGTAACTTGAGGAGGCGGCCAAATAACGGGGCAGCGTCCTCCTCCCTCCCCCCTGTGTAAGGGGGAGTAGTTTTGGCCAAGCCTGGAAAAAACAAGAGGGGCGGGAAGCCCGCCAAATGGGCTAGAATGCCTGCAAAAAGGCAACAAAGGAGATGGACATACGCTGGCCCGCTGACCTCCTTACTATTTTTGTACACCCTATGGGTATATCCACTGTTAAGCCTACAGGCACTGTAATTACTGTAATGTATGTAGATAGTAACACTGTTAGTATTCTGTTAATGTAACTTTTATGTCTGTATGTATGCAATGTTGTAACTTTGTACAAATTGCACCCTGATGCCTCTGGGCCTGATGGTCTGCGCGTTATAAATAAAACAAATACAAATACAAGGAGGCTTATAGGCTGCTGAGCGACTGGCTGCCGGATCACCACAGCCTGAGGACGCCGGACGAGGAGGAGGAAGGAGGCATCCGTTTCTTCTCTTCCCATCCAGGCTGCATAATCATGGCAGAAGTGCAAGGCTTTGCCGTTGCTGTCGCAGAACGGCGAGGTGGTGTTTTTGCACTATACAGACTACTTAAGAGCCGTGGGAAAGAGGAAAGGGTTTTTGCTCTTCTCGCGATCAGTGCCCTTTGAGGCCTAAGCAGCAATGACGCTGGTGGTATCGTTGAGGGCTCGGCTTCCCCCAACAAAACGGCACCCTTCCAGCACAACATTCCATGGGCTACACTCAAGGTGAACAGTCCTTGTCTTGGGGCCAATCGCAAGGTCAAGGTTCTGCTCCCAATTTTAAATGAGGCAATAAAAGGGAAGAACCTCACCTGGGAGAGGCTCCACCTCTCCCAAATAATGATGCCCCACTTCAGGTCCCCTCCCATGCCACTCCATTAGGAGGCAGAATTTCACACTTCCCCCACGCATGGGAGGGGATAACGTCAGACAAGTGGGTGTTGTCCACCGTGACAGGTGGGAATTGAGCTGTTACAAAAACCATCCTACCACCCGCCGAGGCAAAGGAAAATGACAACAGAAGAAAAACAAATACTGTTGGAAGAAGTAAAGGCACTGCTG
This sequence comes from Ambystoma mexicanum, assembly GCF_040938575.1. Lineage (NCBI taxonomy): Eukaryota > Metazoa > Chordata > Amphibia > Caudata > Ambystomatidae > Ambystoma > Ambystoma mexicanum. The sequence continues at coordinate 148,972,767 of NC_090927.1, forward strand.
GAAAAGGACGCATAGAGATCGTTCCAGCAAATCAGGTAAACAAGGGTATTTATTCAACGTACTGTGCCAAAGTATGACCTTTCCATGCGCCCAGTACTAGATCTGTGGCCTGTGAACAAATATGTCAAACCCCAAAGGTTTCGCATGCCCCGCTTGAGGGGGAGATTCCACTCCTAAAACAAATGGGGATTACAAGGCAACATTGTATATGAAAGATGCATATTTTCGTATTTCAATGCTCCCTGCGCACAGAAAATATCTGTGCTTCAAGATAGTGGGAGTTCACTACCAGTTTAAGGTACTCCCCTTCGGCATTGCCTCAGCACCAAGAGTATTCACCAAGGTACTGGCGGTGGTGGAAGCACACCTGCGCAGAAAGTCCATCCCAGTATACCCTTATCTGGATGACTTACTAATTAACAGGGAATCTCCTCAAATTTGCCAACAAAATACTCAAAAGACAATAGACCTTCTTTTCAATCTGGGCTTTTCCATCAACAAAAAGATATCAAGCTAAGTCCCTAGACAAATAAAACAATTTTTACGGGCTATTCTAAAGACAAAAGAGGAACTGAATTTCCCCTAAAACGAGAGAGTACAAAACATGCTGCTGCGAGTACCTCACTACAAAGTCGGTCGCCAAATAACTGTACGCAAAGCAATGTACTTGCTCGGGATGAGGGCCTCATGCATTCACTTGCGCATGTGTCCAATGCAGGAATGGTTAGCAAAACAATGGACTCAGGCAAGCAGTCAGGGGACGATCTAGTGGTTGTTTCGCTAACCTTGGTACAGGCTCTTTGTTGGTGGTCCAGGGACAACCTACTCAAAGGAAAACCCTTTTGCGTTCCACCACCACAAGCGATCCTCACTACAAATGCCTCACTCGCCGGATGGGGGGGCTCACTTCTTCCACCTCACATCCCATGGCCAATGGACATGCACTACAGCACAGAAACATATCTACTTCCTGTAACTATTGTCAGTCCTCAAGGCTCTTCAAGCCTTTCAGCAACATCTGGCAGGTCAAACAGTGCAGGTCCTCACAGACAGCACAACTGCCATGTTCTACCTAAACAAGCAAAGAGACAAAGTCTGTCCAAGCTATCCTCAAGAATACAGAAGTGGGCACTCAAGCAGAACATTTTCCTAACATCTGAGCATGTTTCAGGGGAACTCAATTCTCTGGCAGACATTCTAAGCAGATAACCTCTACCAGAAGAACACGAGTGCCAACTCGACAGATATCCTTTCGAGACAGAATATTCTCACAATGGGGTCACCCCCCATTAGACTTGTTTGCCACAAGCCTAAACGCACAATGCCCAGACTTCGCGTCCAGGTTTCCCCAACCAGGGTCCAAGGGGAACGCCCTGTGGATAAACTGGTCAGGGAAATGTGCTTATGCAACACCCCCCCATCCCCTGACACCGCTCCTGAGCAAAATAGTGCACAAGATGCACCAGGAACAGGTAACTCCAATCGTGGTTGCTCCCATGTTGACCAGACAACCTTAGATTCCACATCTGCTCAAATTGGCGATGTGCGACCCAATCAAGCTCCCGTGCCCATACAACAAGCTAACACATACAAGGGAGCATCCCTCCACCCGCACCCTAAATCTATGAACTTGGCAGCTTGGCTCCTGAAGTCATAGAATTTGGCCACTTGAATCTTCCAGAAAGGTGTATGGATATCCTAAAGGAGGCACAAAAACTCAACACCAGACACTGCTATTTCAGTAAGTGGAAGAGATTTGTGATATGGTGCATGTCACAAACAGTAAACCCAACATTGTTCCCCAGCTAACATTCTACATTATGGCCTAGTATTTAATTCCATCAAAGTGCATCTGGCAGCTCTGTCAGCTTACACCACTTCACAGAACAAGGTGTCCTGGTGGAAAGTTCCAGTCATTAAGGCATTCATGGAAGGGATAAAGAGGCTGTAACCAACCCTCCTCTGGGTTGTGATCTCAGTGCTGTGCTCTCCAAGCTCATGGGTCCACCCTTTGAGCCTATGCGCAATGCCAGCCTAAAACATCTGACTTACAAGATTGCATTCCTGGTAGACATCATCTCTATAAAATGAGTCAGCGAGCTACAGGATTTGTCCGTACAAGACCATTTCTTCATAATACACAAGGACAAGGTTGTCCTTAGAACACATCCATCTAACTGAGCAGAAAGAAGCCTTCGTACACTTGATGTACGGAGGGTGGTCTTGTACTATGTGAACAAAACTAAACCTCTAAGGAAAACAGACCAACTCTTTGTTTCCATAGCACCTGGAAGGGAAGGTGATCACATGTCAAAGAACGCCATCTCCAGATGGATTGTCAAGTGCATACAGCTCTGCTATTCCCTATCCAGGAAAGTCTTACCTTTCACCCCCAGGGCTCAATCTACCAGAGGTATAGTAGCTACCCTAGCTTTCATTGCAAACATCCCTCTAGACGCCATTTGCAAAGCTGCTACATTGAGTTCCATCCATACGTTCCCACAGCATTATTGCATTAACACACACTCTAAAGCAGATTTACAGGTGGGATAAGGCGTCCGAAAACATCTCTTTGCTGCTGTACCTTCTCACTTCCCACCTCTTTCTCCAGATACTGCTCGGTAATCTATGCAGAACATGTGATCTAAGCAGATCCACAAGCTCCAGAAGGGATACATTACTCACTGTAATTGTATTTCTGTGCTTTTATCTGCTTAGATGAACGTGCCCACCCTTCCTCCCCTTCTGGAGTAGAACACACACAGATGTTTTCGGGGCTATCACTGTTTCTGCTTCATTACATCTGTACTCACGCTACACTTCATGCAACCTCATGTCAGAAATAAACAATCTGAGGGACATCGACGCGTGAAGGACCATGTGTACAGTACAGGTCACACTAGGGATAGTATTATTAACACGACCTGTCGACGTCCATTTTTGAGTTTTGAAAACAAATCTTGTGATACTCTGCAACTTCCACTAGATGTTGGACTATGCAGAGCATGTGAATCTAAGCAGATACAAGCACCAGAAATACGATTACGGTGAGTAATGTATCCCATATTCCCATATATATAAAATGGAAGTTTGTGGATATGTATGTGTGTCTGTTTTTTCTAATGTTCAGCATACTTCCCAACATGCTACCAACCTGAAATTTGGCATGTGGGTAGGGTTCCATGGTGTAGACAATGTAACACGTATAAAATAGACCTTTTTCAGATTTATTTAAGCAATGTGCAATGCTTTCCCCCCATCATATGGCTCTCTGCACCATAGTTCCGCTGTAGTTCTACGTTCATTGTTGCTAAAGTTCAGCAGTTCATGAAAACTTCAGCAGTTCATTGTTCCAAACTTTCCACACTATCAGCATTCTAGCTGACATTAGAGGCACTCACTTTTGAAGTCATGCGGTTGACACAAAACAGTGCTTTTGTAGTAATGCGGGTGATAGGAAATGGTGCATGACTCTTCTATAGTGTCTCCAATGACATTGTCAGTCACATCATGGCAAATCTATCATGATAATTACAGGAACTTCATTTCCCATGGAAGCTGATGAATGTATGCCATCTCAACAGTACAAAGCGTACATGCTTCAGTCGTACACGTACGGGTACAGCACTTCAATCTTACACACTTCAGCCCTAAACGGACAGCACTTATGTTGAGGTCGCTGCTGCCTCGGCTGTAGATCGGGACACCAATAATGTTGCTGTGCAATCTCAATGCTCCAACTCAAAGTAGCTGGAATCGATTTATGTGACTCATGCTTTTTTAATGGTCAGCTTTATGTGGCTTGGTCCAGAGTTGGAAACAAAGACAAATTGTTCACACTAGCTCCTACAGGAAACACTAGCAATTTTGTCTTCAAACTAGGACTTAAGTAGGATTTACTGTGCGAAGCACAGGTACACCTACTAGTAGTATATAATACAACACACCTAGGTGCATATGTCTACGCTACGCAAGACCCATGTATCCATTTCACAACCTCACTTCAAAACCTCACAGTAAACCGGTGTATCCAAATCTGTACTAATCACACTTAAGAATTTGCAGCTCACCTTTTACTCTGCTGCCACCAACCCCCACCTTTTTCTATTGCAGAGCATTATGCCAAGAAGCCACGAAAATAGCATAAACCAGGTTATACAATTTTCAGTTATATATATATTTATGCTGTTGCATATCATCACTGACTTTAACATCACAATTGTCACACATCTCTGTGTGGAAGGTAGCATCACCATTATGACACTATCTCTGCGTGCGACTTTAACACCACCCCTATCAAACACAATCTGTGTAGGGCCTTCAGCCTTATTTTTATGGCAGAGTATCTCTGTGGGGACCTTTACATCATTATATTCAATCACCATCTCTGTGGGGTCTTCAGCTTCATTTTTATCACACAGCATCTCTGTGGGGACTTTTACATCATTATAATCACACACCATCTCTATGGAGACATAATCATCGTTATCACACACCAGCTCTGTGGGGACATACTCATCCATCATGCACCATCTCTGTGGGGACTTTAACATCATTATATTCAAACACCATCTCTGTGGTGTCTTCAGCTTCATTTTTATCACACAGCATCTCTGTGGGGACTTTTACATCATTATAATCACACACCATCTCTGTAGGGTCTCCAGCTTCATTTTTATCACACAGCATCTCTGTGGGGACTTTTACATCATTATAATCACACACCTCTCTGTAGGATCTTCAGCTTCATTTTTATCACACAGCATCTCTGTGGGGACTTTTACATCATTATAATCACACACCATCTCTATGGGGACATAATCATCGTTATCACACACCAGCTCTGTGGGGACTTTAACATTGTTATCTTCAAACACCATCTCTGTGGGGTATTCAGCCTCATTTTAATCATACACCATCCCTGTCTGGACTTTAACATCATTATAATAACACACCATCTCAATGGGGACTTTAACATCAAAATAATCACACATCTCTGTGGGGACTTTAAGATCAGTATATTCAAACACCATCTCTGTGGGGACTTCAACCTATTTTTTATTGCACACTATCTTTGTGGGGACTTAATCATTACCATTATTACACACCATCTCTGTGGGGTCTTCACCCTCCTTTATGACACACACTATCTCTCTGGGGACTTAATCATCACCGTTATCACACATCTGTGTAACAAACTTAAAATCATTATTACCCACATGCCATCTCCATGGGGACATAATCATCACTATTATCATATGCCATCTCTATAAAGGACATTAATGTTATTATCATCGTATACCATCTTTGTGGGGACTTAAAAATCTGAATATACATACACCATCTGTGTGGAGCCATTCTAATCATCAAAATCAAACACCATCTCTGTGAGGATTTTAACATGATTATATTCAAACACCATATCTGTGGGGGTCTTCAGCCTCATTTTTATCCCACAGCATCTCTGTGGGGTCTTTTCCATCATTATAATCACACACCATCTCTATGGGGACATAATCCTCATTGTAATCATACAGCATCTCTGTGGGGACTTTAACATCGTTATAATAACGCACCAGAGTGCTCTATATATTTATGTCCCGTTTGTATAGTGTTATTCTTGTATCGTATGTATCTATGCTTCTGCTATATCGTGTACATTATGCATCTGTATATTCTGACCTGTATTTTATATGCCACTATGTAACCTAAGCTGAAAGTCTTCTTGCTTCTTCTGTGCCCTGATACCTTCAGGTCTGGCACACATTATAAATAAATTTTAAAAAAACACACCATCTCTATGGGGACTTAATCATTACCATTATCACGCACCATCTCCATGGGGACTTTAACTCTAACATCACAATAATCACACATCATCTCTGTGGGGACTTCAACCTATTTTTAATCGCACAGCATCTTTGTGGGGACTTAATCATTACCATTATCACACACCATCTCTGCGGGGTCTTCACCCTCCTTTATGGCACACACTATCTCTCTGGGGACTTAATCATCACCGTTATCACACATCTCTGTAACAAACTTAAAATCATTATAGTAATATGCCATCTCCATGGGGACATAATCATCACTGTTATCATATACCATCTCTGTAAAGGATGTTAATGTTATTATCATCGTACACCGTCTTTGTGGCGACTTAAAAATCTGAATATGCATACACCATCTTTGTGGGGCCATTGAAATCATTATACTCAAGCACCATCTCTTTGAGGACTTCAACATCATTATCACACACAACCAATAAAATGAAATGTCTTTAATAGAGAAGCTTTGACATTTTGGGGGTTTTATTGCACATGGTTCTACTAGAGGAAACTGGTGTTGGGGTCTTAGTGGGTTAGATGGGGAGTCGTCTGAAAAGCCTGCAGTGTTGACAAGTGGAGGCCGTACCTACCTCAGTGCCTAATGCTGGTATGGTTCAGTATGGTTTGTGAAAGTGGCACTTGGATTTCTCATTTATATGGAGATGAGGACCCAAGGTCTATTAAATGAGTTTGCTAGTATGCCGAATTAGCCACTGGATTAGGGGATGAGTAAAATGGATAGAGGTTAGAGCTTTGGCATGCCTCTATCTGGTTCATGTGGTATTAATATGTATAAGGCTGTCATGTGTGAGATGGATATATTTGTGTAGTGTAAAGCAGTAGGCAAAGGATAGGTAAGTCATTTAGGTGGGCAATAGGAGATGAGAAATGAGGACAAACGTTGGGGAGTTTAATACCGGACAGAAATGATTGAGTTCCCATCTTTTGTTGACCTCTGCATGGCCTCTGTGTGTCTTTAATAACATTCTTTCTTATCACACACCATCTTTGTGGGGACATTAACATCATTGTAATCACACACCATCTCTGCGGGGACTTTGGTGTTATCATAATCACACACCATCTCTGTGGGGACCTTATCATGATTATCACTTAGAATTGCTTTGGAGAATTTAAATTGACCATAATCAAACATGATCTCTATTGGAAAGGTAACTTCACTAATATTAAACATGATCCAAAAGTAGATAACAACACCTCACCATTCCTAAAGAGGAGATGTGTAAATAGGGAAGATGGTGCCTGTGGAAGAATGAAACTTGAATTTGAAATCCTGCTTCCTTTTTTATCACAAAGTGTAATCCTGGGTCAATCATGGTATCTCCTGTGCCACAGTTCTCTTTCCTAGAAGTTTTTTTAGTGTTTATAATAGTGTTTACTGCCAGAACAAACTGCCTTTAAGTTTCACATGCAAATTAAACATCTTGCAAATTCAAAAACATCCTAATCCATCTGTTGTGGTGCCTAAAAATCAGGAATGTACTTGTATATAAAATATAATTGTATATTGTATACTAAGTACTATAAAGTAAGCATTTTTTCATTTGCTCATTATACTTTCCATCCCAAATAAGAATAATGTGGTAAGTCCCCATAAGGATGGTAACACACGTTCAAGTCCCCGCAAAGATGGTACCAAACACGCAACTAAAAATAAGTATTTTTGCAAATTTGAAGTTGGATCCTGTATTATGAATTTTTTCTGAATATATTTGTGCTATTAACACATTTCCAGAACATTGGGAAAGGTTAGTCCCCACAAGGCTGGTTTCCACACATAGTCCCCACAAGGTAGGTAAAACGTGTATGTGTGTGTGTGTGTGTACGTGTGTGTGTGTGTACATGTGTGTGTGTGTACATGTGTGTGTGTGTGTACGTACGTGTGTGTGTGTGTGTGTGTGTGTGTGTGTGTGTGTGTGTGTGTGTGTGTTGGGTGGTGTGTATAATGGCTTGTGCAATGTCAGAAATCCATACCTGTCAGAGATACCTATTGGTAGGAAATCTGGCAGCATTGTTACTGTCACATTTTCCTATTGGTCAGAAAATCCTACAGATAGGAACATTTGACAGGATAGGAAAATCTGACAGCAAAAGTCTTGTCATATTTTCTTACCCATCAGAAATATCTACCTACGGGAAAATGCACAAAATACACAGATAGGAAAATATGACGGGTAGAATGATGCTATGCAAATCTATTTTCGGCAGTGGATTATGTACTATCTTGTGCGTGCAAGATAAAGAACTAGATATTGCAGAACAAGCTCCAGTTAGATTCCTCCAAAACCGAGATTATCATCTTTGAACCAAACAAAAAATAGCCAACATGTTGCCCTGTCTTACTTGACCAGCACTCCTTGGGGTCCCAACCACATTTTCAAAAAAAAGTAAAAAATCATGGCTGTATATGGCAAGCCAATCTAAATTGTAATCTGCAAGTTAGTGTAACGGTAAAATCTGTGTATTTTCATCTAAATTGCTGAAGCCTCTTCTGCCCTTATTGCAGCAAAGGAACACTCAGTGGTAGTTGGGGGCCTGATTCAGTTCTAAATTAGACTATTGTAATGCTCTCCTTAAGGGCATTCCCTCCTAATCAAGTTCAGCCTTTACACGTTGCTCAAAATGCGGCCGTCAGGCTTCTCCATTAGATACCCAAGGGTTCTTCCGTGTTTCAGTATCGTAGAGCTCTTCACTGGCTCCCTGTGCAGCAGAGAGTCATTTTTTAAACCCCCTTGTCTGTTTTTTTAAGTAACTCCACAACGTGGACCTTCACTATCTATCATACAAAATTGTTGTCTATAAACTAAATTGTCCTCTTCGTTTTCAAGACCAAAGTACCCTGGTAGTTCCGCGGTCAACGTTTTTCTATGGTGGTGACAAGTTTTTCCATTGCAGGCCACGAGCTTGGAATATTTTACCAGCTGATGTCCGCAAACGCAACTCTCTTCCGCTGTTCAGGAAGAGATTAAAAACCTTTATCTTCCAGTAAAGCCTCCAAATGTCTTTTGGGGATTGCGCTCCATATCTCAAATCTGAACCTATAAATCTGCAATTTAAATCTATGAAGATGTGACAGCTAAGGTCTTGTCACTTTGTTCTATACATCAGAGCATCTTTCGGGCTGAAAGAATGACTATGATACATGGAGGGGTGGGGGCTACTGTGCAATATACATACCTACGAATGTGCCCCAGAACATATGTTTCAGCTGAAACAAAGACATGAGAGAGGACTTTGAGGTGGGACAGGGAAGCAACAGATACGTTCAGAGACATAACTCCATGTGGATGAAGAATTACCCATAGCTGACAACGCATTTGTGGGCACACATCTTTTACTTGCCAGTGACCATACCCATGACTGTTTCCCCTAACATTTGCTAGCTGGAGCTTAAACATTAGGGCATCGTTTAGGAAGCGAAAAACGCTGGGGAAGCAAGGAGAGTCCTCAGGGACGTACACAGAACAGACTCAATGAATGTGTACTACATGTCTCACCAGTGCTGTGTTCCCATTTAGTTTTGATGAGAACGGGTGGGTAAAGAAAAGGAGTTTGCTAACTTCCTAATATGTAGTTTAGTGTGGATACTGATCCAGTGCAGCTGGTGGGACTGTAAACAATGACCTGGGCAGGGGTGGCTGCAAACGCTGAGCTTGTTTTAGATAGAGCTGTAGGTTCTAATTCAATAAGTGGGAAATCCTGGTTTTCAGCAGGGCACAACTGCATTAGTTCTTCAAGCAAGTGGCCTTCATAGAATCATAGTTGGCTAGCCAAAGCCTCTGATTGGGTTTATATCTCTTTGTCGACTTTGTAGCCAAATAGGAGAGGTGTTCTGTTTGGGCTAGGAATGGATTAGGGACCCAAGAGTGCCAGGCTGTTTGACTAGAAATACAACTCCGTCACAAATGTTGAGTGTTTGGTCTATATTCGATGTAATCAAATAGGTACTTCTGCTTTGCTGTTCTAAAGATCAGGTTGCCTAAGATATATTGTGTGAAACATTCAATTAATTCCTAGAGTTAACGTTAATGAGACAATGCCGTAGCGTCTTACCTACCAGGCTGATCTTTCAATGTCCGTTACTGCATACCCCAGGTTTTAATGGAAATATACCAAAATGTCACCTCTACTATTGCGACTTTTGGGGGGGGCGGGGGGCACAAAATACTGCCTCTCATTACTTCGACCAACTACTTACACCGGAGGTAACACCTTCTACGCCAATAACGACAGTAATTTCACAATCTGATGTTTGTCTGATAAATGTATGAATGGTGTATTTGGGGTAAAAACTACAACTGAACATTGCGTCAGCCAAACCTTTTGATTCAATGAGTTTACAAGCCACATAATAGTCGTCAATGTTGCCTGCAAAAGAAAGAAGTGTAACTTTGTGTGACTCATTGTTTAATTCGCTAACTCGGGGTGTTTATATTTTCTTAAGCTGTGTATAATAGGAAGTGAATATATCATTGATGGCCTGTTGTGGTTTCCAGGGAGCTCCACTTTCATTGAGGAGTAATGTTGTCAAGGGCTTAGGTTGTTCTTGTTTATATAGCCATGCAAATAGTCTCCCAGGTTTATCCCCATCCACATGTTGCCCGAGCCACCCCGGTGACATAGTCAAATTTGGACAGCCTCCCCCACACTTCCTGGCACTTGGATCAAATTTCTGCCAGCTTCCCATCCACTGACTGCTGGCCTCGGGTGTTGAGTCTCCAGGGCCTTGATCTCCTCCTCTGCAGATTCTAAGACCTTACGTAGCTCCCGGTGTATGCTGCCTGCACTTGCTATAGCCTCACCCCTGACTACAACCTTCATGGATTTCCAGATGATGTCCGAACTGTAAACTCTCCCCACATTATATTCAAAGAAATTGGTCAAGGAGTCTAATAGTAGCTTCCTAAAGGCCCCATCCGTTAAAGCACCCATAGGCAAGCGCCATGTCGGATATCATCACCAGGGGGGAGCGCTCCGACATGGTGAGGCACAGTTCAGCAAGGTGTCCTGACCCAACAAAATAATTATCTATGCAGGTGTGCAGTTTATGTGATGATGAGAAAAAGGAGTATCCCCTGGTTACCGGGTGTAATTCCCATCGGGTATCCACCAAGTCGAGGTCATTCAGTGTTGTATTGAGGGCTACGGTAGCCGGAGAAGGGTTGCCACTTGGGGGTGGTGGGTCTGCCAAGCCCAGCATCTCTGACGTAGTTAAAATCCCCTCCCCATATGACGAAGCAGACGTGCCTAGTGGCAACTAGGTTACATAACACTCTCACATGTGACGGGATCCCATGGTTGGGAAAATAAGATTTGACGATGCAGATTTCTCTGTGGTTAAGGTAGCCCCGGGCAATTACATATTTCCCATACTTATCCCTCTCCACCTCCAATATTTGGGATGGCAGTGACCCGTCAATCCAGATAAGCACCCCTCTAGCAAATTTGGAGTACGTGACCCCATATCCCATCCTGCCCCAGCGGTTTAGGAGTGCCTCCTGTTCCTCCGGTAGCAGGTGTGTCTCTTGAATTAGTGCTATGGCTATTTTCTTGCGTTGTAGGTAGGATTTCACCCTGTTTCAGCAGAGATAGGTGTCCATCCCGCACACATTCCAGGTTAATATTCTAATAGCAGCCATTGATGGGTTCCGTGTTGGACTGCCTTCCCATTATTCATAGGTCTCCCCCCGCAGCCCACCCTCACCTTCCCATGTAAACCAGGTCTGTATATGATATGTCCACCCACACATTGGTGTCCAGTGCAAATAGTTGTGACTACTCAAAGCAAGCAAATTCAGCGCCCGTCCTAACTGGCCAACAGGATTTTCAGTGAGCCGTTTTGTATGGATAAGACAGAAAAGGAAAAACATTAAAAATAACACCAGAACGTTTTGCCCAACAACCACTGGTCGTTCAGGCAGTCCTGTACATCCAAGGCCAGACACGGCCATTGTGTAGCAGGTGACGGAATTAGCAACGGGCTGGTGCCTAGTGTCAACTGTGGGCGGGTGAATGAGACCAGCGGTGGCTGACCGGCTCTCACCTCCGCCCCTGTGAATTAGAAGGAATTAGATTGCAGCATTGGTCTGCCGTCGTTACAGTGTTTTAGAGAAGCAGGGTAGATCACCAGGGGTCTCAGCCTACTCAGCGAGCCAAAGTGACTGCAGCATCCGCGCTTCACCAAAGACAGTGGCTACGCAGCCAGAACAGATGTTTTCCGTTGGGTCCCAAACATAGTGGTAGAGGTACATTGAATCCAATCCGTGTCATGGGACAGCATCGCACCTGCTGGACAAGTTGTTGTGGTCCATCCACATGGTCTCAGTCTCAGGGCTGTCCATGAATTGCACTTTGCATTGTGGAGGATCTTCAGTCTTGCAGGGTATATAAGCATGTGCTTAATCCCCATTTGTCTGAGCCTCGCTTTTGTGGGCACAAATGTGAATGTTCTCTGGACTGCCAGGGTGTATTCTGGGTAAATAGCGATCTTCGAGTTGCCCTTTAGGATTTCGCCTCCCTCCCTGGAGAATTACAGTATTACTTCTCTATCACGGAAGCTCAGGGTTCCTGGCGATCACTGGTCTCTGGTGCGATCCAGGTGGTGCTTTCTTCTGCAGGTATCGGTGTGCTATTTCAACCGAGAACCCTTGTGATAGTTTACCAGGTCCTATCTTCTGTAGCAGCAGATTCTCGATGTAGGAAGTCGGATCGGCTCCCTCTGTTCCCTTCGGCAGGCCTACCACCCGCACATTATTTCTGCGTGCTCTGCATTCAGCATCATCTGCACGCCATTCCAATGACGCATTGTGCTTTTCTAGTTCCTTGACCCTTAACTCCAGGTCCTTAGTGGTGGTCACGGTTTCTTTTAGTAAGCCTTCCACTGTCGTGACACTCTCAGCAAGGTGTCTGACATCCCGCCGGAGTAATTTTGACTTTGTCTTTCTTGGTCTCAAGGGATGATCGCAGAGCCTCTATCGCCACCAGTATCTGGTCTTGGTGCGCATCTTGTGGTGGTGTGTGCGCCGGGGGCTGGTCTATGTTTTCCGTCTGGGGGGCTCCGCCCTGTCTTCCTTTGGCAGCAAATGATTGTAGGTGTGCCCTTGTGCTTAGTAGGTGACATAGCACAGGATTGCCTCGTGGGAAGCGCAGTTGCTCCACGTGTCTCAGCGCGGAGTGGGGGTTTCAAGGCACAGACAATGTGCCGTGTCTCCAGCCATCGCTGCTTCAGTGTCAACTATAGTACCCAGGCCCAATCGTGGACTATTGTGGCAGTATGTCCGAGTGGATACAGTCTTCGTGACAGCCAACACACAGCAGTTTAGTCCCAGCAGGCTCTGTGGGCTGACAAACAAGCGGGAGGTGTCCAGGCAACTAGTTCGACTCCTGTCCACTGCCAAGTGTTTTATGGGTCTGAGTAAAGGAGGGGGCTCCTTGCGAGTCGGCACATGCCCCCCAAGCCATTAGGCCACTATCACAAACCCCCAAACAGGTCACTGCACTGCGCACTTGTAGCACACAGAATAACAATAGATGCAAAGCGCCGGGGCCCTTGTTTCGCTTTATTTATGTACCTTAGCTGCAGAAAAAGCTGCATATGTCCACTGCCAATCCTCCAACACGCACTTGCTGCACCACACCCCCCCCCCACGCCTCAGTAAACTGATCTGCTCGGGTCAGGTTGAAGTTCTCCTCACAGGCCCACGTGTGCAGGAGCCATGTTCTCTGTTTCATTCCGTTCCCTGGATTATTTGATATCGACAGCGGGCGTCAGCTGCAGCCCCCAATCTCTCTGGACAGTTCGTGGGCAGTTTGGGGTTCATCAGCACACGGCACCCCTGCGGCAAACCGGATGACTAGAAGGCGCAGGGGACCAGCTCCCTTAGTCTGGGTGCAGTAGAGGTCTCGTCCGTTCAGCCAGTCTTCCGCAGCACCTGTGCTGCAACACTCATCCCTCGCCTTGGTGATCCTGTTGGTTCGGGTCTAGTGGGAGGCCTCCCCAAAGTCCACGTGTGTGAGAGCAGGGCTCTCTGTCCTGCGCGATGATCCCTAACATTTAGCAAAGCGCAGGTGTCTCTGTGCAAGCTATAGCCGCTCCCGGTCCCGCCAGGCAGTTTGCAGGCTGTCAGGGGTGCCAGTAGAAACAGGTCCAGTGCAGTTGCCTCAGTCTAGGCGCGTAGAGGGTCTCTCCAGAGATTTGTTGAGCTGCTGCAGTGGCCATCTTGGGTCTCTCAGTGCCTGAACTCCAATTAGAATTTCAAACCATGTGCGTCTCCGATTGTCAGCGGTACACAGCTGGGTTGATAGTCACCGGTTTGCCCTGCCAGTAGACGTTTGCAGGTGCTCTGGTGAATGGCGTTAGTCACCGCAATAATGATCTACAATGGATCTCAACGGGAGCTCCTCGCTAACACAGCCTCACCACATGCGTTCAGGCCACGCCTCGTGTTTATATTTTCTTAAATATACTCATCTAAACAAATGCATGAACATCTTTCATAGAAGCTGTACATTATGATTGGCTGCATACGGTATGCCCTACACTGGAGGGATTCTTCTCATTTGGGATACAGGTTCATAGGTTCTGAACAAAATTACCAAAGAATGAAATTATATGATATGTTTAATTTGCTAAAATCCCATATACTAAGCAATCACATCCTCTGAAAAATTGGGGAAACATGACTTCACACAAGGGAAGCTATACTAGTCAGTACATGACATGAATTATATTAGGGGAGACCACATTAAAGGAATGGTTGTGTTTTCTCACTAGACTTCTGCATCAAGTCCAGAGCTATGTAGTTTCTGAATTCATCCATTTCAGTACTTTTTGTATCTACGTTCTTTAGTCCTCCACCAGAAAGGCAAGTCTCAGCAAACTGAAATGGAAAGAAATGATGTCATCCGGGTCAGTGATTAAACATAAATAACAGATTTTCAAAGTCATAGTACTATTTTTTTTTTATTTGGAATTTTTGGTCTTAATACAGAAAAGAAACATATCCATATGTCACATAAGCAATGCAATTAGACAGAAGGAATCGGCAAAAAAGAAAAGAAAGAGAGGAATAAAATCCCACAACCCAACACCCCAAACCCCTAACCCTCAAAGTATCATGAAATAACGTATATTCCAGGTTCCACCAGTGTTCTGCCAAACAGCAAATCACTCCAAATCCAATTAAACAAATCCACCCCAAATATCTTCAAAATGTTGTCCTTTCTTCTGCACTTGCAAACCAACCCTCTCAATGTTGCAGATGGAATACATCTCCTGGACCCACATATCCTTTGTCAGGAAGACTGCAGATTTCCATTTTCTCAAGATGATTGGCAAACATCGAATCCCTTAGAAGCCAAGTCACATATTGGCACGACAGATCTACCAGGCTCGTGTCTTCTCCCACAATCACTGTCCCAAAGTCATACTCAAAGTCTATCCACACCAAGGACAGTGTTCATTACTGCCGTCACGTCACTCGAGAATGTCTTGACTCTATAATAATCCCCTAACATATGTTCCAGAGATCCCACTGACCAGCCACATTCCCAGCAGGCGTCCGACAAGCTGAAACCTTGCTTGTGCAGCCCTTTAGTAGTCCAAAAAACCCTGTTTAACAACTTCACCTCCACATGTTTATTAACACTCTGGGAATATTTCTGCAAAGTGCCTCCCAACTCGTTACAGACATCTCATCCGGGAGAAGGGCTGACCAGGATATCAGGAGTTTAGTTTTCTTCTCTGAATAACCACTCAGGAGTTTGTACAACACTGAAGCCATGTGATACTGACCGCACAAGAGGACAATGGACTCCGACATGTCAGACTTCAAAAGGTCCATCAGTGGGAAAGCAGATTTAAGAGATTATATTCTCCATATGTGCAACCAACAAGGTCATACCTAGCCAATACATCTCTGAAGGAGAGCCAAGAAACCCCCTCAAAAAGATCGCCAACCTTCCTTACTCCTCCCAAGTAGCAATTAGGGCAGAAGAACAAATTACTTAGTCCTGCTAATGTTCTTTCGACTGGATGTTCCTGCCATGTATTCCTCTTCTTTGATATACTCTGATATCCTGATTGCAACTTGAAAACTATTTAACAGCAGAGGGTGCTGTGTGTCATCGTCACCGACTTTATGACATCGGCATCAGTATAAATAGCATGCACCCCGCCCCCTGTCTCAGTTCGGGTTTTTCCTCTCACCAGCACAGCAGTCTCAAAGATTGGAAAGCCATGAGCATTAACAGTGAGGAAAGTGTAAATCACAGACACTTTCTCCACAGAGGGGTAGGATGGGAGTGGCCATGAGGAATACATGGGAGGAACATCCAGTCGAAAGAACATTTCCAGGATAAGTAATTTGTTCTTCAAATGGATTGTGTTTCCCATGTATTACTCATCTTTTATAGACTCCCGTAGCAGTACCTTGCAGGAGGTGGGAAAGGGCACATGTATTTCAGATTTACGCTGTGCAACACAGTCTTTCCAAATCTGGTTTCCTGGCGGGAATCCGAGCAATAATGCTTTGTGAAGGTATGCAACGAAGCCCAGGTGGCGGCATTGCAAATATCTTGCAACGGCACCCCCGTCTGAAGGACTGAGAAAGTGGCTACTCCTCTAGTCGAGTGAGCTTTTAGGCCTTAAGGAATTTTAATCCAGCCAGATTGTAGCACTCAGAAGTGCACAGGATTATCCAACGAGACAGTTTTTGTTTTGTAACCGCTTGTCCCATCCTAGGGCCACAATAGCCAACAAAAAGTAAATCATCCTGTCTCAATTTAGAGAGCCTATTAATATAGAAATGTAGTGCTCTCTTAGGGCGCAGTCTGTGGAGCCTCTCCTCTTCTTTCGATGGATGAGGAGGAGGATAGAAAGCCGCCAAAACAGTTTTTTGCGCCAAATGGAATTCTGACACCACCTTAGGTAGAAATGAAGGGCGAACGCTCAATACTACATTGTCTTTTTACAAAACTGTAAATGGTGGCTTAGATGATAAAGTTCGAAGCTTGCTAACCCTGTGAGCAGAGGTAATGGCTTTCAAAAGCACAGTTTTCAAGGAAAGCATCCTAAGAGGGCCGGAATACAAAGGCTCAAAGGGAGCACCCATCAGGAAGCTCAAGACTAGTTTGAGGTCCCAGACTGGAACATTAAAGGGAACCAGCGGTAAGATATTAGTCAGCCCTTTCAAAAATGGAATGACAATAGGGACCTTGAAATAGGAAACTTGTTCCGGCGAGCGCTTAAAAATGGACAGCACCACCAGATAGCCCTTGGCCCTGTAAACCTGTAGCCCCTGATGGGTTAGATTTAGAAGAAAAGACAACAAAGATGGTGTGTCATAAGTGAAAGGGTCAATTCCTTTATCCCTACACCAGCTGCAAAACCTGTTCCAACAGCAGCGATATAGAGATTTTGTCGCTGGCCTTCTGGCTGAAAGCAACACCTCCTGGCTGAAAGCAACACCTCCATCACAGCTTTCCGGATGGTTCCAATCTTTGTACGTTAACCTCTCTGAAACCAGCCTTGAAGGTTGAGGGTCCTGATTTCTGGGTGAAGAATGCGATCCCCCCCTGTTTCAAATTCTCTATTTGGGGAAAACACATTCTCCTGGCTCAGTACGGAGCAATCAGGATCATGTATTTTCCAAACGTTCTAAACCTCCTGAGAACATCACGAATGACGGGGACGGGCGGAAACACGTATAGGAATGGAAAATCCCAATTCACCACGAATGCATCTCCCAAAGCTCCTCTCTTAGAAAAATTCCGTGGAGAAGAACAGGTTGCGCCGCCTGTTGATACTGGACGCAAACAGATCCACTTGAGGGGTTCCCCAAAGGGTGAAGATCTCTTGGAGGACTTTCTGAACCAACTCCCACTCGTGGGAGACTTTGCTCTCCCTGCTCAGAGCATCTGCTGCGTGTACTCTTCTCCAGCTAAATGAACGCCCAATTAAGAGATTCCTTCTCGCAGTGCCCAAAACCAGAGCTGAATTGCCTCTCTGCACAGTTGCAGTGACCCTACACCTCCTCTCTTGTTGAGATAATGCATGGCCACTGTATTGATTGTCATTATCAGGAAATTCTTTCCCCGCATGGAGGGCAGAAAAGCCATCAGCGCTAGTCTGATTGCCCTCAGCTCCAACAGATTGATGTGCAGTTTGGACTCCAACGGAGACCAGCGTCTGCTGATCGTTACATTGTTGGTATGACCCCTCAGCCAGAGAGGGAGGCTTCCGTAACCACTGTAATTTCTGGCCTTGGTTGCCTTAAAGGTGCCCCTTTCAGCACGTTCTCCTTGCAGGCCCACCACAAGAGATCCTGCCCGACCTTGCTCGGAATATGGCCCAGATACGTCATTCTGCTGGAGAACTGCGACCATTGGGATATGATGGCCCACTGAAGGGATCTCATCTTCAGACAGGCTTCTGGCACCAGGAAAATGCAGGATGTCATGAGGCCCAACAACCAAAGAAAATCGAAGGCCGAAAGACGTTGGGCACTCTGAAACTTGTTAACCATGTGTGAAATGTGAAGAGCCCTTACCTTGGGTGGCAAAGCTTTCCCTGAGGAAGAGTCCAGGACTGCTCCAATAAATTGCAGTCTTTGGGAAGGTGTCATGTTGGACTTCTTGAAATTGAGGGAGATGCCCAGTTTGGGAAGGGAGTGGCAGGTGCTGCCTAGATGTTCCAGAGCCTGTTTGGGTAAGTGGGCTCTGATCAGCCAGTTGTCTAGGTTGGGGTAGATGTGAATCCCGCCTCCTTTGAGTCGCTGCCACCACCGCCATCAACCTGGTGGAAACCCTCGGGGCGTAGGACAGCCCGAAAGGTAGTACTTGAAACTGATAATGGCAAATCTCAGTTACTTCCTGTGCTTGTGATCACTGCATGAAAATCATGGGTAATTGGTAAACTGCATGCAAACCTATGCAAACTATACATTCACAAAGGTTTACGAGTATTTGAAAAGCGACCTACACCGGTAACGTGCTTTGCACCATTCACTGTATCTCCCGCTTATCTTGGTTCTCATTCTTTATGTTCTTTATTTATATTGTTTGTACGCTCCACTACTCAACTGAGCTCCTTTTAGCGCCTTCTGACCTGTAAATTCAGTATGATCTTTGATTTACTTTCTTTGATTCTTGGTAACTGTTCACCCTTTTTTTCTGTAAATCTCTGTATGACTTATTTATGATTCTATGTAAATGTTCACCTTGTTGCAACATCTGTACTTCTCAATTCATGTAACCTATGTCTCTTGGTAAAAGGCGCCCAGATGCCTCTGGGCCAGGTGTGCTTTACAAATAAAATAAATACAAATACAAATTGTTCACACATGTGAGAGTGAATTTCGCAGGTAGTGCATAGAATCCGTTTTTACATAACACATGCCACTAAAAATTACCATATCATATTTCTATAAGAAACCCACCCCCACATCTCATCTCAACTACAAGACACAATAAAGACAGCACAGTAGACAAGACAAAGACCCTCCCACCACCCATCCCCAATATTATTTATAGACCTATAAAGCAAGTTCTACACTTTAATCAAACAAACTGTTGAACGAACCCCACATCTCAGCATATCCAACCTCCCGATCACGCTTCAAAGCTCGCGTCTTTTCATACCATGAAAGTGTTCGCATATCCGCTAACCAATTTTCATAGTGAGTTTTTTTTTCTAGAATTCCACACCTTCATTATATGTTTAATAGCCATCAACAGCGCTCTCTCAATCCAATCCAGAGTCACATATATCTCCACTCATACTATTAACTGAAAGAAATATTACTGACTTAAAAGTTCGAGGGAATACATCATCTACCACCAAATCGACTCGATCCAGAACATCCTTCCAATAATCTAACACTCTACTACACTCCCAAAGCATATGCTGAAAGGTTCCTCTTGAGCAATTACACCCCCAACACAAGTCCTTATCTGCCAATCCTCTCCTATTCATTCTCGCAGGCGTCCAATAAATACGTCCTAAAACATGCTGATGAATGTACCTCAGGTTTAGATCAACTTTGGCTTTCACTCCTACTTTCCAGGCATAATTCCATGATTCCTCAGAAAACTCTGTTTCCATTTCTGACTCCCATTCTAATCTCAGCTTGTCCCAAGAGTTCAACATACATTCCTGCAGAGGCATCAACTTAATAAAGGTCGAAACCGCCCCTGGTGGTGTAGTGAACAATTCACAGATTTGAGGTGTACAATTTAAAGGTTCATCAAACATCTGTAATCTTTCCCTCAGCAACTGCTCTAGAGATCTGTATCTCCTGAACTCCATAAACTCCCTATTGTTCAAACCATAACAACTAACCAGATCCTCAAATGGAACCATCATTCCTTCCCTCCAAACATCTCCTATCTTTAAAATACCCTTGTTGGCCCAAGCTCTTCAATTAAGCATTTTATTTTCAATTTGCAGACCAAATTTATGCCGAATCATAAAAAAACATAGACCATCCACATCCTTCATTCCAAGAAACAAGAGCATTGTTTCCAATTTTGTCCCAGAGTTTGGTATCCTTCCATAGCAATATAAACAATTCACAGAAAAAGGATATAATCTCTCCTGCTCCATCAAAAGCCAGTAAGAATCCGAGTTCTTTCTTTCTCCAAAGTAATAGGATGCTTTCTTTAATAGGAAACCCTTATAATAATTTTCCAACTCTGGGTAGCCAAAACCCACATCTTTAACCCTACGTATCATAATAAATCGTGGAATCTTCGGCCTATGTCCCTTCCCCCGTAAGAAATCCATAAAGAGTCTATCAATACTCTTGAGCACCTTCTTGGTAAACCGGAGAGGGAGAGACTGAATGTAATATAAAACCTTAGGCAACAACATCTTTTTTATTGCATTGACTTTAGCCCAAATGCCCAAAGGCAACCTATCCCATCGTTGTATATCCTTAAAAGCACTTCTTTTAATTTATCCACATTATATTCGACCATTCTTCTAATGTCACGCACCAAATAAATACCTAAATATTTCACCAAAACCTCAGCCCAATGACAATCCCAGTCCAACGATCTTTTACTTAGCGGGTTTATCTTAAGCAGAAAAACCACTATTTTCCCCCAATTTACCTTGTACCCAGATAATTCCCCTACTTCCTGTAACATATCTCTTAGTAACGGCCCCCCATCTCTGGATTTGTCAAAACCACTGTCAGATCTTCAGCATAAGCCTGAACTTTCACCTCTCCATCCCTTAACTTCCACCCACAAATATTCTGTTCCTGTCTAAGATATATCAACAATGGCTCAAGAACTAAATTAAATAAGAAGGGCGAAAGTGGGCAACCCTGTCTAGTTCCTCTGTATAACCGAAAAGCTTGAGACAAAACATCATTGACCTAAATTCAAGAATTGTGGACCAAAGCCAATCCGAAGTAATGTAAAATTAAGAAACGACCAATTCAAGCAATCAAATGCTTTTTCAGCATCAAAGAAAACAAGGAGTACTTCTTCCACCTTCTCACGAGACAAACTATTATATTTAATAACGTCCTAATGTTGTCATATCTATGCCTGTTGTCCATAAATCCCACTTGTGAACCATCTATTAACTCCCCTATATACTTTTGTAACCTCATCGCCATAACCTTTGCAAAAATCATACATCTACATTTAGCAAAGAAATAGGAGGATAATTAGCACATTTTGAAGAATCCTTCCCCTGTATAGGAATTAATTTAACAATCGCCTCCTGCATCGAGGTACATAATACCCCATCCAAGAGAAACCGATTAAATAAAGCACACAACTTGGGCACTAAAACTGAATCAAAAACCTATAAAACTCCACGGGTAATCCATCTGAATTCGGAGACTTACCCACATTGAGTTGACGAATGGCATCCCCTACTTCAATTTCTGAAATCTGAGCATCAAGTGCCTCAATACCTTCCTCAGACAAACAGGGAATTTCAATTTTAGCAAAAACCTCAGTCAGTTTGTCTTCCTCAATCTGCGACGCATCCGAATAAAGAGAAGTATAGAACATTCTAAAGCATTCACAAATATCATCACTTTTAATCTTCAACCCTCCTGCTTCATCCTCAGTCTTTTGTATAAACGATCTCTCTGACAAACTCTTCAACTTCCTAGCCAACAAACGTCCTCCCCTACCCCCTTCCTCCCAAAATTTCTGCCTCATAAAGTATAACCCTTTCTCTGCCTGTTCGTCCAAGGCATTCTTCAATCTTTCCCTAACACATTCCACCTTCAACCTATCCGCACCTTTACCAGATAAAGCATATGTTTGTTGCAACTTCTTAAGGTCAAATTCCAGATTTTTAACTTTCATCTCACCTTCCCTCCTCACCCTAGCCGTCTAATTAATCTATTTTCCACATATAGTTGCTTTGAAAGAGTCCCACACCACCAAACAGTCAGCAGAATCTACATTATCCTCAAAGAAATGAACAATGGAAGCATTGATTGCATCACATATTCTCTCCTCTTGTAATATAAATGTTTTAAGCCTCCATTTAATATTGGTGGGTCTCAACATATTCTGATTCATGATCAGCTTCACCAATGGATGATCAGAAAGGCACTGCTCCCCTATTTCCACAACATCTACTAAATCAACCAATCCCTCCGAAATCAATAAGTAATCCAACCTTGAATGAGAGTTATGGACAGGAGAAAAAAAGGAGAACCCCTTCTTAGCTGGATGCAACAATGTGCAACTGTCTACGAAGGCAAAAGTATCAATAAAATCACAAAAAGCACCACTCAGCCTATTACCTGTAAACCTGCACACTGATAGCCTATCTAAATTGGCATCTAAAATACAATTAAAATCACCTCGAAGAATAATGTGTTTACCACTCATGTTTCTCAGAGAATCCTTCAACTCATCAAAAAAAAGAATGATGCCATTAGAGCATGGACTATATACCGAACTCAGCGTCAATACTTTGCCTTCATGTTTAACATCTGTTAATAGAAAACGACCATCAGCATCCATAAGTACATTCTCTACCGCCATACCTAATCTCTTCCGCATTAGTAAACCTACTCTGCTTTCTCACGTCGCAGTCTAGCCATTACATTCCTCCCTTTCTTAGAGCAATTTAGCCCTTTAACATTCCACGTAACAAATTTCAAAGATCCCATCCAGATCAGCTATAAAAAAAAGATTAAAACAAAATAAGACCTATTGAATGTAATCCACCCAATGTCTCAATGGGATTTGAACGTTGCATACACAAACTCCCAAATATCTCAGAATAATAATGCTGTAGAACACCCCCCACATATACAACACACCCCACACATACACACAACATTTAACAAATTCCAACCATTTGAATTGTAAATTTCCCATACCCAGAACAATATGATAAGGTAAACAAGCACTAAACCCTACTACTAAACTGTAACCCTAGAATCCTATGCCCAGATATTTACATTAATAACATAACCCCTCCTGTTATATTTTCTAACCATAAAAACAAAAAATAAGTATATGTTCTTGTTAGGGAGAATTCTCAGTTCATGGCTAATTTCCCTTACCTAGTGAGTCCCTCAGCAGCTTTGCTGGATCTCTGGAGTTGTTTCTTTCCACTTGGTAAGAGTGTGAGCTTTTCCCCCACTCTTACTTGTGTTTTGCTATGTGTTTTGACCTGTTTTTCTGATTGTGGACTCTGGAGTACACCACTTCAGTAGCCCCCTTCCTTGTGTGTGTCACACAGCATTGTTTCGCTCTTTTAACATTTAGACATGGCTGGTGGCAGTGGTATCTACCCTAAATTTCTACCGCAGTTATTTTATATAACCGTGGTAATATTGTAGGCTATTGTGTTAGCCTCAGACTTAAACCCGCTGGACAAAATCCTTTTTCGTTTGGCTCCGGGGCGGTTTATTCGCCATTTCTTTTTGTTAAACTCCTTCTTGTGTTTTACTTTGCGCGGCAAACTAGGTTTGCCTTCTTTGTTCACTGTCTTTTGGCGGGCTTCTACCTAGAAGCCCTCCTCAGGGCAGCTGGGTGACTAGGTGGGCTGAATGTGAGGGAGGGGTGTAGTCACCCCCTGCACAGGGTATCCTAGGAAACCCAAGTCGCGCTTTGACATGATTGGACAAGGTGGTTGTCCGGGCTGGACAACCCGCCTGCTGGGTGATTGACAGCCAGGCTGTGTGAATGGGGGTTTTTGCGCATAAAAGGCAGGTCTCTTGGGCTGGAAGTCAGAGAGTCACCACTGGAACTACAAGGAACCGACGAGAAGTGGAGGAGAGGTCGACTGCTGCAACTACCCCGTACCGGTGAAGCCCTGCTGCAGTCCTGAGCTATCTACCCTTCAACGACTAAGAGGAGATCCAGTCCGGAGTCTTCTTCCCTTGAGCCTGGTGAAGATAACCAGCTCATCTTCTTCAGACAGAGGTAGCCTTCGTGGTCGAAATCGCTGCACACTGCTGTAGTGGTCCGGATAGCCACCTGAAGAACCGCTCCTGTTTTTAAGGAGCACACCTTTTACTCATTGCTGCTGCTGCCAGCCTCATCCCTGTGTGGTGCGGACCCCCTCATCGTCCTTCTTTGTGCTGAAGCTGCAGGAAAGCGTGGGTCTGCGGGAAACCAACAGGAACAACTGCCATGGCACCAGCTTCGTTCTTTGAGAAAGGTACTGTGTCCTGTTTGAGGAATTTTGGGTGAAATCCCTATTTCTCTACTTTAAGGCTTGTCCTTACTTTTCCCTCCTTCTTATAACTTTTGCTTCCGAACATTGACAATATCAAAGTATTCTTGGCAACGTTGAATCTCGAACTGTCCGACTGTGTGATCCTCGACAACAGGCACCCGGTGTCACTTGACTTTGGCTCCGGCCCCTTGACTATTGAATTCTTGTCTATGTGTGTTCTTCGATTCTGTCTGCCTAACCAACATATTGCCTGTGATTTTTGCCCCCAACTCTCTCTGGGTATTTCGGGTGCTAAGTGTGTTTTTACCCCGGTAGCATTTCTTGCTGCGGATACGCGTTTATCTAGTAGACAGAACTGTCAAAAAGTGATAGCAATTGTATTCACGGTAACGTGTTCTGTTTCATAACACCAGTCCATTCAAACACAGGGTACTTACCTCGAATAATACTGTACAAAGTGAATTGGTTAGTTGTAGTATATTTTCCGTGTGGTTTTTAAATTAATAGAAGTGTCGTGTTAATAACAAATGGTTTAAAAATAAATGTACTTATATTTTTTACCTGAAACCTTGAGTCAGTGTTTGCTTGAGTCACAGTAATTGTGGTCCCTTTGTGTAATCTCCGCTAGTGCTCATATAATCTTGAGATAAGCCTGGCTGCTCCGCTACTGTTACCACTATAACCTAGTAGTACAGGCTTGTACCAAAGGTATAACTTGTATTGCCACCTGTAGTCTTAATTGTGTGTAGTGGTCCCTAAGGGCACTGCACGGGATTCTGCCTAACAGTTCTAACCCTATCCATACTCACATCCTATATCACTCATCAGTCAGTTTATTAGACAAAAATATACACTTCCCCTCCCATCCCGTCTGTGCTACAATTCTATCCCATCTTATTTTCTCATACTATTGGATATGTTGGATTCAGGCAATAAATGGACCAAAGCTACTGAATGTTGTACCTACTTCATGCATTAATGCATTCTATCACCATTAAATATATTTGACACCCTTACAACATAAGCCACTGAAACCACAATAAGCACACTTACATTAGTTTAGTTTAGTTTAGTTTGTTTATTTATAGAGCGCGGCCGAACCCTCAGGTAGCTGGGCGCATAATCATGTGGACAACATAGTTACATATCGTTGCACGACACAAAAAGGGTACATACATTCAATGTTACACAGTGGGGTACAGTGAGAGTAGCAAATACATTAGAGCGTGAGGACCGGGTTAAATGATGGTCCGTTTCAGGATATGGTTAAGTCGTACGGTAGAAATTGGTGGAGACAGGAATGTGCGTAAATGAGTGGCAACGTGTTAGGTAGAGAGCCAGGATTTCACCATGGCTCTAAATGGCCAGAAGGAAGCTTCCGATCTGATAGCGAGAGGGAGGGTATTCCAGCATTGAGCTGCAAGAACATGGAAACTGGAGCCTCCTGCTGTTTTTAGATTAAATATGGGGATCTTTAGTTGGCACAGATAGGGAGTTCTGGTAGGTCTGGAAGTGCTGTGTCTAGAGAATTTGTCAGATAGGTAGCGTGTGGCAGTCAGTGACAGCCACTTGTGTGTAATGACAAGGGTTCTTAACTTAATTCTGTCACGGATGGTGAGCCAGTAGGCTTCTTTGTTGGCCGTGGAGATGTAAGCCTTACGCAGGAGGTTAAGAGCGCATCTTAAGGTGTTATTTTGTAAAATCTGGAGTCTGTTCAGATTTTTTGTCATGGTGCCCAGGAAGAGTGACAATATCAGCGCTCTAGCTAAGGTGAGACAAATTGAGGAGGATAAAAAAGGTCTGCAGGCATTGATAAGTTTATTGGTGTAAGTGGTAGATGAGATGATGGCATTTATTCGTTTTTTCAGTGAAAGAGTAGAGTCGAGATACACACCTAATGTCTTGACCTCTTTGGATACTTTTATAATGTTGCCATCAGTGGTGAAGGATTGGTACCTGGAGTCCAATTTATAGAGGCGGGCCTGGGATCCTACGATAAGCAGTTCTGTCTTATCGTCATTGAGGCAAAGACTATGTGTAGCCATCCAGGCTTGAATTTCTAGGTAGATTACGTTTAACTTTGCAACATCTTCTTCATAGCAACAAGTGAGTGTGATGAGGACCTGGGTGTCGTCAGTATAATTGGTGTAGCTGACACCCAGATCGTGAAGACGGTCAAAGAGAAGCTTAGTGACGATGTTGTAGAGTGTGGGAGAGATACAGGAACCTTGGGGGACTCCACATTGGATTGGGATAGGGTCAGCAGCCGCTGAAGGGGCGAAGACCCTAGTCGACCTGTCAGACAGAAATGACTTAATCCAATTGGTGGCATTCTGGGAGAATGCGGCAGCCGAAGAGAGGTGTTGAGTAAGGGTCTGGTGGTTAACCAGATCGAAGGCAGCGGAGAGATCCAACAGGAGCAAAATGTTCAGATTGCCCTAGTCTTTGGCTTCATCCATTTGGATGTTTAGATACAGGAGGGCGGTTTCTGTCACGTGCCTAGGTCTAAAGCCGGATTGTCGCAGGCCTAGGAGGTTATTTTCTTCCAAATGTTGTTGTATTTGGAGGTAGGCTATTCTGTCTAATATTTTGAGGAGAAAAGGGACTGTTGTGATACGTCTGTAATTTGGATTTACCAGGTCCTCCTATGTCAGAATGGTATCAGGTAATATTATCCCCATATATATGGTCGCCGTACATAATATCGCCGGGAAAAGGTCATGGCGATATTATATGGGTGACCATATAAATGGGGATTGGGGCAGCCAAAAATAAAAAAAAAAACGGTTTGGGGGTTGCGGTGGTGTCCCCCGCATTTTCCCTGTAATAATGTCTCCACAAAAAACGGCAATTTTTCGACGATATTTTTGCATGCCGATATTGGGGACATAATTACATGGAACCGTTGGAATGACCCGGTAAGTCCCCATTGCAGGAACCCGGTAATGGAGCCCGGTATGGAGGCCCATAGACTTAAGTGGAAAAATGAAGCCCAGAGGAAGTCAAATTATCACAATTTCTCAGGTAATAATTCCATTGAATCCTTGTTTTGTCAAGCAACAAAGTTATTGACAAACAGCCGTTCAATTTACGAAGTCTATTTCAGAGTCAGGCAATGTGGTCAATACAAATTAAAAGCATACTAGCGTCAATTTGGTTGCTGGGTGATGGATAGCTGATATTGGCATCAAATGAATGTGACAGCAGAGGGAGAAGACCAAGAAAGTAGAAACTTCAGAATTCAGGGATCAAAAACTTCAAATGTCAGCCGCCAAAGAGTTACGGATTGAAGTAAGCCCAGATAGGCTCTATATAGATCCATATTTGCTGGATTGTAGACCAGAGAGGACGAAAGTGAGCAATTCTCAGTGGATGTACCGGTCCACACATATACACTATAGGCCGCTAGTTGGTATACTCCATGAGACAACCCTCGCACCGGCCAATAGACCAGGCTCACCCCCCAAGGTCACACAAAGCCCCTCAGCGATTATAGGTGAATGCAGGATAATTCCCCCTCCACATCAAATGTTAGCAAACATCTTGTTATTCCATTCTATCTTCAAACCTCAGTCAGCACAGTCTGATTCTGCCTAAATCTCAGAAGCAAGAACTCTGACTCCAAACGTGATTGTTTTTTACTTGTGTGTTGTCCGAAGCGCATCTTTACAAATGTCCTTTTGTCCAAACTGTTGTTCCCTTATCCCTGCAGGCGTCGTGATGCTTTTGGTGCTATTCTGCAAAAGATCCCTCCTCCAACCAGAGTACTGCATCATGCAATGGGACAGTTTGTGGCGTAAAGAATGTCATTTTGAAGCACATAAATTGTCTTTGTTCTGTATTTTAGCAGGATGTTTGTTTTAAAGTGCACTGTATGAGGTATTGCTAGTATGCAGGTGAGAGACAGGGTTCAATGCACTTCTAAATGTCGCCAATATCCTTATGGAGACATACACACTTGCAAACATGAACTGGTACTTTGCATGTAGAATATGAAGGGTCACTATTATTAGATATGGAGCAGCTGTAGTCTATTCAACCATGAGTGTGGCTTTTTGTGAAATAGGGTACACTGCAAGCTGAACCACTTCTAGGGGCACCTAACATTGGCAGGCAAGGCACAGGGAGATTAAAGCAAGTGCATAAATACTGTAGTTCCAATGCCAGTGCAAAAAAGGGTGCTGTGTAGACTTCTACAAGCCTACTCAAGTGTGTACCTTGTGTAGGATGTTCTATGAACCACATGAGTGTGAGTGGAAGAGCAACATTTGCACTGTGATCACATGGTATGCATCGCACACGTGCAATATTATGCATAAGATTGAGGGAAGGAAGTGTGGTTCTTGGGGGTACGATCGTTGTGCATGCCTTTTAGCAGGTCCTGCGCCATGGTGAAAAGGGAGACACCAAATGTGAAGCAGGGTTGCTGGGAGGCATCACGTTTGAACAGTTGTGTAACGGACTTGTGTTGTTGCTTCCACTTCGAGCTGTTGTATGTGTGTGTGGTGTGTCTCTCACAATGTCGTTACACTTTCAAAGGTGCTGACTTTATTAACCTGTTGCCGCAAATACATGAATAGGTGCGCAATGTGCGGATACCGTTTTCATACTTTATTTTTTAATCTTTCCTGTGCAGGTGGTACATGAACATCGACTGCTAGTGTACACATACCAATAGTGTGTGCAGTGTCTACCAACAGCAGTGGGCCATGCATTTCCAGCACCCATGTCAAGTGCTGCTGTAGCGTACATTTTAACTCGTCGTAAGAATGTCAACGCTGAGCAACCTGTGCATCCAACAGTGGGGAATGTGCTGAGCTCCCACCTCCCAGACCAAGAAGAAGATGTCCAAATAAAGAGCGTATATATCCTAACAGGGGTGAATTTGTTCTACATGTCATCCGAACACATCATTCAGCTGTACCGGCTGGATGCTGATGCAATTTTGTATTTGGTGGAGCTAATAAAGGGGGAGCTGGAAGGAAGCACCAATACGACTACAGCTAATCCATTTTTTGTGAAAGTACTAGCAGTGCTCCACTTTTGTGCAAGTGGTTCGTACCAGGACACTGTTGCAATGGCAGAAGGGATGTTGCAGCCAAGTTTCTGTATAATTTTGAAAGTGCTTTTGGTTGCACTGTTGCAGCACATAAGCACGTTGATTACTTTCCCACTTACGGGAGTTGAGGTTGCCTCTGTGAAATGTGTTTTTTTTAAATAGCTGGCCTACCCAACATTGTAGGGGCAATAGATTGCACTTATGTGCGCATATTACCACCCCGTGAAAGGAAGCAAATGTTTAGAAATCGGAATATGCACTACTCACTGAACATTCAGATGACATGCTGTGTGGATTAGCAAATCATGCAAACTTCCCTAGGTCTGCACATGATGCATTCATTCTGCATAGTAGCAACTTGCCCGTGGTAATGAGTGGCTTGTCGGAAGACTGAAACTGGCTGCTTGGGGATGGAGCATACCCCATGAATCCGTGGCTAATGACACCAATCTTGAATGCAACCACTGCATCTGAACAGAAGTGCAGTACATCACATATAAGGACAAGGAACACAATAGAATAAACTGTTGGGCTCCTAAAAAGTTGTTTCAGGTCTTTGCATGTGTCCAGAGGGGATCTCATGTATGCTCCGGACAAAGTTTGCAAAATTGTAGTGCTGTGCTGCATGCTGCATAATTTAGCCATTCGATGCTGACTGCCAGACCCAGTGGATGCAATATCAGAGGAGGAGGTGGTCCTGAATCACAATGGCGAGTATGAATACGATGGCTGTAAAGTTGGTAGTGATGTTATTGCCAATTTTCTTCATGTAACCACTGGGCGGTTCAACGTTTCAACATTATTATGAGAACATAAATTCAATGTATGATTGTGCAACAAGTGCAAAAATTTGACGCCACACCTTACTACTATTTACTTTGAAAGTTTATTGACAACTGTTAACAAATGAAAGTTTTTTCAATAAATGTTTAACCATGCACATTGGTGTCCTGAACTGCTTTATGTTAAGTCGACATTATCTTGGATGAACCAACAGGAAATGGTCCTTTTGCATACATATTGGCCAATTTGCATCAATGTTGAATGTTGATGCGTCAACATGGTCACTCAAGCAAGCCTGGTCATAAGTACTTTTCCTCATCAATAACCTCTTCTCCACTGCTTAAACTACGGTCAACATGACTGAAATGAACAATACAAAATTGTGTAATTAAAATAAATAAACAACCGTTGCAAAAACATTTGACAATATGTTCTCAGTTACTGCTCTTTCTTGGCATTCTTATGCCTACACTCTCCCTATGTCCGACTTTGCATTGCAACCTCATGCGCTTCTTTGCTGGAAGAGGTGTTAGGGAAACTGAACGATTCCACTGCTGGTTTGCCTTCTGGCAAAACTGGCACAGCCATGCTGGCCGTCAATAAAGAGTACTCCTTTTCCTGCACTTTCAATAGATTGGCCAGTGTTTTCAGGCACAATGCATTCCCCTTAACTGCGGCACTGCACATTTTCACTGCCTGAATCAAGCCTTCATGATTTCAGAGTTTTGTTGAATGTCATTCAAGACATCAGTTACACATGCCATATCCGCATTCCCCTTTCGTAAGGGTGCACACCTGAGACTCCAAGTAACCATGCATTTGCAGGAGTGCTGCAGTTTGTTTTTCTGCGGTGTCAAGGAGACGGCAATTATCGTCCGTGGGGAGACCTGTTGTTCCACTGGGCTCCTCAAGCGTCAGTGCTGGCTGGGTGAGCAGGGTGTCTTCCACAAATGAGTGCTCCGTGGCTACATCCTCCACTACATTGGCCATGTTGACTGCATTAATGTCATCCTTGAAGTACTGGTACTGTGTAATTTCTGTATCCCCCCTCAATGCTCATCTGACATTGGCAGATTTTCTTCTCCTTCAGGCAGGTTATGCATAGACTCTGCTGCAGCTTCAGCAGTCCCTGATAATGAAGTACCTGCACACATAAAGACAGTATGATAAAACCATATTTACCACAGGCCCATAGCAGCATGGACAGTAATCATAGAAGTGTGCAGTAAAGGAACACAAATACTATCCTTCTAGAGCACTTTGATTGGCCTAATTCAACTCTCTTGCACTCCTTCTTCCCAAAACTACTGTGCTCGCTGACTGGTTCCGTGGTGCACCTCCAGAGCCCTACAAGTCCCAGTCTCCCCCGCCAGTCCTGCACTTGCCTTCGGCCCTCTGCACTTGGCTGCCATAACTGCATTATCCGCCTCCCAAGGAGCAAACACTTGGCACGTAACCCTGGCACCTGCAGGACTAGGCGCACTTCTCCTCCTCCCGCTCCCTTGCACTTCCTGTCTCGCATGTCTGTTTGTCCGCTTCTTCATCTGTTTCCCATCCCTAGCCATGACTTGTACTGCAGTACATTGGACCGTACGTTCATTCCCTTTCCCCCTTTCTCACTCTTTGACATGTTCTTGCAGTAGTACATATGACTGTGGCTTAGCATTTTAGTTATTGTTGTTTGACGTCTCAATGCCAACTGTAATCCCTCGCAACCTTTCCTGCCTTGATGCCCTGAGAAACACTTTACTTGTGCAGAAGTGCTGCACAAGTAAACTATAACAATCACCATTACCTAACATCATGGCAAAGGCATGCTGCTAGAAGGAACACAAACACACAACCACTGCACATGATATTGCCATGTAGCTATATTAACAGTGACAATTCATATACTGGATGTGACAGTTGTCACAGTGTTTTTGTCTCCAACTCATGGCACTGTGTGTTTAATGTACCTTCCCTTGATGCCTTTGCATAAAGAGCTCATTCTGTGATATAATTGTCTGCAATATCACTGATGTCATTATTGATGCAAATAAGAGGGGGGCCCAGACCTCTTTTTATGCCCAGGTCCCCACAAATCCTAGGGCTGGGCCTGCTGCTGCATGGGAATGGGTTCATATCTACTGAAATAAACCACCCAAATCAAGCTCTTGTTATATAGCCCACTGTGATTTTACACTGGTTTATTATTGCAAGGCGCCTGATTCGAATCCCCAGTAAGGGAGACGTTCACCCCCTCAAAAAAAGTGGTCCTCTTTGTCCCATAAAGTAAGGGAATGTCATAGCATTTAGTTCTTCTTGTGGCTCGCACCCACCTTGCATGCACCTACTCGTGTCACTGTCACGTCATGAGGACATTTGACTGTCAGCCGGCGCTGCCAGTAAGAACATTGCACAATGCATAGTTGGGCAGGCCAGTAGAGTATGCCTTGCACTTCCTTTGCTGTGCTGTTAGACGGCTCTGCTCTCTATGGCAACAGAGAGCAGATCTTCCCCTATAGCCCAGGGAGAGGGGGGAACAGGATTTGAGAAGGGTGGCCTGCTCCCCCCCAACCCCTAACCTAGCAATGCCACTGTGCCTTAGCTCTGCATATGTTTTGTCAGGGTATTATTGTCTAAGAACAATGCATGGCATCAGTTTATCAACTTGTGAAACCTTGCAGAGAGGCAGTCAAGTTGCAGCAAGCACAGTCTGTTCACACTGTGTATGTACAGTGTACAGAGATGCTTTATTCACACCAACTAGAGAGTAGTGAGACAGCCCATCACAGAAGACAGACACCGCACCCTTGATATAATGTAGTAGGAGAGTCTCGTCACAATAAGTACTGCGCATGGAGACAGTCTATACACACCCCGTAAATGGTAGCAGATGGTTAACAAAAGCCAAAGAAGCGTGCAGGTTAACACTGTCCACCTGCAGTCCAAGCTAGATAAGGCACATAATGCGCAGGGTCAGGATGGCAGTGCAGTTGCACCATGTAATATGCAGTAAACAGTCTATTTGCACCTAGTTATGTACAGTAAGCAGTCTATTGACACTAGGTGCCACGAGACTGGTAAGCATAGGCTCAGGTATATGGCATAGGGCTTCTTTTTTGGGGGCGCAAAGATACAACATGACAATGAATTTAGTGGCTTTGTACCTGTGCATAATCAAATGCTTCATTATATTTGCAATTTCCATTTCTTTGGTACTTTTGTTTATCGCTTTAGTGACTCCCTCTCTCTCTTGGGAGTCATTGTCTCACTGCTTGGGGCGGGTGGGCCAGCCAGTCTCTGTGCATGCACTGACTGGTGTGATGGGGGAGAGGGCATCCAGTCAGCGTGTGGTTCCACAGCTCACGTATGCAGATTGTGGGGATACAGCAGACGGCAGAGTGAGGGGAGCTGTGATGAGTGCAGGTGAGTTTAGGGATGGTGTAAAGAAGGGATTTGAAGATACAGTAAATTGAGTAGTTAATGGAGACATGCTCTCTCTTGTGTATGTAGTTGGTATTATTCTACTTTATTTTACAGTGAAGAACCGACCAGTCGTCCCACTGTAGAAAATAATAACTTTGAATTGCCCCTATCGAATCTCGCACTGCCAAGCTCCCGATAATATGGAGGTAGGAAAGCCGCTTTAAAAACAAATATTCCTTTATATGCTGGAAGCAGGCAGCTGGTGCCCGTGGGTACCCTAGGACCGCAGGGCCGTCAGCTGCACATACTGCCCATTGCTTGGCCCGGCCCCAAGCTCTCATTGTCCTGCCAGCGGGACACCTTTCCCGTTCAAAACCATCAATAGAGAAGTGTCCTGCTGCAGAATGCCCTCAAACCCTCCAGTACAGCCTTTCCCTCTCAGTACGCAACAGGGCCGGCACAACTGTAGTACCAGGGCTGTTTTTGATTTCAGCTTCGTTATTCATAAATGTGTGCTTTGCACCATGACTCAGACGACATTTTGAGATGTATCTAGTTTATTTATTTATTGATTGTGCATTTGTAAGGCGATTATACAGCAAGTAAATTGTGTTTCAAAGTGCCAACAGGGCAACGGGGAGGGAACATGGGAAATAAAGGCAAATACAATAATAAAAGAAAGAAAGAGGCGGTCCTACTAGGCGTTGTGAGCATTCAGAACGTGCAAGTGCAGAGAGAGAAAGGATGGGGACGGGGGTAAGTTCTGGGAGTGCCACAGAGGAAGGTGCTAGGAAGTAAGTTGCAAGCAGCTGTTAAGTGCCTGGCAGAGATCACTTGGTGAGAGTGGTCAACTGACAAGAAAGAAATAAGTGCATGCCTGTGTGATAGCACAGGCCAGTGGGAGCCTGACGTGCTGGGGGTGGGCGGAGGCTGAAGGCTATGGGGGTGGGAGGGGGCAGGACCCAAAAGGACATATAAGGG
This sequence comes from Ambystoma mexicanum, assembly GCF_040938575.1. NCBI lineage: Eukaryota > Metazoa > Chordata > Amphibia > Caudata > Ambystomatidae > Ambystoma > Ambystoma mexicanum. The sequence continues at coordinate 149,007,523 of NC_090927.1, forward strand.
CCCTGGTCACCAATATCAGAAACTGTGGGGTTTTAGCAAGGGAGGGAGAGGGGGAAGAAGGATGCGAAATGGAAAGTCTTGAAGAGCTTCTGGAATTTAAGGAGAACCAGCTGAAGACAGAGAGGAAGGGGGAGGCTGTTCCAGAGGATGGAGCCAAGCGAGGAAAGAGATCGGCGACCAGCTTGCTGTTTAGAGAAGCAGCGAGTTGGCGCCGGAGAAGCATGAAGATCTGCAAGGAGAGTATTTAGTGAGAGCCAGTTGCAGATAGCATGGCCCCCAGCCCCAGACAGCCTTGTGGATGATGCAGAGGGATTTGAATGTGATCCTTGCAGCAACCGGGAGCCAGTGGAGACATTTTAGCGCTGGAGAGATGCGGTCCCTGGGCTTGAAGCCAAGGATAAGTCTTGCAGCCCTATTCTGGATAATCTGAGGGGTACGTAGAGAGGCAGAGGGAAGGTTAAGAAAGAGGCTGTTGCAGTAGACCAGCCCAGAGAGTACCAGAGCTCTGGAGACATTGAGATTCTGGGGAAAGTGAGGAAAGGAAGGATTCCTTTGAGAAGGTGGAATTGAATGTGGGCCTTCTTGGCAAGTTCCTGAATGTGAGGGAGGAAGGAAAGAGAGGAATCAAAGATGACTCCAAGGTTTTTTGCTTCAGATGAAGGAGAAGGGGGAGAGCTCATTGAGGGTGGCCAGAGTGAGGGGAAGAACAAAGGAGCAGGAGTCCCAATGGTTAGGCTCTCAGTCTAGCTGGCGTTTAGGGAGAGATCATTGGAGGCACACCAGGACTGGATGGCAGATAGGCAGTCAGCAATGATGGAGGAAGTAAGGACAGGATCAGAGGGTAGTTTGAAGAAGAGTTGTGTGTCGTCTGCATAACACTGGAAGTAAGGGGAGAAAGTGGTGATTAGGTGTGCAAGTGGAGAAAGATAGATGTTAAAGCGCCAAGGAGAAATGCTGGAGTGCTGGGGAATGCCACAGATCGAGATAGAGGTGGGAGAGGAGAAAGAGCCCAGTATAACCTGTGAGAGAGGAGGTCAGTCAGTCCAGTGCCCCGTCCAAGATACCAAGGGTATCGTGGAGCCGTTTTATGAGGATGGAGTGGTTGACTGTATCAAATGCAGAGGAGAGATCAAGTAGAATGAGAACACCGGGAGAGTTGGAGTCAAAAGATGCAAGCAGTTCTTCACAAGTGTTAAGGAGAGCAGTTTCCGTGCCTCTGGATGCTCGGAATCCAGATTGATGGTCGTGTAGGCAACCGACAAGCTCAGTGTTCTGGGTCATTTGGGGGAAGACCAACTTCACCAAGAGTTTCCCAAGGAAGGGAGTGATAGGATGGGGGTGGTTAGCCGGACATGAGGGGTCGGCAGAAGGTTTTTTTAGGAGGGGGCCAACAAGAGAGTGCTTGGGGGAAGAGGGGGAAAGACCGAGTTGCAAAGGTGTGATTGCAGAAATCAGCTAGTGCAGGGGCAAGAGAGCCGGTATTGTCCTTGATAGTTCTGGAAGAACAGGGGGAGACCTGTTTGGAGGAGACATTCATAGAGCAGACAACTCTAGTGACCTCCTCGGATGTAAGAGGAGAGAAGGAGGAGGAGAGAAGGAAGAGGGGGGAGGTGGCAGGGGATTGGGGTGAGGTGAAGCCGATAGGGAAGAGAGAGTGCTCAGGATTTCCTGAGTTTTTGCAGTGAAGTGTGTGGCCTGAGAGGGAAGAGGTGAGGTGGAGACTGCAGAAGGTTTGGCTAGTTCCTTGCAGATTTTAAAGAGTTCAGCCGTGTTGTTGGAGCCCCCAGAGACGTGAGCCTGGATGTGGGCCCTTTTCTTGGAGCAAAGGGACAGTCTGTATTGCCTTTGGAGAAGGCGACAGGCCAGTTTGTCAGAGAATGAGCCTGAGGACTGCCACTACCGTTCCACCACTCTCCACTCGCGTTTCAGGGCTGCAAGTTCAGAGTCGTACCAGGTGTTACGCTTGGAGGCATGCTTCAAGCGGATCCTCATGACTGGGTTAAGAATGTCGAGAGTGTTACTGATGGCAAGATGGAGGTTGCTGAGAGCGGAGTCTGAGGTCAAATCTGCAGTGGAGGAAGAGAGGGGGATGAAGTCGGATGAGAAGGCAGCAGCTGACACTTGTTTGATCTGACGGAAGTCCGTGAACAAGGTTGGCAAGGCTGGGGGAGGTGCGGTCAGATGGCAGAGAGGGCCCAGGTAAGAGGAGAGGAGGGAGTGGTCTGACCAGGAGAGTGGGGTGGTGAGTGGGGCAGAGAGCAAAAGATCAGTGTGGATCAAGGCATCAAGAGTGCGTCCAGATGAGTGGGTGGGAACAGAGGGGAGAATGCAGAGAGAAAGAGCGAGGTGCAGAGGTCACGGAAGAGAGTGGATGCCATGGCTAGGGAGTCAAGGTGGATGTCAAGAAGGAGTTTAGAGGTAGATATTAGGAGAGGGGAGGCACAGTCAGCCCATTCGGACAGGAACAGGGTGATAGAGCCAGGTAGCCTGTAGATAGTGGCAATGGTCAGGGAGGAAGTGGGAGAGATGACCAGCTTGCAGACCAGGCTCTCAAATGAGGAGTATGGCTGGGTGGGTATGAGCGACGAAGGAATCCACTTTCGGCAGATCAGAGCAACCCCACCGCCAGCATGGTTAGGGCGAGGCTTAGAGATGCTCTTAAAGCCATCAGGAAGAAGGGAGTCAAAAACAGTGACTGAGCTGGCGTTGACCCACCTCTCAGTGAGAGCGGGGACATTGAGGTCAATGTCTTCAAGGAGGAGGCAGATGTCGGCAGAGTGTTTGATAGTGAAGCGAGCATTAAGTGTGACTAGATGCAACAGGTCACTGCCTTTGAGTGTTTTCCGAGGAGGGGTACATGGTCGTGGTACTCCAGTCAGAGGATAGAGTGGAAGAAGGAGTAGCAGGTGTGGGAAGGAAGTTGATGAGGGATGGCAAGTGCTGATCGAAGAGGAGGAGGTTGGGTTTGGGACCCTGAGTCATGATAGTGCCATTGCGATAGGCATTAATGGGTTACCAGTCAATTGGTCGAAAACATTTGGTCGACAGGACAATTGGTCGACACCATTTGGTCGAATGCCAAATGGTCGACATCCCATTAAGACAATGTGGACGGGTCATTACGTCGATTCAAACTGGTTGAAAGTCAAATGGTCGACACTCACGTAAATACTGTACTCGGGGCGAAAGTACGATTGACATAAAAGAAGGTCGCAGGAGATAATGAAGTGGGAGAATGGAAAACCAGGCTCCCGTCCTTCACCTCTCGCGCTTGGCCTAGAGGGTCACGACCCAAACACCCGCCACGAGAAGAGTTTGCCCATTTACCAGACGACCAGATACCCTGGTACAGGAACATACGGGTGTGTCCATCTGCCTGCCCAGCAGCCCGCACTGGCCATGCCGACACCTGCGGCACGGATCAACTAGACTAAAATCTACACGTCGTTAGAGATGCCATGACGACCTAGACGACGGGAAGCACATCTGTACAACGATACTCACTGGACATTCCCACACCAACCTACACGAAGAATATACTCAGTGCTATGACGTAGGCGACAGGCATATTCACGGACGTGCATCTTTATTATTTTTATATAGGCTTTCAGAATGCAGAAACGCAAGACGCGTCATGAACTTTTACTAGCTTGCTCACGCTTCTCTTTGAAATCAGGTACAACGATGAAAAATATAATAAAGACAATACCGATTATGGAATTATATGCTCCTATAACTTAAAGCACCTGTGCACCAAACGGACAACTTATGCACCGGGCCAAAGTAGGCCTCAAACAAGAGCTCCCGTGGACATCAACAAGACAAGAGTCAGTTGCTGATCCTGCAGAATGAGCTTGGCGAAGCAACCAGCCAAGGTCGCAATGTTGCAAACCCATGTTCCAAGAACAAATCATCAAAGGCACGATGTTGCAACCTCGCACTCCGCGCACCAACGTTAAAGTCACACCGACAAATTAAAGCAGACGCACAGTAGAAAAACAATATTAATTGTGCAGAATTATGCCTCTTTCACGGTCCCTCCCCACGTGATCAAGCCGAAACTGACGAGATGCCAAACCCTGGAGAACAGAGGCGTCTGGATCCCTCGCTACGAGACACTGGCAGATACACTTGAAAGGCTCAATGGACATCTGCAACAGTGGGAACGGTACCCCGTCTAGCTAGGAATAAGTCCTCACATTGTCTGCATGTACCCATAGTGAAACATTGTTGCAACTTACAGGTACACCGAGAGCTGGGAACGACGGTGGTCCCAGGCTGGGAAGCTCACGGGTGCACCAATCAGAACTTGGGGCTCTTATCACTGACGCCAGCACATTTAGCCAATCCTCAGGAGCCTTCATGTAACAATTTTCATGTATCTAATTGTAGGGACAACCCAGATATACCACCTGACTACACCTTGTCCACTAATATCCTTCTCTATATGTGTGCTATAATAACCCTACCTCTCGAACACCCAATTAAGAGTGGCGATAGGTTTTTTGTTAACTTTCTGAAGTGACGCAAGTAGCGCGTCATACTACAGTAAAAAGGGCCTGCGAGCCCCACAATTGAGTGTGTGTCAGGACGAACGCGTGCGCTCCTTGACCCATCCCTGCCGTTTTTGTCTAATAAACAGCAGAGTCACCTTGCTCCTTGTGTGCGTCTCATACTCTATCTCATCTTATCTGGGATACACACGGGAGGAGTTGGGGCCTCCCTGCCTGGAGGTCTGCGGACGGTCCGGCCGACCCCGGCAGAATTTTCCCCCGACAAGTTGGAGGCACTGCTGAGATCTGTTTAAGATCGACTTTTATTTTTACTTTTTCCAGGCACTCCCGTTGCGAGGAGGCCCGGCGGCGCGGCCCCCTCTGCCGTTGCCCCCTTCTGAGGACTACAGGACCATCGCGGAGCTGCGAGAAGACCGGACAGCGCAATCTGGATATTGGCCCTCGGGAGCCGGTTGAGAAGTATCCCGCCCGCGGTTGGCGAGTGTCCAGACGTGGTCCAGACGAGGGGAGGTGGCGAGCCGCTTGGAGGGGTGCACGCAGTCGAGCGGCCCTGCATCGAGAGAACTTGGTGAGCATGACACACACAACGAGCAATGCGAAATTGTGAGGGAGGGGGGAGGAATTAAATAAGGGAGGAGGGAGGTGTTGCACAGGTGCGCGGCGAAGGTTTGACAATATAGTGTTGGCAATGGAATGAAAGGGAGTGAAAAGAGTGTGAGAGCAGTGACGCGAAAGAGGGGGGCGGAGCACGAAACATCACGTGTGGCAGCTCGTAGACACTGATTGGCCTAAATCGCGACTAACGTGTAGGGGTGGGCGTGTGTGGTTTCCTACGATTTGGCATTTATTCATCAATGAGTAGATGAGGTTCCCTATTGTTCGAGCAAGAAACTCGATAGGTAGATGAGGTTTCCTATTGGTCGAGCAAGAAACTCGATAGGTAGATGAGGTTTCCTATTGTTCGAGCAAGAAACTCGATAGGTAGATGATGTTTCCCTGTAGGGGGTAGCTAGTTACATAGTTGCCAAATACGGAAGATAATTGGCTGGTTAAGCCCTCCTGTTGAGGGGCGTATCACACGCGAGGCGACGCAGCGTGTGCAGTCCAATTATATTATTGATGAGATTACCTTGTTCCAGGAGAGACAGGAAGACAGCTGTAGGGTTAGCGGGGGTAAATTGTAAGTGTATTTTGAAATTAATAATGAGAATGTACTAGTAGCGTAGAGACATCGGTGACGTCACCAGTAGGGATTTTATAGGATATCACGAGCACAAGGAACATTGAGTTTTGAAAGTGGTGGGGAAGAGAAAAATGATGAGGGAGCGGGTACGAAGATAAGCAATAAACGAGTGGATTGGAAGAGGAGAAGGGGAGAGGGGCGTGGCTGAGCACGGAGAACGCCAGCAACGGCAAATGTAAAAGGGGGAGGAGAACGAGGAATAAAGGACGACTGTATAAGATCGTCGTAAGGGGTACGCAGTCACAGGGGGCTGCGTGCGCTTCGGCCGCAGGGGGCCGTAGGGGAAGGAATATACAATACAAAATTATAAATATTTGTGTTTTATTATTTCTTGTTTTTTATTATTATTGCATACTTTGTAAAGGATTGTCGTAAGTCCCCACACTTACGGGGCCAGGTAAACAATATAAGGTTGTAAATTGCAAACTGATAGCGAAGGGAGGAGTAACAAGTGGGGCACGACTATGTCATATGGGACAGGGTCGGGAGGGTGGGGGAACACCCTCACTACCCCACTACAACACATATGCACAACACTGCCACCCCATAGGGAGAAATTAATTAAGTACAGCATAGAGTGGACCCAGGGGACGGATAACAAAATGTTAACACCATGGCCGCCTAATGGTAGTTTCGATCCATATGCCCAACATTCATTGCTAAACCATCTGCATAATACATACAAGGGGAAGAAGTTGGCGAGCCATATGGAGGTGTTTAACTTATGGAGGATGTTCCAGGGATCCCGACCAGGACCAAATGGAATGTTCTCTGTGGGAGAAACACCGGAAGTAAAGGAGATTATGAAAGAGGGAACGGATGGGGAAAAGGGGTGTGAAAGGAAAAAGAATGCGGAGAATGAAGGAGAGGGAAGAGAAAAGATTGACACTTTAGAAGACATAAAAAAGGAACCGAGCAACGAGATACCCATAACACCGGGAGTGAAAACAGAGAGAGAAGGGTTGTACCCTTTAAGAGAACTAGGAGAAATGGAAGGACAGTTAAGGGCGGCTGAAGGATACTCGAACCCGGCTTACAGCCCTCCACCATATGTGGCTCACAGGAAGATAGTGGGGGAGGGGAGGATTGGAGAAGAACAGATTGTAGAGATAGGACATGATGAGTGGGTAGCTGCACAGATATTATTAAAATTACGGGGTTCACTAACGGGAGAAGAAAGGGAGGCTGTAAAGAGAACAGGCGAGGATAGTAGAAGGGAGAGTGAGATGAAGGGGGAGGAGCTACTAATACAAAGAGAAGAGATTTTGGAGGAAAAATTGGCAAAACTAAGGGATGAGCAGAATGAATTACTAACACAGCTTGAGAAGGGGGAAAAAGAGAGAGTGAGGAAAAGGAAAGAGGGTAAAAACGAATTGGACAAATTAAGGGAACGAAATGAGGAGCAAAGGATAGAAGATGGAAGGGTAAGAGCAGCAGCAGAAAGGGTGTCAAGAGTAGTATTGAGAGAAAAAAAGAAGGAAGAAGAGGAAAAGGAAAGGGAATTGGAAATATGGAGGAGGAGGGTAGTATCAGAGGCAGCTAAGAAATATGAAGAAGAGAAAGCAATAGAAAGAGAAAGGGTGAAATGGGAAAGAAAGAAAGAAGATGAAAGAATATTGGAACAGATGAGCAACGAAGTGATGGAGGAATTAAAAAGGAAAAGGGAGGAAAATAGTAGGGAAGTGGAGGAGAGGAGTGAAGGGGAAAGAGGAGGGAGAAATAAGGAGAGTGAAAAATGGGGGGATGTATATAGAAGTAGAGAAGTAGCAACAACATCAACACCCGGGGGAACAGTTGGTAACAAAGGAAGAGGAGAAATGGAGCTAATAGACTTAGAAACAGTAACAGTAAAGGGGAAAAGAACAGAGTGGGGGATACCATCTATGACTGATTTTTGCAGTGAGGAGGAAGAAGGAGTAGAAAGGGTAGGAAGAAAGAGTGAAAGGGAAAGCTTAGATAAGCTGTACCTCACTAGAACCAATATAGACTCGCCATGGATCCGTAAGAGAAGGGAGGAGCTGGAACAAAGTGAGGAGAGGGTGCAACAACTAGTGGAAAAACAAACCCATGAAGCCACACCATCGCCATCTCCATCACGCCCTCCCCCATCGCACCCTACATGCTCAACCACCACACGCACGCTGCGCAAAATAAAGCTTGCGCCATTCATGGACGAAGTGACTCCCTATGCGTGCAGGCTTAGAGACCTCCCTAGCCGCAGGCAAGACAGACAGATAAGCATACCCATATTAAGCACAGAGGATGACGAAACAAGGGGAAGGGAAGGAGAGGTAGGTAGGAGGAGGGGTAGCAAGGAAGAATTTGATGTGGTAAGGGAAATAGGGGAGGAGGAGGGGTGTGAAGACTCAATATTATGGAACATAAAGGGTGACACAAGACACAACTTAATGCCACTGTTGGAGAGAGGAGGGGTTAGACCGCAGTATGTACCATGGAAGCATACGGATAAAGAAAATATAAAATGTAGGCTCCCATCACTAAGTGGAGGTGCGGGTAAGTGGATATATGAAATGGAAAAACATACCGCAGGGCAGAAACTAGCAGTAGGAGATGTGAAAGGCCTGTTAATATCAATATTAGGGGATAGAGCGGACGACATCTGGAAGAGAGCGGGATTCCATGGGATAACAATAACGAACACATCGCATGATGGGGCGCCATTTGCAAACTGCAGACATGCGCTATGGCAGGCACTGAGAGTACAGTACCCAGACACATCAGATATAGGAGCAATCACTTCCCGTAAGATGCGTGAGAATGAAGATCCCGTTGATTATATACAGGATATTCAAGAAAAGTGGCGCATGGAAACGAGAGAACAATGGGATAAAACACCAGCCATATTTTATCATATACTAGTACAAGGGCTCCCAGAAGGAGTACAGAAACAACTAAAGAAAGTAGTGGGAATGGAAGTAAAACCATGGCCTGAAATACAGCTGACAATAGTACATCACTGCAGGATATGGCAAGGAAAAATGAAACAAAAGGAAGAGGACAGGAAAACGGAAGAGGCCAAACTAGTACAGAAAAAATTAACTAAATATACAATGGAGGGGGCACTAATAACTGCGCCCACAACAATGGCCCAAAGCCCCACGCAAATAGTGGCTGCACAAGACCCAGCTCTAATAGCACCTCGACAAAGTATAATACAGCAAATGCCGCCACTACAATTACACGCACAAAACGTGGGAGGAGGGTACCAGATGCAAGGAGCTGGGTATTATGGTTATAACAGAGGGAGAGGAGGATTTATGAGAGGGAGAGGATACGGATATAATACCCAACAGCAGGTGGGGGGAGTTGGAAGTTCATACCCCACAGGGCAACAGGTATACCAGGACAACACAGGGAGCTTTCCATGGCAAAACAGAGAACCACCCGTGTGTTGGAGTTGTGGACTACTAGGACACATGTCACGCACGTGTAGGGTCAGGCCAGGAACACCAGCATGGAATGAGCAGGCACAACCTAGGCCACCACAAGAACAGCAGGGCATGCAGCAACAGCAATTAACACAACAACAGCCACTGCAGCAACAGCAATTAACACAACAACAGCCACTGCCACAACAACAAGTAGTGATAACACAACAACCCCAAAATGAACAAACACAATTGGGTAGGGTGACGGTATTGGGACACAACCCTTACACAGGAAATGGCCAATCACTGTACCCCCAATAGGACAGCCCACAGACGGCCTTGGTGTGTCCCATCCTGTCAGTAACACCTAATAGTGCGGAGGAGCCACGCATAGAGGTAACGATAGGTGACAAAAAATTATCTTTCCTTGTTGACACCGGGGCAACCCGGTCTTGCATAAGGGAAGGTAAATTTAAGATGTCAGGCGAAGCCATGAACACCCAAGGATTTTCTGGGGCTAAAGGATTGGTTCCTTTTACTGATAACGTTCCCTTATCTATCGGAGATTACGATCTGTCAGTTCCACTCTTGTATTATAGTGCCTCACCAGTAAATATACTGGGGAGGGACATAATGAATAGGTTAAATATGACAATCTCCTTTACAGAGGATGGTATAATTTGCTCTACTCCAGGGATTAACATGCTAGCAGCACGACAGATTATGCAAGCATACTGTGGGCAGACAGCGATTAGGGCGGAACCAATAGATGGCGAAATATTCCAGTATGGGACAGACATGGCAATTGCATGGATGCCAGGGATAGAAGGGAAAATATGGAGGAGGCCAGCAGCTTACCTGTTCAGACCAGAAACACCTGTTAATGAACAAGAAGGAAAGGTGTTTGCAATAGACATTGAAAGCATTATTACAACAGCTGAGTATATTGCTGTGCACGCCCAAGACAAAGAAGGAAGAGCATGGAGGGCAGTGATAGCACTAGCCGAAGGATGTAGGTTGACCCAGGTGTCAGATGAGGAACTGTTTTCAGAAGAAAAAGAGGAGGGGGAAATGGTGTTCATGATGAGTGTAGAAATATGGTTACGAGTGGCTCACAAACATATAGCGCAGAAAATTGCTATGGCACTTGAGGCCCCTGCATGCACCCCAGTCCCCTTCTTTAAGGAGGATATGGCAAAGGTGCCCAAATTATTATGGACCATTAGCCCTTATGACGTAGGATGCATTAAAAGCATAGGGGGTGTACGGATAAAATTGAAAAAAGGTGCAATACTACCAAGAGTAAAACAGTACCCATTGTCAAAAGAGGCAGATGAGGGCATATATGAAACTATAACGGCCCTTATAAACAATGGCATATTGGTCCCCTCAGAATCACCATGTAACACGGCTGTGTACCCAGTGCGCAAGGCTAAAGGGGGGTCTTGGCGCTTCATACAGGACCTAAGGCCCTTGAACAACATAGTGGAAGCAGAATATCCAGTAACAGCAAACCCGGCCACAATATTGTGTGGCATTCCAGCAGAGGCATCACGATTTACAGTAATAGATCTTAAAAATGCTTTTTTCTCAATACCACTACACACCGACTCACAATGTCTAACAAGTTTCACTTACCGAAATACTAAATGGAAACATACCAGGTTACCACAAGGGTATTGTGAATCACCCTCAATTTTCAATAGAGTGATACAGATGGATTTGGGTAACGTTGAGGTGGAAAGCACAGTGTTACAATATGTGGATGACATAATAATTTGCAGTACAAATGAAAGTAAATGCAGAGAGGACTCGTTAAAAATGTTGACTATATTGGCTGAAAAAGGGTATAAAGTAGACATGGAAAAAATACAATACTGTCAGGAACAGGTACTTGGCCAACTGATATCCCAATATGGAAGAAAGATTGCACCACAAAGAGCACAGGCCATCTCAAGCACTCCCATGCCACAGACTGTGAGAGAACTGCAGCAATTTTTGGGGCTATGCAATTACTGTAGAGCATGGGTATTTGATTACAGCTCATACATAGGACCCCTGCTTGAGGGGTTGAAGGAAGCAAATAAAGGGGAGAAAAGGTTGGGGTGGACTATGGAAATGAGGGAGGCATTTGATGAATTGAAGGACGCGATATCAACAGCTCCAGTACTGGCATCCCCAGACTATGAGCGACGTTTTTTTATATTTTCACATTGCGACTCAGCAGTAATGAAAGCAGTATTGGCCCAAAAAACAAGCATGGGCTATAAACCAGTAGCATTTTATAGCGGTCACTTAGACCCCGTGATGTTAGGCCACTTCCCTTGCGAACAAGGCCTCGCTGCAGCTGCTTTTGCAGTAGAAAAGGCATCAGCAATAACCATGGGGTGTCCAACTACACTGTTTGTGGAACATGCATTATTTGCAATATTGAATAAACCCAAGTCCACACTAACGACACAAAGGGCATCAGGTTATGAGATCATTTTGTCTAGGGCTGAACTAGCGATTGTTAGATGTAGCACTGTTAACCCTGCAAGATTTCTAGCAGAAATAATTGAGGAGGGAGATTACGCCCACGACTGCACCCAACTAAATGAAATGTATTCATGTACTAGAAAAGTTGAAGAGAATGCACTAGAGGGAGGTGAGCTTTTGTTTATTGATGGGTCATCAACTATTGATCAAGGAGATGGGATACGGAGAACTGGGGCAGCAGTGGTAAAAATGATGGAGGCTCCGGTGTGTGTGGCTATGAAATGTGTACAGTTACCACAGCATTACTCTGCTCAAGCCGCTGAACTAGTTGCACTAATATTGGCATTGAAAGAAAGTTTTAACAAACGTGTAACAATATATTCCGACAGTGCATATGTTACATCCACTGTCCATTCAGGGCTAACAAAATGGAGGAGAAGAGGGTTTAGGAGAGCTGACGGCACTCCAGTGCAACATGCCCTCTTGTTGGCTTAATTAATTGAAGTAATAAACGACCCCCAAGACCTAGCCTTAGTAAAATGCACCGCACACACCAATGGTGAAGACCATGTATCAAAAGGGAATGCAGCAGCAGACGCACATGCGAAATATGCTGCATACTTTGGTGAGATATGGGACCCCACAGACTCACAGAGAGGGAGAGGGAGGGGAATGGCTAGAGAGATGTTAATAAGAGAAGGGTATACCCACCTCCCAGCCACACAGATTATGGAATTACAAGCAGCAGCACCAATGGCCGAAAAGGAAATATGGGTAAAAAGAGGATGTACAATGTCACCAACCGACGCACTATGGCGCCAGAGTGGTACTGGGAAAGTTGTAATACCATTGGCACTTTTAAATACCGCCCTGAGCCAATTATATCACCCAGCCCATACAGGCAAGGAAATAATTGCAGCACGAATTAGAGATGATTGGTTCTGTCCCGAGTTAAATTCTCATGTTTCAAATTTTATCAGCAATTGTCTCACTTGCCAACAGTTTACGGCCGGTCATACCCTAAAAGTGATAAGAGGTACCATACCCCGGCCAGAAGGACCCTTTCGGCACCTCCACATTGACTATGTTGATATGATCAACATATGTCAAGGTAATAGATACATGATTGTAGTAGTATGCCCATTTTCTAGGTGGATTGAAGCAGGGCCCTGTTCACACCCAGATGCATTCAGAGCAGCCAAATTCATAGTAAGAGAGGTCTTCCCCAGGTGGGGAGTGTGCAAAGTATTAAGATCAGATAATGGCCCACATTTCGCAAACGAAATGTTCCAACATATCACAGCCCTGCTGAGCATAAAGCACAAATTTGCATGTGCATATCACCCACAGGCTAACGGCGTATGTGAACGCCTAAATGGCTTATTGAAGGAGGCAATTGCAAAGATACAACAAACAACAAAGAAAAGTTGGTTGTATTGCCTCCCGTTAGCATTGTTCGAGCTGAGGAACAGGCCAGGGTCCGACCACCACCTCACCCCACACGAGGTGGTTACTGGACGTCAAATGCGCCTTCCTCTAACGCCAACGTCAAGGGCATTCACTGACCACGAAAGTTCAGCGAGTATACTAGGTGATGAAATGTATCAATATGTGTCATCTTTGATTACTAGTGTTGTGTTTGTGTCTCAACAGCTCGAGCGCACGCGGGGCGGGTCCACCAGAGATAAAGAAGAAGGCGCCAGTACAGAATTAGAAAAAGAGAACTTGTGCAAAATTGCCAAAGGTGACCACGTGCTACTTTGCAATTTCAATAGAAGGTGGAACGACAAAAGGTTCACCGGTCCACATCTGGTAGAAGACGTATCAACAAGAGCAGTAAAACTAAAGGATAAGCGTGTTGGAACCACCTACATGATGTAAAGATATACAAACTGCAGACCCGCCCCAGCGCCAACGACAGGTCCATTGGAACAACGGCAACAACATCCCTGACAGCGGAAGGAAGTTCTACCACAGACAACGACCCAATTGTCCCCTTACCTTCTCACTACCCAGACACCCCAGAGACAACAACTGACGAAGAAAGGGGTGATCACTACACTGCCCACCCCATGGTCACACGTTCAAAGAGTAAAAATAATTACGCCATCCCCCCCCCAGGACAGTTGTAAACATAAACTGAAAGACATTGGTCGCACAAATACACATGTAAACACGTGAATGTTCTCTTTTTCTCTCGCACATACAGGAACTGCGTATTATTGTATTGTTAAGTAGAAAGCTAACTAACAAAGTCCACTGTCCAGGCGTAGATGGCACTCCCAGACGATAACTACCCAGAAGAATTGTCACACCAATTTGTATACGAAATAAAAAGGCCAACATACCTAAAAAGAAGAAGGGTACGTGTTTACTACACAGCCTTCCTCCTGGCCATAGAATATTACATGCCCCACCTCCGCCCATACTTGCCGGTCTTAAGAGACCAATCACTTAGAGTAGCATGGGAGCAGCTCTTCGCCTGGGCACTGAATGACTATTTGATAGGGAGAGCTTAAACAAAACAAAACTAACATTTAAAACGAGCATTTCTGAGAATTTTTAGGCGGGCAACTTTAACGTCGCAAGAATAAGCTGCCAGGACTGCAGCAAGGTAAGAGCAAAATGCCGGTGAGATTAGCAATTGTAATAAAAATAATAGGGATTTTGATAGTCACCGGATTTTTGGCTGCTTCTGTATGGCAGTATAGCTGTGCTATCAATTTTGTTGCTGTACCCAAACCTAATATACCCCCGTTCCTTGCTGCAACAGGTGTTACGTCAGGTGGTAGTAGTAACATTGCACCAAAGAAAAATAGAGTTAAACGCAGCACATACTCAGACAATAAAGGTATTGATAATTATGTACAAGATTCTGCACACGTCACAAACAATATATGGTACCAACACATGACCCGCATTGGTAAGCAGACAACTGAGGATAGCTGCTACGTCTGCTCATTAATACCATACGCCATGAGTGCTTCACGAACATTTGTCGCCACAGAAATAAATGAGAAGGTAGCACAGTGCATAATATACTTGGCACTGTTCCAGACGAAAGGAAGATTTCAAGGAACTGTAGTGCACATGACATGGAAAACACGAGACTCATACCCATATGAAAACAACTTCCTCAAGACCTACTTGAGTTATCACAAGACCAGTTTACATGCTGAAGCATTCAAATATATAACAAGTGGCCCTGCAAAAGGAGAAACACAGAAAGTAACACTGAAGTATCTACCATGTGATTGGTACGCCACTGAAATTCCGGGTAAACAAGGATGCTGGGAGAGGCCGCTACTGACGATAACAGGAAAGGTGTATCTGGATAACAGCTGGGAGATAGGAGTGATTGGCAGCAACATGGTAACAAAAGAAACTATCTCAACCATCGAGACACACAATCACCGATGTTGGACGACATGGATCAAGTATGTTCCAATGCTCACATGGGTAGAAGAAGATGAAGACCCAATAACGATACTACCGTTGACTGCGCCCAAGGTATGTTACCAGCATAAAGGAGAGGTGGACGTAGGGTATAACACCAATTGCGCAAGTGTGACGGAGTTACCTGAGGGGGGAGCAGGAACAGCAGTAATAATGGATCATTATTGGGCCTGTGGAGAAAAGGCATACCATACACTGCCTCCCCTGTGGAATGGTGTGTGCACAATGGTACACGTCAATGTACCATCATTAGTGGTACCTAAGAAGCACGTTGATGTGGCGAAATTTCCTAGAATGAATGAAGGGGATAAGAGAAGAAAGAGATCTGCACCACTTCAGGAGGAGCAAGTGAACAGGACCAACAGCAATGGCACTGTACTAAATAGAAGAAAAAGACAAGGAGAGCCGCTGACAGGAAATTACCTGTGGGGAAGGTCGGAAACGGCACTAACATCAATACCGCCAGAACACAGACTATTCAGCAGAGCAGCAATGTTCTTCTCCTCAATAATACACCCGGGATTACAGGCTTACGCAAACGCAAAATGGCTCCAAATAACTAGATGGGAACTAATGATGACCATCAATTATACAGTAAATGGGTTCAACGCAATAAAAGAAGAGCTGCGAGCTGTAAGGATGGTAGCATTACAGAACAGATATGTATTGGACCTTCTCACAGCAATGGAAGGAGGAGTTTGTGCAAAGATAGGACAATCATGCTGCACGTTCATACCTGCCAATGATGCTGACAATGGTACGCTGACAGAAGCAGTTTCACAATTAGCTCAGATGCACTCCAAAATGACGGATGAAAGCAATGGTGTGAACAAGGATGAGAGCTGGTTTTCACTATTATGGTCATGGATGCCATCCTGGCTGTCAGATGGACTGAAAATAATAGTGGGCTGTACTATATTGGCTGGAGCTACCCTGATCATAATTAGATTTTGGAAGGCACGAAAGGCACGCACTACTGACGAATTGCTGGAAATGGTGGGAATGCACCCCTTGATGCCAGCAGATGACGGCCAGCATACAGGTGTAATTATACAGGAAAGGGAGAAGCTGCGCACCCAAATAATTACCAACCATCTAGACCCACCGTCAGTAAAGACCGAGAACCCAAGAAACCCCAGGAGCTACATAGGAAGATGGGTATACTGTACTCCTGGGGGTACCTGTGAATATATGTATTGGTCATTTGAAGATCATGTAAACCACTATGGACATCTCGGAGGAATAACTAAGATATGGCGAGTAAGAGGCGATAACGAGAAGGATATGTTTGTGGTCGACAAGTCGACCAGAGGGGGGACTGAAGTGGGAGAATGGAAAACCAGGCTCCCGTCCTTCACCTCTCGCGCTTGGCCTAGAGGGTCACGACCCAAACACCCGCCACGAGAAGAGTTTGCCCATTTACCAGATGACCAGATACCCTGGTACAGGAACATACGGGTGTGTCCATCTGCCTGCCCAGCAGCACACCTGCGGCACGGATCAACTAGACTAAAATCTACACGTCGTTAGAGATGCCATGACGACCTAGACGACGGGAAGCACATCTGTACAACGATACTCACTGGACATTCCCACACCAACCTACACGAAGAATATACTCAGTGCTATGACGTAGGCGACAGGCATATTCACGGACGTGCATCTTTATTATTTTTATATAGGCTTTCAGAATGCAGAAACGCAAGACGCGTCATGAACTTTTACTAGCTTGCTCACGCTTCTCTTTGAAATCAGGTACAACGATGAAAAATATAATAAAGACAATACCGATAATGGAATTATATGCTCCTATAACTTAAAGCACCTGTGCACCAAACGGACAACTTATGCACCGGGCCAAAGTAGGCCTCAAACAAGAGCTCCCGTGGACATCAACAAGACAAGAGTCAGTTGCTGATCCTGCAGAATGAGCTTGGCGAAGCAACCAGCCAAGGTCGCAATGTTGCAAACCCATGTTCCAAGAGCAAATCATCAAAGGCACGATGTTGCAACCTCGCACTCCGCGCACCAACGTTAAAGTCACACCGACAAATTAAAGCAGACGCACAGTAGAAAAACAATATTAATTGTGCAGTATTATGCCTCTTTCACGGTCCCTCCCCACGTGATCAAGCCGAAACTGACGAGATGCCAATCCCTGGAGAACAGAGGCGTCTGGATCCCTCGCTACGAGACACTGGCAGATACACTTGAAAGGCTCAATGGACATCTGCAACAGTGGGAACGGTACCCCGTCTAGCTAGGAATAAGTCCTCACATTGTCTGCATGTACCCATAGTGAAACATTGTTGCAACTTACAGGTACACCGAGAGCTGGGAATGACGGTGGTCCCAGGCTGGGAAGCTCACGGGTGCACCAATCAGAACTTGGGGCTCTTATCACTGACGCCAGCACATTTAGCCAATCCTCAGGAGCCTTCATGTAACAATTTTCATGTATCTAATTGTAGGGACAACCCAGATATACCACCTGACTACACCTTGTCCACTAATATCCTTCTCTATATGTGTGCTATACTAACCCTACCACTCGAACACCCAATTAAGAGTGGCGATAGGTTTTTTGTTAACTTTCTGAAGTGACGCAAGTAGCGCGTCATACTACAGTAAAAAGGGCCTGCGAGCCCCACAATTGAGTGTGTGTCAGGACGAACGCGTGCGCTCCTTGACCCATCCCTGCCGTTTTTGTCTAATAAACAGCAGAGTCACCTTGCTCCTTGTGTGCGTCTCATACTCTATCTCATCTTATCTGGGATACACACGGGAGGAGTTGGGGCCTCCCTGCCTGGAGGTCTGCGGACGGTCCGGCCGACCCCGGCAGAATTTCCCCCCGACAATAACATAAAGTGAAGAGTAAAGCACCTTGTACGATACCTATGATCACAGATGACAGTTATAAACAAACTGTCATTCCGTCAGAAAAGTGACAGACAGAGCAGCTGAACAAAACACGCAAGTGAAAGAGATATACGTGACTAGGAATAAACGGTGAGTGAAAACCAGTAAATAAGCAAATTAAAGCGTGGTTCTCACAATTTTATATTTTCGATATGAGGAGATAATCCATGAATCGACCATTTTTTTTTTTAGAATCGATATAGAAATGCGAACCGTCCCACAAATAGAATTAGAAAGCGATTATTTTTTAACGAGTTGTATATTCATTTGGGCATTTTTGAGAAACAGACATTGAATTACACACCGTTTTAACTGAACATAATAACGAAACGGGTAGATTAATTTCATAAATTTGGTTTTTCAGATACGGCTTCATACAGAAAAATGGAATTCATAACATCACAAAGAGGCGCAGCGCAATTGACGTATGAAGGATATATATACAATAAGGAGTGCACAAGACAGGAAAAAAGCTATTGGAAGTGTAAGGAGTACAAGGCAAATACATGCAAAGGAAGAGCAATAACGGAAGGCGAAAATATACGTTTGACTAGCGAACATAACCATATGCCGGACACTACGGCAGTCATCATAAAGAAAACACTTAACGAATTGAAGGAAAATGTAGAGAAGAATATAAGTGAAGCATCGACTTCACAAGTAGCAAAGACATATGGGAGTTTACCGCTTCATATATCGGCACAGATGCCAAATACGAAAACAGTAACACGGAATGTAAATAGACAGAAACAACAAAAGGAAAACTTTCCCATAGCACCACAAAATTATGAAAATATGTATATACCTGATGTATTACAATTAACAGAAAAAGGAGATCAGTTTCTATGGAAAACTATAGACATAAAAAAGGAAAACATGTTAATTTTCAGCACTATTCAGAACATAAAGCACTTGAGAAATTCAAACACTTGGCATGGGGACACAACGTTTAAAACCTGTCCAACACCTTTTCATCAGTTTTATAGCATTCATGGTACAATCAATGACACTGTTATACCTCTGATTTTCGTGTTAATGCCTGGAAAAACAGAAGAACAATACAGCTGTATATACAAATTAATTCATGAAACACTGCCAGATAAAAAACCAGAAAGAATAATCATGGACTATGAACAGGGACAAATGAACGCTTTTTCGAAAATGTATCCGGACACTCGTATTCAAGGTTGTTTTTTTCATTTTACCCAATCATTGTGGCGACGAATTCAAAAATTAGGATTACGAACATTGTACATAGAAGATACGGAATTTCAGCACCAAATAAAGAGATTATACGCTTTAGCATTTGTAAAAGAGGACATGGTTACTAAATATTATGATACTTTAATTGGATCTAATTACTATACTAATCATGAAGAACAATTGTGTAATTTACTTGACTACATGGAAAACACATGGATTGGCCAACTTACGAGACAAGGAACGAGACGAAAGGGAAAATATAGCATTAACATATGGAATTGCTATACATCTGTAATACAAAAAAAACCCAAAACGAACAACGTACAAGAAGGTTGGCACAGCAAGATAAATAAGGAATTTAATTCTAATAACCCGACACTATGGCACTTCCTCAAAAGTCTTAAAACTGAACAAAATAGACAAGAAATAAAACTATCCCAGACGCTATCATTAGAAAACCAACCAGTAATCAAAAAAAAATACAGAGACCATGAGGATAGAATTGCAAGCATAGTACACAATTTTACAAATACAGAGCCTTTACAGTTCCTGGAAGCAGTGGCGTACAATTTGAAATGTTAAAAATAAAAAAAATAAAAACTCACCAGACTGAATAAAACCAACTCCAGGCACGAAAACGATCCGCAGAATACAGGAAAATCCATCACTGGCAAAAAAGCCCGAAATGCACAAAAAAAACACGAACCCCTGAAAAACCATAAAATGCAGAACTCCTCACGTTGCAAAATGTAAACATAAGCAAAATCCATGAAAAAAAAACACATCTTGAACAGAATCCAGTGAAAAAAACGGTCCAGACAAATAAAATCCATACGAAAAACCATCGATAAATCCAAGAAAGAAAAATCCATAAGAAATTCCATTAAAATCCATGAAAAAGAGGAAGCTGGTCTTTGCGAAAAAAATACATCCGTTGCGGTGAACATCTCCGAATTCTTGAAAAACTCTTTCCAAAACACGATCCATGGAAGCAGAAACATCCAATGGCGAAAAATCCAATAAGAAACGCATCCAAAAAAATCCCAAAAATAAAATCAATCCATCGGAAAATCCAGGAGCGCGCGCAACAGGTCTGGAACCACGAACACGGAACTTCCAAAATGGCGGCTACGTCGTAAACGTAACACGTCACACGTGTTAATATTTACAAAATGTACTGTACATGTGCTATACAAAGCTAATACAATAGCGCCACCAAGTGTTAGAAAAGAAATACACATTTAATGTTTAAAAAAGCTGTTGGTATATTTAATTATTTATTTAATTATAAATATATATATATATTATAAAAGTTACATTACAAACGTTAATACGTTTAAAAAGCATTTACTATAAAGATGGTTATACATATTACAAAATAAAATACATTAAAAAGAGTGTATGTTTCATTTCGACCAAAATTAAATAATGTCGACCAAATTGGATGTAGACCAAAATGAAATTCGACCAAATTCAGTCGACCAATTGTCTGTTGACCAAATCACTGTCGACCATTTGACTGGACACCGCATTAATGATACACCTGGATGATGAGAAGCCCGCCAAGAGTACTTCCCATCAAGTGCCACCATTAATGGATGAAGAAGTGCGAGGAGAGTGAGTGGAGATGACATGAGGAGTCCAAAGATCTGGAGAGGGGACAGAAAAGAGGATATCAGTGACAATCTGTCTGAAAGTTGCACTGACATAGGTGTCTGACGAGGTGTCTGCAATGGTTAGACCAGGGTTACTGGTCAGGAAGTCTTTTTAAAACTTTTTCCTTCCAGACTTGTGAGAGAGGGAGGATAGGTGATAGTATAGCAGTTAGAATAGATAGCGGACATGGTGAGCGCCATGGGGTGGCAGAGAGGTAAGGATGGCAGATAGAGGATAGGTTGCACAGCACACACTCACCAGGTGGCCGGGATTCAAATTACCAAAAGGCACAAAAATGCAATGCAACATTGGGGTGCAAAGATGTTTAAAACCCACCAGGATTCGAATTACCAAAAGGCACAGAAAAGCATTAAAAAGACGGATGAAGTAAGGCATAAGAAGGCAGAGTGGCATAGGCACACTTAGGTTCGGCAGCTGTGTAAGTTAGTAAGAAGGCATGACAATGACCAGGCCATGTCTCATAGGTATTCTTGAGGGGAGAACAACGTTCCAGAGGCACAAGTTTGTGGGCTGGCCGGCTGCCTGCTTGGTGGCTGATCCATGAGGCAGATGGTGGCATGAGGTGCTACATGGAGAAGGAGGGGGCCCTCCCAACCCTCCAAGGCCTGGATAGGCACAGACAGGGGCCTTAGTTGGTGGGCCTTTGTGTCCGGGGAGTAGCATTTGCCTGCTGCTTCCGATTGGCCTGAAGTAAGGATGTAAGACCAATCAGATCAGAGGTGGGCCAGCCAGCTGAGCAATCAATGCTCAAGGAGAACAGCAGCCATGATGGAGGTTCAAATACACAAAGGCACCGCATGGCCCACTGGGCAAAAATAAAAGCAGCACTAGGCACTCTAATAGAGGCGGGCAGAGTTTTTGGGAAGTATGACATTTCCCGACAGGCTGCCCCCTGGAAAAGCTGATGGTCTGGGAAAGAGTCACTTCTTATACCCAGTTGAGCTGTGATCCTCTGGAACATGTCCCAGCTAAATTCTAGATTCTCTAGATTATGGTGTATACCGGGGCATTGCTGCTCTACACGGACATGTCAAATGCGACCTGTACTGTGAAAGCAAAGGACAAGGTGGGAACAAGCTGCTCAGAGTGGTCACCAAGGTGGATGGCAGAGACTGTGGGAGATAGGCCTCTGGTTGCTTTCCACAGCTGAGCCGGTCTCCCAGACTCTTCGATGGATCGGAGCCTGGTCGCTCTCACAGCGGGACAAGGTACTCACCACAGCAGTGCACTCTAGAAACGCATTCTTGGCTGCCATGCAAAAGTATTCACTGTTTACATAGCACAACCTGAAGGATCTGGCTGACATTCCTTATAATTAAAGGACTTGCTAAACCCAGCTTCAGCCATCTGTGAAGCTCAGCCTAATGGGCTCCCACCCCTACCAATGAAATTTTGAGCCACTGGCACACAGTTTAGCACAAGGGAATTTTGATTTGTGATCACCCATTCACATGCCGCTTAATATGTGCAATCGTGATCTTGCTAATAGGAAGCGCCTAGAAGCAGGACCTCCAGATCACTCACTTCAGTATCCTACATTAAACAAAATGAAACAGTTCAATTCTTATATATATATTCATTTAGACCCCTTAGGGGGAGCATCTTTCTGCTGCACAGCATGACATGTTTGTCAAACGGAGA
Organism: Ambystoma mexicanum; assembly: GCF_040938575.1. NCBI lineage: Eukaryota > Metazoa > Chordata > Amphibia > Caudata > Ambystomatidae > Ambystoma > Ambystoma mexicanum. The sequence continues at coordinate 149,030,043 of NC_090927.1, forward strand.
AGTGAAAGGGACAAAGTCAATACTAGGGGATGGTACAACGACGCGGACTGTTACAATTGTAACAGTTTGCCCGCTGCATGCACAGGGCTTAGATTCTTTTATGTCTTGCTGATTGACAGACTCACAAAGCTACTGCTCTGCTTGGGTCCGGTCCGTGCACTGTGAACACAGACACAGTGCTAGGGATGTGCAGCTGCATTTGGCCTCATTTTAATGGGGCCCTGCACAGAGGCTGACCCTCTTTCCAGTGCCGATCTGTCAATGAAGATTGTTGATCAAGGCCTGAGAGTAGATTGAGCTGATCTGGCAGGATCGAAAACACACACAGGAGGGAAGCTGGGCCTGGCGGCAGCATGGGGGATGATGCAACGATGCAGACTGTAAGAACATTGTTACAGTTTTGCCTGCACCGTGCACAGGCTCCAACAGAAGTGCAGCCCATGGACACATCAGGGCATAGGGGAGTTTGGATTACCTCTAGGTTAACGGCTGCACTGCTCTGCTTTTACTGGCCTTTACTTTTTGGGGTATGAGGCGGGTGTGTGAGCCATTTGTGTGCAGCAGGCCAGTTGTAGACAGCACTACTGCTGACTGGACGAGGGACCTGCCATGCGCCTATTTAGGCCTCAGAAAATCCAGCATCTCTTCTGGGTGCAGACCCCTCTCGAATCTCAGCCTCACTCCGCCGGGTTCACTATGGCTGTTGATTAGGGTGATAGTGGTTCACCTCCTGGTTCCCCCGCTTCTGGCCACAGACCCTTCTCGTTTTGTTGGGTGATTGCTTTTCATCCCCTTGGATCTCCCTCTCCCGGGCTTGGATCCCAAAATAGTCCTTAACGATATCAGGGCCTTCAATGGTTGCTTCTCCTAGTTCTGAGGGCCTGATAGGTTTACAAAGCAACAAATAAAAATTAATTTCAGATTAAACTTGAGGTGACTGTTCTTCACCTCTGTGTCCCCCTCTTACGGTCGCAAACCCCTATTCACTCCCCTTTGTTTCTCAATGTCTTTTCAAACAGTTCATAGTGGACATCCCTCTGCCGGGTACACTCTTGTCAACACACTGTTTCTTGGGACTTTAGACTTTGCCCCTCTCTACTGGCATTTGACTTTGCTGGGATTTTGCTAGACCACCTCTGTGGCCGCTTTGACCTGTCCTGGCGGTTCTCCTACGGCCTTCTGGTATCTCTAATTTTAGTCAACATGGGATCGACCAGAGTTTCTCGAGTCAGCATCCACGTGCTGCCGGTTCCCCCTTCAGCTGGTTTTCCCTTAACACTTTTACAGTTCCTTTGAACTTCTTTCAATATGCCACTTTGCGACTTTCATTCACCATAGCACAGTTCTTATCGGCTCTCCCTTCGACTCACCGGCTGTGATGAAACGCTTGACTTTCCTCGTACTGGAGTCAAGGCTGGTACCACGGTAGTAGGCGCCTCCCTCGCTCCGGGTTATCAGCGTTGATACGCTGAATGTATCATTGACATCTGCTGCAACACACTTGAGATATTGTCCTCGCTTTTACGATTCCTTCTGCATAGGTTTCGCAGTTTTGTCGACAAGGGCAAGGTTGTGTCTTTCTGTAACGCTCACTTTGTATCCACAGGGACACCACCCGACTGGTCCGGAGCGCTTCTGGGATGGATTCACCTCCCCCGGGGACCTGCGCTGCCGTGGGCTTATTCTGGAAGACAGGAGTTCAGTTTTAGCCACAATTACCTTCTCTCAGGGCCAGCCTCCCAAGTGCACCCCTTGCAACCCCCTTGGAGCCTCTCTCACCTTGAATTTCGATAAGGTGCGCTCTCCGTCCTGCCGTGTGGTGCAGGGGCGCGTCGTGGCTGGGCACCTTTCCGCCGAGTTACTTCACTGGCATGGGCCCGGGAGTCCAGGTCGGCTTGCGACTCCACTCATGAGGTAAGTCTTTAGTTTTAAAGAATGAGTGTCCGCAATTGTTGTTGCCCTGTTGACCTTCTCTCGTTGATGCAGAAGGGGTGATGGAGACGTCGAGCAGATGGAGAGGGCAGTGCTCGAGAAGGTAAGAGAATGCGCAAGGCGCAGCGCTATGAGCGTCTTTGAACAAGGCTAACCTGTGCTATCCTTCCTTGCAGGTCACCGAGAAGTTCCTGGAAGATATGCGGCCAGATGGAAGCGGAGCATAGAATGGAAGGTGTCCGGGCGGCAGTGAATTTCCAGGAGAGCTTCGGTAAGTAAGCAGAGTCTGGAGGTTATGGTATCGGAAGACGAACGCTTGCTAATTGTCCTCTTCTTGTCTCTCCTCTCCAGGATGTTGCTAGCGGAAGAAGACAAATTCCAGGGAAGATTCCGGAGTGGTCGAGGAACTGGATGCAGAACAGGTAAGGAGGAATAACAGTGTTCTTCTTCTCCCTGAAGATGCAAGCCAAGGATGCTGCGAGCAGGTCTTGGTGAACGTCACGCTGCAAGTGCAGAACAATGTGAAGCGCGTGTCTCAGCTTGGGCGTGGCTTAAATAGCCATCCAGTATCCCAGGTGCCTCCAGGGCGGACCACACCCTGGATGCTAGACTGCAGGATGCAGTTCCACGTCGGTCCTTGTGGGGGCAGCCATGTTGGTCCATTCCCCAATGGAAACTCCACCTGCCATATGAGCCTGGCGCCAAAGGCGCCAGAACTGGCTCCAGGACAGCCGAGAGGGGCATGATGGGCCCTTGGTGCCTTGCAGGAATACTGTGGCCAGGGCCAGAGGCCCTGAGTTCCCAGACCAGGGGTTAAGATCGTGACACTTTCTTCGTCAGCCTCCGATGTTTGCCGCCTTTCTCCTCCTCTTGAACAGCCCGGTCTGGGTAGCTGCCCCGTTGTGTGGTCTGCCTTGCTCGCACTGTGCTCTCTTGCTCCACCTTTTATCCCTGTGGGGAAGGGAAAGGGCCATCAGGTGTGCGTGATTCTGATCAATTGCCTGACTTTGCCTGACCCTTGTATTGGGACATGTCAGGTAAACAGCTCTGGTGTTAGTCCATTGTCTTTCATGTTGTGCAAAAGCGTTCGTGTCGGAAAAGGGGGCAGGGGGTTAGTTCATTTGAATGTCCTACGTGAGAGGATGGGGAAACAGTGTTGAAGGAAGGGGATAGCGCATCTCACCCATCGGTCTCCCCCTCCTCGAGGACCCCCCATCCAGGCGATCCTCCCTCACTAGTCCACCCCCTGGAACTGGATCCAATAGCGATGGCCATTTCCTGGCCACCTGGATGACAGATCCCCAGGGTTTAGCCAGGGAGACACCTTCAGGTTTCTCACAGTAAGTGTAAGGAGGCTGGGGGCTGTAGAAGTTACAGTCTCTAGTGCAGAACAAGCCCAGAGGCAGTGCGGGGGAGACTGGTCAAGAGGAGCCAGGACCCAGTGAGACTCAGAGGGTAGCCAAGCAACCCGTCAGTGCAGCAGACTGGTAGATCAGTAGGGGAGAGAGGGAGAGAAAGCAGAGGAGAAAGGGAATGTTTTGAGCTGCTTCCGGAACTTCAGGTGGTCCGGCTCAAGTTTGAGAGGGGCAGGGAGGCCGACCCAGAGGGAGGCACCTGCAGAGGAAAGTGATCTGCCCCCTACTCTATGCCTGGAGAATTGTCTGACCCTCAGAGGTTTGGAGGCAGCAGAGGGAAGGGCTCACAAAGGAAGGTATTTAGGAAGAGACTGTTGAATGTAGTGTGTGCCCGGCCCCAGAAAGTTTTGTGGACGATGCAGAGGGTCTTGAACTTGATACTTGCAGCCACCAGGAGCCAGTTGAGGTATTTATGGGCTGGAGTGATACGGTCCCTGGGCTTGAGGACAAGGATAAGTCTCACAGTACTGTTCGGAATTAGTTGCATGCAGAGGGTGGAGAGTAGAGGAAGGCAGATTGAGGAAGAGGCTGTTACAGTAGTCCAACCTGGAGAGAACCAGGGCTCTGAAGATAAAGAGCTTCTGGGCGAAAGTGAGAAAAGGAAGAGTAGCTCTGAGGAGGTGCAGCTGGTAGTTTGCCTTCTTGGAAAGGTCTGTGATGTGAGGAGGGAAGGAGAGAGTGGAGTAGAAGATGACACCAAGGTTTTTTGCCTCACAGGAAGGCGAAGGAAGAGGGCACATGGAGGGCGGCCAGAGTGAGAGAGGGAAAGCGGGAGCAGGGGTCCCGATGAGATGGATCTCTGTCTTAATGGAATTAAGGCAGAGATCGTTGGAGTTGCACCAATCCTGAATCACAGATAGTGTTAAGGGTTCTAATGGGGTGTCAATCGCCAGACCAGGACTCTTGATACTGGCCTAGGCTGCAGCGCGCAATTAAAACACTTTTACTTTATTTACTAAGAATTCAGATTGAGATGGCACCCAACCCGCCTCACACCCCTGTTACAAATACCCTGGGGCACAATGGACCATGAACCAGGCCGGTGGACAGTAATTAAATATTTATTTATTTTAAAATTCAAATGAAATCACACAAAATTAATATTGTCAGCAATCACCAGTGGGGTGATAATTACACGGCAAATTGATGGAATGCACTTAGTTAGACTTTTTCATATAAGATAAATACTACCCACTTAAATTTTGAGTGGATTTTAAATTGTATTACAGTTAATCATTCTCCCTGCAACACTCCCTCAACCCCATATTTATCAAACTGGATGGAAGGTGGAGCAAGGAGTCAGGTGTATTGTTCAGCAATCGGAATTAAAATCTGACTTACCCCTGCTGAATAGGAGGCTTATTTAGCTCCCCCGAAAACTGAGCAAAACGGCCTCCAAAATAACCAAATGTTTAGTTTACAGGCGCAGTTGAATGGAAAAGGTAGAATTGAGTATGACAGTATCAGAACACAAGCAAACTACCAAGCAATGTACTAACAGCGGGCATACAATTCAGAAAATCGACAGGTTTAAATGTCAAAACAGTTTGAAACATGGGTTAAATAGACAAAATCGGAATGCGGTTTTTATGATAAGGGACAGATACACATCACAGGAATAATAAGAAAGTGAAAGGGTAATTCTAAATGACTGACAGGGTGAGATTCTTAATAGGAAAAGAAATTTGGTTTTAAAAATGAAAGCAGCGGACAAGGAAAATCGGTTTGGAAAAGAAATGACCAGTTTCACTTAAACTAGATTTTAGTGGCTAGTTTGTTAAAGAAAGACACGGTACGCTCGAAAGGTTCATTTGCAAGGTTAACCTATTCACGCCGCGTTCAGCTCTATATGTGAATTAATTATAAAATATTCAAAATATGACTAAGGATTTATGCAATGGACTATAAGGATGGTGGAAAATGACGCTAACACCTAGAAACCAAGGAACAGAATACACAGAGGATTCAGACTATTTTAACAAGTTACCAGGGTATTGATGGGGTTACTTATAGGGTGGAACAAATGCAAGGTATCAAAAACACCTACGTTTTGCTATGGGATGGGGTGATACTTACAATCAGCACTTGAATTTGGAATTTGGGACATCCAACCGGGTTTCTGGACAGCGGGACAAGAATCTGGTCATGGCATAGCGGCAGGCTCTCCTAGAAGGGGACAGCGGGTAACTGGGGTCTGGTCTCAATAGATAGCGAGGTGCATCAGCTGGATAAAGCAGGTAGCAGGGCAAGCAGGTAGTGCTGGATAATCCCAATGAGGATTCAGCCACCCTTCCCCTTTCTCTCTGAATTAGTGGGATTTTTGTGGGGTTTAGTTCTGAAGGGTGGTTCTGCATGGATAGGAGGGTCTGGATCAGCTATCCCTTTCCTGGCAGTGGAATCTGGAATCTGCAGGGTGAGTAGTAATGTCTGGATCTCTGGAGATGTTGAAGCGGGAAGTTAGAAGAGTCCGTCAGGAGAGTTAGTCAGGACAGTCAGTCAACCCTTTTTGTCTCTCTGAGCCTCCACCTTTTATAAGGCGGATGACATCACAGGATTTACTATGGGGATAGCCCTTTGGCTTGGCATGCCTCTAACAACTGGATTGGTCAGGGGTGACTGTCACTACCTTCCTGTCAGCCGGTTGGACTTCAGGGACATGACATCAGTTTTATTGTGTGTGCTTACAATGCCCATGGCCCTCCCACAGTCATTTTTGCCAAAATCAGTGATGACATGAATTGCACATTTTTACAGTTGTGGCACTTTTGGAAATCACATAGGCAGATTCCATATTTTACAATGAACCTGTAATTCCAAGTCCCACATTTCTTCAATGGTATTTAGTAATTCTAATAATCTTTCACAATTTCTAGTGGGAACCGCTTCACTTAAATTCTACAATTTTATATATGTGTGCCTATTATCACAGATCATGTTTGCATTAAATTTCAAAATTGCACCATGTATACTTTTCCGATGATTTACATTTTCCTGCTCTTTGCGTCCCCTACATGCTAGTGAAAGCTATAATGTCTCATTTTAATGACACAAAAATTACATTTAAACTGTTAAACGTTCGCATTACTGCGTTTTCCAGTTGCAGAAATAAAAGTCTTAAAGTTTATTAAATAAGAACAGTCTTTTGCCCCAAATGGGCCAAATTTGTCTTCCAAATAAGGGCATTCTTCCCAACCCTCAGCCAAATGTCAGGCTCTAGCCCGCCTGAGTCCAGCATTGCCATAGAGTTGCCTTTGAAGCGCTTCAGTTTGAGTGGAGGGGAGGTGCTAACAGAAAGTCACACCTATGTGTCTGTAATAAACACTGTCGAGATGAGGACACGGCACAGCGATCTGGCAGTACCTTACCTGGCTCCTTCCGGTATCATGGCAAATTGCAGTACTGCAGGCAACGGTCTAGTGTTGCAAGCAGCGACCAACCTTTCCATGGCCACGCCCCTCTACGCACGCAACGCTTATCACGAGACGGCGACAGCAGTTCAGAGCGTTGCTACTCTCCACAGAGTTCTGAGACGCTTCGTGAGTTCGAACACTAACTATTTACTATTTGTTCTTCCCCATACTTAGAATTGCCTTTTTAGCTCCTCTGTCCTGATAGGCACTTTAATCCTTGTTCTGGCTTTCGTCCCTATATGTGTTCCTAGCTTTCGGCAGAAGAATCCCTTCCTCACTTCCGAATCCCTCTGCCTGCACTTCAGGGCGGAGACGCCTCCTTTAACCACCAACGCTCACCGAGCGGGTACGTCTCTTCATATTTTTTTTCCTCTGCTCTCTCTTTGTATAGTGGGGAGAGATCTTGTACCTTCACAGGTATCTCATTCCTTGTTTTCCTTCAGGCAAAAGCTTCATCTCATCTGTCGTGATTATATACTCCGACCCACGTTTGGAGCTGAGCCTTACTCACCATTTTATTCCGAGGGTAAGATTCCTCACGAATATCTTTAGGAAGTCAGTTCAACTCCCTCTGCTACCAGGTTCATATTTTTCTGTTTTGTTCACAGTTTTCTGGTTAGTTCCTACTAACATCCCGGGTCTAAAATCGGGGGACACTCCTTTCCTCACTCAAGGCTTATCTCTGGCTAGTTTTGGGTAAGCCTCCATTTCTTCCTTCTTAAACTCCATTTCTCAGTGTATGAATGTGTTGTGGGTAAATCTTAAATTTCCCCTTATATTATTATCCAGTTCCAGTAGTCCTTACTGATTGCACGAAGATCATTTACTACATTGAGAAGTAACATCCCGATCATCTGGAACCTCCCCGGGGAGCAGCTATCTGGACGCCTCGAACCCCAGCAGCTCTTCTCGGCACAGGGTTTTTTCCCCTACGGGGGTTTTCCCTGGAGGGCTCACCCCTGGCCTGGACTTTTTCGTTCCGGCCAGTGGAGGGACTTCTAGGTATTTCCTCATTTTCGCCATAAATCGCAGGGAAAGGACTCAGGTAGGTGTTTTCTGTGTACTTTCTGGCCGTGTTGGGATATTTATGTGACAATCATTACAGTGTCCTGGAAATCCCTTGTCCCAGGCTGGAGCACTGCTGCATTGTCTGATGAGGGTACAAGATCTCCACCCTTGCCTATTCATATCACCTGAAAGGAAGTAGATCCTGTTCCCAGGAAGCAAGGTCCTTTGAAGCCAGGCCCTGTATTTATTGTTCTGCTGGCCCCACAGCAAATGTATTTATTTATTTATTTTTCTTTCCTGAACCAGAAAGCAAGTCTGTTGGAATTAAATATCTTATATATGTTTTAAAACAAACCCCTATCACCTTTCTATGCAAGGACAGGTCCTTCAACATTTCACTTTTAAACAGATATTTTCTTGTTTGTAAAAAGCACCATTTTACACGTGGTTAATTTTCCTTGGCTGTCACTTTACAATGCAGCCTTCCTTTCATCCATTTTCTGAAACTTTCCAAAGCCCCAATCATGTTTCTAATGCACAGGCATCTGTCCAAATAAAAGGTTCTTTGAAACTGACATGAGCTAGGAGAGCGAGAGGGCTTTTTGTAAAGAGTTTAGCTGTGATATTTTGTTGCAAAAGTAAAGCATTTTTGCGTATGGCTTGGAGTGAAGTTCTTGGTTATTTCACAGATCTTGCCTGACACAGCCTGTCATTCAGCGAGAAATGCCCCCTTTTGCTGGAGCACAACCTGAATATGGATTGACATAGCTGGGTCTCACTGGGCAAGCTGCTAAACCCTCCCAAGTACAAAGAATACATTCTGATTAGGTAGGAATCATTATGAGAGGTACCCTTAGAGGGAAGAGGAACAAAGTCATCATTCTTGCCATGACACATTTTCAGGCAGGGCAGGCTGCCTGACACCCAAAAGTATAGGAGAGACATTCTGAAAGTTCCATCTTGGCATCTTCAATTAGGGCAGTCATCAAGCATTGTTATTAGGTTGGCACTCTGCATCCAGTTTGTGTAAAAATTAAGAGCTCTACAAAGTCCATACCTGCACATCTTAGCCATTGTATTTTTAGTTTGGGCTATTAGGAGGCGTTTCAGTGACACCTTTAATCTGAAACCTTTGTATTCAAGTACAGCAAAGTGGGTGTTGGCAAGTGAGAAAAGACACATAGCTTGTTGCTGTTTGGTTATTTACACACCCAAGGACCGCCCAGGGCCACAACCACTACCTGCCACTACCCATCCAAAACACACCCCCCTGAGATCTCTTTGAGCTCACTCTAGCAATCTGAAATATCACACTTTTGTCTGCCAGAGTTATTTCTAAGCAGTCTGCTGAGCGTTTATTGCAGAAGTAAATGTCTAATGGTGTAATAAACATGTCTTAATCAAGTGTGCTATTAGCCACTTGACTATTATTTGTTCCTTGCACTGAAGTCCTGTTAAAAACAAACATTGACAAAGCCAGTTGGCTTATGTATAGGTATTACATAGGAATTTGCCAAGCACTGCTATCAAATCTCTAGGTAATCACATCATTTTCCCGGCACTGTTGCGAACCTGTGGCCAGGTAGTACCACCATAATATCAGTGCCTACCACATACCTAACCAAAAGCTCAAACCGTTGGTTTTGCCCTTGCCTTTTTAACCAAGCAGCCTATTTGTGTTCTTTCAAATTGTTTTCAATTGTAGAATTCAAACTGCATATTTATGATCAATTAGGTTAGACTTGAGGTGTACTCCACAAAAACAAAAATACTTTGAAAAAAACAATAGAGGAAAAAAAATTAGCAAGACATGAATTTTTTTCTCTAAAAAACTGTATTCTCGACAAATGAGAATAGTCCTTTGACAACTGGTTTTAATTAAAGGGGTAATTTTCTCTTTAACTTTTGAAACTCCCTTACAAAGTCATCCATGCAAAGATTTTCCGTCAGTTCTTTCTCTAGTGCTAATATGGTCAGATCTTCTTTACAATCATGAAGCATTGAGCGCCGAAAGGCTGTGACTACACGGGACATAGTAGAAAATGAGTTCTCACAGGGAAATGCCTATGACAAGTGCAGAGACATATATTTCATGCAGTCCTGGAAAAGCGCCTGCATAATTGTTTACCACTTCACAAATTGTGGCAATATTTGAACCTGCTGTGATTTTTTTTTGCAGCAGCAATGGTTTTGCCACTACCAGTTCTATATCCAAAGTGGATTTGCTGATCTGTTTTAGGTCTAAAAGTGGTGAACATACACTGACATCCATCTGGGAGAATCTGGTTTCCATTTCAGCAATTGCTTTGTAAAAAATGTGCAGCAGTGGTTTCCTTAGTATTTGTTGTTCTGTAATTGATGAATCATTGTCATTTTCAGATTGTCCAACTGTGGTACATACCACAGAATCTGCAAATCAGCAATTTAGGGTTCTTCGTCTTTTTGGTCCATTGTCTAAATGCGTGACATCACCTGAAATATTTTCAGCAGTAGAAGGAGAGCAATATTTAATATAAAACATTGGATCAGCGTGCATACATTTTAGAGCCTCGGGTGTAGATTGCACAATCTCTACAGCAACTGAAAGATTTGTTTGCGCTGTTTGGATTCCAGAGTTGGCTGGTTTCAGGATTAACAGCAAGTGTAGTAAAAATGTTCCAACAATATCTACATTTTCTCTTCGTATGTGAGACAATATGCCACGTGACTCAGCACGCAATTCATCATTATATATTTCTGATAAAAGATCAGAAATGTTATCTATGTTTTCACCTACACATTTGGTTACCTCATAATGGCTAGTCCATCTGATTTCAAGCAATCCTTAAGAGCTGGCCCATTATATCATTGGCTTACATAAAGAAAGTATGCAAAAGATTACTTAAATCAAAGAAACGTTTTGTACTTGGTTCACGCTGAATTGCATTTATAACGACAAGATGGAGCGGATGATTATAGCAGTGAATATAGGGTATACATTGATTTAACCGCCTTTGTATGACAGCCTGAACTCCCCCATTACAGCCACTCGTCACTGACGCTCCATCACAGCATTGAGCTATAATGTGCTATGGTCTAAAATTACATTTTGTCAGGTGGCTTAATATCTGTTCGGCAATGTGTTCTGCATCCAGCTGTTCTAACTGTAAAAGGCAAATTAAATGCTCTTCTGGCTTGGCTTTAATTACAAAACGTACTATAAGTGACACATTTTCAATGTTGCATTTGTCACGAGTACCATCACTTTTGATACAAAAACTCTTTGAATCACAATTGTCATACCTTTGCTCAATTTTAGAGAGAACCATGCTTTTTAAAGTATCTATTACTTCATTTTGAATATCTTTTGAGGTATATCTGGCATTTTTTGGAACGGATTGAGCAATATCAGCCAGCTGCTTATCTTTTTTCAAAGTGTACTGAAACAGCTTTAAAAACAAGCCACCCGCGAAATCCAGCACATCTTCTATTTCACCACGAAGAGGAAGTTCATTAACAATGAGAAAGTGAATCACTTCTCCAATGCTCTTTAAGTAATACTTATTGTTTTCAATTACGTTTGTATCTAATAAAAAGGAAATTGTGTCTCCTTTTTGCATTCTTTTTGCACTTCCTGCCAAAGCAAGAGCAGCACAGGTGTGTGTGTGGCTTAAAACATGTTTAGCAAAACCTTTGCCAGATTCCAAGGCATCTTTCCAATTGCGAAAACCAGTTACAGTAAAGACAATGGGCCTCATTACGACCCTGGCGTTGGACCATGGTGCTATTAAAAGGCTCCCACTCTTGCCAGGTGAAAAAATAAATCCTAGAAATCCAGCAACGCTGCTGAGGGACTCAGTAGGTAAGGTAAATTAGCCATTCTGGAGAATTCTCCCTAAAAGTACCACATTTATTTTTTGGATAGGACTGCAGTAAAGGCTGGGATGGTTTTTCCCTATTCAAATCAATAATATTGTCTGTGTTAGCACATGATTGATGCTCTGCTTGGTCAATAGTGCTTAGCTGATCAGGCCGTTTCACCTCTTTTGCACAAAAAGAGGGTGGTACGGACCGAGAACTTGATGGAAACTGTAATGCACTGTGGATGGCTTCTACAGAACCTCTTCTAATGACGAATTTGTCCATGATGCTCGGCTCGAGCTAGAGTAAAAAACTGCAATACATAACAAAACAAAAAAGATGATTAGTTATGAAATACGCACAGTAAAATGGACTCCAGAGTTGATTAGAAATGTCTGCAAGCCACAGCACCTGCCCTTTTATGGCAAGCACTTTGTTTTGTTCCTCAAAAGTAAAACATGCTTTGCTCTCTTGAGATCCTGGAAAGATCATTGAAAACGTTATGCAAAAGAAAAGGTGCAACTAAAATAGAGCCATGTGTTACTTGAACACCTTCCTCCTGCTTCCTACCCAACTAAGAGGCCTGTGTTTTGTTATTAAAATTGATCCCCTTGTTGCACAAATGAAGCTTTGCACTGAATGATTAGACAATGAGGTCTGCAACCTGCAGCTCTCCAGATGTTTAGTAATACTGAATACAGGGCCTTAAATGGACTGTGCCCCCAGCCGCAGTTTTTCATTGTGCATTGATATTGGGCCATACCCTATCCCCCATTCATAGACACCAGAAGATTTTCATCCACCTCTCTGGCTCTTTGGAGATGCTGCTGTCTTTAACACCTGGGACTTATTGAAACAATACAAAAAAACAATTGGGTGTGAACACGCACTGGAAAAGCAGCAAACAGTTTTAGCATTTGTGCAGGCATGACATAGGCATTTTGCAGACAATGTACTGCCTGTTCATAATACGGCACCAGCTGGCAGGTAAATCGTCTTAGTACATGGGCATAGTATGACATTGCCTGGAAAATGCTTATCTAATACCTATGCCAGGTCCAATGTTGTTGGCTTTGCAAATGCTTGTTTTAACAGTAATCCAATGAAAGAAACAGATTCAAGGAAACTGTGACCACAGTGTATGCCAAAATGTTAAGCGCCAATCTACGCCCAGTAGTCAAAGTGTCCGAAAAGAAGTAGTGGAACTATGTTCCCTGCTGACCTGCCACACCCCCTCCCACGTGCAGTCCAAACCCCCAAACAAGCATAACTGCTATTTAAGGGCACTTCAGTGCAGTGCACTGAAGTTCCAGTTTCAACTTCCCCCCACACTTTTATTTTAAAACTAAACCATTCCAGAACTGTTTCTTTAAAAAATAAAAGTATAGGAACAGTAAAACATAGAAAAAGAAATAGAGTAGCACCACTCCCAGAGGCTGTCCCCCATGTTGACCATTGATAACAGGTACCAATATGGCATAAAAACGTATGTAAAGTCTTCAAGCAGGACTGTGCATAGCATGGCACAGTTTGATAGAGTAATGTGCATGAAACAGGCTGGCAATGCATAGAAAGCACAATAAAGCATGTAAAGGCGGCATCAGGTAATATTATCCCCATATATATGGTCGCCGTATATAATATCGCCGGGAAAAGCACTTTCACCAACAGCATATTCCTCTCGTCCCCTAAGCAACCAACACTGGGTTCTCCCTATATACTGTCGCACTGCCACTTCTACAGTGCATGGTTCTCTCCTAAACGAGCTGAGCTCTCTCGTGTAAACCCTGTCTCCAGGTCCTGCTAGCTATATTTCTCATAGACAACACTCTCTGAACCTACCTCACTATTACTTAAGCTGCTCATTCTCAGTGTACGTCTCCCTCTATGCCTACAACCGTCCCATGCACCCTACTGTCAAATGCACCACTTTACCACAGCGCCTCCTCCCATTTTTCTTCCTCCCATTTTTCTTCCTCACTCCCAACCCCACCACACGTTGCTTTCTCCCTCATGCAATATAACTCTCCCTGCACCTCATTCTGACATGTGGTGTATCTCTCCCCAAGAAGCATTCACCTCTCCCTTTTACTTTCTAACCCTGCATAGCCAAGAAAGCAACAACAACAAACAAACTACCAGCCACTAGCCCACTACCATGTCTCCTGCTGCAAATACAAAAGCCCAGATGGGCAGCAGAGCTACAGTGCCCAGCATTGAGAGCATCGTGCTTTCCACCCTTATTCCCTGCCAGGCCAGTCTGTCCTTCGTTCTCACTGAAGCTGGTAGCACGACACCCAAGGGTGATTTAGTCTGTGTGGACCTGTTCCCTCACTGTGGTGAAAACTTTTCCATAGTCACAATTGCAGTATATTGGAATTTCCAAGGACTGTTTGCTTTGCATCAGATTTTGCACTCTCTTAAAAAGTTCCAATACGTGAAAAGTGTGTCCTGTTTGCTGCTTTTAATTCAAAATAATATTTTTTTCAAAGTAAAAGTGTATGCCTTTAAAATATATTTGTGCAATATTTCCTATTCAGTTTCCGACCAGTTGTCAACTAAAGCCGAAATTAAACTGTTTTTATTGCGATGAGCATGCATCTCGGAAGGCGAGATCTGGTGGTGTTAGGATTACATATACCCTCAGCAGTGTGGTGCCAGCCAGGGCCTGTGGAAGCAGAGAATGACCCCTTCCATGGTCTGCTGCTGTGAGCCCCAGCCATATCCCTCCTCTCCCAGGACAGCCCACCCCCTGCATTCGGGGAGAGCTGACCTTTCATTCCAGTGCCTCCTCAATGTGACTGTCACTGGTTTTGCTCCAATACACAATACACTAGGCCCTAATTCAAATCTCGGGGTGACCATGGCATCCACAGGCTTCGGGCCGGGAAAAACCCAAAACCACAAAGGTTTTCAACAAACTCATGAAATGGGCGCACAAAGCCCTGTGCGGCAGTGATTCATGGCGCCCCAAAAGGTATGAGCAGGTGCACACGTTTCCAGCAACCCGGGAGCCTGTGTGGTTGCCATGACAAACGCTATCAATGACACAGTGGCCCAGAGAAAGAGGGGGGTTTCATTGGTACCAGCTGCCCCCAGTTGCCCCCAGTGCCCTTTCCAGCCTAGCACGACATGAGTTAATGGAGTGTTGAGAGCAACTTCCAACAGCAGCATAGCAATGGCCACTGCCATAAACTGGTGGGCACCCATGCACACCTGGGAGCAAAACCATACCCAATGGCAATCACAGGGGGCGATTATAGATTCCAGATGGCCTGTCGGCCTTCTTAGAAATCGGGAACGGATATAAGTGAAACTATCTAAAAAAAAAAAAACACCAGGTCTTGGCAAAATGTAACTCCTGTGCCAGTGTAATGGGCACGGAAAGGCAGCCAAGCCTAGCACCCATGGCACATAACCACCCCAGTAGGCACTTATGGACATTAGCTGCCCTGACTTCCAATGGACGTGAACTTATCACTGTGCACAGCCCAGTGCTGCACTGGCCCACCAGGACACTAGGACTTTCCCCAGTAAGCCTCGAGGCATAGAGCCTCTTTTCCTGCTTTGGGGAAGGATCCATAATGGGAACAAACGGTTTGCCCTTCACAGACTGCTGCATTTCTCCCTGGGACTTGCAGGCATGTGTGAGGGTTACTGCCTGGGGCCCGGCATTTAGCAAACAGCACCTGCCCTAGTGTCCGTGTGATTGACAGCTCCTCATGGGCATTTGTGCAGGTGCAGCACAGATCGGTCGTGCTGAGTGCCGACCTTCCTCCGACGTCGAGGCGAGCTTAGCTGCCGCCTGCATCCGGATTCTGTTCCATTACAAGTCAACCGAACTCAAAAAGGTATGGCCAAGAGCTTCTATGGCTGCCAGGGCAGCCTGTAGCTCAGTGCAGGTATGGTACAAACTATCTGTCTGCCAAGTGCTAAGGGCTGCCAGGGCCGATCCAGCTCACTCCTACAGCTGTGTGCATCGAGATGGAATCTATGGAGTAAAGAGTGCAGGTTACAAAATGACTATTCATTATTTTGTTTGTGAGTGTGAGGTCACTGCCGCAGGCTGTTTTCGCTCTAAATAGGGGCGCCCCAACCATCATGTTAAAATGGGCTCCCACACATCTTCAGCCGGGTTTGCCCTTGTTCACTTAACAATCCAGAAATCTCTTTATAACCTTGGAGCTTACACCCCCTTCAGAAGGCCTTCTTGTGACCTCCTGCGCTGCTATCTGGGGGTTTACACCAAAGATAATAACAGCGTGTTCTCTTATACCGCTTCTTACATCCATATCTTGTTTTTTTACCATTGCAAGTAGCACGCTTTTTTATAGGGGGGCACTTTCTGTATCGACGTTGGCATAGGGAGTATCAGCGCAGACAGTATTCCAATCAGCGTCCTGAAGATGGCAATTCAATACAGCAGCAAGCGCTTAACTCACTCTGCAATCAGTGCAGCACGTCCTTGCAATGTCTTTCAGATGTTTGACTTCTGATCCCCCCCTTTCTGCAACTGCCATGCTCAATATCCCCATGGAAGGTTGGAAAGATTTCGCCAGCTGTTTTCAACATTCCTCGCTACATACATGGCATGAGTGACATGGTCATCCCGTGCTACAGCCAACAACACTTCACATGTCGGGTCTTGTAGTCTCATGTTTAGATTGAGAAAGCCAAACTACAAGTCCCAGAATGCAATATCAATTCAATGGCCAGCGCCAAGTGAAGGAGTCCACCATGACACTGGCCATTGGAGTCAGGCTACGATAATCCAACAGTTGAGGCATGCATCGTTGGTTCAATAGTGTGTGCAGGAGCAGCCCTGCAGACGGCGCACTGAATGTGGGTGCATTCCTTTTGCCACGCCACTTGCTCTCTATGCCTGCCTGGATTTTAATATCTCCACCAACCACTCTCGTACACACCACCAGTTACCCCCCAGAGTGGCTGCCCTTTCCCCTCCTCGTCCTCCTTGCAACCCTGCTGAGCCGCACGCTATCATTTCCCCTCACATCGGTGGCGCTCACTCGTCACTCACCAGGGATGGACTGGCCTATAGGGAACTCTGGAGATTCCCTGGTAGACCACATCACACTGGGCCTCTTGTGTGTGGCATTTCCACATTCTCTCAAAGGAAAACGGGTGGGCTTGCTGAAAATGTGTAATTTGGGGCCACTTTGAACATTATTTCCAGTGCCTCTTTTGCTTCCCAGTCTCCCCCTGGCACAGCCTATATGAAGTGTGTTCCAACCAAGTGCAAGTGGGCATAGCCATGAATCGATGAGGACTTGTGTGTAATGCAGCAGACCCAGGCGCACTCAATCGCAAAGTGAAGCAAAGAAAGCATGGAAGATTAATGACAGGCATTTTTTTTCTCTGATGTACCTGTCAGACTGTCAATCCTGAGTCCTCTGCCAGTGCACTGTCTGCCAGTTTCTATGTTAAAACAATTGCAGCGTGAGCGTGTCCGCCCCTGGGCTAGGCCAACTGCACTGTAGTACGATTTTGTGCCAGCAAGGGAAGGGTGTTTTGGCTTGGCCCACCGCCTGTGCATAGAGAGGGCACGTGAAATTAGAAAGTCACTGCTCAATCAATGCGCAGGCGTGGGCCTGGCCAAGGCAGCCTATGCGCAGATCCAGCACTAGCAGCCTTGCAAGTTGCTACAGTGTGTTGCTCTGCGTGCATGTGGCCGGCGTCTGTCGTGCCCTGTGATTTACTGCTCCAGCCTGGCTGCATCTAATAATAGCAGCACCGGCATGCCTGTATGGCTTAAACTCCCTGTGCGCGCTGTGTGCATCATCATGTACCATTTTTGTTTTGTTCACGTAACGTTTAACGTGAATGAAAATAAAACGGTACATAAAAGAAAACGGTGGTGCAGGCTGAGCAGAGGCCTCCTTTCTAGGGGGGGCCAGAGCAGTTTCTTGGGGGGGCCTGGCTCTATGGAAAATGCAGCTACCGCTGAGACATGGTGGTATGAAGTTGCCTAACATCTTCGATTATCATCTTCAATTTTCTGTCAGGCCTCTATGTCGGACTGTAGGTTCTGAATAAGATCTACCGGATGAGATTGTTGTGGAGTGTAATAGTGTCTCGCACCTGGCGCCTAAAGCCTTGTTGACAACAGTGAGTAGACCATCTCGACTTGAGAAGCCCCTAATAGCTTTACTGCATGGATGCTGGTGCTAATGTTGTAAGTGATCCATACATGTTCCTGGACGCATCGATCTGGCTAAACCCAGAATTGATCAGCCATGGAAAAGTATTCTTCTAGCCGTCCTGGTTCCTGGGAGGAATCAAATATCTGATTGTGGATGGGAATTGGGTTCCCTTTGCACGTCTGCACCATGAGTTTGACTTGGTTGATTGCACCTACGAAGAGTACAGACAATTTAGGGGAATCATTGCTGCCAAAATAGATCCTGCGCAAATGAGCTAGGTGAATTGATTAGGATTGTTGGCAGAGATGCTGCAATAATGTCTGTCTGGCCAGCATGGATTGGGGCCTGAGTGCGTAACAGACTAAACTCCTCTTCAGGACCTACTGGACCCTGGAATGTATGTTCAAAAAACGCCTTATTGACAGTGAACAATGTTGGAAATGCAAATTGACGGGGGGCTCGTTAAGTCATTTACTATGGGCCTGCCCAAAAACAAGAGACTTTTGGAAAGGTGTTTGTGGAAGACTGGGCCTGGTTTTAAGCTGTACTATTACAATGAAGGCATCTATTATGATTCTCAGAGACGTATCTCCATTGAAGGACATGCCATTTTGCAAAAAAGTGTGGCTACTCCGGGCTTCTATGGTGGCAAAAAAATTATCCTGAGGGCATGGCTTCAGCCGCCTCCTTTTGTATTGCTAACTGGGTGGAAGAGCTGTTAACCATATCCACATATGGGAAGGCCATTTATAAGCAGCAATCTGGAAACACTGACACGTTTACAGATATTTGGGGATCATTTCTTGAAGAACACGGATAATATGTCATCTAATGTATCCAATGTTAACTGTGCACTCTCTTTTCTCTCCCTCTCTCCTCCTTCCCTTATCTCTCTCCTTTTGCTTGTTCCTTTATTTGTCTGCCTAATTTTGATGAATCTTTATTCACATGTTAATTCAGATTGCCATCAACTTATTACCGGTGCCCATTTTTTTTGGGTGCTGTGCATTTGCTTACTTCTCGCCTTCGCCCCAAGTTCAATACAGTGCCACCTCCCTTTCCAGTCTGCTGCAAAGCAATTGTTCAACCTGGCCGATTTCAGAATTGTCGGGCCACATCTTGTACCCACTTAATAATAGAAACTCGTATACAATGAAATTGCACAGATGAGTACCACTCTCGGTGCAATGTCCAATATATAATGCTTTTCAGAATACACATTTATAGTTTTGGCTATTAAGCCAAAATTATTTCATTATAGAAAAGCTAGGGAGCAATGGCATATGAGGAGGGACACTAATCTTGTAGGAGTTGTTTGGTAATGTACCTACTATTGACTGCCCATGACCATCCTAATCACTATGGCCATTCCCACTCACTTCTCACCCCTCCTCACCCAAAACACATCCTCCTGGGATTTCTTTCATCTAGCTTTATCAAGCCCTACCATGAAACATTTTGCTCAAAGTGCCGAACAGTGTTTTTTCAAAGCAGTCTTCTGAGAGTTACTGGCTTAATTTGAATTGTAAATGCGGTACTGGTGTAATAAAAATGTCTTAACCAGGTCTGCCTTCAGCCACTCGATTTATAAGCGCTATGCATGTCCTTCACTGAAGTTCTATTAAAAACAAGCAATGGAAATGCAATCCATTTTGGTTTGTGTATAATTATTCTGCATTTACCAGGCACTACTTATACCTGTCCAGGCATTCACACCGTTTTGCAGCTGCTACCATTGATGGCCAGTTAATACCATTACGGCAGTGCTTGGCAAATACAAGCACCAAAACTGTTGTCATTGCCAATGCTTGTTTATCTTACTCTTGGTTGAAGAAGAGTGTAGCACTTTCCTGGCGATGGATAGTACTAAATGTCATGATAGGTATATCACGAATTAAAAAGTTTGTAATTTCTTCTGAATTATCTAGGTGTCTACACTGAGGTACTACGATGCAGATTTTCTGGGTGCATCATAAACCATGCTCTGGCGATGGATACAGTGCTTGCCCACTTAATGATGAGCAAACGCTTTGAGGCATTACAAGTGGCACAAGGAAAGACACATGTTTTGAGTTGGGGGACACTCTTGCTACTGCCATTTCAGTCTCTTCCACAAAAGGTCAATCTTTTTGAACCACTCACAGATGAATGTCTTGATGACCAAATAATCCTACATCTTCATAAAGTTTTTTTCTTGAAACGTATCTCTACGTGCACATTAAGAGAATGCTTCTTGGTGCTGTCTAGTTCAGTAATAAAGCACTCTGTTGTTTCCTGAAGCTAGGTCCACACTCAATAAACACCCAAAGAATAATAGTAATAATAATTATAATAATGATAATAAAGTGTTGCAAACATGGGTGCTTGCAGTAAAGAAGCAATAGGTTAATCTTCTGTCAAATATTGTGGCTTGTAGGTTTAAGTAATCAGTTGACAGCTGATTCAGGGCAATTTAACAATCCACCCCAAATAAAAAGCACACAATTAACATATATTTTATTGCTTTACAAACCTGGGAAGTCCTAATGTATTGGTGTTATCACACAACAATATAATTCCCACGCGTCAGCCTCGTGTAGAGCAGTTGAGGCTCCACCAGGCAGGCCTCCTCTGTGATTGAGCAACAGCATCCAGATATCATCCAATCCCATGCGTCGGCAGGCGTAAGCCGGCCCATGCCCCAACGCCCTGCATTAAGGCTCCTGTGTGAGCCTGCCCAGGTCTAGGCTGGCCTGGAGGACATCGGAATCCCTGCTCAAATCATGATCCCTCCTGCTGACTAATTACTTGGCTGCTTCCTTTGTCACTGGATCCCAGTCTATCCGAATCCCTGCAGTCATGAAAGTTAGTTTGGCTGACCTCCAACACTAACTCGCCTGAAGCGTCTACAGTGCCTTTCACCTCGTCCATCCTCTCCTAAACTAACTTCATTTCTTTCACTGCACTTGTGACTCCCATTTGTGTGTAGCATTGCATCTATGCACCATCTGCATTGCATTGTTTGTTGCCGCCATTTCAAAATCGAATTTAGATGTGCTTTTAAAATCGAAATTAAGTGTGTTTAGCATTAGATCTGTGCACCATCTGCATTGCATTGTTTGTTGCCTCCATTTTAAAATCGAATTTAGATGTGCTTTTAAAATCGAATTTAGGTGTGTTTAGCATTAAATCTGTGCACCACCTGCATTGCATTGTTTGTTGCCTCCATTTTAAAATCGAATTTAGGGGTGCTTTTAAAATCGAATTTAGGTGTGTATAGTTCATACCATTTATCTGATGTAATTCTATTCCTTCTGGTTTGCATTTATCCTTTTCCCACTTCATCTACTAGACCTCCTGGTGAATTTAGCTAGAACTGTGCTGTGCAGCCACTACTCCTTCATTCCTTGTCTAAACCTCTGACGACCTATGGCTCTCTCCATTTCTCCTATATTCTGTAACTGCTACACTATCACCTATCCCCCTCTCTCACAAAGTCCAGTAGGGAAAAGCACAAAAAGGACATCTTGAGTGCAAACCCTGGACTTCCTATTGCAGACATCTATGTCAGCGGTTCCTCTAGAGAGGTTTTCACTGATATCCTCTTCTCTGTCCCCTCTCCAGATTTATGAACCCCCATCTCACCTCTACTCACTCTCCTTCCATATGCTCTTCCATTAACGGTGGCACCAAGTGGCAAGTCCTGTTGGCCGGTTTCTCATCCTCGCGTTGCTTCATTAATATCTATCACACTGGCACCATCCTGGTTCAGGGTCCACAACCAAACCTCCTTCTCTTTGACCGGATCCTGCCTTCTTTCATAAACTTCCTTCCTTTGCCCGCATCGCCCCTGTCTACTCTCTCTCTCCCTCCTCTGAATGGTGTACCACGCCCCTGTACTCCACCTAAGAAAACCTTTAAAGGCACTGACCTTCTCCAGCTCGTGACTCTTAACGCCCGATCAGCTAACAAACACTCCTATGACATCTGTCTCCTTCTTGAAGACATTGACCTCGACATTCTCGCTCTTACCGAGACTTGGTTCAATGCCAGCTCAGTCACTGCTTTTGACTCCCTCCTCCCTGATGGCTCCAAGATTATCCACCCTAATCTTCCCCGGCCTCTAGGTGCCACCACCCTATTCCTCTATTCCTCCCCCTATTCCTCTCTGAATGGGCTCTTCCCTACTTTCATTCTCCTCCTGGGTGATTTCAACATTGAACGGGGCTCCTCTAGCTCTGCATCCATTCTATTCACTGACCTCTGCACCTCGCTTTCCCTCTCCATTCTCCCCTCCGGGGCAACCCATTCAGCTGGACACACTATGCATGCCCTCATATACTCTGACCTCACTCTTTCCACCCCACTAGTTACCCTTCTCTCCTGGTCAGACCATTCTCTCCTCTCCACCCACCTGGGTCCCTTTGGCCCCCTGACCGCCCCCCCAAAAGTCCCACCAACCTCGTTCACTAGCATCCGCCCGATGAAACGAGTGACTGCGCCTGCCTTCGCCTCCACCTTCACCCCCCCTCACCCTCTCACCTCTGACTCTACCTCTGACTCTGCCCTCAGCAACCTCCATCTTTCCACCACCAATACTGTTGACATTCTTGCCCAAGTCATGATGATCCGCCTGAAACCTGCCTCTAAGCGTAACACCTGGTACGACACCAGACTTGCGGCCCTCAAACAAAAGTGCAGGGCGGCAGAACGGAAGTGGCTAACCTCAGGCTCATCCTCTGACAAACTGGCCTGGCACCTGCTCCAAAGGCAATGCAGACTCACCATCCATGCAAAGAAAGGCACGGGTCTCCAGCGCATCCAATAACACTGCTGAGCTGTGTCGTACATCATACAATCTGATGTTACATGCAGTCAGCTTTTTTTGGAGTGATTTCCCGCTACCAATTATTTTTCAGTCAGACATACCTAAACCTCTGCAGTCTCCTCCTCGCCTTCTCCATCCCAGGTCCTCTGCAATGCACTGGCCTCACACTTTGCCACCGAAACTCAGGACATCCTGACCACCTTTTCTACACTCCCTCAAAGCCCATCCCACACCCCCCCTCACCTTCATCCCTCCTCCTTCCTCCTTCACCTCCTTCTCTCCTGTCACACCTGAAGAAGTTACCAGAGTTGTCCGCTCCATGAAGGTCTCTTCCAATCAGGTCACCCCTTGCTCTTCCAGGACCATCAAGGGTAATATTGGCTCCCTTTTCCTTGCTCTCGATGATTTCTGAAATCATTCTTTTGTCCTCCCCCTTAAGCACCCACTCCTGAAAAAAACATCCTCAGACCCTACTTGCCCTGCCAGCTACCACCCCATCAACTGAAGCCAAAAAGCTTGGAGTCATCTTTGACTCCTTTCTCTCCTTCCTCCCTCATACTTAGGACATTGCCAAGAAGTCCCACTTTCAGCTCTTCCTTCTCAAAGGAATTTGACCTTTTCTCACTTTCCCTCAGAGGCTTAATGTGACGCAAGCCCTGGTTATCTCTAGGCTTGACTACTGCAATAGCCTCCTGAATCTACCATCCTCCACTCTGCGGACCCTCCGGCTAAACCAGAATAGGGCAGCAAGTCTTATCCTTCTCCCTATCTACTCTCCCTCTAGACCACTACGTTCCTCTGGCACCAACTATTTGTGTGTAAAGCGTTTTGCTAAACAGAGGGCAGGTGGTTGTTTGCTTTCCTCAGCGGGCTCCCTCCTATGGGATTGCCTCCCCCTGCCCCTGTGCCTTAAGCAGGATCTTCTCAAATTCTGAAAGCTCCTTAAAACTTTCCTCTTTTCCTCCTCCTTCCCTTCTTCTCTCCTCTGCTAATCCCACAGTTGCTGAATCAGTGTCCTGGGCACTTATGCATCCTCGGGGCCCTGACCTCCCTCACCAATTCTCCCCAGCTCCTATCGATTCACAGCACTTGCACACCCTCCGCCCTGGAGTTTCACACTTACACCTCCTACAGCCCCAGTCCGTGCATCACTCAACATTCTTAGCACTTCATCTGTGGCTCATCCATGAGCTCGGGCTCCTCAGAACGTACCCCCTCATCCCTCTTCCTTGATGCACTTGCACATTCTGAGTACTCACAAGGCATAGTAGGTTCGTCCCTTCTATCTGTTGCCCCCCACTGCTCTTAAATGTTGTGTTTTTAATGTACTTCCCACCCTTGCTCCCTCCCTGCCCTGTGTGCTCTTTGAAACAGTATTTTATTATTGTATAATCGCTTAACATGCAAACAATAAATCAATACATTAACACTTAATATGCAACAACTCATTAGTTGCTACTCCTTCATACTATTTTGGCTATGTTAATCAGTCGTTGACCAAACATTGAAGATGAGGATGTATGGATAGAACATCTTCACTTTTTTGCCAATGTCTTGGCAGACTACCTTTATTCTCAGCAAACACCCTCCACTTATAAATAGACGAGTGTGTGTTCAGAATAAGACTGTGTAATATCCAATTTCAAAATGTTGTTAGCCACCATTCTGGCATTTCATTTTATGGATATACATCCGGATCTCCTATGGATTCCTGATAGCTAACTCAGCAATACCTTTATGTATGTTGGGCTAATTATCAATATTTGAGTCAATACTTTTCTCAACATCAACTGTGTCATGAGTTAGACACAGACAACAGGTTCAAGATTGTTAACAGAGCTTTTATTAAAATCAAATGGCATGGTGGCATAACACGTAACTTGCCCTGTTCTAAGGTGTTCTGCATCAGGAAGTCCTGATCAAATAACAGTCTGTGTCCAAATCATATACTTTCCTCACAACTGACTGTATATATACGTGTAGGGAGGTCAGCATCAAAATGTTCAAAAGAAAGTTCAGGGCTTCTTCCAGTTCTCGGCTTATAATCAGCTTCCCCTTCCCCAAGTTCAAAGCAGTTCATACCATGTAGTGGTTCAAATCTTCCAGCTTCCAACAAAACAACAAAAGGGGTTTCATTCCCCAAGAGTTCAAATCTTCCAGCTTCCAACAAAACAACAAAGGGGTTCCCTTCCCCAAGAGTTCAAAGTCTTCCAGCTTTTCAAACCAACACAATTCTTTGGGACACTTCCCAGCTCTTTTGACATCAGTTCTTTTCACTGGCTTGCATAAGTTTCTTAACTTCTGAAGAGGGAAAATGGGACGATCCTTTCCCACTCCTCCTGCCCAGACCATGGCGTCTGACGTTACAACCTAAGCATCCACCGCGGGATGAGTTCAGCCCCCTGACTGCTGCCCCGGACGTCAAGATCCACCGTGACCACGCCCCACAGGTCTGCTGCAGGCCATCCAAAGCATGTGGTGGGACCTCAGGTGGAGCCGAGACCGACCATATGGACCAACTCGATTAGATGTCACCCACTAATATCGCCATCATTAGAGATTACATCAAGACATAGCCAAAGGACAAGAACACATGTGCCACAAAGACCCACACCAACCCCCAAGAAGAACATACTCAGTGCTATGACACACTCACAGACATGCATCGTTGTTATTTTTCACATAGGCTAACTACCGCACCACAGAAATGCAAGACGTCAGAAGAGCTTGTGTATATGCTTGCAGACACTTTGCTACTAAAAACCTTGAGGATGTCACCCTGTAGATGAACTAATGTATAAGGACCCAAGTCGCGCCTCGCGACCCTCGTTTTATGGACTGTATGCCGTCACCCACAGACTAGGCCAAGGTAGGCCGCAAACCAAAATCCCAAGGCCCGGAGCAGCTCAGACGGAGCAGCAAGGTGCTGATCATGCAGAATAAATCCTGGCGTAAGGCGCACAGCCAAGGCCACGAAGTTGCAATCTACACGCCGTGTTCTCAGCGCCAAGGATACACCTGCCACTGCTAAACACTCTCCAGAGCAGAAATACAAATCAAATCCCCGTAATTCTGTCTCAGCCACGGTCTCTCAACACGTGACCAGGCCGACCTGATACGATGCCAAGTTCCAAGGGCAAGAGAAGCTCTGGGGTCCCACGTCTGGAACCCAAACTGCAACAATGAAGTTACAAGTTGGACACCGGCGGTGGTGGGAAAGGAGCACCCAACAGCCAGTAGTAAGACCTGTTCTTTGTACGCCACAGACCCATAGTCACACATTGTTGCCAACACCAGGTACATTGCGAGCTGGGAACGACGATGGTCCCAGGCTTGGGGGCTCACGGATGAACCAATCGGAATACGAGGGGCTAACTATTGACGAAACCACAATTCAACCAATCACTAACTTTCTTCATGTAGCTATTCTTAGGGACGGCCCAAGCGTACCACCTGACCTCTTGTCCACCACTAATATTTCCTCCTATACTGATCCATACTGACCCTACCACTCGGGGAGCAAACCCGAGGTAGCGTTAGGTTTGGGGGTAAGCTTTCCCAGGTGACACACATAGTGGCGTCATCCGGCTAGAAAAAAGGTATGCACGCCCATTACAGCTGAGAGATGTTCATTGGGTACCTGTGCTCCGAGAACCTGTCCCTGTCTGTTTTATGCAATAAGCAGCAGTAACCCTTGCTCTTGTGTGTGCCTCATACTCCTTTGGGACGCGGGAGGATTTGGGGCCTCCCCAACCCCAGAGGTCCGCGGACGACCCTGCCGACCACCGAGAAATTGCCCTGACAAGCTGGAGGCACTGCTGAGATTGCGAGATAGACCACAGCAAGGCCGCTTGCGTCAAGGTGGCCCAGCAACGCGGCCCCCTCTGCAGTTACCCCCTTTGGAGGACTACAGAACCGTTGTGGAACTGCGAGACGACCGGACAGCGCAATCCGGAGATTGGCCGTCGGGAGCTGACTTAAGAAATTTCCCGCCAGCGGTTGGCGAGTGTCCAGATGTGGTCCAGACGAGGGGAGGCGGCGAGCTGATTGGGAGGGGTGCTCGCTGCCGAGCGGCACCGGCAGGAGAGAGCCCGATGTGAGTATGGCACACACAACCAGCAATGTAATGTTGTGCGGGTGGTGGGAGGAATTGTGAGTAGGGTGGAGGGTTGTTTAACAGAGTGTTAAGAAAAGATTTTGATAATTTAGCAGGGATTGATTTGTAAGGTGTAGTGGGGGACGGAACGAAGGCCGTCCATTCTGATGGTTCAGGGCATATTGGGTGGGGCTTTGAGGTCACACGTGTTGATTGATGGATCGCGTTGATTGGTCTAGATCGTGGACACCTGTATAGGGGGTATGGCATTCCTATGTGTTGGCGTTGTAAGCCGATGAATAGATGAGGATTCCTATTAATTGAGTGTTTTAGCTCAGTGAATAGATAACGTATTCTCGCAAGAGGTAGCTTGATTTTTTCTCAGTGCGGAAGATAGTTGGCTGGTTAAGCTCCCCTGGAAAGGGGGCGTATCACATGCTAGGCAACGCAGCGGGTGCAGCATAATTATATTAACAGAAGTAATTAATGAATACTCCACTCCGGGTGTGGTGGGAAACCCGATGTGGGGATTGTGGGACATAACATTGTAAAACAGGAGGATAAATGGACACAAAGGGAAGGGACACTACAACCAGTGTTGCCACCATCCCAACCAACGCCATATGTCAACAGGCTTAGAGACCTCCCAGGACGCAGAATGGATGGATCGGCAACCACACACACAAAGGACCAAGCGGGTCAACAGGGAGGTAATAAGGGCGTAAAGGACACACGGCTTGAACAACGCATTACTGAATTTATCGACATATTTTCTGACATGGAAGAGGAGAATGAACACACACACATATCACCACACAGGCGCACGCCTGAGGAAATAACAGGATACACACAGATGCCACTATTAGAGCGAGGGGGGGCAAAGCCACAATATGTCCCATGGAAGCATGCAGACAAAGAGAATATTAAATGCAGACTACCATCATTGAGCGGGGGGGTGGGAAAATGGATATATGAAATGGAGAAGCTGATTGAAGGGCACAGGTTGGCGGTTGGGGATGTAAAGGGGTTATTAATATCAATTTAATTTTTTGGATGACGCAGCAGATGATATTTGGAAGAGGGCGGGATTCCCCGGGGTGAACATCAGTGACACCTCGCATTACGGAGCACCATTTGCAAATTCCAGACACGCATTATGGCAAGCACTGAGGGGACAATATCCAGACACCTCTGACATAGAGGCAATAACATTACGCAAAATGCGCGAGAATGAGGACTCTGTTACTTACATCCAGGAAATTCAGGAGAAGTGGCGCTTGGAAACGTGGGAGCCATGGGACAAAACATTAGCCATATTTTACTACATACTGATACAAGGGCTCCCAGAGCAGGTACAGAGACAGTTAAAATAAATTGGTGAGGATGGAAGCAAAAGCATGGCCATAAATACAACTAACAATAGTACACCACTGTAGGTTATGGCAGGAAAAGATGAAACAGAAAAAAGAAGATAGGAAAGCAGATGAGGCAAAACTGGTCCAGAAGAAGCTGTCCAAATATGCCATGGAAGGTGCACTATTAACCAGCCCGCCCCCCGCCCCGACACCAGCAACCATGCAGCAGTCAGAACCCCCAGTAACACTCTCCCAGCAAGTACCAATTACAACACAGCAACTGCCACCACCGCCACCTTTCACAGCGCAACACACATACGAATCACCAATGGGGGGAGGATACACACAAACGGGCAATGGCTACACCAACAACTACAGAGGGAGGGGTGGGTTAATGAGAGGGAGGGGATTTGGTCAGCGGGACACATGCCAGGGGGAGGGTTCAGAGGGCACAACCAATACGGACAGCAGGGGTATTTAGACAACACTGGAGGACATCTGTGGCAAGTACGAGAGCCGCCAACGTGTTGGACTTGTGGACTAGTAGACACATATCACGCACATGCAGGGCAAGACCGACACAAGTAGGATGGGGGAGCAAGGGCAACAGGGTTACAACGGGGGACAGAACAATTACCAACAACCTCAACTACCATAAACAAGTGACATACACATGGAACAACATGGAGGATTTACACAACCAATGCCACACCTGCAGCTGCAACTATATGCGCCACCCACCGTGCAGCAGGCACAGCACCAACCGGCACAACACCAACACATCCAAATGGTACAACAGCTCACACAAATACAAGACAATACACTACTGCCTATGGATACGCCAGCGACACAGACACAAATGGGGAGAGTGACGATACTGGGTCACAACCCATACACAGGGAACTGACAATCACTATACCCCCAATAGAACAGCCCACATACGTCCTTGTTGTGTCCCATCCTGTCGGTAACACCTAACCCTGCGGAGGAACCACGCATAAAGGTGGTGATAGGTGACAACACATTCTCTTTCCTATTTGACACAGGGGCCACTAGATCCTGTATTAGGGAAGGGCAGTTCAAATTGTCAGGTGATGCCATGCATACTCAAGGATTCTCTGGGGCTCGAGGGCTGGTTCCTTTTACTGATAACATATCCTTATCTGTTGCAACCTATCTCTGCCACTGCTATATTCAAAGAAATCACCAGTAAACATCCTAGGGAGGGACATCATGAGCAGATTGAACATGACTCTATCCTTCACTGACAAGGGAATAGTATGCTCGACACCAGGCATACACATGCTCACTGCCCAACACTTACTGGGGCAAGACAGTGGCAAGGGCAGAACGAGTGGACGGGGACATCTTCCAATACGGAACAGAAATGTCACTAGCATGGCTACCGGGGATTGAAGGCAAGGTGTGGTGGAGGCCGGCAGCATATCTTTTCAGACCAGAAACGCCCACTAGTGAGGCAGAAGGGGCCATAATATCGGTGGGCATCGAGAGTATTGTGTCAACCAGAGACTACATTGCAGTCCACGCACAGGATGGGGAAGGAAAAGCATGGACGGCAGTAATAGCAGTGGCTGAAGGATGCAGGCTGGCGCAAGTGTCAGACAAAGAACTGTTCTCAGACGAAGTAGGAGATGGGGAAATGGTGTTTCAGATGAACATCTACATTTTGTTAAGAGTGACATACAAGGAGGTAGCACAGAAAATGGCAATGGCACTAGAGACACCTGCCCCCACACAATCAGACTTGTACGAGGAAGACTTAGCAGCTGTACCCGCCTCACTATGGACTACTAGTCCCTATGATGTGGGATGCATAAAAAGCATTGGAGGAGTGCAAATAAAGCTAAAAAAGGGTGCAATGCTGCCCAGGGTAAAACAGTACCCACTATCAAAAGAAGTTGATGAAGGGATTTATGAGACAATAAGTGCCCTCGTGGAAAGAGGAATATTGGTACCATCAGAGTCTCCATGTAACACTGCGGTGTAGCCAGTGCGCAAGGCGAAGGGAGGGTCCAGGCATTTCATACAAGATTTGAGACCTCTTAACTACATTGTAGAAGCAGAGTATCCGATAGCAGCTAACCCAGCCACAATACTGTGCGGAATACCAGCAGAGGCATCACGGTTCACTGTGATCGACCTCAAAAATGCATTTTTCTCAATACCGCTGCATCCTGACTCACAAGATTTAACAAGTTTAGCATACCGCAACACAAAGTGGAAACACACTAGACTACCCCAAGGATACTACGAGTCACCATCTATCTTTAACAGGGTAATACAAATGGACCCAGGGAACATCGACATGGAGAGTACGGTGCTGCAGTATGTAGACGATATCATCATCTGCAGCACCACTGAGGAAATGTGCAGGAGGGACTCTGTAAAGATGTTCATAGTGCTGGCTGAGAAAGGATACGAGGTTGACAAGGAAACACTGTAGTACTGTCAGGAGCAAGTACTATACATAGGTCAGATCGTCTCACAAAATTGAAGGAACATTGCACCACAAAGGGCGCAAGCAATAAAGAGCACACCACAGCCACAAATGATAAGGGAACTACAACAATTTCTTGGCCTGTGAAATTATTGCAGAGCATGGGTTTTTGACTACAGCACATACATAGGACCCTATTAGAGGCTCTTAAAGAGGCACAAAGGGGGACGAGAAAACTGGGCTGGACAAGAGAGATGACTGAAGCATTCAATGAACTTAAAGAGGCCATTCCAACGGCACCAGTCCTGGGTACCCCTAACTATGATAATGACTTCTACATCTTCTCACATTGCGATGGTGCAGTAATGAAAGCAGTGCTGACACAAAAACAAGCATGGGACACAAGCCGATAGCAATTTACAGCGGCCATTTGGATCCAGTAATGATGGGACACTTCCCGTGCGAACAACACTTAGCTGCAGCAGCTTTTGCAGTAGAAAATTCATCTTACATTACTATGGGTTGTACCACCACACTGTACGTAGAGCACACCCTCTTCCCTATATTAAATAAACCAAAATCCACACTGACTACCCAGAGAGCAACAGGATATGAAATTATTCTCTCCAGACCTGAATTGAAAATTGTAAGGTGTATTAATGTCAATCCAGTGCAGTTCTTAGTAGAGGAATTGGCCGAAGGAGAAGATTTACACGACTGTACGCATGCAATTGAATATTTCTCATCCACCCGAAAGGTGGAAGAAAATGCCCTAGAGGGGGGCGAAGTGTTTTACATTGATGGGTCATCAACAATTGACTAGAGTGATGGTGTGAGGAGGACTAAAGCGGCTGTCGTGCGATTGAGGGAGGACTGGACATACGTTCCGGTCAAATGTGTTAGATTACCCCAACAATACTCAGCACAAGCAGCAGAATTGGTAGCACTTATTATAGCTTTAGAAGAAAGCAGCGAGAAAAAGAGTAACGATATATTCTGATAGTGCTTATGTCACCTCGACGGTACACTCAGGATTAATAAAATGGCTCAGAAGAGGTTTCAGGAGAGCAGATGGCACTCCAGTGTGACATGCTCTCTTCCTGGGTGAACTAATGGAAGTAATAGAATACCCAGCAGAGGTGGCACTGGTGAAGTGTCAGGCACACACGAATGGGGAAGATCCAATATCAAGAGGTATCGAAACAGGAGACGCACATGCAAAATATGTTGCGTAATTTGGTGAGAGATCGGACCTCCAAGAAAAATAAAAAGATAAGGGGAGGGTAAGACAGATGATAAAGAAGGATGGGTACACACACATGCCAGAGACACAGATTATGGAACTGCAGGCAGCAGCTTCAATGGCAGAAAAGGATCTGTGGTTTAAAAGAGGATGCACTATGTCCCCCACAGATGCACTATGGAGACGGAATAACACAGGGAAAGTTGTAATGCCCCTGGCCCTACTAAACACAGCTCTGGCCCGACTACACCACCCCACTCATACAGGAAAGGAAGTAATTGCAGCACGAATAAAAGAATCTTGGTTCTGCCCCGAGCTAAATTCACACGTTGCAAATTTCATCAGCAGTTGCCTCGCATGCCAACAATTCACGGCCGGTCATACGCTGCAAGTAATCAAGGGCACAATACCCCGGCCTGAAGGACCCTTCTTACACTTAGACATTGGCTACGTTGATATGATCAGTGTATGATCAGCGTATGTCAAGGACACAGATACATGATTGTTGTAGTATGCCCATTTTCAAGGTGGATTGAGGCCGGCCCGTGCTCCCATGCAGATGCATTCGGGGCAGCTACGTTTTTAGTAAAGGAGGTTTTCCCGAGGTTG
This sequence comes from Ambystoma mexicanum, assembly GCF_040938575.1. Classification (NCBI taxonomy): domain Eukaryota; kingdom Metazoa; phylum Chordata; class Amphibia; order Caudata; family Ambystomatidae; genus Ambystoma; species Ambystoma mexicanum. The sequence continues at coordinate 149,062,377 of NC_090927.1, forward strand.
GGAGTTTGTGAAGTATTAAGGTCCCCACTTTGCGAATGAATTATTTCCGCACATAACTGCCCTTTTGGGGATCAAACACAAATTTGCCTGTGCATATCACCCACAAACCAATGGCGTCTGTGAATGTCTCAACGGCCTCCTGAAAGAAGCGATAGCAAAGATCCAGCAAACAACCAAAAAGAGCTGGCTCTATTGCCTACCTCTGCCTTTGTTTGAATTGAGAAATAAACCAGGTTCAGACCACCACCTCACGCCCCATGAGGTGGTGACAGGACGCCAAATGCACCTCCCCCTCACACCACCATCAAGGGCAATGAGCGATTGTGATACAGCAAGCACTGTTTTTGGTGAAGAAATGCATGAGTATGTCTCTTCCCTGGTTACTAGTGCCGCTTTTATCTCTCAACAGATTCAACAGAGGGCAGATCAGAGAACAACCAGCGGGAACTCACAACCAACGAGGAGCAGGAGCCGACTGGACAGCGGACAGTGAAAGAAGGAGACACAGCGCTCGTTCGAAATTATCGAAGAAAGTGGAACACCCCTAGGTTTACAGGGCCCAACATTGTCCAGAAAGTGGCCCCTAGGGCGGTCAAACTGTCCGATAAGGACGTTTGGATGCACATTCACGACATCAAGCCCTACAAAGCACAGACCTGGCCCGATTCCTACAGCGACAAGGCCAACGCTTTAGCAACGACAACGAACAACACAGCACAAACGCTAGATAACTTAAAAGACACAAATGAACAACTACCCCTAGCCCACCCCATGGTCACGAGGTCACAGACCAAAGGCGCCCTCATACCAGAACAATAAAATTATTTTAATTAAGAAACTGAAAATAGAACTGAAAATATAAGTTTAATTAAAAGGCACCCGCCAACAGCAAAAAGAAGAACATTATCAAAGAAATCTTCAATATACACCACACTGTGTAAACACGTGCATGCTCACTGTAACGCTCACCTGATTCCCGCAGAGGCGCCGGTCTTGACTGGGTGAATGCCGTATCTTCAAAGGTGATGTGTAACAACCGGTTGGCTCTTTGGGCTGGACCTCTGTGCACTGTATGTCTGACTCGAAGAGTAAGATGTCTTAGGTAAGTGAACGCCGAGCTCTCCATCTGCCTCGGGGCAGGGTGCCGTAACCAGTTCCTTCACTGGATAAGGGTGCAGGCCTCTTGACCTCAGAGGACTGCTGTCCGTCGTTAACTGCACGAACGGTAAGTTCTGGGCGCTTCAAATGTCTTAAAAGTCTTTTGTAATGATATCTCTTCTTTTGCAGAGTTCCGGCGATGGCGGATGGCGGGCTGATGAGAGTTGAGGATCGAACCCTCGTGAGGAATAGAAGCGCCTGGAAGCACGTAGGTAAGCGCTTGTAGCCTGCTTCACGATGCGCACTAACTGTCCCTTTTATCTTGCAGGTACAAGTTCGGAGCTTTAGAGAAGCTGAAGGGTGCTGGAATACCCACTGGATTCGGCGTGGGAAGGAGTAATGGCACGTGGGTAATAAAGTTGCCCAATGTCTTTAAACGCACCTTCTTTTGTCTTTCAGATGCGGGATGCAGCGCCGAAGGCCTCCGGAGCGTGCGAAGAGCTGGTAAGCTTTTGTCTTTCAGATGCCGGAATGCAGTGCGAAGACCTCCGGAACATGCGAAGAGTAGGTAAGCCTTTGTCTTTCAGATGCCGGAATGCAGCGCGAGGCGTTGGTGACAGCCGATGGACCAGGTAAGAGATGCGCTGCCACTGAAGACCGTAGTGCTAACCTGTTCTTTCTTTGTCTTTACAGGTGCTGCTGAAGACTGGATTCCAGGATGGTAAGCCTTTGTTTCCTTAGGCCCAGGATCAGAAGCAGAAGACACGATGAGCGTTCTGCTGCAGAGAATGCAGAATAACACAAAGCAAGATTCATCCATCGGGTGTGGTTTAAATAGCCTCCTGTAGTGCTTAGGTGTCTCCTTCCACAGCCACGCCTAGGTAAGAAAAGAGTTCCTGCTTTCCAGAAGTTCCAGTGTTCTGAACCTAGGGAGTGGCTCCTGCCCCACCCAACAGGAAAAGTAGTCCCAAACAGAAGAGGATCCGGGGTTCAACTGGCAGGTAAGGAAGCAGCATGGTCTGCTGCAGGTAAGTCCACCCAAGCATTATGAGCCCGGCGCTTCCAGCGCTGGGACTGGGCATCTTTATGAGCCTGGTGCCACTGGCGCCAGGACAGGGTCCAAAAGGTCCCAATTGGGACTGGCTGGCACTCGGAACCGGGGTTATGGGTCTGCTTCCAAGGCAGTCGGGCAAGTCCTGATCTTTTGGAAGCTGAGATCATGACATCACTTCTCTTTTTTGTCTCGCACATGCAGGTATGGCACTTGTTATTATTATATGTAAATACGTGATAAAAAAACATACGCCACTGCCCAGGGGCAAATGCTACCGACAGACGACATCCCAGAAGCCCTGTCACACCAATTTGTATACGCAATTAATTTGTATATGCAATTAAGAGGCCAAAGTACTTAAGGCCAAGGAGAATACGCATCTATTATAACACGTTTCTCATGCTAATAGTACGTTTGTTTCCAAACCTCCTCGCAGCATTACTTGCCTTGAGATATAGGACGGTGAGGACAGCGTGGGAGGAGCTGTTCGCCTGGGCATTGAATGATCATTTGATACGCAGGGCTTGAATAACAAACACTAACATAAATAATGCAAGATTTTTAGAGATTTTCAGGCGGGCACCTATATCATCGAATGTAAAGTAGCTGCAGGACGGCAGCACTGGTAAGACAAAAATGCCAGTGGTAATAGCAACTGTAATAAAGATGTTGGGGATATTTTTCACCACTGGTCTGATAACTGCCGCTGTCTGGCAGGCCTACTATGCTTTACATGTGACTGCAACTACCAATACTAACATTTCCCCTAACCCTGCTGCAAGGTGAACTGTGTCAGGTGGTACAAGTAGCACGGGATCTAACGTAAAAAGAGGTAAACGCAGTATTTCTATAGATGTACATGGGCTGGATACATATCTTACAGAATCCGCACACGTCTCTAACAACATGTGGTATAAACACATGTTCAAAATTGGTAAGGACACGACAAAGGACAACTGCTATGTGTGCTCGTTGCTCCCATACGCCATGAGCGCCTCCAGAACATTCGTGGCTACTGAAGTACCCGCAGCGACTGCAGAATGCCTCCTACATTTAGCATTATTTCAAACACGAGGACGATTTCAAGGAAAACAGGCAAGACTAAGATGGATGTCAAGGACAACATACCCCTACAAAGACAATTTCATAAAGACACTACCGATGTATTATAATTATTGGCAGCTGACTGAAGGACTTCAATACATAACCGACGGACCCGACAAGGAGACACAAAAGAAGTGACATTGAACTACCTACCGTGTAAGTGGAATGCAAAAGAGGTTGGAGGTGAACCAGGGTGTTGGGAAAGACCACTACTATTAGTATATGGCAAAGTATATACAAAGAACGGATGGGTGGATGGAGTTGTAGGAAGCAGGATAGTGACTTTGGCCACATCAGCAGTAATGGAAGTACAAGAAGAAAACAACAAGTGCTACAAGGAATGTGCAAAGAGTGCATCCCTGCTAATTTGGCTAGACAAATAGGAGGAACCCATAACGATAATATCCGTTGCAGCGCCTACACTGTGTTACCAGCATGATGGTGAGGTTAATGTCGGAGTAAACGAAGGGTGTAAAAGAACGATAAATATTCCTGAGGGGGGATCAGGAACAGCTGTACTGATGGACCACTATTGGGCCTGCGGAACAAAAGCTTATAGCAGCCTACCACAATTATGGAATGGGGTATGTACAATGGTAAACTTCAACGTACCATCCCTGGTAGTACCACAAAAACACATTAACATGGAGAATTTCCCTAAGATGGACGAAGGAAACAAAAGAAAGAAAAGGCCCCCATAAGAAGAAGGGACCGCCTCCAGGAGTGACGCCACTGAAGACAATAAGGTATCCAGAGTAAAAAGACAAGGAGAGCCACTCACTGGAAATTACCTATGGGGAAGATCAGAAACAGCACTGAGTGACATCCCAACAGCACACAGACTGTTCAGCAGAGCGGCAATGTTCTTGTCCTCTGTGGTTCATCCAGGAGTACAGGCGTATGTGAATGCAAAATGGCTACAGATAACAAGATGGGAACTAATGATGACGATTAACTCCAAAGTTAATGGATTCAACGCAATCAAAGAGGAATTAAGAGCAATAAGGATGTTGGCCCTACAGAATAGATATGTGCTGGACCTTCTAATGGCAAAATTGGAAGCTCATGCTGCACGTTCATTCCTGCAGACGACAAGGACAACGGCACCCTATCCGCAGCAGTATCACAGTTGGCCAAGATGCATGCCAAGATGGAAGAAGAAGCAAAGGGGGCGAAGAAGGATGGTAGCTGGTTTTCGTATATCTGGTCCAGGATGCCGTTGTGGCTGTCGGACGGCCTCAAGGTTGTGGCAGGATGCATGATCCTGGGAATGGCTTCACTGATGGGGATTAAACTATGGATGACAAGGTCAAAGCGTACTGCTGAGGAAATGATAGGGATGCACGTGCTAAAGCCCGCTGAAGACGAAAAAAAAAGCAGATGTGATCATCAAGGAACGCGAACGGCTGTGGCAGCAGATACTGGAAGCAGACCTGTACCCGCTGTCAATAAAAGTTGAGAATCCACGAAACCTGAAGAGCTATGTTGGAAAATGGGTTTACTGCAAACCCAGTGGTGGATGTTTATATATGTATTGGTCGTTTGAAGATCACGTGTACCGATACGGACACCTGGCAGGTATAACAAAGGTATGGCGAGTGAGAGAAGATAAAAGAATGGATAATTTTGTGGTCGAAAAGTCGACCAGAGGTGGGACTGAAGAGGGAAGATGGGACGATCCTTTCTCCCTCCTCCCGTCCAGACCATGGCATATGCGTCACAACCTAAGCACCCACCGCGGGATGAGTTCAGCCCCCTGACTGCTGCCCCAGATGTCAAGATCCACCGCGGCCACGCCCCACAGGCCTGCTGCACGCCATCCAAAGCACGTAGTTGGACCTCAGGTGGAGCCGAGACAGACCATATGGACCAACTCGATTAGATGTCACCCACTCATATCGCCATCATTAGAGATGACATGACGACATAGCCAAAGGACAAGAACACACGTGCCACCAAGCACCTGGATCAGACACACACCAACCCCCACAAAGAACATACTCAGTGCTATGACACAGAGGACCGAGCACACTCAGAGACATGCATCGTTGTTATTTTTCACATAGGCTAACTACCGCACCGCAGAAACGCAAGATGTCAGAAGAGCTTGTGTATATGCTAGCAGATGCTTTGCTACTAAAAACCCTGAGGATGTCACCCTGTAGATGAACTAATGTATAAGGACCCAAGTCGCGCCTCACAACCCCTGTTTTATGGACTGTATGCCGTCACCCACAGACTAGGCCATGGTAGGCCGCAAACCAGAGTCCCCAGGCCCGGAGCAGCTCAGACGGAGCTGCAAGGTGCTGATCATGCAGAACAAACCCTGGCGTAAGGGCACGGCCAAGGCCACAAAGTTGCAATCTACATGCCGCGCTCTAAGCGCCAAGGTTACACCTGCCACTGTCAAACACTCTCCAGAGCAGAAATACAAATCAAATCCCCGTAATTCTGCCTCAGCCACAGTCTCTCAACACGTGACCAGGCCGACCTGATACGCTGCCAAGTTCCAAGGGCAAGAGAAGCTCTGGGGTACCATGTGTGGGACCCAGACTGCAACAACGAAGTTACAAGTTGGACACCGGCGGCAGTGTGAAAGGAGCACCCAACAGCCAGTAGTAAGACCTGTCCATTGTCCGCCACAGACACATAGTCACACATTGTTGCCAACACCAGGTACATCGCAAGCAGGGAAAGACGATGGTCCCAGGCTTGGGGGCACGCGGATGAACCAATCAGAATACAAGGGGCTAACCATTGACGAAACCACAATTCAACCAATCACTAACTTTCTTCATGTAACTAATTTCATGTAGCTATTCTTAGGGAAGGCCCAAGCGTATCACCTGACCTCTTGTTCACCACTAATATTTCCTCCTATACTGATCCATACTGACCCTACCACTCGGGGAGCCAACCCGAGGTAGCATTAGGTTTAGGGGTAAGCTTTCCCAGGTGACCCACGTAGTGGCGTCACCCGGCTAGAAAAAGGGCCTGCGAGCCCATTACAGCTGAGAGATGTTCATTCGGTACCTGTGCTCAGAGAACCTGTCCTTGACTGTTTTATGCAATAAACAGCAGTAACCCTTGCTCTTGTGTGTGCCTCATACTCCTTTGGGATGCGGGAGGAGGTGGGGCCTCCCCAACCCCAGAGCTCCGCGGACGGCCCTGCCGACCACCGGGAAATTGCCCCGACACTTCCAAATCGCATAAGCGGCTGTTGCAAAACACAAGCTTCTTCTTTTCTTTATTCTTTATTTTCTATTAGGTTTACAGTTCAATTTAGAAATGTTACCCAAACAAAACAAATACAACACAATTAACAATTCATTTCAAGACAATGCTACCAAAATGTTATTCTTTAACAGACATCATCATTCATTAAAACCCAATTCATAAAAAATTCACAATACATCCAAAAACCTACAGTTGTTACATCAATTCAAATTTAAAGGTAAAACACATTTCACCAGTGCTATTGTAAGTGAGGTGTAACGACCACTCAATAAAATGTCCAACCATTTTTCACGGTAGCAGTCTATAGTCACCTTCTTTTTCAAAAGCTGCCTTCCTTTGGTCCTTTAAAATGATAGCCTTCTAGTAGGTCAATCAAGGTTTCTCGCTCCTGCTGACAAAATCTATAATTTTCATAAAACAATCGGTCATGCAATCAAATTGCCAACTTGTCTCCGGTTAAAATCACATTAAATGTAATTCTTAAAACTATATTTCGGAATTTCAAGCTCGAAAATGTTCCTAAGTACTTAGGCAATACATTAAAAGCTTTAGGCTCGACCAGAAAATGTTCTAATATTTTATAACTTTGACATGCTGCTCAGATGCAGAGTCAATTTGCTATCCACATATTTCCTTTAGTTTTATTAGGGTTGGTCAGCAGAATCTCCATCCCTCCCCTGCAAGTTCCATTGGCGATCTGATTGCATCGAAACAGGAACCAGGAGTGGCCAGCCAACATTTCCTAAAAAGAGACAGACACTTCCATTCAAGTATGCCCTGTAGCGAAATAAGTCAGAGTTTGTGTCTGATAATTACAATAGGTGTACTCCTACGGAGTGGTAAAAGACGTTTCCAAAAGATACCTTCAAGATATTGCCAATTCACTCTATCAAAGTTTGTTAAGGTATCCGCACCATGTGTAATTATCAGGACTATTTTTTGCTTATAAAACATAAGTAAAGGGCATAAAGAATACAGACCATATTTTCTATTAATAATGTGGCGATATCGGTTCGGGTTTTATCGGCCCAGGCCACAAGTTAAAAAGTTTAAAAAGGGTTCCCAGGCTGATATCACCAGATCATGCACACTGGTTTGTGTGTTAAGGCCATTAGCACCTCTGGTTACCAAAGCAGTAACCTGGGGTGCTAAAAGAACAACATGTTCCTTCATTCAACAGGACATGTGTGGCATCCCGTTGAACGAAGGTTAATACTTTTCCAAGATGGCCACCATGAAAAAGGAAGCAGGGCTCTGCACGGAGCCGCTCTTCCCTTTCTATGGTGGCCTGTAGGAGAGGAAGGAGCGGCGGCGGCGGGGAGTGCCGCTGCTGCAAAAATAAGGTAAGTAGGGGGTGGGAAGGGATAACATATTTTTTAAAAAGGGATCGAGGATGGGGGAAGATGGCGGCAGGGGGAGCCGGCTATCAGGTGGGAAGGAACGCAGGCTTCTGATTGGCTGGCTCCCCCCACCAGAGTGCTAATGGAAGCTTGAGCTGCTAATGTTGCCATTTGGGGGACCAGCTTCCACTTTCCTATTATTACAGCAGATCTCCAGATATCGATAATCTTGAACTATTCAAAGGGGTTTACTGCTTAGGGACCAAGTCAAGCCTTTCAAATTTCCCTGCATAGTCGGTTGAATTTTTATCACATTCGACTTGGAGATGTTAATAGTTAAACCGTTAATAACTGCATATGGTGATAAGACATCTAACTGCCTCTGTAACCCAATGGGTGTGCGGTATAACAACCCCAAGTCTTTGGCATATAAAAGCCATTGAACCACACTTAGACCGAATTTTGGTGGAAATGCTTGAGCAGTTTCAAGATGCAGGTTAAGATCTTATAGAAACACATTAAAAAGTGCTGGGGCAACCCTGCTTCAGCCCCCTTGAAGGTTGAAATCGGGGAGAGAGGTAACCCTGATGACTAAGTTGAATGGTAACTGACGTATATACATCGCCTGAATCAACTCCAGCAAATCATCAGGGCAAGCCCAGGCTCTTAGCTTCCTCCACAGAGCACCCTCGGAACGCTATCAAATGCTAATTTAAAATCAATAAAAGCCAAATAAAGTTTATTTTTATTTAAAAGTCTTCGATTAAAAAAACATCCAATAAAGAACAATTCATTGACGTACCCACCCCCTTAACAAATCCTGATTGATTGGGATCATATACTTTATTTACAAAATCCAATCATTTAGCTTATGTAAAGGGAGCAACGCAAATATTTTCCCTGGAGGGTCTAAAAGAGCTATCAGACGATCGTTTTCAGGTAAAAGACAGTCGCCCTTTTATAAAAATCGGGACAATAATCGTTGTTCGCCAAGACTGTGGGATTTGTTTAACCATAATAATTTGATTAAAAATTATAGATAAAATATCTGACCATAACTCTGGGTTGGCCTTTAACATAGCATTGAATAAACCATCAAGCCCAGGTGCTCTTGAGGAACTAGATTGCCTAATTATCAACAAAAAATCTTTATTTATTCTCATCAACCATGAGGAATTCGGGGCCCAGTTATCTGATTCAACTGCAGAAGACTGGTCCTCGTACAAATTTGCAAAATGCCATAACCAAGTTGCTGGCGGGATTGGATTAATTTGGAGAGCTGTTTGAGGAGTTTCTTGAAGTTTAAACAACCTCCACATTTCCGCTGTGGTACTAGATCCCATGGCCATCAACATTGCTTCTGCACCATGCTGCAAAATCATGAATTTATGGCCCTTCAGCCATTGGGAATAATTCAGTTTGATCTTTGCTCTCTGAAAACTATAATCTATCCAATGTACGTAATTACTTTCTCATTAATCTTTTTCTTAAAACTATGTCTGCATCATACATGTCGGTCTAACAAAATTCACACCTAGTGTAGAAAATAAGTTCATAGCACTTAAATACATGTCTTTAGGCCATAGTCCCTATGAAGCAAACAATTGATATAATGAATTCAGAGAGGAAAGAAAAGATTGCAAATTAGGATATTCAATTTCAAGCGGTTTCGACTAGGTGAAACTTGCATATCGAAAGCATACTGTTTTCTTCTAATTGCATTTTTTAAAAGCCACTGAATGTAAGCATCCCCAGAAACGCACCCCCCTTAGTGAGAGACAATAATGGACACACCCCAGAAGGGGAATGAGGCCAGGACCAAGTGCGGGTAAGATCAAAGGGGCTTTATATAGTTCAATATAGGGCATTCAAAGGACTCTGCAAACTCCGGAAGTGCTCTGTCTGACAATAGCAAAGACAGTTAGTTATATTACAAATACACGTCATGCATGAGGAAAGCTATAGGGGCTACAGAGTCTCAGGGATTGGGTGGTGATGGCTAGGTGTTATAAATTGTATACAGTTTCGTCTCCAGGATTGGTGGACGTTGGTGCTGCGCCACGTGGGGCGGGAGGTCATCCGGGCTCATCGGAATGTAGCGCTGGGCCAGACATGTCTTGTAACAACGATTGTTAGCTAACTAACTAACATTTGCCCTTTTGGCCACACATTCCCACCCATTCATCACACTTCATGTGTCCTGTTGAGTTGTAACTCTTGTAAGCGTTGACCTTAGATCAATACATAGTCAGGAACATTGATACACGATCTGGAGTGTCTTAATACATTGGTTTTAGGAGGCACCTTAGGTTCCAGCAATCAGGCCCCATGGGCGTAGTCAGGGGCATGGGCGGGGGTGCTTGACTAACCATCCTTGGCAATAACAGTGAGGGATGGTATTATGATCTGGTGGTACATGTGTGTGCGCCCCCCTTTCTAGGGTCAATAACTCGGGATCGACAGAGGTGCTAATGACCTGTGGGGGGCATGTGACGGGTGCCTGAAAGGTGGCGGGATTTAGGACCAGGTAGCTCGTAAATCACGGAGTTCGGCTGTGGCGGCCTGACACGGGGGAGGGTGGTGGATGCTTGAAACGGGTCCAGCAGAGTCGGGAGGGAAGGCAAGGCTTTGCTGTTTGAACACTGTCTATCTCGAGAGAGCCTGGGCAGGGGGAGGGGGGAAATGGCCTTGCAGCTCGGTGCGTGGCATCTTGCATGAGGCGGTTTTACTGTCGTATGGGTGAGGGGCGACTAACAACACATGGGGTTCCTAAAAGCACTCATATGTATTTGTATTTACATAGGATACTGGCTGATGATCATACTTTTTTTTACATAGCATTTCACATTTACAGTTGACATACGAACATGAGGTAGTGTCAAGCAGGTGTGTGTAAAGAGTGTATTAAGAGAGCAACACAAGTTATTGTTCACAGTTATCAGCTGTCCAGTATTTTTATATCTCTTCATTACATGTAATATCGGTTGCACAACTTTCTCTTTACCCATTCTCCTTTATGTTAGCAGCAAACGTTAGTCAACGAGGCACATATTACATAAATGGTTTCTGCACATTGCAAGGGCTTTCGGGTGGGTATGGGTGCAAGGCACCACGCCGTCTATGGCTGGGGGGCTTGGTGCAGGTGTCAGGGCCGGCAAGGTGTCGGCTGATCTCAGTTACATCCTAGTATTCTCGTTCATAGCTGGGGCAATGATGTACTGCGGAAGGTCAACAGCTACAGTGTTTTATTTTGTTGTTCGCTCACGTCTGGTGACTCGTGAGAACGAGTCTTCAGCGGATCTGCCATGCAGTGGGAGGTGGGGAAAATGTGGGCCTCTGTGAGGCGGTCAAGTGGGGGTCACTCTGCAGCGTTCAGTGTTTCTGCCTTGGGTTGAATATGCACGTTTCTAGCAAGATGGAGATGGCTTAATACAAGATGGCTTCTATTCTCTGCCACATAATCGTGATGGTGCAGCCCCATGTGTCGGCCGGCAGCCGCCCTGCCGCCTGAGCCCAGGAGGCCGCGGGGCCGCCGACGAGTCATGGGTCTCAACCATGGTGGGACATGTAGTGGGAGGGGGTCCTATTGACCTACCCTTCCCTACACCACCAAGTAGAAGATAAGGCAGCATGATCACTATTCACTGTAAACCTGATTGACATGCCAATTAGGTTAGGCATGGTCTTTGCCGATACAAACATCAAATCATTAATGGGCTGTTGCAGAATATGCCTTCAAGTGGGTTTCGCAGGCGTATCGCCCTTCGTCCCACCATTGACCATAAGCATGTACCTTGAATCCATCAAGAATAATAGAGCATCGCCTCTTTCCCTAGCGGCAGCCCCTCCATTAATTTGAGATGGAAAACCTTCATCTAAACTCGAACATGTTACATTGAAATCACCTCCTACTATAATAAATGAAATAGTTCCACCCTGTAGACAATTGTCTAGAACCTCTGCTAAACTTGTGGGTTCCAATAAACATTACAAAGAGCTATCTATCTCTGAGGGACCAATCCACCCACTGGCAAGACAATTTCCTGTAATAACATTATATTGTGTGCCCTAATCTGGTCCAAATCCGATTGAAATAGGTGAGAAAAACCTCTAGTGTTCCATACCAACATAGGAATCACCAGCTTTTTATCCTTCACCAGCTAATTCTCCAAGGTATGTTGGGCTCTGCTTCTGAAAAATGTGAAGTTGTATAAACACTTGCATCATTCCATAATGCCCTCTTCTTATGTGTATCTGTTATGTTAAAAATCACTATTACTGGTGTTTATACATTAAAAATGATATGATATGACATGATAGTTTATTTATATAGCGCCTATACACAATGCGCTTCAAAGTGCTTCAAGGCAAGGGAGGGAACAAGGCAAAATACAATGCCATTCTTACAGGCCATGAACAGTAAGGATATGAAATTAACTATCGTACTCGGCCTGATGACATTTCAGATAGTGCAAGAGATAAGACATAGATAAGGAAGGGAGGGGAGAGTGGGAAGGAAATGGACACAGAAGGCGACTACTGTACTAGGCCTGGTGACATTTCTGGTAGAGCCGGAGAAAAATAAAAGGTGAGGGAAAGGGGTGCAGAAAGGGAGGAACAAAACAAGCGACTATCGTACTAGGCCTGAAGATATTTCAGATAGTACTGGGGCAGGGTGGGACAAGTAAGGGGAGGGGAGAGGAGACAGACGAGGTTGCTATCATACTAGGATCAGGGATAATTCTGATAGAGTAAGTGCATAGAAGAAAGTAAGGGTAGGAGCGGAGGAGATAGGAAAAGGGAGAGGAGGAGAGAACAGAGAGTAAGTAGTCAAAAAGAGTGGATAAGCAAGAGGGGAGAGCGAATACAATTTCAGAAGTCAGTAGTAACACATAATGTTGCAAGCCAGGATACAAGATGAAGATGGGAACAGCATGATTCAGGGCCACCATGAGTACAAGATGCAAAGGAAGTCCAGCATGAGAGTTGAGAAAGAGTGACGCACCGTGAATGAATGAAGTCCATTAAAGTCAAATCCAGCATTGGCCACAAGACAGTGATGGTGAAACCAGAATGTATCAGGACAGACTCCTGCACAAGTAGGCTGGAGGGGGTTGAGGGGGAGCAGGGTATAATGATCAAGCAAAACAGGCAACACCAGTGTGTGAGAAGGGGGGGTACATCGATAAATAACAATCTGACAAGCACTGGAGCAAAAACACAATGGATGGTCCGCGGAAAAACCTCAGTGTAGGAGCGTCCTCTTCAAGCACATCCATTTTCACTTTACAAGTATTGCCAGTGAGCTGCTTACAACCGAAGTGTTTCAAAGAAAAGGACCTGAGGCAGGGCGAAAAAATAGCCAACACATTATGTAAACTTCAATGCAGAGTTTTAAGTTGAAACTATAAGCTTTAATTAATATATTTAGCCTGAAAAATATCCTTAACTGTTTCATGGTCACTTGTAATCATATAACGTCGCCCTATGATGAATTATATTGGTGACACAAGCGAATATTAATGCATCAGTATTGGAAAAATAAAAAACAAGTGTCTACAGTTTTTTTGCAAACTATAGGCGTCCTATCCAGTATGTAAAAGCATTTCAACGTACGGCAGATATTCCTGCTGGTCCACCAGCATGGTCACGTTTACTCAATGTACTATTACTGTGCGTTATTCTTCCGTCTCTTTTTTATTACCTGCAAGCATACATGTAGCCCTGCTTTGAATTAATATTGGCGCTGCTGCATAAAGGCCGAAGAGAAGGGCTGGTGGTTATTCCCACCTACATGCCATCTAACGTTCCTGGTACCCCATAGGCCACAGTTCAGATGCAAGTTGTGCTGCTGTTTGGGGGCAAGAAAGGGTGCCTGGTGTTGGTAGCTGCTATGTTGTGGTTTACTTAGCTATCATGTGATGTCAGGCAGTGCTCTGGTTGGCATAGTTCTGGAACCATGTATGGTTCCAGAACTATGAGAGCTGGAGAGTTGAAGTGAGCAGAGGGTGCACCCACCTGGGCTCTCTCAATCATTAAAGACTCGTTGACTCGTTGACGATTAATCTAATCTGTGTGGGTCATCCATACATAACAAATTGGCGACGAGGACACCCACTACAGGTGAAGAGAGCCCTCAGCGACAAGTTTATTCAGATGAAGAACCTATGCATGCTCCCCTGCAGCTCCCTCCAGTAATGAAGGAAAGATGTGTGAGAACGCACAAATTAATAGTGCAGATGGCCAACATTGAGTGATCTCAATTGCCGGCACCTGAAACCCTCTAAAGGTACAGTGTACGTATTTTGAGTGAAGATTAAGAACCAGTGCTTACCCTGCATCTTACAAAAGAGGCAGCCGCGCGCTGGTAATGACATTTTGCAGTGCGTAGAGAAAAGGAACTTAGAAAATGTCTTCTACGTGGCAGCCATCTTGTTGCCCTTCGAAGAGTTGTCACGGCAACCATACGCTGCAGCCGAAAATAAGCCAACGGAGTTCGCCCTGGCAAATAACACAGCACTGCCTGTCTACGCGACATTGTGATCTGCAATAAGCAAGAGTACACAGTTCTATGTACCAAATTAGACATTATACGAAAGCTGATTGCACAGCTTTAGTTAACGTGGTGCACAAACAAAGACAAAGTGGAAGATAATTGTGCATAGTTCTTGCCAACAGCAAGGGGATTAGCGAGTGTAAATAAAGGAGAAAAGATAGTTTTCAGGGAACAAGACTGTGTAACAATCTGCACATGAGAATAATATATAGACTCAGGAAATTCAGGGGCATTATTGAAAGAGCATTGTTGTAGTAATCTTCCACCATGCAACACACAACAGCGCCAGTCCATTTTCTTCCAAATCTGGGAAATCCTACCAGTTCATGGTAACAGTGGATAGATGGGTTTCAGGTATACCTAAGGGCAATAGGCGGTACTAAATTCAGCGATGATTTAAAAGAAGCTACTTTGTTGAATTGTGTTGGTACAGAGGCTCTTCAAATATTCCGCACACTGCCTGATCAGAATGATACTGATGGGGGTTAATGGGATTCGGCTGGTGCAAGCAGCAGCAGAAGATATGAAAGTGCCCTAAATAAACCGTCTAAACATTTCGGGAACAAGACCAATATAATCGTTCGAGAGCTATTGTCAGGATTTCACATGTAATAGGGGCCAGTGGTGCTCAATGTTCTATGCCCAAACATATTGTTCATGTATGAAAGCATAAGAAATGCCTATATTTTAGGACACTGCTTTGTGTTATGTGCAGGAGAAACTTCAAACTAGGGTGTAAGGCCCTCTGGAGGCACAAGGACGCCAAGGAACTACATTACCCAGGAGGCTCGTGTGGCCACGAGCCTCCAGAACTCATTAGGACGACGAATCGGCCTTCGCGCATGTGCCTTGGGCTCCGGACACCGCCCCATCTTCCGCGCATGCGCACAACAGACCCGAAGAGCCCTGCTTGCGCTCATGGACACCGGAGAAGTCGGACGCACGTCTCGGAGGCTCCTGCAGGCTGCGAAGCGCGGGGCCACACCCCACCTGCTTATCCTGCAGGCCCCGCGCAACACTAGAGATAAGTCATAAAAACTATTACGAACCGCTGTACTAGACTGCGGACCTTTGGGAGGGAGATTACATTGTTTCGTGGGCTCCGGAGAGCGAACGTTTTCTCGTTCGACTCACCAAACTTCAAAGGAGCATTGCGAGCGCTGTGAAGCTCGTTTTCGGGTGGTCCTGGTCAAAGGGGCTTGGGGCTTAAGGCTCATCAGAGTGAAGAGTGTGTGTCGGGACTCCGGGTCTGATTTTGCCCGCAAGCAGCGGGAACTGGTAGTGTCACAAAGCAAGTGTACAAACGTAAAACTCATACGTGCTTTTGATCTCTTGTAGCAGCGATCCGTTCATTGTGAACCAAGAATCGTAGGACCAGAGCCTGTGGCGGAGCTCACCACTTCTGCAGCATCATTCAGCGCTAAGTGCAGCTAAAACATTAAGCATTGCATGTGTGGTTGTGACTACAACAATCATTGTGAACAGTGCTACGATTCATCGTGGGGGGCTATGTTTGAGTGATGTAAAACTCAAAAGTGTTCATGCATCTGAAACCTTGTTACTAAGAACGTGTTACTGATTAACATGATGTATGCAAGAGTGAGTGGGCAGAGATCGACATCGTAGGCACCCAGAAGGGAGCCTAGGAACAACTAATAGCTACCCTACCCCCATCCAAAATTCCTTACCCTACCTCATCCCATTCCTTATCCTAAATTCAACCTGGTTACCCTAATTCCCCCCTACCTGTCCAATCCAGCGGACCCTAACCCTCTTCGGCCAGAGGGTCGCGGAGGCCTGTGGTGGTACTAATCCAGGCACCAAGACCCAACGGGGAGGCAGGTATACTTGCTACCTCCGTGCAAGGCCAGGATACTTGACAGGAGCACAAGCCCAAGTATTGTCAGGTGCCCAGGTAGCACGTCACCATGGAGGTGGTATTGGCAGCATTACAGGATCTAAAAAATGAGCTGCATGCCACTAGACAGGATTACGCCTCTCTGGCAGGACAGGTTCATACGCTCACAGTCCAAGCCGCTGCTCAGGCCACACCTTTGACTAGTGATCATGCTCCTCCTACCCCAGTGCAGGTCCATGTGTCAACTGAGCCCCCACTCCCTTTGGCCACCCCTGAGAGGTATCATGGGGACTCCCAACGGTTCAATCAGTTTATAATGCAATGCCAGTTACATTTCATTACGAAGCCCACTGTCTTTCGCACTGCCCAAGCACGCACAGCATTTGTCATCTCATACCTGGGTGGGGATGCCGCATCCTGGGCCACACCACTAGTTGCTAAGGACGATGCACTGTTGTATGATTGGGACCGATTCCTGGAGGAGTTTGGTAAAATTTTTAACCGAAGGGCAGCAACCTTAATAAAGGAAGGGAATTACTTACCTTGCGTCAAGGAGGGAAGGACTTGGTGACATATGTTACCACCTTTAATCGGTTGGCGGTCGAAGCAGACTGGCCACAGGAAAAGCGGTTAGCGCTTTTTTACCAGGGTCTACGTGATGACACAAAAGACCTTGTAGCACAAGTGGATCCACAACCTGACACTTGTTCTTCTATGATAGATTTGGCATTACGGCTTGACCAAAGGCAAAGTGAGAGTAGGCAGGATAGAAGAAAGTGGCACAGCAAACCAGTAGTAAGGTTGGATCAACAACAACAACCAAAACCGAGTAAGGCAAGTGATGAACCCATGCAAATAGGAACCGTTCGCGGCCCCCTGTCCAAGGAAGAGAAGGACAAGAGACGACCAGAAAAACTCTGTCTCTATTGTGGAAAGTTGGGACATTTTGTTAGAGAATGTCCAACCAAGCCCAAGAAAGAATTGCCGGGAAACGAGAAAGCTCGCCAGTAAGGGTGGTCCGGGCGAGCCCACCAGAAAACACCCCTAGACTTTTGGCTAATACCTTGCAACCACAAGTGAACCATGTTACAGTTCCTGGCAGCATCCGTTGGGGGGACCAACGGGTATCGGTATCCTTGATGGTGGACTCTGGAGCCACCGGAAATTTCATAGATCAAGCATTAGCAGCTAAATTAGGAATCCCTTTGGTGGACAAAGAACGCAAGGAAGAAATTCAATCGGTAGATGGGTCGCCACTGACATCGGGCCTAATCTCACAACAAACCATATGGGTGCACTTAGAGTGCAATCCAGCACACCAGGAAGAAATCCGGTTTGATGTCATTGCTGCACCACAATTTGGTATTATCCTAGGGTTACCCTGGTTGAGGACTCATAACCCGGAAGTGAATTGGTCCGTGGGACGTTAAAATTTACCTCAGCCTTCTGTTCCAGGTATTGTGGCATAACCAAGGTTGCGGGGCATGTAATCGGAAGTATTGGAAGTGACTTGCCCGCCGAATATCAAGATTATTGTCATGATGCCTACTCCCGTGCATCCGGATCGAGTCCATCAGCCCCGGGAGCAGGCATCCAGATACTCATTAAAACCCCAACAGCCCCGGCTGGGGGCTGTTTGGGTTCAGTCCTGGCGCCTTCGGCGCCAGGCTAATCATAGAAATCAGTCCTGGCGCCATAGGCGCCAGGCTCATAGACTTTACTTACCTTATGCAGACCATGCTGCAAATGAGTTCAAGCCAACGTGAGGCCTGGATGGGACTATTTTATTACAGGGACTATTTTTTACTCGGGTGTGGTTCTGGGGAACTTCTTACCTGGGACTACTTTGCAGGCTATTTAAACCACGCCCGAACAGCAGCTCATGCTTCGTGTTATTCTGCATCCAGCAGCGTAACGCTCACCGTGTCTGCAAGTCAGCATCCAGTCTTCTGCCACGCCTGCCTCGAATCGGGAGCTCCTAGACAAAAGGAAAAGAAAGGAGAAGAGGTTAGATCACAGACATTATTTGATTCCTTACCTGATTCCGGACCCAGCACATCTCCGAGCCTGGAAAGGACATTAGTTCAGCACGCGTCACTTCACCAGCAGCAGCGCCGCGTTATACTCACCAGTCCACTGCATCTTTCAACTCGGCGCTGCCTCCATCATTTTCTTCGTTGAAACCCAGCACCTGGGGGGAAAACAAAAGGAATAACAAGGTGAGCCGAGAAAACCCGACAAAGACAATCTCTTTGCCACCATAGGCTTACCTGCTTTACCACCGGAGGTATTATCCTTTAATTCGCTGCATCTTTCTATGCTGCACCTATAAAGGGAGAGAAAACAGCAAGTTAAACTCATGCAACTTTTACCGGACAGTGTTTGGTAATACAGACTCTTACCTGAACGCCATCAGCTGCCACCAGGCAATATTCTTTTGGATCCAGCTGCAACCTAACGAGGGAATGGAACAAGAGTGAACATCGGACATATTAAACTCTTTGAACTTTATAGACACTGGAGTCAATATTCCTCCGGAACTCCTCCAGTACCTTCAAACCAGTGAAGCAACTGGTATCTATGCGCCCCTACATGCCATGCAGGATGGAGAGCTCATCATTTAAAAACATAAGGTGAGGTTACCAAGAGGGGATATCGGAGGTGATTGATTAGTGGGGAGAAGGAGAACAGTTGGGGGGGCCATCACTAAAGTCCACGGGTGGCTAAATCCCTTTCTCCACTTGCAGGAGAATACTTATACGAGTCCAGCAGACAAGTTTAGGCGGGCCAGTCAAGACTGCCATCTCTTCACTACGCATCACGTTGGTGGAGACCGCAGCTGTCCAGGTCCAATCGACGCCCCTGTGGGAACCAGGTGAGCGTAACAGAACACAAAGCCTATCTACAAATCCACACCCGGGCGTAATGGAGACCTCCGAAACCGACCAACTAGCCCAATTGTTAGGAGAACTTAGGGCAGAGGTGCACTCCGCGCGCCAAGAAACTAATGCCCTCAGGAGAGAACTGATTGTGTCAAAGAAGCGCACTGATGATCTTGCCAGACAACTGCTGCAAAACCAAGTCGGGCAAACACCACTACCTGGACTTGGGGGGAATTCAACCCCCGTTTCATCGAGCAGCCCTGTGCAAGTGGTTCTACCAGGGAGCATTCCTTTAGCTCCACCCGAACTCTTTGCTGGGGACCCGAAAAGGTTTGCCGTGTTCATGAACCAATGACGCTTGCACTTTTTATGCAGAACAGGAGCTTTTCCAGTAGCCTTTGTACTGTCATAACTTAGTGGCAGCGCAGCGGATTGGTCAATTCCATTAGTCAACCAGGATGACCCTCTTCTTCGGGATTTTCAGGGTTTTCAATTGAGCATGGAAAGACTATTCGCCAGACATTCACAGGGACAGGCCCTGGATAACGAACTTCTATCCCTACGACAAGGAAACTAGGACCTACTAACTTATATCGCAACCTTCAATAGGTTGGTGGTGGAAACGGGATGGCCAGAGGTAAAGCGAATTACATTATTTCATTGTGGACTTCGGGGTGAACTCAAAGATGTTTTGGCCCAAGTTGTGAACTCACCTCAGGAGTGCGCAGAATATATAGACTTAGTGGTCCAGATAGACCACCGACTTCAGAATAGAAAAGCTGATCGAGCTAAGTTTGAGAATCGGGTATTGGTTAAACCCAATGTTACTCCCAAAGGAACAGATGCATCAGAACCTATGCAGATCGGGGGGGGTTAAGGGACCCTTAACTCAAAAAGAAAGAGAAAGCAGACAACAGATGCAGTTGTGTCTGTACTGTGGGGCCTCAGGACATTTTCTACAAGATTGCCCCATAAAACCATCCAAGAAAGTAGTCAGAGTTGCTGATAGAAATCAAACAGAGCCTGATTCGGGAAACGACCACGCCCGACAAGCGTAGAGGTCCGCTTGCCGAGCTTAAAGAAGGACACTCAGACCTTGCACCTAATCATACCAATGGTCCTTATTGATCCAAGGCAGCCATCACGTATGCACACAGTTAGGGCATACATTGATAGCGGGGCCGTAGGAAACTATGTGGACCACGAATTGGCTTCTAGGATGAATCTTCCTCTCTGCAAAAAGACCACTTCGGATGTTATCACCATAGTCGATGGAACTGAAATTGCCTCTGGGCCTGTAACTCATTCCACCACAGAGATGACACTGTTGGGTCAAGATGGGCATCGAGAGACTATTGTGTTTGACTTAATCAAAACCCCGCAGTTCTAAATAATACTGGGGATACCTTGGTTGGAAACACATAATCCTTGTATTGATTGGCGAGAGAAGAGAGTAACCTTCCCGGAGTGTGCACACACCTGTTACCCGGAAAAAACCTTGAACAAAAGCCTGGCCACAGTCGCTAATCCAGTCTTGCAGTTACCTCAGGAATATCAAGAATTCCAGGATGTTTTCCAAAAAGAACAGGCAAACACCTTATCACCTCATAGATCATACTATTGTCAAATCGACCTCATACCCAGTGCACAACCTCCATGCAGTAGGATCTACGCCCTTACAGAACCCGAAAACCGTCACCTACAACAATACTTGAACCAATACCTTGCTAATGGCTTCATTCGTCCATCTAAGTCACCCGCATCTTCAGCTTTATTCTTTGTGCCCAAAAAGGAAGGTGACCTCAGAACGTGCATAGACTACCGTGCATTAAACCAGATCACGGTGAAGAACCGATATCCATTGCCTCTGATCCTCAAACTACTAGACCAAGTAAAGGATGCTTGCATCTACACTCTGAGGGGCATATCATCTGGTACATGTAAAGAAGGGCGACGAATGGAAGACCGCTTTTCGCACCAAATACGGATTATTCGAATATCAGGTGATGCCCTTCGGGTTGTGCAATGCACCAGCAGCCTTCCAGTATTTTATGAACGATGTCCTTCGTAAACTCATTGACGTCTTTGTTGTCGTATACATAGACGATATTCTAGTGTACTCCTCCTCAGAATCAGACCATGTTATGCACGTTCGTGCAGTCCTTGAGAAACTAAGCCAGCACAAGTTATATGCAAAATTGGAAAAATGTGTTTTTCATGATACAGAAGTTATATTACTTGGATTTATCCTGACTCCAAAAGGAGTCTGAATTGACTCTCGAAAGGTGGACGCAATTCTCAAGTGGCCATCACCCAGTTCAGTTAAAGGGGTGCAAAGCATGCTTGGATTTGCTAATTTCTACCACACATTTATTCCTGACTTCTCATATGTTGTACACCCCATCACAGCACTTTTGTGAAAAAACAAACGCTTCTTGTGGACTGAAGAGGCTGAAAAAGCCTTCCAAGAACTGAAATGGAAATTCATGTCAGCACCTGTCTTAAAGCATCCACGCCCCGAGCTCCCATACATCGTTGAAACCGATGTATCCAGTTTAGCCATGGGGGCTGTCCTGTCCCAGAAGGATCCAGAAACCGGTCAACTTCATCCAGTAGCATTTTGGTCCAGAAAATTCTTGGCCCCCGAATTAAACTATGCGGTTACCGATAAAGAGTTGTTAGCCATCAAATCCGCCTTCAAGGCTTGGCGGCATGATCTTCTCGGTGCCAGGCATACCATTTCTGTAATCACCGATCACAGGAACTTGCAGCATTTAAAAACAGCCAAGGCCCAATCATCGCGTCAACTTCGATGGGCCTTATTCCTTGCCGAATTCGATTTCATGATCACTTATCGACCAGGTTGTAAGAATGGTAAGGCAGACGCTTTATCCCGAATTGGGATGGGAGAAGCATATTCAAACCCGGAACCTGTGCCTATAATTCCTGAACAAAGAATTCTTGGTATAACTACTCTACAGACCTTAGAAGATATTCATTTAAAAATCCAACAACTTTTCGATTCAGCAGCCCTGCAGGACTGGGTTAAAAAGGGCCCATATTATTCAGTTGTCAATGACCTACCTTACTATCAAGAGCATCTATTTCTACCACACAAGGAACTACAAGAACAAGTCATCTCCAATTACCATGAACCTCTGATGGAAGGGCACCCAGGTATTGCAAAAACTGAAGCTAAAATTAAAAGACAATTCTGGTGGCCCACCTGGCGAAAAGATGTAAACTCATTTGTACTGTCTTGTGGCATCTGCGCCCAGAACAAAAGTCAAAAGAAGAAACCAGCTGGTCTTTTACAACCTTTAGATATTCCACCCACACCATGGCACACTTTGTCTTTAGACTTTATTACAGATCTACCGCCATGTAATGGATTCAACACCATTCTAGTTATTGTGGATCTTTTTTCCAAGATGGCCCACTTTATTCCTTTAAAAGGATTACCTTCTGCTTATATCTTGGACAAGGAATTTCTCGAAAATATTGTTCGAATACATAGATTTCCTTCCGTATTGATCTCCGACCGAGGCAGTCAGTTTGTTTCGCAATTTTGGCAGAAGTGTTGTCGATTGGCACAAATGGACGTAAGGTTATCAACCAGTCACCATCCCCAAACCGATGGTCAGACGGAGAGAACCAACCAGACTCTTGAACAATACCTACGTTGTATGCTCCACCAAACCGAAAGTAATTGGAAGGACATTTTATGGATTTCTGAATACGCATACAATAACTCTGTACATTCAAGAACTGGACAAAGCCCCTTTTATACCATATATGGACATCATCCTCGAACCTCAGAACTCGATTCACCCCAGCATTTAGAAATGCCGGCAGTAACTCATCTGCATTCTACTATTACACAAGCTTTTAAAGAGGCAACACAACATTTGAAACAAGCAAAAGAGAAATACAAGAAAAATGCTGATCAACATACAAGTGAGACCCCACCATATCGAATCGGAGACCAAGTTTGGCTGGCTACAAGACATATAGCTCTGAAAGGAACTCAGACTTTTAATCATAGCTATTTGGGACCTTACACCATTAAGGCCATTATCAACCCGGTGGCCGTCAAATTAGAATTACTCTCTAATATGCGGATTCATCCTGTCTTTCATGTTTCACTTCTAAAACCAGTTCAACCCGGGACAAGATTAACCAAACCACCTGACCCCATCCTAATAGATGGAGAACCTGAATTCGAGGTAAAAAACATCCTGGACTCTAAAATGGTTAAATCAAGACTTTTTTATTTAATCGACTGTAAGGGTTACAGACCACAAGAAAGGTCATGGGAACCTAGTGACCACGTTCATGCTCCTCGATTGGTGAAAAAATTCCACCAATTCGACTTCCCAGACGAGCCACGGCCAAGGGGAAGAACAACTTTAGGAGGGGCCTTGCGGGGGAGTGCTGTCATGATGCCTACCCCCGGGCATCCGGAACGAGTCCATCAGCCCCGGGAGCAGGCATCCAGATACTCATTAAAACCCCAACAGCCCCAGCTGGGGGCTGTTTGGATTCAGTCCTGGCGCCTTAGGTGCCAGGCTCATCATAGAAATCAATCCTGGCACCATAGGCGCCAGGCTCATAGACTTTACTTACCTTATGCAGACCATGCTGCACACGAGTCCAAGCCAACGTGAGGCCTGGATGGGACTATTATATTACAGGGACTATTTTTTAGTCGGTGTGGTTCTGGGGAACTTCTTACCTGGGACTACTTTGCAGGCTATTTAAACCACACCCGAACAGCAGCTCATGCTTCGTGTTACTCTGCATCCAGCAGCGTAACGCTCACCGTGTCTACAAGTCAGCATCCAGTCTTCTGCCACGCCCGCCTCGAATCCGGAGCTCCTAGACAAAAGGGAAAGGAGAAGAGGTTAGATCACGGACATTATTTGATTCCTTACCTGATTCCGGACCCAGCACATCTCCGAGCCTGGAAAGGACATTATTTCAGCACGCGTCACTTCGCCAGCAGCAGCGCCGCGTTATACTCACCAGTCCACCGCATCTTTCAACTCGGCGCTGCCTCCATCATTTTCTTCGTCGAAACCCAGCACCTGGGGAGAAAACAAAAGGAATAATAAGGTGAGCCGAGAAAACCGACAAAGACAATCTCTTTGCCACCATAGGCTTACCTGCTTTACCACCGGAGGTATTATCCTTTAATTCGCTAATTTCTATGCCGCACCTATAAAGGGAGAGAAAACAGCAAGTTAAACTCATGCAACTTTTTCCGGACAGTGTTTGGTAATACAGACTCTTACCTGAACGCCATCAGCTGCCTCTAGGCAATATTCTTTTGGACCCAGCTGCAACCTAACGAGGGAATGGAACAAGAGTGAACATCGGACATATTGAACTCTTTGAACTTTATAGACACTGGAGTCAATATTCCTCCGGAACTCCTCCAGTACCTTCAAACCAGTGAAGTAACTGGTATCTATGCGCCCCTGCATGCCATGCAGGATGGAGAGCTCATCATTTAAAAACATAAGGTGAGGTTACCAAGAGGGGATATCGGAGGTGATTGATTAGTGGGGA